>NC_133050.1:12500-648250 GCF_048771995.1 Taeniopygia guttata | reverse complement strand
AGCAGTTTGAAGCGTGCCTAAGAAAGAGTTGTGTTTTTGGAGTGTTCAGCAAATCCATGTTTCTGGGCAAGGGCGGGATGCGTGCACAGTGCTGGCAAGCTCTCTCCCTGCGAGACACGCTGGAAAAGCTTTTCGCTATGATGCAGTCCTCTAGAGACGCAGTCTTCGGCTCTCCGCAGCTGTCCGCAGGGAAAGCGGCGGTTGCCGGCTTCTTTCTGCCGAAACCGCGCTTTGCAGCCTACAAGTGCGGTTCACGTCAGCGGTGCACCTAGTAGCCGCTTCTTCGCCTCCGGCAGCCGGGGAGAGCGGTTGGCTTCTGAGAGGCGAAGAACGAAACCGGCTTGTGTGCGCAGCCTTGGCACTGCTAGAAGACGGTGGCTGCAGCTGCCAGCCCTTTCAGTTCACCTCTGGCATGATTCTGGCAGGTGCTCCGGGACGACTTTCCTGCGTTTTGACTTGGTCCTGATGCAGACGAATCTGGAGAATTCTTGTTCGTACCCTGAGTGTACGAGTTGCAGAGAACTCGATAGCAGCTGCAGAAAAGAAGGGCGTCGCTGAATTGCTCGGGAAGAAAGGACATAGACAGCGCCTTGTTTTTGGGAGTGAGCAGCTGCTGGTTTTTTGCAGTTGACTTCGCTGTGCACTGAATGTCAGGTGGAGCTGTGCACTCCTCTACAACGAGCAGGGCAGCAGAAAACAGAGAGCACGGACGTCTGACAGCAGTTTGAAGCTTGCCTAGGAAAGAGCAGTGTTTTTGGAGTGTTCAGCAAATATATGTGTCTGGGCAAGGGCGGGATGCGTGCACTGTGCTGGCAAGCTTTATCCCTGCAAGACGCGCTGGAAAAGCTTTTCGCCATGACGCAGTTCGCTTGAGACGCAGACTTCGGCTCTCCGCAGCTGTCCGCAGGGAAGCGGCGGTTGCCGGCGTCTTTCTGCCGAAGCCGCGCTTTGCAGCCTACAAGTGCGGTTCACGTCAGCGGTGCACCTAGTAGCCGCTTCTTCGCCTCCGGCAGCCGGGGAGAGCGGTTGGCTTCTGAGAGGCGAAGAACGAAACCGGCTTGTGTGCGCAGCCTTGGCACTGCTAGAAGACGGTGGCTGCAGCTGCCAGCCCTTTCAATTCACCGCTGGCATACTTCTGGAAGGTGCTCCAGGACGGCTTTCCTGCGTTTTGACTTGGTCCTGATGCAGACGAATCTGGAGAATTCTTGTTCGTACCCTGAGTTTACGAGTTGCAGAGATCTCGATGGCAGCTGCAGAGAAGAAGGGCTGTGCTGAATTGCTCGGGAAGCAAGGACATAGACAGCGCCTTGTGTTTGAGAGTGAGCAGCTGCTGGTTTTTTGCAGTTGACTTCGCTGTGCACTGAATGTCAGGTGGAGCTGTGCACTCCTCTACAACGAGCAGGGCAGCAGAAAACAGAGAGCACGGACGTCTGACAGCAGTTTGAAGCTTGCCTAGGAAAGAGCAGTGTTTTTGGAGTGTTCAGCAAATATATGTTTCTGGGCAAGGGCGGGATGCGTGCAGTGTGCTGGCAAGCTTTATCCCTGCAAGACGCGCTGGAAAAGCTTTTCGCCATGACGCAGTTCGCTTGAGACGCAGACTTCGGCTCTCCGCAGCTGTCCGCAGGGAAGCGGCGGTTGCCGGCGTCTTTCTGCCGAAACCGCGCTTTGCAGCCTACAAGTGCGGTTCACGTCAGCGGTGCACCTAGTAGCCGCTTCTTCGCCTCCGGCAGCCGGAGAGAGCGGTTGGCTTCTGAGAGGCGAAGAACGAAAGCGGCTTGTGTGCGCACCCTTGGCACTGCTAGAGGAGGGTGGCTGCAGCTGCCAGCCCTTTCAGTTCACCTCTGGGATGCTTCTGGCAGGTGCTCCAGGACGACTTTCCTGCGTTTTGACTTGGTCCCGATGCAGACGAATCTGGAGAATTCTTGTTCGTACCCTGCGTTTACGAGATGCAGAGATCTCGATGTCAGCTGCAGAGAAGAAGGGCTGTGCTGAATTGCTCGGGAAGCAAGCACATAGACAGCGCCTTGTGTTTGGGAGTGAGCAGCTGCTGGTTTTTTGCAGTTGACTTCGCTGTGCACTGAATGAGAGGTGGAGCAGTGCACTCTTCTACAACGAGCAGGACAGCAGAAAACAGAGAGCACAGATGGCTGACAGCATTTTGAAGCTTGCTTAGGAAAGAGTAGTGTTTTTGGAGTGTTTAGCAAATCCATGTTTCTGGGCAAGGGCGGGATGCGTGCACTGTGCTGGCAATCTTTATCCCTGCGAGACGCGCTGGAAAAGCTTGTCGCTATGATGCAGTCCGCTAGAGACGCAGACTCCGGCTCCCCGCAGCTGTCCGCTGGAAAGCGGCGGTTGCCGGCTTCTTTCTGCCGAAGCCGCGCTTTGCAGCCTACAAGTGCGGTTCACGTCAGCGGTGCACCTAGTAGCAGCTTCTTCGCCTCAGGCAGCCGGGGAGAGCGGTTGGCTTCTGAGAGGCGAAGAACGAAACCGGCTTGTGTGCGCAGCCTTGGCACTGCTAGAAGACGGTGGCTGCAGCTGCCAGCCCTTTCAATTCACCGCTGGCATGCTTCTGGCAGGTGCTCCAGGACGACTTTTTTGCGTTTTGACTTGGTCCTGATGCAGACGAATCTGGAGAATTCTTGTTCGTACCCTGAGTTTACGAGTTGCAGGGATCTCGATGGCAGCTGCAGAGAAGAAGGGCTGTGCTGAATTGCTCTGGAAGCAAGGACATAGACAGAGCCTTGTGTTTGGGAGTGAGCAGCTGCTGTTTTTTTTCAATTGACTTCGCTGTGCACTGAATGCCAGGGTGAGCTGTGCACTCTTCTACAACGAGCAGGGCAGCAGAAAACAGAGAGCACGGACGTCTTACAGCAGTTTGAAGCTTGCCTAGGAAAGAGCAGTGTTTTTGGAGTGTTCAGCAAATCCATGTTTCTGGGCAAGGGCGGGATGCGTGCAGTGTGCTGGCAAGCTCTCTCCCTGCGAGACACGCTGGAAAAGCTTTTCGCTATCATGCAGTCCGCTAGAGACGCAGACTCCGGCTCTCGGCAGCTGTCCGCAGGGAAGCGGCGGTTGCCGGCTTCTTTCTGCCGAAACCGCGCTTTGCAGCCTACAAGTGCGGTTCACGTCAGCGGTGCACCTAGTAGCCGCTTCTTCGCCTCCGGCAGCCGGGGAGAGCGGTTGGCTTCTGAGAGGCGAAGAACGAAGGCGGCTTGTGTGCGCTACCTTGGCACTGCTAGAGGACTGTGGCTGCAGCTGCCAGCCCTTTCAATTCACCGCTGGCATGCTTCTGGCAGGTGCTCCAGGACGACTTTCCTGCGTTTTGACTTGGTCCTGATGCAGACGAATCTGGAGAATTCTTGTTCGTGCCCTGAGCTTCCGAGATGCAGAGAAGAAGGGCTGCGCTGAGTTTCTCGGGAAGCAAGGACATAGACAGCGCCTTGTGTTTGGGAGTGAGCAGCTGCTGTTTTTTTGCAGTTGACTTCGCTGTGCACTGAATGTCAGGTGGAGCTGTGCACTCTTCTACAACGAGCAGGGCAGCAGAAAATAGAGAACACAGATGGCTGACAGCAGTTCGAAGCGTGCCTAAGAAAGAGTTGTGTTTTTGGAGTGTTCAGCAAATCCATGTTTCTGGGCAAGGGCGGGATGCGTGCACAGTGCTGGCAAGCTCTCTCCCTGCGAGACACGCTGGAAAAGCTTTTCGCTATGATGCAGTCCTCTAGAGACGCAGTCTTCGGCTCTCCGCAGCTGTCCGCAGGGAAAGCGGCGGTTGCCGGCTTCTTTCTGCCGAAACCGCGCTTTGCAGCCTACAAGTGCGGTTCAGGTCAGCGGTGCACCTAGTAGCCGCTTCTTCGCCTCCGGCAGCCGGGGAGAGCGGTTGGCTTCTGAGAGGCGAAGAACGAAACCGGCTTGTGTGCGCAGCCTTGGCACTGCTAGAAGACGGTGGCTGCAGCTGCCAGCCCTTTCAGTTCACCTCTGGCATGATTCTGGCAGGTGCTCTGGGACGACTTTCCTGCGTTTTGACTTGGTCCTGATGCAGACGAATCTGGAGAATTCTTGTTCGTACCCTGAGTGTACGAGTTGCAGAGAACTCGATAGCAGCTGCAGAAAAGAAGGGCGTCGCTGAATTGCTCGGGAAGCAAGGACATAGACAGCGCCTTGTTTTTGGGAGTGAGCAGCTGCTGGTTTTTTGCAGTTGATTTCGCTGTGCACTGAATGTCAGGTGGACCTGTGCACTCCTCTACAACGAGCAGGGCAGCAGAAAACAGAGAGCACGGACGTCTGACAGCAGTTTGAAGCTTGCCTAGGAAAGAGCAGTGTTTTTGGAGTGTTCAGCAAATATATGTGTCTGGGCAAGGGCGGGATGCGTGCACTGTGCTGGCAAGCTTTATCCCTGCAAGACGCGCTGGAAAAGCTTTTCGCCATGACGCAGTTCGCTTGAGACGCAGACTTCGGCTCTCCGCAGCTGTCCGCAGGGAAGCGGCGGTTGCCGGCGTCTTTCTGCCGAAGCGGCGCTTTGCAGCCTACAAGTGCGGTTCACGTCAGCGGTGCACCTAGTAGCCGCTTCTTCGCCTCCGGCAGCCGGGGAGAGCGGTTGGCTTCTGAGAGGCGAAGAACGAAACCGGCTTGTGTGCGCAGCCTTGGCACTGCTAGAAGACGGTGGCTGCAGCTGCCAGCCCTTTCAATTCACCGCTGGCATACTTCTGGCAGGTGCTCCAGGACGGCTTTCCTGCGTTTTGACTTGGTCCTGATGCAGACGAATCTGGAGAATTCTTGTTCGTACCCTGAGTTTACGAGTTGCAGAGATCTCGATGGCAGCTGCAGAGAAGAAGGGCTGTGCTGAATTGCTCGGGAAGCAAGGACATAGACAGCGCCTTGTGTTTGAGAGTGAGCAGCTGCTGGTTTTTTGCAGTTGACTTCGCTGTGCACTGAATGCCAGGGTGAGCTGTGCACTCTTCTACAACGAGCAGGACAGAAGAAAACAGAGAGCACGGACGTCTGACAGCAGTTTGAAGCTTGCCTAGGAAAGAGTAGTGTTTTTGGAGTGTTCAGCAAATCCATGTTTCTGGGCAAGGGCGGGATGCGTGCACAGTGCTGGCAAGCTCTCTCCCTGCGAGACACGCTGGAAAAGCTTTTCGCTATGATGCAGTCCGCTAGAGACGCAGACTTCGGCTCTCCGCAGCTGTCCGCAGGGAAAGCGGCGGTTGCCGGCTTCTTTCTGCCGAAACCCCGCTTTGCAGCCTACAAGTGCGGTTCACGTCAGCGGTGCACCTAGTAGCCGCTTCTTCGCCTCCGGCAGCCGGAGAGAGCGGTTGGCTTCTGAGAGGCGAAGAACGAAAGCGGCTTGTGTGCGCACCCTTGGCACTGCTAGAGGAGGGTGGCTGCAGCTGCCAGCCCTTTCAGTTCACCTCTGGGATGCTTCTGGCAGGTGCTCCAGGACGACTTTCCTGCGTTTTGACTTGGTCCCGATGCAGACGAATCTGGAGAATTCTTGTTCGTACCCTGCGTTTACGAGATGCAGAGATCTCGATGTCAGCTGCAGAAAAGAAGGGCTGTGCTGAATTGCTCGGGAAGCAAGCACATAGACAGCGCCTTGTGTTTGGGAGTGAGCAGCTGCTGGTTTTTTGCAGTTGACTTCGCTGTGCACTGAATGAGAGGTGAAGCAGTGCACTCTTCTACAACGAGCAGGACAGCAGAAAACAGAGAGCACAGATGGCTGACAGCATTTTGAAGCTTGCTTAGGAAAGAGTAGTGTTTTTGGAGTGTTTAGCAAATCCATGTTTCTGGGCAAGGGCGGGATGCGTGCACTGTGCTGGCAAGCTTTATCCCTGCGAGACGCGCTGGAAAAGCTTTTCGCCATGATGCAGTCCGCTTGAGATGCAGACTCCGGCTCCCCGCAGCTGTCCGCTGGAAAGCGGCGGTTGCCGGCGTCTTTCTGCCGAAGCCGCGCTTTGCAGCCTACAAGTGCGGTTCACGTCAGCGGTGCACCTAGTAGCCGCTTCTTCGCCTGCGGCAGCCGGGGAGAGCGGTTGGCTTCTGAGAGGCGAAGAACGAAACCGGCTTGTGTGCGCAGCCTTGGCACTGCTAGAGGACGGTGGTTGCAGCTGCCAGCCCTTTCAGTTCACGTCTGGGATGCTTCTGGCAGGTGCTCCAGGACGACTTTCCTGCGTTTTGACTTGGTCCCGATGCAGACGAATCTGGAGAATTCTTGTTCGTACCCTGCGTTTACGAGATGCAGAGATCTCGATGTCAGCTGCAGAGAAGAAGGGCTGTGCTGAATTGCTCGGGAAGCAAGCACATAGACAGCGCCTTGTGTTTGGGAGTGAGCAGCTGCTGGTTTTTTGCAGTTGACTTCGCTGTGCACTGAATGAGAGGTGGAGCAGTGCACTCTTCTACAACGAGCAGGACAGCAGAAAACAGAGAGCACAGATGGCTGACAGCATTTTGAAGCTTGCTTAGGAAAGAGTAGTGTTTTTGGAGTGTTTAGCAAATCCATGTTTCTGGGCAAGGGCGGGATGCGTGCACTGTGCTGGCAAGCTTTATCCCTGCGAGACGCGCTGGAAAAGCTTTTCGCCATGATGCAGTCCGCTTGAGACGCAGACTCCGGCTCCCCGCAGCTGTCCGCTGGAAAGCGGCGGTTGCCGGCGTCTTTCTGCCGAAGCCGCGCTTTGCAGCCTACAAGTGCGGTTCACGTCAGCGGTGCACCTAGTAGCAGCTTCTTCGCCTCAGGCAGCCGGGGAGAGCGGTTGGCTTCTGAGAGGCGAAGAACGAAACCGGCTTGTGTGCGCAGCCTTGGCACTGCTAGAAGACGGTGGCTGCAGCTGCCAGCCCTTTCAATTCACCGCTGGCATGCTTCTGGCAGGTGCTCCAGGACGACTTTTTTGCGTTTTGACTTGGTCCTGAAGCAGACGAATCTGGAGAATTCTTGTTCGTACCCTGAGTTTACGAGTTGCAGAGAACTCGATAGCAGCTGCAGAAAAGAAGGGCTGTGCTGAATTGCTCGGGAAGCAAGCACATAGACAGCGCCTTGTGTTTGGGAGTGAGCAGCTGCTGGTTTTTTGCAATTGACTTCGCTGTGCACTGAATGTCAGGTGGAGCTGTGTACTCCTCTACAACGAGCAGGGCAGCAGAAAACAGAGAGCACGGACGTCTGACAGCAGTTTGAAGCTTGCCTAGGAAAGAGCAGTGTTTTTGGAGTGTTCAGCAAATATATGTGTCTGGGCAAGGGCGGGATGCGTGCACAGTGCTGGCAAGCTTTATCCCTGCAAGACGCGCTGGAAAAGCTTTTCGCCATGATGCAGTCCGCTTGAGACGCAGACTCCGGCTCTCCGCAGCTGTCCGCTGGAAAGCGGCGGTTGCCGGCGTCTTTCTGCCGAAGCCGCGCTTTGCAGCCTACAAGTGCGGTTCACGTCAGCGGTGCACCTAGTAGCCGCTTCTTCGCCTGCGGCAGCCGGGGAGAGCGGTTGGCTTCTGAGAGGCGAAGAACGAAACCGGCTTGTGTGCGCAACCTTGGCACTGCTAGAGGACGGTGGTTGCAGCTGCCAGCCCTTTCAGTTCACCTCTGGGATGCTTCTGGCAGGTGCTCCAGGACGACTTTCCTGCGTTTTGACTTGGTCCCGATGCAGACGAATCTGGAGAATTCTTGTTCGTACCCTGCGTTTACGAGATGCAGAGATCTCGATGTCAGCTGCAGAGAAGAAGGGCTGTGCTGAATTGCTCGGGAAGCAAGCACATAGACAGCGCCTTGTGTTTGGGAGTGAGCAGCTGCTGGTTTTTTGCAGTTGACTTCGCTGTGCACTGAATGAGAGGTGGAGCAGTGCACTCTTCTACAACGAGCAGGACAGCAGAAAACAGAGAGCACAGATGGCTGACAGCATTTTGAAGCTTGCTTAGGAAAGAGTAGTGTTTTTGGAGTGTTTAGCAAATCCATGTTTCTGGGCAAGGGCGGGATGCGTGCACTGTGCTGGCAAGCTTTATCCCTGCGAGACGCGCTGGAAAAGCTTTTCGCCATGATGCAGTCCACTTGAGACGCAGACTCCGGCTCCCCGCAGCTGTCCGCTGGAAAGCGGCGGTTGCCGGCGTCTTTCTGCCGAAGCCGCGCTTTGCAGCCTACAAGTGCGGTTCACGTCAGCGGTGCACCTAGTAGCAGCTTCTTCGCCTCAGGCAGCCGGGGAGAGCGGTTGGCTTCTGAGAGGCGAAGAACGAAACCGGCTTGTGTGCGCAGCCTTGGCACTGCTAGAAGACGGTGGCTGCAGCTGCCAGCCCTTTCAATTCACCGCTGGCATGCTTCTGGCAGGTGCTCCAGGACGACTTTTTTGCGTTTTGACTTGGTCCTGAAGCAGACGAATCTGGAGAATTCTTGTTCGTACCCTGAGTTTACGAGTTGCAGAGAACTCGATAGCAGCTGCAGAAAAGAAGGGCTGTGCTGAATTGCTCGGGAAGCAAGGACATAGACAGCGCCTTGTGTTTGGGAGTGAGCAGCTGCTGGTTTTTTGCAGTTGACTTCGCTGTGCAATGAATGCCAGGTTGAGCTGTGCACTCTTCTACAACGAGCAGGGCAGCAGAAAACAGAGAGCACGGACGTCTGACAGCAGTTTGAAGCTTGCCTAGGAAAGAGCAGTGGTTTTGGAGTGTTCAGCAAATCCATGTTTCTGGGCAAGGGCGGGATGCGTGCAGTGTGCTGGCAAGCTCTCTCCCTGCGAGACACGCTGGAAAAGCTTTTCGCTATCATGCAGTCCGCTAGAGACGCATACTCCGGCTCTCGGCAGCTGTCCGCAGGGAAGCGGCGGTTGCCGGTTTCTTTCTGCCGAAACCGCGCTTTGCAGCCTACAAGTGCGGTTCACTTCAGCGGTGCACCTAGTAGCCGCTTCTTCGCCTCAGGCAGCCGGAGAGAGCGGTTGGCTTCTGAGAGGCGAAGAACGAAGGCGGCGTGTGTGCGCAGCCTTGGCACAGCTAGAAGACGGTGGCTGCAGCTGCCAGCCCTTTCAATTCACCGCTGGCATGCTTCTGGCAGGTGCTCCAGGATGACTTTCCTGCGTTTTGACTTGGTCCTGATGCAGACGAATCTGGAGAATTCTTGTTCGTACCCTGAGTTTACGAGTTGCAGGGATCTCGATGGCAGCTGCAGAGAAGAAGGGCTGTGCTGAATTGCTCTGGAAGCAAGGACATAGACAGAGCCTTGTGTTTGGGAGTGAGCAGCTGCTGTTTTTTTTCAATTGACTTCGCTGTGCACTGAATGCCAGGGTGAGCTGTGCACTCTTCTACAACGAGCAGGGCAGCAGAAAACAGAGAGCACGGACGTCTTACAGCAGTTTGAAGCTTGCCTAGGAAAGAGCAGTGTTTTTGGAGTGTTTAGCAAATCCATGTTTCTGGGCAAGGGCGGGATGCGTGCAGTGTGCTGGCAAGCTCTCTCCCTGCGAGACACGCTGGAAAAGCTTTTCGCTATCATGCAGTCCGCTAGAGACGCAGACTCCGGCTCTCGGCAGCTGTCCGCAGGGAAGCGGCGGTTGCCGGCTTCTTTCTGCCGAAACCGCGCTTTGCAGCCTACAAGTGCGGTTCACGTCAGCGGTGCACCTAGTAGCCGCTTCTTCGCCTCCGGCAGCCGGGGAGAGCGGTTGGCTTCTGAGAGGCGAAGAACGAAGGCGGCTTGTGTGCGCTACCTTGGCACTGCTAGAGGACTGTGGCTGCAGCTGCCAGCCCTTTCAATTCACCGCTGGCATGCTTCTGGCAGGTGCTCCAGGACGACTTTCCTGCGTTTTGACTTGGTCCTGATGCAGACGAATCTGGAGAATTCTTGTTCGTGCCCTGAGCTTCCGAGATGCAGAGAAGAAGGGCTGCGCTGAGTTTCTCGGGAAGCAAGGACATAGACAGCGCCTTGTGTTTGGGAGTGAGCAGCTGCTGGTTTTTTGCAGTTGACTTCGCTGTGCACTGAATGTCAGGTGGAGCTGTGCACTCCTCTACAACGAGCAGGGCAGCAGAAAACAGAGAGCACGGACGTCTGACAGCAGTTTGAAGCTTGCCTAGGAAAGAGCAGTGTTTTTGGAGTGTTCAGCAAATATATGTGTCTGGGCAAGGGCGGGATGCGTGCACTGTGCTTGCAAGCTTTATCCCTGCAAGACGCGCTGGAAAAGCTTTTCGCCATGACGCAGTTCGCTTGAGACGCAGACTTCGGCTCTCCGCAGCTGTCCGCAGGGAAGCGGCGGTTGCCGGCGTCTTTCTGCCGAAGCGGCGCTTTGCAGCCTACAAGTGCGGTTCACGTCAGCGGTGCACCTAGTAGCCGCTTCTTCGCCTCCGGCAGCCGGGGAGAGCGGTTGGCTTCTGAGAGGCGAAGAACGAAACCGGCTTGTGTGCGCAGCCTTGGCACTGCTAGAAGACGGTGGCTGCAGCTGCCAGCCCTTTCAATTCACCGCTGGCATACTTCTGGCAGGTGCTCCAGGACGGCTTTCCTGCGTTTTGACTTGGTCCTGAAGCAGACGAATCTGGAGAATTCTTGTTCGTACCCTGAGTTTACGAGTTGCAGAGAACTCGATAGCAGCTGCAGAAAAGAAGGGCTGTGCTGAATTGCTCGGGAAGCAAGCACATAGACAGCGCCTTGTGTTTGGGAGTGAGCAGCTGCTGGTTTTTTGCAGTTGACTTCGCTGTGCACTGAATGAGAGGTGGAGCAGTGCACTCTTCTACAACGAGCAGGACAGCAGAAAACAGAGAGCACAGATGGCTGACAGCATTTTGAAGCTTGCTTAGGAAAGAGTAGTGTTTTTGGAGTGTTTAGCAAATCCATGTTTCTGGGCAAGGGCGGGATGCGTGCACTGTGCTGGCAAGCTTTATCCCTGCGAGACGCGCTGGAAAAGCTTTTCGCCATGATGCAGTCCGCTTGAGACGCAGACTCCGGCTCCCCGCAGCTGTCCGCTGGAAAGCGGCGGTTGCCGGCGTCTTTCTGCCGAAGCCGCGCTTTGCAGCCTACAAGTGCGGTTCACGTCAGCGGTGCACCTAGTAGCAGCTTCTTCGCCTCAGGCAGCCGGGGAGAGCGGTTGGCTTCTGAGAGGCGAAGAACGAAACCGGCTTGTGTGCGCAGCCTTGGCACTGCTAGAAGACGGTGGCTGCAGCTGCCAGCCCTTTCAATTCACCGCTGGCATGCTTCTGGCAGGTGCTCCAGGACGACTTTTTTGCGTTTTGACTTGGTCCTGAAGCAGACGAATCTGGAGAATTCTTGTTCGTACCCTGAGTTTACGAGTTGCAGAGAACTCGATAGCAGCTGCAGAAAAGAAGGGCTGTGCTGAATTGCTCGGGAAGCAAGGACATAGACAGCGCCTTGTGTTTGGGAGTGAGCAGCTGCTGTTTTTTTGCAGTTGACTTCGCTGTGCAATGAATGCCAGGTTGAGCTGTGCACTCTTCTACAACGAGCAGGGCAGCAGAAAACAGAGAGCACGGACGTCTGACAGCAGTTTGAAGCTTGCCTAGGAAAGAGCAGTGGTTTTGGAGTGTTCAGCAAATATATGTTTCTGGGCAAGGGCGGGATGCGTGCACTGTGCTGGCAAGCTTTCTCCCTGCGAGACACGCTGGAAAAGCTTTTCGCTATGATGCAGTCCGCTTGAGACGCAGACTTCGGCTCTCCGCAGCAGTCCGCATGGAAAGCGGCGGTTGCCGGCTTCTTTCTGCCGAAACCGCGCTTTGCAGCCTACAAGTGCGGTTCACTTCAGCGGTGCACCTAGTAGCCGCTTCTTCGCCTCCGGCAGCCGGAGAGAGCGGTTGGCTTCTGAGAGGCGAAGAACGAAGGCGGCGTGTGTGCGCAGCCTTGGCACTGCTAGAGGACGGTGGCTGCAGCTGCCAGCCCTTTCAATTCACCGCTGGCATGCTTCTGGCAGGTGCTCCAGGACGACTTTCCTGCGTTTTGACTTGGTCCTGATGCAGACGAATCTGGAGAATTCTTGTTCGTACCCTGAGTTTACGAGTTGCAGAGATCTCGATGGCAGCTGCAGAGACGAAGGGCTGTGCTGAATTGCTCGGGAAGCAAGGACATAGACAGCGCCTTGTGTTTGGGAGTGAGCAGCTGCTGGTTTTTTGCAAGTGACTTCGCTGTGCACTGAATGTCAGGTGGAGCTGTGTACTCCTCTACAACGAGCAGGGCAGCAGAAAACAGAGAGCACGGACGTCTGACAGCAGTTTGAAGCTTGCCTAGGAAAGAGCAGTGTTTTTGGAGTGTTCAGCAAATCCATGTTTCTGGGCAAGGGCGGGATGCGTGCACAGTGCTGGCAAGCTTTAACTCTGCAAGACGCGCTGGAAAAGCTTTTCGCCATGATGCAGTCCGCTTGAGACGCAGACTCCGGCTCTCCGCAGCTGTCCGCTGGAAAGCGGCGGTTGCCGGCGTCTTTCTGCCGAAGCGGCGCTTTGCAGCCTACAAGTGCGGTTCACGTCAGCGGTGCACCTAGTAGCCGCTTCTTCGCCTGCGGCAGCCGGGGAGAGCGGTTGGCTTCTGAGAGGCGAAGAACGAAACCGGCTTGTGTGCGCAGCCTTGGCACTGCTAGAGGACGGTGGTTGCAGCTGCCAGCCCTTTCAGTTCACCTCTGGCATGATTCTGGCAGGTGCTCCGGGACGACTTTCCTGCGTTTTGACTTGGTCCTGATGCAGACGAATCTGGAGAATTCTTGTTTGTACCCTGAGTGTACGAGTTGCAGAGAACTCGATAGCAGCTGCAGAAAAGAAGGGCTGTGCTGAATTGCTCGGGAAGAAAGGACATAGACAGCGCCTTGTTTTTGGGAGTGAGCAGCTGCTGGTTTTTTGCAGTTGACTTCGCTGTGCACTGAATGTCAGGTGGAGCTGTGCACTCCTCTACAACGAGCAGGGCATCAGAAAACAGAGAGCACGGACGTCTGAAAGCAGTTTGAAGCTTGCCTAGGAAAGAGCAGTGTTTTTGGAGTGTTCAGCAAATATATGTTTCTGGGCAAGGGCGGGATGCGTGCACTGTGCTGGCAAGCTTTATCCCTGCAAGACGCGCTGGAAAAGCTTTTCGCCATGACGCAGTTCGCTTGAGACGCAGACTTCGGCTCTCCGCAGCTGTCCGCAGGGAAGCGGCGGTTGCCGGCGTCTTTCTGCCGAAGCGGCGCTTTGCAGCCTACAAGTGCGGTTCACGTCACCGGTGCACCTAGTAGCCGCTTCTTCGCCTCAGGCAGCCGGGGAGAGCGGTTGGCTTCTGAGAGGCGAAGAACGAAAGCGGCTTGTGTGCGCAGCCTTGGCACTGCTAGAGGACTGTGGCTGCAGCTGCCAGCCCTTTCAATTCACCGCTGGCATGCTTCTGGCAGGTGCTCCAGGAAGACTTTCCTGCGTTTTGACTTGTTCCTGATGCAGACGAATCTGGAAAATTCTTGTTCGTGCCCTGAGCTTCCGAGATGCAGAGAAGAAGGGCTGCGTTGAGTTGCTCAGGAAGCAAGGACATAGACAGCGCCTTGTGTTTGGGAGTGAGCAGCTGCTGGTTTTTTGCAATTGACTTCGCTGTACACTGAATGCCAGGTGGAGCTGTGCACTCTTCTACAACGAGCAGGACAGAAGAAAACAGAGAGCACGGATGGCTGACAGCATTTTGAAGCTTGCCTAAGAAAGAGCAGTGTTTTTGGAGTGTTCAGCAAATATATGTGTCTGGGCAAGGGCGGGATGCGTGCACAGTGCTGGCAAGCTTTATCCCTGCGAGACGCGCTGGAAAAGCTTATCGCCATGATGCAGTCCGCTTGAGACGCAGACTCCGGCTCTCCGCAGCTGTCCGCAGGGAAAGCGGCGGTTGCCGGCGTCTTTCTGCCGAAGCCGCGCTTTGCAGCCTACAAGTGCGGTTCACGTCAGCGGCGCACCTAGTAGCCGCTTCTTCGCCTCAGGCAGCCGGGGAGAGCGGTTGGCTTCTGAGAGGCGAAGAACGAAACCGGCTTGTGTGCGCAGCCTTGGCACTGCTAGAGGACGGTGGTTGCAGCTGCCAGCCCTTTCAATTCACCGCTGGCATGCTTCTGGCAGGTGCTCCAGGACGACTTTTTTGCGTTTTGACTTGGTCCTGATGCAGACGAATCTGGAGAATTCTTGTTCGTACCCTGAGTTTACGAGTTGCAGGGATCTCGATGGCAGCTGCAGAGAAGAAGGTCTGTGCTGAATTGCTCTGGAAGCAAGGACATAGACAGAGCCTTGTGTTTGGGAGTGATCAGCTGCTGTTTTTTTTCAATTGACTTCGCTGTGCACTGAATGCCAGGGTGAGCTGTGCACTCTTCTACAACGAGCAGGGCAGCAGAAAACAGAGAGCACGGACGTCTTACAGCAGTTTGAAGCTTGCCTAGGAAAGAGCAGTGTTTTTGGAGTGTTCAGCAAATCCATGTTTCTGGGCAAGGGCGGGATGCGTGCAGTGTGCTGGCAAGCTCTCTCCCTGCGAGACACGCTGGAAAAGCTTTTCGCTATCATGCAGTCCGCTAGAGACGCAGACTCCGGCTCTCGGCAGCTGTCCGCAGGGAAGCGGCGGTTGCCGGCTTCTTTCTGCCGAAACCGCGCTTTGCAGCCTACAAGTGCGGTTCACGTCAGCGGTGCACCTAGTAGCCGCTTCTTCGCCTCCGGCAGCCGGGGAGAGCGGTTGGCTTCTGAGAGGCGAAGAACGAAGGCGGCTTGTGTGCGCTACCTTGGCACTGCTAGAGGACTGTGGCTGCAGCTGCCAGCCCTTTCAATTCACCGCTGGCATGCTTCTGGCAGGTGCTCCAGGACGACTTTCCTGCGTTTTGACTTGGTCCTGATGCAGACGAATCTGGAGAATTCTTGTTCGTGCCCTGAGCTTCCGAGATGCAGAGAAGAAGGGCTGCGCTGAGTTTCTCGGGAAGCAAGGACATAGACAGCGCCTTGTGTTTGGGAGTGAGCAGCTGCTGGTTTTTTGCAGTTGACTTCGCTGTGCACTGAATGTCAGGTGGAGCTTGCACTCTTCTACAACGAGCAGGGCAGCAGAAAATAGAGAACAAAGATGGCTGACAGCAGTTTGAAGCGTGCCTAAGAAAGAGTTGTGTTTTTGGAGTGTTCAGCAAATCCATGTTTCTGGGCAAGGGCGGGATGCGTGCACAGTGCTGGCAAGCTCTCTCCCTGCGAGACACGCTGGAAAAGCTTTTCGCTATGATGCAGTCCTCTAGAGACGCAGTCTTCGGCTCTCCGCAGCTGTCCGCAGGGAAAGCGGCGGTTGCCGGCTTCTTTCTGCCGAAACCGCGCTTTGCAGCCTACAAGTGCGGTTCACGTCAGCGGTGCACCTAGTAGCCGCTTCTTCGCCTCCGGCAGCCGGGGAGAGCGGTTGGCTTCTGAGAGGCGAAGAACGAAACCGGCTTGTGTGCGCAGCCTTGGCACTGCTAGAAGACGGTGGCTGCAGCTGCCAGCCCTTTCAGTTCACCTCTGGCATGATTCTGGCAGGTGCTCCGGGACGACTTTCCTGCGTTTTGACTTGGTCCTGATGCAGACGAATCTGGAGAATTCTTGTTCGTACCCTGAGTGTACGAGTTGCAGAGAACTCGATAGCAGCTGCAGAAAAGAAGGGCTGTGCTGAATTGCTCGGGAAGAAAGGACATAGACAGCGCCTTGTTTTTGGGAGTGAGCAGCTGCTGGTTTTTTGCAGTTGACTTCGCTGTGCACTGAATGTCAGGTGGAGCTGTGCACTCCTCTACAACGAGCAGGGCAGCAGAAAACAGAGACCACGGACGTCTGACAGCAGTTTGAAGCTTGCCTAGGAAAGAGCAGTGTTTTTGGAGTGTTCAGCAAATATATGTGTCTGGGCAAAGGCGGGATGCGTGCACTGTGCTGGCAAGCTTTATCCCTGCAAGACGCGGCTGGAAAAGCTTTTCGCCATGACGCAGTTCGCTTGAGACGCAGACTTCGGCTCTCCGCAGCTGTCCGCAGGGAAGCGGCGGTTGCCGGCGTCTTTCTGCCGAAGCCGCGCTTTGCAGCCTACAAGTGCGGTTCACGTCAGCGGTGCACCTAGTAGCCGCATCTTCGCCTCCGGCAGCCGGGGAGAGCGGTTGGCTTCTGAGAGGCGAAGAACGAAACCGGCTTGTGTGCGCAGCCTTGGCACTGCTAGAAGACGGTGGCTGCAGCTGCCAGCCATTTCAATTCACCGCTGGCATGCTTCTGGCAGGTGCTCCAGGACGACTTTTTTGCGTTTTGACTTGGTCCTGAAGCAGACGAATCTGGAGAATTCTTGTTCGTACCCTGAGTTTACGAGTTGCAGAGATCTCGATGGCAGGTGCAGTGAGGAAGGGCTGTGCTGAATTGCTCGGGAAGCAAGGACATAGACAGCGCCTTGTGTTTGAGAGTGAGCAGCTGCTGGTTTTTTGCAGTTGACTTCGCTGTACACTGAATGCCAGGGTGAGCTGTGCACTCTTCTACAACGAGCAGGACAGAAGAAAACAGAGAGCACGGACGTCTGACAGCAGTTTGAAGCTTGCCTAGGAAAGAGTAGTGTTTTTGGAGTGTTCAGCAAATCCATGTTTCTGGGCAAGGGCGGGATGCGTGCACAGTGCTGGCAAGCTCTCTCCCTGCGAGACACGCTGGAAAAGCTTTTCGCTATGATGCAGTCCGCTTGAGACGCAGACTTCGGCTCTCCGCAGCTGTCCGCAGGGAAAGCGGCGGTTGCCGGCTTCTTTCTGCCGAAACCCCGCTTTGCAGCCTACAAGTGCGGTTCACGTCAGCGGTGCACCTAGTAGCCGCTTCTTCGCCTCCGGCAGCCGGAGAGAGCGGTTGGCTTCTGAGAGGCGAAAAACGAAGGCGGCGTGTGTGCGCAGCCTTGGCACTGCTAGAGGACTGTGGCTGCAGCTGCCAGCCCTTTCAATTCACCGCTGGCATGCTTCTGGCAGGTGCTCCAGGAAGACTTTCCTGCGTTTTGACTTGTTCCTGATGCAGACGAATCTGGAAAATTCTTGTTCGTGCCCTGAGCTTCCGAGATGCAGAGAAGAAGGGCTGCGTTGAGTTGCTCGGGAAGCAAGGACATAGACAGCGCCTTGTGTTTGGGAGTGAGCAGCTGCTGGTTTTTTGCAATTGACTTCGCTGTACACTGAATGCCAGGTGGAGCTGTGCACTCTTCTACAACGAGCAGGACAGAAGAAAACAGAGAGCACAGATGGCTGACAGCATTTTGAAGCTTGCCTAAGAAAGAGCAGTGTTTTTGGAGTGTTCAGCAAATATATGTGTCTGGGCAAGGGCGGGATGCGTGCACAGTGCTGGCAAGCTTTATCCCTGCGAGACGCGCTGGAAAAGCTTATCGCCATGATGCAGTCCGCTTGAGACGCAGACTCCGGCTCTCCGCAGCTGTCCGCAGGGAAAGCGGCGGTTGCCGGCGTCTTTCTGCCGAAGCGGCGCTTTGCAGCCTACAAGTGCGGTTCACGTCAGCGGCGCACCTAGTAGCCGCTTCTTCGCCTCAGGCAGCCGGGGAGAGCGGTTGGCTTCTGAGAGGCGAAGAACGAAACCGGCTTGTGTGCGCAGCCTTGGCACTGCTAGAGGACGGTGGTTGCAGCTGCCAGCCCTTTCAGTTCACCTCTGGGATGCTTCTGGCAGGTGCTCCAGGACGACTTTCCTGCGTTTTGACTTGGTCCTGAAGCAGACGAATCTGGAGAATTCTTGTTCGTACCCTGAGTTTACGAGTTGCAGAGAACTCGATAGCAGCTGCAGAAAAGAAGGGCTGTGCTGAATTGCTCGGGAAGCAAGGACATAGACAGCGCCTTGTGTTTGGGAGTGAGCAGCTGCTGTTTTTTTGCAGTTGACTTCGCTGTGCAATGAATGCCAGGTTGAGCTGTGCACTCTTCTACAACGAGCAGGGCAGAAGAAAACAGAGAGCACGGACGTCTGACAGCAGTTTGAAGCTTGCCTAGGAAAGAGCAGTGGTTTTGGAGTGTTCAGCAAATATATGTTTCTGGGCAAGGGCGGGATGCGTGCACTGTGCTGGCAAGCTTTCTCCCTGCGAGACACGCTGGAAAAGCTTTTCGCTATGATGCAGTCCGCTTGAGACGCAGACTTCGGCTCTCCGCAGCACTCCGCATGGAAAGCGGCGGTTGCCGGCTTCTTTCTGCCGAAACCGCGCTTTGCAGCCTACAAGTGCGGTTCACTTCAGCGGTGCACCTAGTAGCCGCTTCTCCGCCTCTGGCAGCCGGGGAGAGCGGTTGGCTTCTGAGAGGCGAAGAACGAAGGCAGCGTGTGTGCGCAGCCTTGGCACTGCTAGAGGACGGTGGCTGCAGCTGCCAGCCCTTTCAATTCACCGCTGGCATGCTTCTGGCAGGTGCTCCAGGACGACTTTCCTGCGTTTTGACTTGGTCCTGATGCAGACGAATCTGGAGAATTCTTGTTCGTACCCTGAGTTTACGAGTTGCAGAGATCTCGATAGCAGCTGCAGAGAAGAAGGGGTGTGCTGAATTGCTCGGGAAGCAAGGACATAGACAGCGCCTTGTGTTTGGGAGTGAGCAGCTGCTGGTTTTTTGCAGTTGACTTCGCTGTGCACTGAATGTCAGGTGGAGCTGTGTACTCCTCTACAACGAGCAGGGCAGCAGAAAACAGAGAGCACGGACGTCTGACAGCAGTTTGAAGCTTGCCTAGGAAAGAGCAGTGTTTTTGGAGTGTTCAGCAAATATATGTGTCTGGGCAAGGGCGGGATGCTTGCACAGTGCTGGCAAGCTTTAACTCTGCAAGACGCGCTGGAAAAGCTTTTCGCCATGATGCAGTCCGCTTGAGACGCAGACTCCGGCTCTCCGCAGCTGTCCGCTGGAAAGCGGCAGTTGCCGGCGTCTTTTTGCCGAAGCGGCGCTTTGCAGCCTACAAGTGCGGTTCACGTCAGCGGTGCACCTAGTAGCCGCTTCTTCGCCTGCGGCAGCCGGGGAGAGCGGTTGGCTTCTGAGAGGCGAAGAACGAAACCGGCTTGTGTGCGCAGCCTTGGCACTGCTAGAGGACTGTGGTTGCAGCTGCCAGCCCTTTCAGTTCACCTCTGGCATGATTCTGGCAGGTGCTCCGGGACGACTTTCCTGCGTTTTGACTTGGTCCTGATGCAGACGAATCTGGAGAATTCTTGTTCGTACCCTGAGTGTACGAGTTGCAGAGAACTCGATAGCAGCTGCAGAAAAGAAGGGCGTCGCTGAATTGCTCGGGAAGAAAGGACATAGACAGCGCCTTGTTTTTGGGAGTGAGCAGCTGCTGGTTTTTTGCAGTTGACTTCGCTGTGCACTGAATGTCAGGTGGAGCAGTGCACTCTTCTACAACGAGCAGGACAGCAGAAAACAGAGAGCACAGATGGCTGACAGCATTTTGAAGCTTGCTTAGGAAAGAGTAGTGTTTTTGGAGTGTTTAGCAAATCCATGTTTCTGGGCAAGGGCGGGATGCGTGCACTGTGCTGGCAAGCTTTATCCCTGCGAGACGCGCTGGAAAAGCTTTTCGCCATGATGCAGTCCGCTTGAGACGCAGACTCCGGCTCCCCGCAGCTGTCCGCTGGAAAGCGGCGGTTGCCGGCGTCTTTCTGCCGAAGCCGCGCTTTGCAGCCTACAAGTGCGGTTCACGTCAGCGGTGCACCTAGTAGCAGCTTCTTCGCCTCAGGCAGCCGGGGAGAGCGGTTGGCTTCTGAGAGGCGAAGAACGAAACCGGCTTGTGTGCGCAGCCTTGGCACTGCTAGAAGACGGTGGCTGCAGCTGCCAGCCCTTTCAATTCACCGCTGGCATGCTTCTGGCAGGTGCTCCAGGACGACTTTTTTGCGTTTTGACTTGGTCCTGAAGCAGACGAATCTGGAGAATTCTTGTTCGTACCCTGAGTTTACGAGTTGCAGAGAACTCGATAGCAGCTGCAGAAAAGAAGGGCTGTGCTGAATTGCTCGGGAAGCAAGGACATAGACAGCGCCTTGTGTTTGGGAGTGAGCAGCTGCTGTTTTTTTGCAGTTGACTTCGCTGTGCAATGAATGCCAGGTTGAGCTGTGCACTCTTCTACAACGAGCAGGGCAGCAGAAAACAGAGAGCACGGACGTCTGACAGCAGTTTGAAGCTTGCCTAGGAAAGAGCAGTGGTTTTGGAGTGTTCAGCAAATATATGTTTCTGGGCAAGGGCGGGATGCGTGCACTGTGCTGGCAAGCTTTCTCCCTGCGAGACACGCTGGAAAAGCTTTTCGCTATGATGCAGTCCGCTTGAGACGCAGACTTCGGCTCTCCGCAGCAGTCCGCATGGAAAGCGGCGGTTGCCGGCTTCTTTCTGCCGAAACCGCGCTTTGCAGCCTACAAGTGCGGTTCACTTCAGCGGTGCACCTAGTAGCCGCTTCTTCGCCTCCGGCAGCCGGAGAGAGCGGTTGGCTTCTGAGAGGCGAAGAACGAAGGCGGCGTGTGTGCGCAGCCTTGGCACTGCTAGAGGACGGTGGCTGCAGCTGCCAGCCCTTTCAATTCACCGCTGGCATGCTTCTGGCAGGTGCTCCAGGACGACTTTCCTGCGTTTTGACTTGGTCCTGATGCAGACGAATCTGGAGAATTCTTGTTCGTACCCTGAGTGTACGAGTTGCAGAGAACTCGATAGCAGCTGCAGAAAAGAAGGGCTGTGCTGAATTGCTCGGGAAGCAAGGACATAGACAGCGCCTTGTGTTTGGGAGTGAGCAGCTGCTGGTTTTTTGCAAGTGACTTCGCTGTGCACTGAATGTCAGGTGGAGCTGTGTACTCCTCTACAACGAGCAGGGCAGCAGAAAACAGAGAGCACGGACGTCTGACAGCAGTTTGAAGCTTGCCTAGGAAAGAGCAGTGTTTTTGGAGTGTTCAGCAAATCCATGTTTCTGGGCAAGGGCGGGATGCGTGCACAGTGCTGGCAAGCTTTAACTCTGCAAGACGCGCTGGAAAAGCTTTTCGCCATGACGCAGTTCGCTTGAGACGCAGACTCCGGCTCTCCGCAGCTGTCCGCAGGGAAGCGGCGGTTGCCGGCGTCTTTCTGCCGAAGCGGCGCTTTGCAGCCTACAAGTGCGGTTCACGTCACCGGTGCACCTAGTAGCCGCTTCTTCGCCTCAGGCAGCCGGGGAGAGCGGTTGGCTTCTGAGAGGCGAAGAACGAAAGCGGCTTGTGTGCGCACCCTTGGCACTGCTAGAGGAGGGTGGCTGCAGCTGCCAGCCCTTTCAGTTCACCTCTGGGATGCTTCTGGCAGGGGCTCCAGGACGACTTTCCTGCGTTTTGACTTGGTCCCGATGCAGACGAATCTGGAGAATTCTTGTTCGTACCCTGCGTTTACGAGATGCAGAGATCTCGATGTCAGCTGCAGAGAAGAAGGGCTGTGCTGAATTGCTCGGGAAGCAAGCACATAGACAGCGCCTTGTGTTTGGGAGTGAGCAGCTGCTGGTTTTTTGCAGTTGACTTCGCTGTGCACTGAATGAGAGGTGGAGCAGTGCACTCTTCTACAACGAGCAGGACAGCAGAAAACAGAGAGCACAGATGGCTGACAGCATTTTGAAGCTTGCTTAGGAAAGAGTAGTGTTTTTGGAGTGTTTAGCAAATCCATGTTTCTGGGCAAGGGCGGGATGCGTGCACTGTGCTGGCAAGCTTTATCCCTGCGAGACGCGCTGGAAAAGCTTTTCGCCATGATGCAGTCCGCTTGAGACGCAGACTCCGGCTCCCCGCAGCTGTCCGCTGGAAAGCGGCGGTTGCCGGCGTCTTTCTGCCGAAGCCGCGCTTTGCAGCCTACAAGTGCGGTTCACGTCAGCGGTGCACCTAGTAGCAGCTTCTTCGCCTCAGGCAGCCGGGGAGAGCGGTTGGCTTCTGAGAGGCGAAGAACGAAACCGGCTTGTGTGCGCAGCCTTGGCACTGCTAGAAGACGGTGGCTGCAGCTGCCAGCCCTTTCAATTCACCGCTGGCATGCTTCTGGCAGGTGCTCCAGGACGACTTTCCTGCGTTTTGACTTGGTCCTGATGCAGACGAATCTGGAGAATTCTTGTTCGTACCCTGAGTTTACGAGTTGCAGGGATCTCGATGGCAGCTGCAGAGAAGAAGGTCTGTGCTGAATCGCTCTGGAAGCAAGGACATAGACAGAGCCTTGTGTTTGGGAGTGAGCAGCTGCTGTTTTTTTTCAAATGACTTCGCTGTGCACTGAATGCCAGGGTGAGCTGTGCACTCTTCTACAACGAGCAGGGCAGAAGAAAACAGAGAGCACGGACGTCTGACAGCAGTTTGAAGCTTGCCTAGGAAAGAGCAGTGGTTTTGGAGTGTTCAGCAAATATATGTTTCTGGGCAAGGGCGGGATGCGTGCACTGTGCTGGCAAGCTTTCTCCCTGCGAGACACGCTGGAAAAGCTTTTCGCTATGATGCAGTCCGCTTGAGACGCAGACTTCGGCTCTCCGCAGCACTCCGCATGGAAAGCGGCGGTTGCCGGCTTCTTTCTGCCGAAACCGCGCTTTGCAGCCTACAAGTGCGGTTCACTTCAGCGGTGCACCTAGTAGCCGCTTCTCCGCCTCTGGCAGCCGGGTAGAGCGGTTGGCTTCTGAGAGGCGAAGAACGAAGGCGGCGTGTGTGCGCAGCCTTGGCACTGCTAGAGGACGGTGGCTGCAGCTGCCAGCCCTTTCAATTCACCGCTGGCATGCTTCTGGCAGGTGCTCCAGGACGACTTTCCTGCGTTTTGACTTGGTCCTGATGCAGACGAATCTGGAGAATTCTTGTTCGTACGCTGAGTTTACGAGTTGCAGAGATCTCGATAGCAGCTGCAGAGAAGAAGGGGTGTGCTGAATTGCTCGGGAAGCAAGGACATAGACAGCGCCTTGTGTTTGGGAGTGAGCAGCTGCTGGTTTTTTGCAGTTGACTTCGCTGTGCACTGAATGTCAGGTGGAGCTGTGTACTCCTCTACAACGAGCAGGGCAGCAGAAAACAGAGAGCACGGACGTCTGACAGCAGTTTGAAGCTTGCCTAGGAAAGAGCAGTGTTTTTGGAGTGTTCAGCAAATATATGTTTCTGGGCAAGGGCGGGATGCGTGCACTGTGCTGGCAAGCTTTCTCCCTGCGAGACACGCTGGAAAAGCTTTTCGCTATGATGCAGTCCGCTTGAGACGCAGACTTCGGCTCTCCGCAGCAGTCCGCATGGAAAGCGGCGGTTGCCGGTTTCTTTCTGCCGAAACCGCGCTTTGCAGCCTACAAGTGCGGTTCACTTCAGCGGTGCACCTAGTAGCCGCTTCTTCGCCTCCGGCAGCCGGGGAGAGCGGTTTGCTTCTGAGAGGCGAAGAACGAAGGCGGCTTGTGTGCGCTACCTTGGCACTGCTAGAGGACTGTGGCTGCAGCTGCCAGCCCTTTCAATTCACCGCTGGCATGCTTCTGGCAGGTGCTCCAGGACGACTTTCCTGCGTTTTGACTTGGTCCTGATGCAGACGAATCTGGAGAATTCTTGTTCGTGCCCTGAGCTTCTGAGATGCAGAGAAGAAGGGCTGCGCTGAGTTTCTCGGGAAGCAAGGACATAGACAGCGCCTTGTGTTTGGGAGTGAGCAGCTGCTGTTTTTTTGCAGTTTACTTCGCTGTGCACTGAATGTCAGGTGGAGCTGTGCACTCTTCTACAACGAGCAGGGCAGCAGAAAATAGAGAACACAGATGGCTGACAGCAGTTTGAAGCGTGCCTAAGAAAGAGTTGTGTTTTTGGAGTGTTCAGCAAATCCATGTTTCTGGGCAAGGGCGGGATGCGTGCACAGTGCTGGCAAGCTCTCTCCCTGCGAGACACGCTGGAAAAGCTTTTCGCTATGATGCAGTCCTCTAGAGACGCAGTCTTCGGCTCTCCGCAGCTGTCCGCAGGGAAAGCGGCGGTTGCCGGCTTCTTTCTGCCGAAACCGCGCTTTGCAGCCTACAAGTGCGGTTCACGTCAGCGGTGCACCTAGTAGCCGCTTCTTCGCCTCCGGCAGCCGGGGAGAGCGGTTGGCTTCTGAGAGGCGAAGAACGAAACCGGCTTGTGTGCGCAGCCTTGGCACTGCTAGAAGACGGTGGCTGCAGCTGCCAGCCATTTCAGTTCACATCTGGCATGATTCTGGCAGGTGCTCCGGGACGACTTTTTTGCGTTTTGACTTGGTCCTGATGCAGACGAATCTGGAGAATTCTTGTTCGTACCCTGAGTGTACGAGTTGCAGAGAACTCGATAGCAGCTGCAGAAAAGAAGGGCGTCGCTGAATTGCTCGGGAAGCAAGGACATAGACAGCGCCTTGTTTTTGGGAGTGAGCAGCTGCTGGTTTTTTGCAGTTGACTTCGCTGTGCACTGAATGTCAGGTGGAGCTGTGCACTCCTCTACAACGAGCAGGGCAGCAGAAAACAGAGAGCACGGACGTCTGACAGCAGTTTGAAGCTTGCCTAGGAAAGAGCAGTGTTTTTGGAGTGTTCAGCAAATATATGTGTCTGGGCAAGGGCGGGATGCGTGCACTGTGCTGGCAAGCTTTATCCCTGCAAGACGCGCTGGAAAAGCTTTTCGCCATGACGCAGTTCGCTTGAGACGCAGACTTCGGCTCTCCGCAGCTGTCCGCAGGGAAGCGGCGGTTGCCGGCGTCTTTCTGCCGAAGCGGCGCTTTGCAGCCTACAAGTGCGGTTCACGTCAGCGGTGCACCTAGTAGCCGCTTCTTCGCCTCCGGCAGCCGGGGAGAGCGGTTGGCTTCTGAGAGGCGAAGAACGAAACCGGCTTGTGTGCGCAGCCTTGGCACTGCTAGAAGACGGTGGCTGCAGCTGCCAGCCCTTTCAATTCACCGCTGGCATACTTCTGGCAGGTGCTCCAGGACGGCTTTCCTGCGTTTTGACTTGGTCCTGAAGCAGACGAATCTGGAGAATTCTTGTTCGTACCCTGAGTTTACGAGTTGCAGAGAACTCGATAGCAGCTGCAGAAAAGAAGGGCTGTGCTGAATTGCTCGGGAAGCAAGGACATAGACAGCGCCTTGTGTTTGGGAGTGAGCAGCTGCTGTTTTTTTGCAGTTGACTTCGCTGTGCAATGTATGCCAGGTTGAGCTGTGCACTCTTCTACAACGAGCAGGGCAGCAGAAAACAGAGAGCACGGACGTCTGACAGCAGTTTGAAGCTTGCCTAGGAAAGAGCAGTGGTTTTGGAGTGTTCAGCAAATATATGTTTCTGGGCAAGGGCGGGATGCGTGCACAGTGCTGGCAAGCTTTCTCCCTGCGAGACACGCTGGAAAAGCTTTTCGCTATGATGCAGTCCGCTTGAGACGCAGACTTCGGCTCTCCGCAGCAGTCCGCATGGAAAGCGGCGGTTGCCGGCTTCTTTCTGCCGAAACCGCGCTTTGCAGCCTACAAGTGCGGTTCACTTCAGCGGTGCACCTAGTAGCCGCTTCTTCGCCTCCGGCAGCCGGAGAGAGCGGTTGGCTTCTGAGAGGCGAAGAACGAAGGCGGCGTGTGTGCGCAGCCTTGGCACTGCTAGAGGACGGTGGCTGCAGCTGCCAGCCCTTTCAATTCACCGCTGGCATGCTTCTGGCAGGTGCTCCAGGACGACTTTCCTGCGTTTTGACTTGGTCCTGATGCAGACGAATCTGGAGAATTCTTGTTCGTACCCTGAGTTTACGAGTTGCAGAGATCTCGATGGCAGCTGCAGAGAAGAAGGGCTGTGCTGAATTGCTCGGGAAGCAAGGACATAGACAGCGCCTTGTGTTTGGGAGTGAGCAGCTGCTGGTTTTTTGCAATTGACTTCGCTGTGCACTGAATGTCAGGTGGAGCTGTGTACTCCTCTACAACGAGCAGGGCAGCAGAAAACAGAGAGCACGGACGTCTGACAGCAGTTTGAAGCTTGCCTAGGAAAGAGCAGTGTTTTTGGAGTGTTCAGCAAATATATGTGTCTGGGCAAGGGCGGGATGCGTGCACAGTGCTGGCAAGCTTTAACTCTGCAAGACGCGCTGGAAAAGCTTTTCGCCATGATGCAGTCCGCTTGAGACGCAGACTCCGGCTCTCCGCAGCTGTCCGCTGGAAAGCGGCGGTTGCCGGCGTCTTTCTGCCGAAGCGGCGCTTTGCAGCCTACAAGTGCGGTTCACGTCAGCGGTGCACCTAGTAGCCGCTTCTTCGCCTGCGGCAGCCGGGGAGAGCGGTTGGCTTCTGAGAGGCGAAGAACGAAACCGGCTTGTGTGCGCAGCCTTGGCACTGCTAGAGGACGGTGGTTGCAGCTGCCAGCCCTTTCAGTTCACCTCTGGGATGCTTCTGGCAGGTGCTCCAGGACGACTTTCCTGCGTTTTGACTTGGTCCCGATGCAGACGAATCTGGAGAATTCTTGTTCGTACCCTGCGTTTACGAGATGCAGAGATCTCGATGTCAGCTGCAGAGAAGAAGGGCTGTGCTGAATTGCTCGGGAAGCAAGCACATAGACAGCGCCTTGTGTTTGGGAGTGAGCAGCTGCTGGTTTTTTGCAGTTGACTTCGCTGTGCACTGAATGAGAGGTGGAGCAGTGCACTCTTCTACAACGAGCAGGACAGCAGAAAACAGAGAGCACAGATGGCTGACAGCATTTTGAAGCTTGCTTAGGAAAGAGTAGTGTTTTTGGAGTGTTTAGCAAATCCATGTTTCTGGGCAAGGGCGGGATGCGTGCACTGTGCTGGCAAGCTTCATCCCTGCGAGACGCGCTGGAAAAGCTTTTCGCCATGATGCAGTCCGCTTGAGACGCAGACTCCGGCTCCCCGCAGCTGTCCGCTGGAAAGCGGCGGTTGCCGGCGTCTTTCTGCCGAAGCCGCGCTTTGCAGCCTACAAGTGCGGTTCACGTCAGCGGTGCACCTAGTAGCAGCTTCTTCGCCTCAGGCAGCCGGGGAGAGCGGTTGGCTTCTGAGAGGCGAAGAACGAAACCGGCTTGTGTGCGCAGCCTTGGCACTGCTAGAAGACGGTGGCTGCAGCTGCCAGCCCTTTCAATTCACCGCTGGCATGCTTCTGGCAGGTGCTCCAGGACGACTTTTTTGCGTTTTGACTTGGTCCTGAAGCAGACGAATCTGGAGAATTCTTGTTCGTACCCTGAGTTTACAAGTTGCAGAGAACTCAATAGCAGCTGCAGAAAAGAAGGGCTGTGCTGAATTGCTCGGGAAGCAAGGACATAGACAGCGCCTTGTGTTTGGGAGTGAGCAGCTGCTGGTTTTTTGCAGTTGACTTCGCTGTGCAATGAATGCCAGGTTGAGCTGTGCACTCTTCTACAACGAGCAGGGCAGCAGAAAACAGAGAGCACGGACGTCTGACAGCAGTTTGAAGCTTGCCTAGGAAAGAGCAGTGGTTTTGGAGTGTTCAGCAAATATATGTTTCTGGGCAAGGGCGGGATGCGTGCACTGTGCTGGCAAGCTTTCTCCCTGCGAGACACGCTGGAAAAGCTTTTCGCTATGATGCAGTCCGCTTGAGACGCAGACTTCGGCTCTCCGCAGCAGTCCGCATGGAAAGCGGCGGTTGCCGGTTTCTTTCTGCCGAAACCGCGCTTTGCAGCCTACAAGTGCGGTTCACTTCAGCGGTGCACCTAGTAGCCGCTTCTTCGCCTCCGGCAGCCGGAGAGAGCGGTTGGCTTCTGAGAGGCGAAGAACGAAGGCGGCGTGTGTGCGCAGCCTTGGCACTGCTAGAAGACGGTGGCTGCAGCTGCCAGCCCTTTCAATTCACCGCTGGCATGCTTCTGGCAGGTGCTCCAGGACGACTTTCCTGCGTTTTGACTTGGTCCTGATGCAGACGAATCTGGAGAATTCCTGTTCGTACCCTGAGTTTACGAGTTGCAGGGATCTCGATGGCAGCTGCAGAGAAGAAGGGCTGTGCTGAATTGCTCTGGAAGCAAGGACATAGACAGAGCCTTGTGTTTGGGAGTGAGCAGCTGCTGTTTTTTTTCAATTGACTTCGCTGTGCACTGAATGCCAGGGTGAGCTGTGCACTCTTCTACAACGAGCAGGGCAGCAGAAAACAGAGAGCACGGACGTCTTACAGCAGTTTGAAGCTTGCCTAGGAAAGAGCAGTGTTTTTGGAGTGTTCAGCAAATCCATGTTTCTGGGCAAGGGCGGGATGCGTGCAGTGTGCTGGCAAGCTCTCTCCCTGCGAGACACGCTGGAAAAGCTTTTCGCTATCATGCAGTCCGCTAGAGACGCAGACTCCGGCTCTCGGCAGCTGTCCGCAGGGAAGCGGCGGTTGCCGGCTTCTTTCTGCCGAAACCGCGCTTTGCAGCCTACAAGTGCGGTTCACGTCAGCGGTGCACCTAGTAGCCGCTTCTTCGCCTCCGGCAGCCGGGGAGAGCGGTTTGCTTCTGAGAGGCGAAGAACGAAGGCGGCTTGTGTGCGCTACCTTGGCACTGCTAGAGGACTGTGGCTGCAGCTGCCAGCCCTTTCAGTTCACCGCTGGCATGCTTCTGGCAGGTGCTCCAGGACGACTTTCCTGCGTTTTGACTTGGTCCTGATGCAGACGAATCTGGAGAATTCTTGTTCGTGCCCTGAGCTTCTGAGATGCAGAGAAGAAGGGCTGCGCTGAGTTTCTCGGGAAGCAAGGACATAGACAGCGCCTTGTGTTTGGGAGTGAGCAGCTGCTGTTTTTTTGCAGTTTACTTCGCTGTGCACTGAATGTCAGGTGGAGCTGTGCACTCTTCTACAACGAGCAGGGCAGCAGAAAATAGAGAACACAGATGGCTGACAGCAGTTTGAAGCGTGCCTAAGAAAGAGTTGTGTTTTTGGAGTGTTCAGCAAATCCATGTTTCTGGGCAAGGGCGGGATGCGTGCACAGTGCTGGCAAGCTCTCTCCCTGCGAGACACGCTGGAAAAGCTTTTCGCTATGATGCAGTCCTCTAGAGACGCAGTCTTCGGCTCTCCGCAGCTGTCCGCAGGGAAAGCGGCGGTTGCCGGCTTCTTTCTGCCGAAACCGCGCTTTGCAGCCTACAAGTGCGGTTCACGTCAGCGGTGCACCTAGTAGCCGCTTCTTCGCCTCCGGCAGCCGGGGAGAGCGGTTGGCTTCTGAGAGGCGAAGAACGAAACCGGCTTGTGTGCGCAGCCTTGGCACTGCTAGAAGACGGTGGCTGCAGCTGCCAGCCCTTTCAGTTCACCTCTGGCATGATTCTGGCAGGTGCTCCGGGACGACTTTTTTGCGTTTTGACTTGGTCCTGATGCAGACGAATCTGGAGAATTCTTGTTCGTACCCTGAGTGTACGAGTTGCAGAGAACTCGATAGCAGCTGCAGAAAAGAAGGGCGTCGCTGAATTGCTCGGGAAGCAAGGACATAGACAGCGCCTTGTTTTTGGGAGTGAGCAGCTGCTGGTTTTTTGCAGTTGACTTCGCTGTGCACTGAATGTCAGGTGGAGCTGTGCACTCCTCTACAACGAGCAGGGCAGCAGAAAACAGAGAGCACGGACGTCTGACAGCAGTTTGAAGCTTGCCTAGGAAAGAGCAGTGTTTTTGGAGTGTTCAGCAAATATATGTGTCTGGGCAAGGGCGGGATGCGTGCACTGTGCTGGCAAGCTTTATCCCTGCAAGACGCGCTGGAAAAGCTTTTCGCCATGACGCAGTTCGCTTGAGACGCAGACTTCGGCTCTCCGCAGCTGTCCGCAGGGAAGCGGCGGTTGCCGGCGTCTTTCTGCCGAAGCGGCGCTTTGCAGCCTACAAGTGCGGTTCACGTCAGCGGTGCACCTAGTAGCCGCTTCTTCGCCTCCGGCAGCCGGGGAGAGCGGTTGGCTTCTGAGAGGCGAAGAACGAAACCGGCTTGTGTGCGCAGCCTTGGCACTGCTAGAAGACGGTGGCTGCAGCTGCCAGCCCTTTCAATTCACCGCTGGCATACTTCTGGCAGGTGCTCCAGGACGGCTTTCCTGCGTTTTGACTTGGTCCTGAAGCAGACGAATCTGGAGAATTCTTGTTCGTACCCTGAGTTTACGAGTTGCAGAGAACTCGATAGCAGCTGCAGAAAAGAAGGGCTGTGCTGAATTGCTCGGGAAGCAAGGACATAGACAGCGCCTTGTGTTTGGGAGTGAGCAGCTGCTGTTTTTTTGCAGTTGACTTCGCTGTGCAATGTATGCCAGGTTGAGCTGTGCACTCTTCTACAACGAGCAGGGCAGCAGAAAACAGAGAGCACGGACGTCTGACAGCAGTTTGAAGCTTGCCTAGGAAAGAGCAGTGGTTTTGGAGTGTTCAGCAAATATATGTTTCTGGGCAAGGGCGGGATGCGTGCACTGTGCTGGCAAGCTTTCTCCCTGCGAGACACGCTGGAAAAGCTTTTCGCTATGATGCAGTCCGCTTGAGACGCAGACTTCGGCTCTCCGCAGCAGTCCGCATGGAAAGCGGCGGTTGCCGGCTTCTTTCTGCCGAAACCGCGCTTTGCAGCCTACAAGTGCGGTTCACTTCAGCGGTGCACCTAGTAGCCGCTTCTTCGCCTCCGGCAGCCGGAGAGAGCGGTTGGCTTCTGAGAGGCGAAGAACGAAGGCGGCGTGTGTGCGCAGCCTTGGCACTGCTAGAGGACGGTGGCTGCAGCTGCCAGCCCTTTCAATTCACCGCTGGCATGCTTCTGGCAGGTGCTCCAGGACGACTTTCCTGCGTTTTGACTTGGTCCTGATGCAGACGAATCTGGAGAATTCTTGTTCGTACCCTGAGTTTACGAGTTGCAGAGATCTCGATGGCAGCTGCAGAGAAGAAGGGCTGTGCTGAATTGCTCGGGAAGCAAGGACATAGACAGCGCCTTGTGTTTGGGAGTGAGCAGCTGCTGGTTTTTTGCAATTGACTTCGCTGTGCACTGAATGTCAGGTGGAGCTGTGTACTCCTCTACAACGAGCAGGGCAGCAGAAAACAGAGAGCACGGACGTCTGACAGCAGTTTGAAGCTTGCCTAGGAAAGAGCAGTGTTTTTGGAGTGTTCAGCAAATATATGTGTCTGGGCAAGGGCGGGATGCGTGCACAGTGCTGGCAAGCTTTAACTCTGCAAGACGCGCTGGAAAAGCTTTTCGCCATGATGCAGTCCGCTTGAGACGCAGACTCCGGCTGTCCGCAGCTGTCCGCTGGAAAGCAGCGGTTGCCGGCGTCTTTCTGCCGAAGCGGCGCTTTGCAGCCTACAAGTGCGGTTCACGTCAGCGGTGCACCTAGTAGCCGCTTCTTCGCCTGCGGCAGCCGGGGAGAGCGGTTGGCTTCTGAGAGGCGAAGAACAAAACCGGCTTGTGTGTGCAGCCTTGGCACTGCTAGAGGACGGTGGTTGCAGCTGCCAGCCCTTTCAGTTCACCTCTGGCATGATTCTGGCAGGTGCTCCGGGACGACTTTCCTGCGTTTTGACTTGGTCCTGATGCAGACGAATCTGGAGAATTCTTGTTTGTACCCTGAGTGTACGAGTTGCAGAGAACTCGATAGCAGCTGCAGAAAAGAAGGGCTGTGCTGAATTGCTCGGGAAGAAAGGACATAGACAGCGCCTTGTTTTTGGGAGTGAGCAGCTGCTGGTTTTTTGCAGTTGACTTCGCTGTGCACTGAATGTCAGGTGGAGCTGTGCACTCTTCTACAACGAGCAGGGCAGCAGAAAACAGAGAGCACGGACGTCTGAAAGCAGTTTGAAGCTTGCCTAGGAAAGAGCAGTGTTTTTGGAGTGTTCAGCAAATATATGTTTCTGGGCAAGGGCGGGATGCGTGCACTGTGCTGGCAAGCTTTATCCCTGCAAGACGCGCTGGAAAAGCTTTTCGCCATGACGCAGTTCGCTTGAGACGCAGACTTCGGCTCTCCGCAGCTGTCCGCAGGGAAGCGGCGGTTGCCGGCGTCTTTCTGCCGAAACCGCGCTTTGCAGCCTACAAGTGCGGTTCACGTCACCGGTGCACCTAGTAGCCGCTTCTTCGCCTCAGGCAGCCGGGGAGAGCGGTTGGCTTCTGAGAGGCGAAGAACGAAAGCGGCTTGTGTGCGCACCCTTGGCACTGCTAGAGGAGGGTGGCTGCAGCTGCCAGCCCTTTCAGTTCACCTCTGGGATGCTTCTGGCAGGTGCTCCAGGACGACTTTCCTGCGTTTTGACTTGGTCCCGATGCAGACGAATCTGGAGAATTCTTGTTCGTACCCTGCGTTTACGAGATGCAGAGATCTCGATGTCAGCTGCAGAGAAGAAGGGCTGTGCTGAATTGCTCGGGAAGCAAGCACATAGACAGCGCCTTGTGTTTGGGAGTGAGCAGCTGCTGGTTTTTTGCAGTTGACTTCGCTGTGCACTGAATGAGAGGTGGAGCAGTGCACTCTTCTACAACGAGCAGGACAGCAGAAAACAGAGAGCACAGATGGCTGACAGCATTTTGAAGCTTGCTTAGGAAAGAGTAGTGTTTTTGGAGTGTTTAGCAAATCCATGTTTCTGGGCAAGGGCGGGATGCGTGCACTGTGCTGGCAAGCTTTATCCCTGCGAGACGCGCTGGAAAAGCTTTTCGCCATGATGCAGTCCGCTTGAGACGCAGACTCCGGCTCCCCGCAGCTGTCCGCTGGAAAGCGGCGGTTGCCGGCGTCTTTCTGCCGAAGCCGCGCTTTGCAGCCTACAAGTGCGGTTCACGTCAGCGGTGCACCTAGTAGCAGCTTCTTCGCCTCAGGCAGCCGGGGAGAGCGGTTGGCTTCTGAGAGGCGAAGAACGAAACCGGCTTGTGTGCGCAGCCTTGGCACTGCTAGAAGACGGTGGCTGCAGCTGCCAGCCCTTTCAATTCACCGCTGGCATGCTTCTGGCAGGTGCTCCAGGACGACTTTTTTGCGTTTTGACTTGGTCCTGAAGCAGACGAATCTGGAGAATTCTTGTTCGTACCCTGAGTTTACGAGTTGCAGAGAACTCGATAGCAGCTGCAGAAAAGAAGGGCTGTGCTGAATTGCTCGGGAAGCAAGGACATAGACAGCGCCTTGTGTTTGGGAGTGAGCAGCTGCTGTTTTTTTGCAGTTGACTTCGCTGTGCAATGAATGCCAGGTTGAGCTGTGCACTCTTCTACAACGAGCAGGGCAGCAGAAAACAGAGAGCACGGACGTCTGACAGCAGTTTGAAGCTTGCCTAGGAAAGAGCAGTGGTTTTGGAGTGTTCAGCAAATATATGTTTCTGGGCAAGGGCGGGATGCGTGCACTGTGCTGGCAAGCTTTCTCCCTGCGAGACACGCTGGAAAAGCTTTTCGCTATGATGCAGTCCGCTTGAGACGCAGACTTCGGCTCTCCGCAGCAGTCCGCATGGAAAGCGGCAGTTGCCGGCTTCTTTCTGCCGAAACCGCGCTTTGCAGCCTACAAGTGCGGTTCACTTCAGCGGTGCACCTAGTAGCCGCTTCTTCGCCTCCGGCAGCCGGAGAGAGCGGTTGGCTTCTGAGAGGCGAAGAACGAAGGCGGCGTGTGTGCGCAGCCTTGGCACTGCTAGAGGACGGTGGCTGCAGCTGCCAGCCCTTTCAATTCACCGCTGGCATGCTTCTGGCAGGTGCTCCAGGACGACTTTCCTGCGTTTTGACTTGGTCCTGATGCAGACGAATCTGGAGAATTCTTGTTCGTACCCTGAGTTTACGAGTTGCAGAGATCTCGATGGCAGCTGCAGAGAAGAAGGGCTGTGCTGAATTGCTCGGGAAGCAAGGACATAGACAGCGCCTTGTGTTTGGGAGTGAGCAGCTGCTGGTTTTTTGCAAGTGACTTCGCTGTGCACTGAATGTCAGGTGGAGCTGTGTACTCCTCTACAACGAGCAGGGCAGCAGAAAACAGAGAGCACGGACGTCTGACAGCAGTTTGAAGCTTGCCTAGGAAAGAGCAGTGTTTTTGGAGTGTTCAGCAAATCCATGTTTCTGGGCAAGGGCGGGATGCGTGCACAGTGCTGGCAAGCTTTAACTCTGCAAGACGCGCTGGAAAAGCTTTTCGCCATGATGCAGTCCGCTTGAGACGCAGACTCCGGCTCTCCGCAGCTGTCCGCTGGAAAGCGGCGGTTGCCGGCGTCTTTCTGCCGAAGCGGCGCTTTGCAGCCTACAAGTGCGGTTCACGTCAGCGGTGCACCTAGTAGCCGCTTCTTCGCCTGCGGCAGCTGGGGAGAGCGGTTGGCTTCTGAGAGGCGAAGAACGAAACCGGCTTGTGTGCGCAGCCTTGGCACTGCTAGAGGACGGTGGTTGCAGCTGCCAGCCCTTTCAGTTCACCTCTGGCATGATTCCGGCAGGTGCTCCGGGACGACTTTCCTGCGTTTTGACTTGGTCCTGATGCAGACGAATCTGGAGAATTCTTGTTCGTACCCTGAGTTTACGAGTTGCAGAGAACTCGATAGCAGCTGCAGAAAAGAAGGGCTGTGCTGAATTGCTCGGGAAGAAAGGACATAGACAGCGCCTTGTTTTTGGGAGTGAGCAGCTGCTGGTTTTTTGCAGTTGACTTCGCTGTGCACTGAATGTCAGGTGGAGCTGTGCACTCCTCTACAACGAGCAGGGCAGCAGAAAACAGAGAGCACGGACGTCTGAAAGCAGTTTGAAGCTTGCCTAGGAAAGAGCAGTGTTTTTGGAGTGTTCAGCAAATATATGTTTCTGGGCAAGGGCGGGATGCGTGCACTGTGCTGGCAAGCTTTATCCCTGCAAGACGCGCTGGAAAAGCTTTTCGCCATGACGCAGTTCGCTTGAGACGCAGACTTCGGCTCTCCGCAGCTGTCCGCAGGGAAGCGGCGGTTGCCGGCGTCTTTCTGCCGAAACCGCGCTTTGCAGCCTACAAGTGCGGTTCACGTCAGCGGTGCACCTAGTAGCCGCTTCTTCGCCTCAGGCAGCCGGGGAGAGCGGTTGGCTTCTGAGAGGCGAAGAACGAAACCGGCTTGTGTGCGCAGCCTTGGCACTGCTAGAGGAGGGTGGCTGCAGCTGCCAGCCCTTTCAGTTCACCTCTGGGATGCTTCTGGCAGGTGCTCCAGGAGGACTTTCCTGCGTTTTGACTTGGTCCCGATGCAGACGAATCTGGAGAATTCTTGTTCGTACCCTGCGTTTACGAGATGCAGAGATCTCGATGTCAGCTGCAGAGAAGAAGGGCTGTGCTGAATTGCTCGGGAAGCAAGCACATAGACAGCGCCTTGTGTTTGGGAGTGAGCAGCTGCTGGTTTTTTGCAGTTGACTTCGCTGTGCACTGAATGAGAGGTGGAGCAGTGCACTCTTCTACAACGAGCAGGACAGCAGAAAACAGAGAGCACAGATGGCTGACAGCATTTTGAAGCTTGCTTAGGAAAGAGTAGTGTTTTTGGAGTGTTTAGCAAATCCATGTTTCTGGGCAAGGGCGGGATGCGTGCACTGTGCTGGCAAGCTTTATCCCTGCGAGACGCGCTGGAAAAGCTTTTCGCCATGATGCAGTCCGCTTGAGACGCAGACTCCGGCTCCCCGCCGCTGTCCGCTGGAAAGCGGCGGTTGCCGGCGTCTTTCTGCCGAAGCCGCGCTTTGCAGCCTACAAGTGCGGTTCACGTCAGCGGTGCACCTAGTAGCAGCTTCTTCGCCTCAGGCAGCCGGGGAGAGCGGTTGGCTTCTGAGAGGCGAAGAACGAAACCGGCTTGTGTGCGCAGCCTTGGCACTGCTAGAAGACGGTGGCTGCAGCTGCCAGCCCTTTCAATTCACCGCTGGCATGCTTCTGGCAGGTGCTCCAGGACGACTTTTTTGCGTTTTGACTTGGTCCTGATGCAGACGAATCTGGAGAATTCTTGTTCGTACCCTGAGTTTACGAGTTGCAGAGATCTCGATGGCAGCTGCAGAGAAGAAGGTCTGTGCTGAATTGCTCTGGAAGCAAGGACATAGACAGAGCCTTGTGTTTGGGAGTGAGCAGCTGCTGTTTTTTTTCAATTGACTTCGCTGTGCACTGAATGCCAGGGTGAGCTGTGCACTCTTCTACAACGAGCAGGGCAGCAGAAAACAGAGAGCACGGACGTCTTACAGCAGTTTGAAGCTTGCCTAGGAAAGAGCAGTGTTTTTGGAGTGTTCAGCAAATCCATGTTTCTGGGCAAGGGCGGGATGCGTGCAGTGTGCTGGCAAGCTCTCTCCCTGCGAGACACGCTGGAAAAGCTTTTCGCTATCATGCAGTCCGCTAGAGACGCAGACTCCGGCTCTCGGCAGCTGTCCGCAGGGAAGCGGCGGTTGCCGGCTTCTTTCTGCCGAAACCGCGCTTTGCAGCCTACAAGTGCGGTTCACGTCAGCGGTGCACCTAGTAGCCGCTTCTTCGCCTCCGGCAGCCGGGGAGACCGGTTGGCTTCTGAGAGGCGAAGAACGAAGGCGGCTTGTGTGCGCTACCTTGGCACTGCTAGAGGACTGTGGCTGCAGCTGCCAGCCCTTTCAATTCACCGCTGGCATGCTTCTGGCAGGTGCTCCAGGACGACTTTCCTGCGTTTTGACTTGGTCCTGATGCAGACGAATCTGGAGAATTCTTGTTCGTGCCCTGAGCTTCCGAGATGCAGAGAAGAAGGGCTGCGCTGAGTTTCTCGGGAAGCAAGGACATAGACAGCGCCTTGTGTTTGGGAGTGAGCAGCTGCTGTTTTTTTGCAGTTGACTTCGCTGTGCACTGAATGTCAGGTGGAGCTGTGCACTCTTCTACAACGAGCAGGGCAGCAGAAAATAGAGAACACAGATGGCTGACAGCAGTTTGAAGCGTGCCTAAGAAAGAGTTGTGTTTTTGGAGTGTTCAGCAAATCCATGTTTCTGGGCAAGGGCGGGATGCGTGCACAGTGCTGGCAAGCTCTCTCCCTGCGAGACACGCTGGAAAAGCTTTTCGCTATGATGCAGTCCTCTAGAGACGCAGTCTTCGGCTCTCCGCAGCTGTCCGCAGGGAAAGCGGCGGTTGCCGGCTTCTTTCTGCCGAAACCGCGCTTTGCAGCCTACAAGTGCGGTTCACGTCAGCGGTGCACCTAGTAGCCGCTTCTTCGCCTCCGGCAGCCGGGGAGAGCGGTTGGCTTCTGAGAGGCGAAGAAAGAAACCGGCTTGTGTGCGCAGCCTTGGCACTGCTAGAAGACGGTGGCTGCAGCTGCCAGCCCTTTCAGTTCACCTCTGGCATGATTCTGGCAGGTGCTCCGGGACGACTTTCCTGCGTTTTGACTTGGTCCTGATGCAGACGAATCTGGAGAATTCTTGTTCGTACCCTGAGTGTACGAGTTGCAGAGAACTCGATAGCAGCTGCAGAAAAGAAGGGCTGTGCTGAATTGCTCGGGAAGAAAGGACATAGACAGCGCCTTGTGTTTGGGAGTGAGCAGCTGCTGGTTTTTTGCAGTTGACTTCGCTGTGCACTGAATGTCAGGTGGAGCTGTGCACTCCTCTACAACGAGCAGGGCAGCAGAAAACAGAGAGCACGGACGTCTGACAGCAGTTTGAAGCTTGCCTAGGAAAGAGCAGTGTTTTTGGAGTGTTCAGCAAATATATGTGTCTGGGCAAAGGCGGGATGCGTGCACTGTGCTGGCAAGCTTTATCCCTACAAGACGCGCTGGAAAAGCTTTTCGCCATGACGCAGTTCGCTTGAGACGCAGACTTCGGCTCTCCGCAGCTGTCCGCAGGGAAGCGGCGGTTGCCGGCGTCTTTCTGCCGAAGCCGCGCTTTGCAGCCTACAAGTGCGGTTCACGTCAGCGGTGCACCTAGTAGCCGCTTCTTCGCCTCCGGCAGCCGGGGAGAGCGGTTGGCTTCTGAGAGGCGAAGAACGAAACCGGCTTGTGTGCGCAGCCTTGGCACTGCTAGAAGACGGTGGCTGCAGCTGCCAGCCCTTTCAATTCACCGCTGGCATACTTCTGGCAGGTGCTCCAGGACGGCTTTCCTGCGTTTTGACTTGGTCCTGATGCAGACGAATCTGGAGAATTCTTGTTCGTACCCTGAGTTTACGAGTTGCAGAGATCTCGATGGCAGCTGCAGAGAAGAAGGGCTGTGCTGAATTGCTCGGGAAGCAAGGACATAGACAGCGCCTTGTGTTTGAGAGTGAGCAGCTGCTGGTTTTTTGCAGTTGACTTCGCTGTGCACTGAATGCCAGGGTGAGCTGTGCACTCTTCTACAACGAGCAGGACAGAAGAAAACAGAGAGCACGGACGTCTGACAGCAGTTTGAAGCTTGCCTAGGAAAGAGTAGTGTTTTTGGAGTGTTCAGCAAATCCATGTTTCTGGGCAAGGGCGGGATGCGTGCACAGTGCTGGCAAGCTCTCTCCCTGCGAGACACGCTGGAAAAGCTTTTCGCTATGATGCAGTCCGCTTGAGACGCAGACTTCGGCTCTCCGCAGCTGTCCGCAGGGAAAGCGGCGGTTGCCGGCTTCTTTCTGCCGAAACCCCGCTTTGCAGCCTACAAGTGCGGTTCACGTCAGCGGTGCACCTAGTAGCCGCTTCTTCGCCTCCGGCAGCCGGAGAGAGCGGTTGGCTTCTGAGAGGCGAAAAACGAAGGCGGCGTGTGTGCGCAGCCTTGGCACTGCTAGAGGACTGTGGCTGCAGCTGCCAGCCCTTTCAATTCACCGCTGGCATGCTTCTGGCAGGTGCTCCAGGAAGACTTTCCTGCGTTTTGACTTGTTCCTGATGCAGACGAATCTGGAAAATTCTTGTTCGTGCCCTGAGCTTCCGAGATGCAGAGAAGAAGGGCTGCGTTGAGTTGCTCGGGAAGCAAGGACATAGACAGCGCCTTGTGTTTGGGAGTGAGCAGCTGCTGGTTTTTTGCAATTGACTTCGCTGTACACTGAATGCCAGGTGGAGCTGTGCACTCTTCTACAACGAGCAGGACAGCAGAAAACAGAGAGCACAGATGGCTGACAGCATTTTGAAGCTTGCCTAAGAAAGAGCAGTGTTTTTGGAGTGTTCAGCAAATATATGTGTCTGGGCAAGGGCGGGATGCGTGCACAGTGCTGGCAAGCTTTATCCCTGCGAGACGCGCTGGAAAAGCTTATCGCCATGATGCAGTCCGCTTGAGACGCAGACTCCGGCTCTCCGCAGCTGTCCGCAGGGAAAGCGGCGGTTGCCGGCGTCTTTCTGCCGAAGCCGCGCTTTGCAGCCTACAAGTGCGGTTCACGTCAGCGGCGCACCTAGTAGCCGCTTCTTCGCCTCAGGCAGCCGGGGAGAGCGGTTGGCTTCTGAGAGGCGAAGAACGAAACCGGCTTGTGTGCGCAGCCTTGGCACTGCTAGAGGACGGTGGTTGCAGCTGCCAGCCCTTTCAGTTCACCTCTGGGATGCTTCTGGCAGGTGCTCCAGGACGACTTTCCAGCGTTTTGACTTGGTCCTGAAGCAGACGAATCTGGAGAATTCTTGTTCGTACCCTGAGTTTACGAGTTGCAGAGAACTCGATAGCAGCTGCAGAAAAGAAGGGCTGTGCTGAATTGCTCGGGAAGCAAGGACATAGACAGCGCCTTGTGTTTGGGAGTGAGCAGCTGCTGGTTTTTTGCAGTTGACTTCGCTGTGCAATGAATGCCAGGTTGAGCTGTGCACTCTTCTACAACGAGCAGGGCAGAAGAAAACAGAGAGCACGGACGTCTGACAGCAGTTTGAAGCTTGCCTAGGAAAGAGCAGTGGTTTTGGAGTGTTCAGCAAATATATGTTTCTGGGCAAGGGCGGGATGCGTGCACTGTGCTGGCAAGCTTTCTCCCTGCGAGACACGCTGGAAAAGCTTTTCGCTATGATGCAGTCCGCTTGAGACGCAGACTTCGGCTCTCCGCAGCACTCCGCATGGAAAGCGGCGGTTGCCGGCTTCTTTCTGCCGAAACCGCGCTTTGCAGCCTACAAGTGCGGTTCACTTCAGCGGTGCACCTAGTAGCCGCTTCTCCGCCTCTGGCAGCCGGGGAGAGCGGTTGGCTTCTGAGAGGCGAAGAACGAAGGCGGCGTGTGTGCGCAGCCTTGGCACTGCTAGAGGACGGTGGCTGCAGCTGCCAGCCCTTTCAATTCACCGCTGGCATGCTTCTGGCAGGTGCTCCAGGACGACTTTCCTGCGTTTTGACTTGGTCCTGATGCAGACGAATCTGGAGAATTCTTGTTCGTACCCTGAGTGTACGAGTTGCAGAGAACTCGATAGCAGCTGCAGAAAAGAAGGGCGTCGCTGAATTGCTCGGGAAGCAAGGACATAGACAGCGCCTTGTTTTTGGGAGTGAGCAGCTGCTGGTTTTTTGCAGTTGACTTCGCTGTGCACTGAATGTCAGGTGGAGCTGTGCACTCCTCTACAACGAGCAGGGCAGCAGAAAACAGAGAGCACGGACGTCTGACAACAGTTTGAAGCTTGCCTAGGAAAGAGCAGTGTTTTTGGAGTGTTCAGCAAATATATGTGTCTGGGCAAGGGCGGGATGCGTGCACTGTGCTGGCAAGCTTTATCCCTGCAAGACGCGCTGGAAAAGCTTTTCGCCATGACGCAGTTCGCTTGAGACGCAGACTTCGGCTCTCCGCAGCTGTCCGCAGGGAAGCGGCGGTTGCCGGCGTCTTTCTGCCGAAGCCGCGCTTTGCAGCCTACAAGTGCGGTTCACGTCAGCGGTGCACCTAGTAGCCGCTTCTTCGCCTCCGGCAGCCGGGGAGAGCGGTTGGCTTCTGAGAGGCGAAGAACGAAACCGGCTTGTGTGCGCAGCCTTGGCACTGCTAGAAGACGGTGGCTGCAGCTGCCAGCCCTTTCAATTCACCGCTGGCATACTTCTGGCAGGTGCTCCAGGACGGCTTTCCTGCGTTTTGACTTGGTCCTGAAGCAGACGAATCTGGAGAATTCTTGTTCGTACCCTGAGTTTACGAGTTGCAGAGAACTCGATAGCAGCTGCAGAAAAGAAGGGCTGTGCTGAATTGCTCGGGAAGCAAGGACATAGACAGCGCCTTGTGTTTGGGAGTGAGCAGCTGCTGTTTTTTTGCAGTTGACTTCGCTGTGCAATGTATGCCAGGTTGAGCTGTGCACTCTTCTACAACGAGCAGGGCAGCAGAAAACAGAGAGCACGGACGTCTGACAGCAGTTTGAAGCTTGCCTAGGAAAGAGCAGTGGTTTTGGAGTGTTCAGCAAATATATGTTTCTGGGCAAGGGCGGGATGCGTGCACTGTGCTGGCAAGCTTTCTCCCTGCGAGACACGCTGGAAAAGCTTTTCGCTATGATGCAGTCCGCTTGAGACGCAGACTTCGGCTCTCCGCAGCAGTCCGCATGGAAAGCGGCGGTTGCCGGCTTCTTTCTGCCGAAACCGCGCTTTGCAGCCTACAAGTGCGGTTCACTTCAGCGGTGCACCTAGTAGCCGCTTCTTCGCCTCCGGCAGCCGGAGAGAGCGGTTGGCTTCTGAGAGGCGAAGAACGAAGGCGGCGTGTGTGCGCAGCCTTGGCACTGCTAGAGGACGGTGGCTGCAGCTGCCAGCCCTTTCAATTCACCGCTGGCATGCTTCTGGCAGGTGCTCCAGGACGACTTTCCTGCGTTTTGACTTGGTCCTGATGCAGACGAATCTGGAGAATTCTTGTTCGTACCCTGAGTTTACGAGTTGCAGAGATCTCGATGGCAGCTGCAGAGAAGAAGGGCTGTGCTGAATTGCTCGGGAAGCAAGGACATAGACAGCGCCTTGTGTTTGGGAGTGAGCAGCTGCTGGTTTTTTGCAATTGACTTCGCTGTGCACTGAATGTCAGGTGGAGCTGTGTACTCCTCTACAACGAGCAGGGCAGCAGAAAACAGAGAGCACGGACGTCTGACAGCAGTTTGAAGCTTGCCTAGGAAAGAGCAGTGTTTTTGGAGTGTTCAGCAAATATATGTGTCTGGGCAAGGGCGGGATGCGTGCACAGTGCTGGCAAGCTTTAACTCTGCAAGACGCGCTGGAAAAGCTTTTCGCCATGATGCAGTCCGCTTGAGACGCAGACTCCGGCTCTCCGCAGCTGTCCGCTGGAAAGCGGCGGTTGCCGGCGTCTTTCTGCCGAAGCGGCGCTTTGCAGCCTACAAGTGCGGTTCACGTCAGCGGTGCACCTAGTAGCCGCTTCTTCGCCTGCGGCAGCCGGGGAGAGCGGTTGGCTTCTGAGAGGCGAAGAACGAAACCGGCTTGTGTGCGCAGCCTTGGCACTGCTAGAGGACGGTGGTTGCAGCTGCCAGCCCTTTCAGTTCACCTCTGGGATGCTTCTGGCAGGTGCTCCAGGAGGACTTTCCTGCGTTTTGACTTGGTCCCGATGCAGACGAATCTGGAGAATTCTTGTTCGTACCCTGCGTTTACGAGATGCAGAGATCTCGATGTCAGCTGCAGAGAAGAAGGGCTGTGCTGAATTGCTCGGGAAGCAAGCACATAGACAGCGCCTTGTGTTTGGGAGTGAGCAGCTGCTGGTTTTTTGCAGTTGACTTCGCTGTGCACTGAATGAGAGGTGGAGCAGTGCACTCTTCTACAACGAGCAGGACAGCAGAAAACAGAGAGCACAGATGGCTGACAGCATTTTGAAGCTTGCTTAGGAAAGAGTAGTGTTTTTGGAGTGTTTAGCAAATCCATGTTTCTGGGCAAGGGCGGGATGCGTGCACTGTGCTGGCAAGCTTTATCCCTGCGAGACGCGCTGGAAAAGCTTTTCGCCATGATGCAGTCCGCTTGAGACGCAGACTCCGGCTCCCCGCCGCTGTCCGCTGGAAAGCGGCGGTTGCCGGCGTCTTTCTGCCGAAGCCGCGCTTTGCAGCCTACAAGTGCGGTTCACGTCAGCGGTGCACCTAGTAGCAGCTTCTTCGCCTCAGGCAGCCGGGGAGAGCGGTTGGCTTCTGAGAGGCGAAGAACGAAACCGGCTTGTGTGCGCAGCCTTGGCACTGCTAGAAGACGGTGGCTGCAGCTGCCAGCCCTTTCAATTCACCGCTGGCATGCTTGTGGCAGGTGCTCCAGGACGACTTTTTTGCGTTTTGACTTGGTCCTGATGCAGACGAATCTGGAGAATTCTTGTTCGTACCCTGAGTTTACGAGTTGCAGGGATCTCGATGGCAGCTGCAGAGAAGAAGGTCTGTGCTGAATTGCTCTGGAAGCAAGGACATAGACAGAGCCTTGTGTTTGGGAGTGAGCAGCTGCTGTTTTTTTTCAATTGACTTCGCTGTGCACTGAATGCCAGGGTGAGCTGTGCACTCTTCTACAACGAGCAGGGCAGCAGAAAACAGAGAGCACGGACGTCTTACAGCAGTTTGAAGCTTGCCTAGGAAAGAGCAGTGTTTTTGGAGTGTTCAGCAAATCCATGTTTCTGGGCAAGGGCGGGATGCGTGCAGTGTGCTGGCAAGCTCTCTCCCTGCGAGACACGCTGGAAAAGCTTTTCGCTATCATGCAGTCCGCTAGAGACGCAGACTCCGGCTCTCGGCAGCTGTCCGCAGGGAAGCGGCGGTTGCCGGCTTCTTTCTGCCGAAACCGCGCTTTGCAGCCTACAAGTGCGGTTCACGTCAGCGGTGCACCTAGTAGCCGCTTCTTCGCCTCTGGCAGCCGGGGAGACCGGTTGGCTTCTGAGAGGCGAAGAACGAAGGCGGCTTGTGTGCGCTACCTTGGCACTGCTAGAGGACTGTGGCTGCAGCTGCCAGCCCTTTCAATTCACCGCTGGCATGCTTCTGGCAGGTGCTCCAGGACGACTTTCCTGCGTTTTGACTTGGTCCTGATGCAGACGAATCTGGAGAATTCTTGTTCGTGCCCTGAGCTTCCGAGATGCAGAGAAGAAGGGCTGCGCTGAGTTTCTCGGGAAGCAAGGACATAGACAGCGCCTTGTGTTTGGGAGTGAGCAGCTGCTGTTTTTTTGCAGTTGACTTCGCTGTGCACTGAATGTCAGGTGGAGCTGTGCACTCTTCTACAACGAGCAGGGCAGCAGAAAATAGAGAACACAGATGGCTGACAGCAGTTTGAAGCGTGCCTAAGAAAGAGTTGTGTTTTTGGAGTGTTCAGCAAATCCATGTTTCTGGGCAAGGGCGGGATGCGTGCACAGTGCTGGCAAGCTCTCTCCCTGCGAGACACGCTGGAAAAGCTTTTCGCTATGATGCAGTCCTCTAGAGACGCAGTCTTCGGCTCTCCGCAGCTGTCCGCAGGGAAAGCGGCGGTTGCCGGCTTCTTTCTGCCGAAACCGCGCTTTGCAGCCTACAAGTGCGGTTCACGTCAGCGGTGCACCTAGTAGCCGCTTCTTCGCCTCCGGCAGCCGGGGAGAGCGGTTGGCTTCTGAGAGGCGAAGAAAGAAACCGGCTTGTGTGCGCAGCCTTGGCACTGCTAGAAGACGGTGGCTGCAGCTGCCAGCCCTTTCAGTTCACCTCTGGCATGATTCTGGCAGGTGCTCCGGGACGACTTTCCTGCGTTTTGACTTGGTCCTGATGCAGACGAATCTGGAGAATTCTTGTTCGTACCCTGAGTGTACGAGTTGCAGAGAACTCGATAGCAGCTGCAGAAAAGAAGGGCTGTGCTGAATTGCTCGGGAAGAAAGGACATAGACAGCGCCTTGTGTTTGGGAGTGAGCAGCTGCTGGTTTTTTGCAGTTGACTTCGCTGTGCACTGAATGTCAGGTGGAGCTGTGCACTCCTCTACAACGAGCAGGGCAGCAGAAAACAGAGAGCACGGACGTCTGACAGTAGTTTGAAGCTTGCCTAGGAAAGAGCAGTGTTTTTGGAGTGTTCAGCAAATATATGTGTCTGGGCAAAGGCGGGATGCGTGCACTGTGCTGGCAAGCTTTATCCCTGCAAGACGCGCTGGAAAAGCTTTTCGCCATGACGCAGTTTGCTTGAGACGCAGACTTCGGCTCTCCGCAGCTGTCCGCAGGGAAGCGGCGGTTGCCGGCGTCTTTCTGCCGAAGCCGCGCTTTGCAGCCTACAAGTGCGGTTCACGTCAGCGGTGCACCTAGTAGCCGCTTCTTCGCCTCCGGCAGCCGGGGAGAGCGGTTGGCTTCTGAGAGGCGAAGAACGAAACCGGCTTGTGTGCGCAGCCTTGGCACTGCTAGAAGACGGTGGCTGCAGCTGCCAGCCCTTTCAATTCACCGCTGGCATACTTCTGGCAGGTGCTCCAGGACGGCTTTCCTGCGTTTTGACTTGGTCCTGATGCAGACGAATCTGGAGAATTCTTGTTCGTACCCTGAGTTTACGAGTTGCAGAGATCTCGATGGCAGCTGCAGAGAAGAAGGGCTGTGCTGAATTGCTCGGGAAGCAAGGACATAGACAGCGCCTTGTGTTTGAGAGTGAGCAGCTGCTGGTTTTTTGCAGTTGACTTCGCTGTGCACTGAATGCCAGGGTGAGCTGTGCACTCTTCTACAACGAGCAGGACAGAAGAAAACAGAGAGCACGGACGTCTGACAGCAGTTTGAAGCTTGCCTAGGAAAGAGTAGTGTTTTTGGAGTGTTCAGCAAATCCATGTTTCTGGGCAAGGGCGGGATGCGTGCACAGTGCTGGCAAGCTCTCTCCCTGCGAGACACGCTGGAAAAGCTTTTCGCTATGATGCAGTCCGCTTGAGACGCAGACTTCGGCTCTCCGCAGCTGTCCGCAGGGAAAGCGGCGGTTGCCGGCTTCTTTCTGCCGAAACCCCGCTTTGCAGCCTACAAGTGCGGTTCACGTCAGCGGTGCACCTAGTAGCCGCTTCTTCGCCTCCGGCAGCCGGAGAGAGCGGTTGGCTTCTGAGAGGCGAAAAACGAAGGCGGCGTGTGTGCGCACCCTTGGCACTGCTAGAGGACTGTGGCTGCAGCTGCCAGCCCTTTCAATTCACCGCTGGCATGCATCTGGCAGGTGCTCCAGGAAGACTTTCCTGCGTTTTGACTTGTTCCTGATGCAGACGAATCTGGAAAATTCTTGTTCGTGCCCTGAGCTTCCGAGATGCAGAGAAGAAGGGCTGCGTTGAGTTGCTCGGGAAGCAAGGACATAGACAGCGCCTTGTGTTTGGGAGTGAGCAGCTGCTGGTTTTATGCAATTGACTTCGCTGTACACTGAATGCCAGGTGGAGCTGTGCACTCTTCTACAACGAGCAGGACAGCAGAAAACAGAGAGCACAGATGGCTGACAGCATTTTGAAGCTTGCCTAAGAAAGAGCAGTGTTTTTGGAGTGTTCAGCAAATATATGTGTCTGGGCAAGGGCGGGATGCGTGCACAGTGCTGGCAAGCTTTATCCCTGCGAGACGCGCTGGAAAAGCTTATCGCCATGATGCAGTCCGCTTGAGACGCAGACTCCGGCTCTCCGCAGCTGTCCGCAGGGAAAGCGGCGGTTGCCGGCGTCTTTCTGCCGAAGCCGCGCTTTGCAGCCTACAAGTGCGGTTCACGTCAGCGGCGCACCTAGTAGCCGCTTCTTCGCCTCAGGCAGCCGGGGAGAGCGGTTGGCTTCTGAGAGGCGAAGAACGAAACCGGCTTGTGTGCGCAGCCTTGGCACTGCTAGAGGACGGTGGTTGCAGCTGCCAGCCCTTTCAGTTCACCTCTGGGATGCTTCTGGCAGGTGCTCCAGGACGACTTTCCAGCGTTTTGACTTGGTCCTGAAGCAGACGAATCTGGAGAATTCTTGTTCGTACCCTGAGTTTACGAGTTGCAGAGAACTCGATAGCAGCTGCAGAAAAGAAGGGCTGTGCTGAATTGCTCGGGAAGCAAGGACATAGACAGCGCCTTGTGTTTGGGAGTGAGCAGCTGCTGGTTTTTTGCAGTTGACTTCGCTGTGCAATGAATGCCAGGTTGAGCTGTGCACTCTTCTACAACGAGCAGGGCAGAAGAAAACAGAGAGCACGGACGTCTGACAGCAGTTTGAAGCTTGCCTAGGAAAGAGCAGTGGTTTTGGAGTGTTCAGCAAATATATGTTTCTGGGCAAGGGCGGGATGCGTGCACTGTGCTGGCAAGCTTTCTCCCTGCGAGACACGCTGGAAAAGCTTTTCGCTATGATGCAGTCCGCTTGAGACGCAGACTTCGGCTCTCCGCAGCACTCCGCATGGAAAGCGGCGGTTGCCGGCTTCTTTCTGCCGAAACCGCGCTTTGCAGCCTACAAGTGCAGTTCACTTCAGCGGTGCACCTAGTAGCCGCTTCTCCGCCTCTGGCAGCCGGGGAGAGCGGTTGGCTTCTGAGAGGCGAAGAACGAAGGCGGCGTGTGTGCGCAGCCTTGGCACTGCTAGAGGACGGTGGCTGCAGCTGCCAGCCCTTTCAATTCACCGCTGGCATGCTTCTGGCAGGTGCTCCAGGACGACTTTCCTGCGTTTTGACTTGGTCCTGATGCAGACGAATCTGGAGAATTCTTGTTCGTACCCTGAGTGTACGAGTTGCAGAGAACTCGATAGCAGCTGCAGAAAAGAAGGGCGTCGCTGAATTGCTCGGGAAGCAAGGACATAGACAGCGCCTTGTGTTTGGGAGTGAGCAGCTGCTGGTTTTTTGCAGTTGACTTCGCTGTGCACTGAATGTCAGGTGGAGCTGTGCACTCCTCTACAACGAGCAGGGCAGCAGAAAACAGAGAGCACGGACGTCTGACAACAGTTTGAAGCTTGCCTAGGAAAGAGCAGTGTTTTTGGAGTGTTCAGCAAATATATGTGTCTGGGCAAGGGCGGGATGCGTGCACTGTGCTGGCAAGCTTTATCCCTGCAAGGCGCGCTGGAAAAGCTTTTCGCCATGACGCAGTTCGCTTGAGACGCAGACTTCGGCTCTCCGCAGCTGTCCGCAGGGAAGCGGCGGTTGCCGGCGTCTTTCTGCCGAAGCCGCGCTTTGCAGCCTACAAGTGCGGTTCACGTCAGCGGTGCACCTAGTAGCCGCTTCTTCGCCTCCGGCAGCCGGGGAGAGCGGTTGGCTTCTGAGAGGCGAAGAACGAAACCGGCTTGTGTGCGCAGCCTTGGCACTGCTAGAAGACGGTGGCTGCAGCTGCCAGCCCTTTCAATTCACCGCTGGCATACTTCTGGCAGGTGCTCCAGGACGGCTTTCCTGCGTTTTGACTTGGTCCTGAAGCAGACGAATCTGGAGAATTCTTGTTCGTACCCTGAGTTTACGAGTTGCAGAGAACTCGATAGCAGCTGCAGAAAAGAAGGGCTGTGCTGAATTGCTCGGGAAGCAAGGACATAGACAGCGCCTTGTGTTTGGGAGTGAGCAGCTGCTGTTTTTTTGCAGTTGACTTCGCTGTGCAATGTATGCCAGGTTGAGCTGTGCACTCTTCTACAACGAGCAGGGCAGCAGAAAACAGAGAGCACGGACGTCTGACAGCAGTTTGAAGCTTGCCTAGGAAAGAGCAGTGGTTTTGGAGTGTTCAGCAAATATATGTTTCTGGGCAAGGGCGGGATGCGTGCACTGTGCTGGCAAGCTTTCTCCCTGCGAGACACGCTGGAAAAGCTTTTCGCTATGATGCAGTCCGCTTGAGACGCAGACTTCGGCTCTCCGCAGCAGTCCGCATGGAAAGCGGCGGTTGCCGGCTTCTTTCTGCCGAAACCGCGCTTTGCAGCCTACAAGTGCGGTTCACTTCAGCGGTGCACCTAGTAGCCGCTTCTTCGCCTCCGGCAGCCGGAGAGAGCGGTTGGCTTCTGAGAGGCGAAGAACGAAGGCGGCGTGTGTGCGCAGCCTTGGCACTGCTAGAGGACGGTGGCTGCAGCTGCCAGCCCTTTCAATTCACCGCTGGCATGCTTCTGGCAGGTGCTCCAGGACGACTTTCCTGCGTTTTGACTTGGTCCTGATGCAGACGAATCTGGAGAATTCTTGTTCGTACCCTGAGTTTACGAGTTGCAGAGATCTCGATGGCAGCTGCAGAGAAGAAGGGCTGTGCTGAATTGCTCGGGAAGCAAGGACATAGACAGCGCCTTGTGTTTGGGAGTGAGCAGCTGCTGGTTTTTTGCAATTGACTTCGCTGTGCACTGAATGTCAGGTGGAGCTGTGTACTCCTCTACAACGAGCAGGGCAGCAGAAAACAGAGAGCACGGACGTCTGACAGCAGTTTGAAGCTTGCCTAGGAAAGAGCAGTGTTTTTGGAGTGTTCAGCAAATATATGTGTCTGGGCAAGGGCGGGATGCGTGCACAGTGCTGGCAAGCTTTAACTCTGCAAGACGCGCTGGAAAAGCTTTTCGCCATGATGCAGTCCGCTTGAGACGCAGACTCCGGCTCTCCGCAGCTGTCCGCTGGAAAGCGGCGGTTGCCGGCGTCTTTCTGCCGAAGCGGCGCTTTGCAGCCTACAAGTGCGGTTCACGTCAGCGGTGCACCTAGTAGCCGCTTCTTCGCCTGCGGCAGCCGGGGAGAGCGGTTGGCTTCTGAGAGGCGAAGAACGAAACCGGCTTGTGTGCGCAGCCTTGGCACTGCTAGAGGACGGTGGTTGCAGCTGCCAGCCCTTTCAGTTCACCTCTGGCATGATTCTGGCAGGTGCTCCGGGACGACTTTCCTGCGTTTTGACTTGGTCCTGATGCAGACGAATCTGGAGAATTCTTGTTTGTACCCTGAGTGTACGAGTTGCAGAGAACTCGATAGCAGCTGCAGAAAAGAAGGGCTGTGCTGAATTGCTCGGGAAGAAAGGACATAGACAGCGCCTTGTTTTTGGGAGTGAGCAGCTGCTGGTTTTTTGCAGTTGACTTCGCTGTGCACTGAATGTCAGGTGGAGCTGTGCACTCTTCTACAACGAGCAGGGCAGCAGAAAACAGAGAGCACGGACGTCTGAAAGCAGTTTGAAGCTTGCCTAGGAAAGAGCAGTGTTTTTGGAGTGTTCAGCAAATATATGTTTCTGGGCAAGGGCGGGATGCGTGCACTGTGCTGGCAAGCTTTATCCCTGCAAGACGCGCTGGAAAAGCTTTTCGCCATGACGCAGTTCGCTTGAGACGCAGACTTCGGCTCTCCGCAGCTGTCCGCAGGGAAGCGGCGGTTGCCGGCGTCTTTCTGCCGAAACCGCGCTTTGCAGCCTACAAGTGCGGTTCACGTCACCGGTGCACCTAGTAGCCGCTTCTTCGCCTCAGGCAGCCGGGGAGAGCGGTTGGCTTCTGAGAGGCGAAGAACGAAAGCGGCTTGTGTGCGCACCCTTGGCACTGCTAGAGGAGGGTGGCTGCAGCTGCCAGCCCTTTCAGTTCACCTCTGGGATGCTTCTGGCAGGTGCTCCAGGACGACTTTCCTGCGTTTTGACTTGGTCCCGATGCAGACGAATCTGGAGAATTCTTGTTCGTACCCTGCGTTTACGAGATGCAGAGATCTCGATGTCAGCTGCAGAGAAGAAGGGCTGTGCTGAATTGCTCGGGAAGAAGGCACATAGACAGCGCCTTGTGTTTGGGAGTGAGCAGCTGCTGGTTTTTTGCAGTTGACTTCGCTGTGCACTGAATGAGAGGTGGAGCAGTGCACTCTTCTACAACGAGCAGGACAGCAGAAAACAGAGAGCACAGATGGCTGACAGCATTTTGAAGCTTGCTTAGGAAAGAGTAGTGTTTTTGGAGTGTTTAGCAAATCCATGTTTCTGGGCAAGGGCGGGATGCGTGCACTGTGCTGGCAAGCTTTATCCCTGCGAGACGCGCTGGAAAAGCTTTTCGCCATGATGCAGTCCGCTTGAGACGCAGACTCCGGCTCCCCGCAGCTGTCCGCTGGAAAGCGGCGGTTGCCGGCATCTTTCTGCCGAAGCCGCGCTTTGCAGCCTACAAGTGCGGTTCACGTCAGCGGTGCACCTAGTAGCAGCTTCTTCCCCTCAGGCAGCCGGGGAGAGCGGTTGGCTTCTGAGAGGCGAAGAACGAAACCGGCTTGTGTGCGCAGCCTTGGCACTGCTAGAAGACGGTGGCTGCAGCTGCCAGCCCTTTCAATTCACCGCTGGCATGCTTCTGGCAGGTGCTCCAGGACGACTTTTTTGCGTTTTGACTTGGTCCTGATGCAGACGAATCTGGAGAATTCTTGTTCGTACCCTGAGTTTACGAGTTGCAGGGATCTCGATGGCAGCTGCAGAGAAGAAGGTCTGTGCTGAATTGCTCTGGAAGCAAGGACATAGACAGAGCCTTGTGTTTGGGAGTGAGCAGCTGCTGTTTTTTTTCAATTGACTTCGCTGTGCACTGAATGCCAGGGTGAGCTGTGCACTCTTCTACAACGAGCAGGGCAGCAGAAAACAGAGAGCACGGACGTCTTACAGCAGTTTGAAGCTTGCCTAGGAAAGAGCAGTGTTTTTGGAGTGTTCAGCAAATCCATGTTTCTGGGCAAGGGCGGGATGCGTGCAGTGTGCTGGCAAGCTCTCTCCCTGCGAGACACGCTGGAAAAGCTTTTCGCTATTATGCAGTCCGCTTGAGACGCAGACTCCGGCTCTCCGCAGCTGTCCGCAGGGAAGCGGCGGTTGCCGGCTTCTTTCTGCCGAAACCGCGCTTTGCAGCCTACAAGTGCGGTTCACGTCAGCGGTGCACCTAGTAGCCGCTTCTTCGCCTCCGGCAGCCGGGGAGAGCGGTTGGCTTCTGAGAGGCGAAGAACGAAGGCGGCTTGTGTGCGCTACCTTGGCACTGCTAGAGGACTGTGGCTGCAGCTGCCAGCCCTTTCAATTCACCGCTGGCATGCTTCTGGCAGGTGCTCCAGGACGACTTTCCTGCGTTTTGACTTGGTCCTGATGCAGACGAATCTGGAGAATTCTTGTTCGTGCCCTGAGCTTCCGAGATGCAGAGAAGAAGGGCTGCGCTGAGTTTCTCGGGAAGCAAGGACATAGACAGCGCCTTGTGTTTGGGAGTGAGCAGCTGCTGTTTTTTTGCAGTTGACTTCGCTGTGCACTGAATGTCAGGTGGAGCTGTGCACTCTTCTACAACGAGCAGGGCAGCAGAAAATAGAGAACACAGATGGCTGACAGCAGTTTGAAGCGTGCCTAAGAAAGAGTTGTGTTTTTGGAGTGTTCAGCAAATCCATGTTTCTGGGCAAGGGCGGGATGCGTGCACAGTGCTGGCAAGCTCTCTCCCTGCGAGACACGCTGGAAAAGCTTTTCGCTATGATGCAGTCCTCTAGAGACGCAGTCTTCGGCTCTCCGCAGCTGTCCGCAGGGAAAGCGGCGGTTGCCGGCTTCTTTCTGCCGAAACCGCGCTTTGCAGCCTACAAGTGCGGTTCACGTCAGCGGTGCACCTAGTAGCCGCTTCTTCGCCTCCGGCAGCCGGGGAGAGCGGTTGGCTTCTGAGAGGCGAAGAACGAAACCGGCTTGTGTGCGCAGCCTTGGCACTGCTAGAAGACGGTGGCTGCAGCTGCCAGCCCTTTCAGTTCACCTCTGGCATGATTCTGGCAGGTGCTCCGGGACGACTTTCCTGCGTTTTGACTTGGTCCTGATGCAGACGAATCTGGAGAATTCTTGTTCGTACCCTGAGTGTACGAGTTGCAGAGAACTCGATAGCAGCTGCAGAAAAGAAGGGCTGTGCTGAATTGCTCGGGAAGAAAGGACATAGACAGCGCCTTGTTTTTGGGAGTGAGCAGCTGCTGGTTTTTTGCAGTTGACTTCGCTGTGCACTGAATGTCAGGTGGAGCTGTGCACTCCTCTACAACGAGCAGGGCAGCAGAAAACAGAGAGCACGGACGTCTGACAGCAGTTTGAAGCTTGCCTAGGAAAGAGCAGTGTTTTTGGAGTGTTCAGCAAATATATGTGTCTGGGCAAGGGCGGGATGCGTGCACTGTGCTGGCAAGCTTTATCCCTGCAAGACGCGCTGGAAAAGCTTTTCGCCATGACGCAGTTCGCTTGAGACGCAGACTTCGGCTCTCCGCAGCACTCCGCAGGGAAGCGGCGGTTGCCGGCGTCTTTCTGCCGAAGCCGCGCTTTGCAGCCTACAAGTGCGGTTCACGTCAGCGGTGCACCTAGTAGCCGCTTCTTCGCCTCCGGCAGCCGGGGAGAGCGGTTGGCTTCTGAGAGGCGAAGAACGAAACCGGCTTGTGTGCGCAGCCTTGGCACTGCTAGAAGACGGTGGCTGCAGCTGCCAGCCCTTTCAATTCACCGCTGGCATACTTCTGGCAGGTGCTCCAGGACGGCTTTCCTGCGTTTTGACTTGGTCCTGAAGCAGACGAATCTGGAGAATTCTTGTTCGTACCCTGAGTTTACGAGTTGCAGAGAACTCGATAGCAGCTGCAGAAAAGAAGGGCTGTGCTGAATTGCTCGGGAAGCAAGGACATAGACAGCGCCTTGTGTTTGGGAGTGAGCAGCTGCTGTTTTTTTGCAGTTGACTTCGCTGTGCAATGTATGCCAGGTTGAGCTGTGCACTCTTCTACAACGAGCAGGGCAGCAGAAAACAGAGAGCACGGACGTCTGACAGCAGTTTGAAGCTTGCCTAGGAAAGAGCAGTGGTTTTGGAGTGTTCAGCAAATATATGTTTCTGGGCAAGGGCGGGATGCGTGCACTGTGCTGGCAAGCTTTCTCCCTGCGAGACACGCTGGAAAAGCTTTTCGCTATGATGCAGTCCGCTTGAGACGCAGACTTCGGCTCTCCGCAGCAGTCCGCATGGAAAGCGGCGGTTGCCGGCTTCTTTCTGCCGAAACCGCGCTTTGCAGCCTACAAGTGCGGTTCACTTCAGCGGTGCACCTAGTAGCCGCTTCTTCGCCTCCGGCAGCCGGAGAAAGCGGTTGGCTTCTGAGAGGCGAAGAACGAAGGCGGCGTGTGTGCGCAGCCTTGGCACTGCTAGAGGACGGTGGCTGCAGCTGCCAGCCCTTTCAATTCACCGCTGGCATGCTTCTGGCAGGTGCTCCAGGACGACTTTCCTGCGTTTTGACTTGGTCCTGATGCAGACGAATCTGGAGAATTCTTGTTCGTACCCTGAGTTTACGAGTTGCAGAGATCTCGATGGCAGCTGCAGAGAAGAAGGGCTGTGCTGAATTGCTCGGGAAGCAAGGACATAGACAGCGCCTTGTGTTTGGGAGTGAGCAGCTGCTGGTTTTTTGCAATTGACTTCGCTGTGCACTGAATGTCAGGTGGAGCTGTGTACTCCTCTACAACGAGCAGGGCAGCAGAAAACAGAGAGCACGGACGTCTGACAGCAGTTTGAAGCTTGCCTAGGAAAGAGCAGTGTTTTTGGAGTGTTCAGCAAATATATGTGTCTGGGCAAGGGCGGGATGCGTGCACAGTGCTGGCAAGCTTTAACTCTGCAAGACGCGCTGGAAAAGCTTTTCGCCATGATGCAGTCCGCTTGAGACGCAGACTCCGGCTCTCCGCAGCTGTCCGCTGGAAAGCGGCGGTTGCCGGCGTCTTTCTGCCGAAGCGGCGCTTTGCAGCCTACAAGTGCGGTTCACGTCAGCGGTGCACCTAGTAGCCGCTTCTTCGCCTGCGGCAGCCGGGGAGAGCGGTTGGCTTCTGAGAGGCGAAGAACGAAACCGGCTTGTGTGCGCAGCCTTGGCACTGCTAGAGGACGGTGGTTGCAGCTGCCAGCCCTTTCAGTTCACCTCTGGCATGATTCTGGCAGGTGCTCCGGGACGACTTTCCTGCGTTTTGACTTGGTCCTGATGCAGACGAATCTGGAGAATTCTTGTTTGTACCCTGAGTGTACGAGTTGCAGAGAACTCGATAGCAGCTGCAGAAAAGAAGGGCTGTGCTGAATTGCTCGGGAAGAAAGGACATAGACAGCGCCTTGTTTTTGGGAGTGAGCAGCTGCTGGTTTTTTGCAGTTGACTTCGCTGTGCACTGAATGTCAGGTGGAGCTGTGCACTCTTCTACAACGAGCAGGGCAGCAGAAAACAGAGAGCACGGACGTCTGAAAGCAGTTTGAAGCTTGCCTAGGAAAGAGCAGTGTTTTTGGAGTGTTCAGCAAATATATGTTTCTGGGCAAGGGCGGGATGCGTGCACTGTGCTGGCAAGCTTTATCCCTGCAAGACGCGCTGGAAAAGCTTTTCGCCATGACGCAGTTCGCTTGAGACGCAGACTTCGGCTCTCCGCAGCTGTCCGCAGGGAAGCGGCGGTTGCCGGCGTCTTTCTGCCGAAGCCGCGCTTTGCAGCCTACAAGTGCGGTTCACGTCACCGGTGCACCTAGTAGCCGCTTCTTCGCCTCAGGCAGCCGGGGAGAGCGGTTGGCTTCTGAGAGGCGAAGAACGAAAGCGGCTTGTGTGCGCACCCTTGGCACTGCTAGAGGAGGGTGGCTGCAGCTGCCAGCCCTTTCAGTTCACCTCTGGGATGCTTCTGGCAGGTGCTCCAGGACGACTTTCCTGCGTTTTGACTTGGTCCCGATGCAGACGAATCTGGAGAATTCTTGTTCGTACCCTGCGTTTACGAGATGCAGAGATCTCGATGTCAGCTGCAGAGAAGAAGGGCTGTGCTGAATTGCTCGGGAAGCAAGCACATAGACAGCGCCTTGTGTTTGGGAGTGAGCAGCTGCTGGTTTTTTGCAGTTGACTTCGCTGTGCACTTAATGAGAGGTGGAGCAGTGCACTCTTCTACAACGAGCAGGACAGCAGAAAACAGAGAGCACAGATGGCTGACAGCATTTTGAAGCTTGCTTAGGAAAGAGTAGTGTTTTTGGAGTGTTTAGCAAATCCATGTTTCTGGGCAAGGGCGGGATGCGTGCACTGTGCTGGCAAGCTTTATCCCTGCGAGACGCGCTGGAAAAGCTTTTCGCCATGATGCAGTCCGCTTGAGACGCAGACTCCGGCTCCCCGCAGCTGTCCGCTGGAAAGCGGCGGTTGCCGGCGTCTTTCTGCCGAAGCCGCGCTTTGCAGCCTACAAGTGCGGTTCACGTCAGCGGTGCACCTAGTAGCAGCTTCTTCGCCTCAGGCAGCCGGGGAGAGCGGTTGGCTTCTGAGAGGCGAAGAACGAAACCGGCTTGTGTGCGCAGCCTTGGCACTGCTAGAAGACGGTGGCTGCAGCTGCCAGCCCTTTCAATTCACCGCTGGCATGCTTCTGGCAGGTGCTCCAGGACGACTTTTTTGCGTTTTGACTTGGTCCTGATGCAGACGAATCTGGAGAATTCTTGTTCGTACCCTGAGTTTACGAGTTGCAGGGATCTCGATGGCAGCTGCAGAGAAGAAGGTCTGTGCTGAATTGCTCTGGAAGCAAGGACATAGACAGAGCCTTGTGTTTGGGAGTGAGCAGCTGCTGTTTTTTTTCAATTGACTTCGCTGTGCACTGAATGCCAGGGTGAGCTGTGCACTCTTCTACAACGAGCAGGGCAGCAGAAAACAGAGAGCACGGACGTCTTACAGCAGTTTGAAGCTTGCCTAGGAAAGAGCAGTGTTTTTGGAGTGTTCAGCAAATCCATGTTTCTGGGCAAGGGCGGGATGCGTGCAGTGTGCTGGCAAGCTCTCTCCCTGCGAGACACGCTGGAAAAGCTTTTCGCTATCATGCAGTCCGCTAGAGACGCAGACTCCGGCTCTCGGCAGCTGTCCGCAGGGAAGCGGCGGTTGCCGGCTTCTTTCTGCCGAAACCGCGCTTTGCAGCCTACAAGTGCGGTTCACGTCAGCGGTGCACCTAGTAGCCGCTTCTTCGCCTCCGGCAGCCGGGGAGAGCGGTTGGCTTCTGAGAGGCGAAGAACGAAGGCGGCTTGTGTGCGCTACCTTGGCACTGCTAGAGGACTGTGGCTGCAGCTGCCAGCCCTTTCAATTCACCGCTGGCATGCTTCTGGCAGGTGCTCCAGGACGGCTTTCCTGCATTTTGACTTGGTCCTGATGCAGACGAATCTGGAGAATTCTTGTTCGTACCCTGAGTTTACGAGTTGCAGAGATCTCGATGGCAGCTGCAGAGAAGAAAGGCTGTGCTGAATTGCTCGGGAAGCAAGGACATAGACAGCGCCTTGTGTTTGAGAGTGAGCAGCTGCTGGTTTTTTGCAGTTGACTTCGCTGTGCACTGAATGCCAGGGTGAGCTGTGCACTCTTCTACAACGAGCAGGACAGAAGAAAACAGAGAGCACGGACGTCTGACAGCAGTTTGAAGCTTGCCTAGGAAAGAGTAGTGTTTTTGGAGTGTTCAGCAAATCCATGTTTCTGGGCAAGGGCGGGATGCGTGCACAGTGCTGGCAAGCTCTCTCCCTGCGAGACACGCTGGAAAAGCTTTTCGCTATGATGCAGTCCGCTTGAGACGCAGACTTCGGCTCTCCGCAGCTGTCCGCAGGGAAAGCGGCGGTTGCCGGCTTCTTTCTGCCGAAACCCCGCTTTGCAGCCTACAAGTGCGGTTCACGTCAGCGGTGCACCTAGTAGCCGCTTCTTCGCCTCCGGCAGCCGGAGAGAGCGGTTGGCTTCTGAGAGGCGAAAAACGAAGGCGGCGTGTGTGCGCAGCCTTGGCACTGCTAGAGGACTGTGGCTGCAGCTGCCAGCCCTTTCAATTCACCGCTGGCATGCTTCTGGCAGGTGCTCCAGGAAGACTTTCCTGCGTTTTGACTTGTTCCTGATGCAGACGAATCTGGAAAATTCTTGTTCGTGCCCTGAGCTTCCGAGATGCAGAGAAGAAGGGCTGCGTTGAGTTGCTCGGGAAGCAAGGACATAGACAGCGCCTTGTGTTTGGGAGTGAGCAGCTGCTGGTTTTTTGCAATTGACTTCGCTGTACACTGAATGCCAGGTGGAGCTGTGCACTCTTCTACAACGAGCAGGACAGCAGAAAACAGAGAGCACAGATGGCTGACAGCATTTTGAAGCTTGCCTAAGAAAGAGCAGTGTTTTTGGAGTGTTCAGCAAATATATGTGTCTGGGCAAGGGCGGGATGCGTGCACAGTGCTGGCAAGCTTTATCCCTGCGAGACGCGCTGGAAAAGCTTATCGCCATGATGCAGTCCGCTTGAGACGCAGACTCCGGCTCTCCGCAGCTGTCCGCAGGGAAGCGGCGGTTGCCGGCGTCTTTCTGCCGAAGCCGCGCTTTGCAGCCTACAAGTGCGGTTCACGTCAGCGGTGCACCTAGTAGCCGCTTCTTCGCCTCCGGCAGCCGGGGAGAGCGGTTGGCTTCTGAGAGGCGAAGAACGAAACCGGCTTGTGTGCGCAGCCTTGGCACTGCTAGAAGACGGTGGCTGCAGCTGCCAGCCCTTTCAATTCACCGCTGGCATACTTCTGGCAGGTGCTCCAGGACGGCTTTCCTGCGTTTTGACTTGGTCCTGATGCAGACGAATCTGGAGAATTCTTGTTCGTACCCTGAGTTTACGAGTTGCAGAGATCTCGATGGCAGCTGCAGAGAAGAAGGGCTGTGCTGAATTGCTCGGGAAGCAAGGACATAGACAGCGCCTTGTGTTTGAGAGTGAGCAGCTGCTGGTTTTTTGCAGTTGACTTCGCTGTGCACTGAATGCCAGGGTGAGCTGTGCACTCTTCTACAACGAGCAGGACAGAAGAAAACAGAGAGCACGGACGTCTGACAGCAGTTTGAAGCTTGCCTAGGAAAGAGTAGTGTTTTTGGAGTGTTCAGCAAATCCATGTTTCTGGGCAAGGGCGGGATGCGTGCACAGTGCTGGCAAGCTCTCTCCCTGCGAGACACGCTGGAAAAGCTTTTCGCTATGATGCAGTCCGCTTGAGACGCAGACTTCGGCTCTCCGCAGCTGTCCGCAGGGAAAGCGGCGGTTGCCGGCTTCTTTCTGCCGAAACCCCGCTTTGCAGCCTACAAGTGCGGTTCACGTCAGCGGTGCACCTAGTAGCCGCTTCTTCGCCTCCGGCAGCCGGAGAGAGCGGTTGGCTTCTGAGAGGCGAAAAACGAAGGCGGCGTGTGTGCGCAGCCTTGGCACTGCTAGAGGACTGTGGCTGCAGCTGCCAGCCCTTTCAATTCACCTCTGGCATGCTTCTGGCAGGTGCTCCAGGACGGCTTTCCTGCGTTTTGACTTGGTCCTGAAGCAGACGAATCTGGAGAATTCTTGTTCGTACCCTGAGTTTACGAGTTGCAGAGAACTCGATAGCAGCTGCAGAAAAGAAGGGCTGTGCTGAATTGCTCAAGAAGCAAGGACATAGACAGCGCCTTGTGTTTGGGAGTGAGCAGCTGCTGTTTTTTTGCAGTTGACTTCGCTGTGCAATGTATGCCAGGTTGAGCTGTGCACTCTTCTACAACGAGCAGGGCAGCAGAAAACAGAGAGCACGGACGTCTGACAGCAGTTTGAAGCTTGCCTAGGAAAGAGCAGTGTTTTTGGAGTGTTCAGCAAATCCATGTTTCTGGGCAAGGGCGGGATGCGTGCACAGTGCTGGCAAGCTTTAACTCTGCAAGACGCGCTGGAAAAGCTTTTCGCCATGATGCAGTCCGCTTGAGACGCAGACTCCGGCTCTCCGCAGCTGTCCGCTGGAAAGCGGCGGTTGCTGGCGTCTTTCTGCCGAAGCGGCGCTTTGCAGCCTACAAGTGCGGTTCACGTCAGCGGTGCACCTAGTAGCCGCTTCTTCGCCTCAGGCAGCCGGGGAGAGCGGTTGGCTTCTGAGAGGCGAAGAACGAAACCGGCTTGTGTGCGCAGCCTTGGCACTGCTAGAGGACGGTGGTTGCAGCTGCCAGCCCTTTCAGTTCACCTCTGGGATGCTTCTGGCAGGTGCTCCGGGACGACTTTCCTGCGTTTTGACTTGGTCCTGATGCAGACGAATCTGGAGAATTCTTGTTTGTACCCTGAGTGTACGAGTTGCAGAGAACTCGATAGCAGCTGCAGAAAAGAAGGGCTGTGCTGAATTGCTCGGGAAGAAAGGACATAGACAGCGCCTTGTTTTTGGGAGTGAGCAGCTGCTGGTTTTTTGCAGTTGACTTCGCTGTGCACTGAATGTCAGGTGGAGCTGTGCACTCCTCTACAACGAGCAGGGCAGCAGAAAACAGAGAGCACGGACGTCTGAAAGCAGTTTGAAGCTTGCCTAGGAAAGAGCAGTGTTTTTGGAGTGTTCAGCAAATATATGTTTCTGGGCAAGGGCGGGATGCGTGCACTGTGCTGGCAAGCTTTATCCCTGCAAGACGCGCTGGAAAAGCTTTTCGCCATGACGCAGTTCGCTTGAGACGCAGACTTCGGCTCTCCGCAGCTGTCCGCAGGGAAGCGGCGGTTGCCGGCGTCTTTCTGCCGAAACCGCGCTTTGCAGCCTACAAGTGCGGTTCACGTCACCGGTGCACCTAGTAGCCGCTTCTTCGCCTCAGGCAGCCGGGGAGAGCGGTTGGCTTCTGAGAGGCGAAGAACGAAAGCGGCTTGTGTGCGCACCCTTGGCACTGCTAGAGGAGGGTGGCTGCAGCTGCCAGCCCTTTCAGTTCACCTCTGGGATGCTTCTGGCAGGTGCTCCAGGACGACTTTCCTGCGTTTTGACTTGGTCCCGATGCAGACGAATCTGGAGAATTCTTGTTCGTACCCTGCGTTTACGAGATGCAGAGATCTCGATGTCAGCTGCAGAGAAGAAGGGCTGTGCTGAATTGCTCGGGAAGCAAGCACATAGACAGCGCCTTGTGTTTGGGAGTGAGCAGCTGCTGGTTTTTTGCAGTTGACTTCGCTGTGCACTGAATGAGAGGTGGAGCAGTGCACTCTTCTACAACGAGCAGGACAGCAGAAAACAGAGAGCACAGATGGCTGACAGCATTTTGAAGCTTGCTTAGGAAAGAGTAGTGTTTTTGGAGTGTTTAGCAAATCCATGTTTCTGGGCAAGGGCGGGATGCGTGCACTGTGCTGGCAAGCTTTATCCCTGCGAGACGCGCTGGAAAAGCTTTTCGCCATGATGCAGTCCTCTAGAGACGCAGTCTTCGGCTCTCCGCAGCTGTCCGCAGGGAAAGCGGCGGTTGCCGGCTTCTTTCTGCCGAAACCCCGCTTTGCAGCCTACAAGTGCGGTTCACGTCAGCGGTGCACCTAGTAGCCGCTTCTTCGCCTCCGGCAGCCGGGGAGAGCGGTTGGCTTCTGAGAGGCGAAGAACGAAACCGGCTTGTGTGCGCAGCCTTGGCACTGCTAGAAGACGGTGGCTGCAGCTGCCAGCCCTTTCAGTTCACCTCTGGCATGATTCTGGCAGGTGCTCCGGGACGACTTTCCTGCGTTTTGACTTGGTCCTGATGCAGACGAATCTGGAGAATTCTTGTTCGTACCCTGAGTGTACGAGTTGCAGAGAACTCGATAGCAGCTGCAGAAAGGAAGGGCTGTGCTGAATTGCTCGGGAAGAAAGGACATAGACAACGCCTTGTTTTTGGGAGTGAGCAGCTTCTGGTTTTTTGCAGTTGACTTCGCTGTGCACTGAATGTCAGGTGGAGCTGTGCACTCCTCTACAACGAGCAGGGCAGCAGAAAACAGAGAGCACGGACGTCTGACAGCAGTTTGAAGCTTGCCTAGGAAAGAGCAGTGTTTTTGGAGTGTTCAGCAAATATATGTGTCTGGGCAAAGGCGGGATGCGTGCACTGTGCTGGCAAGCTTTATCCCTGCAAGACGCGCTGGAAAAGCTTTTCGCCATGACGCAGTTCGCTTGAGACGCAGACTTCGGCTCTCCGCAGCTGTCCGCAGGGAAGCGGCGGTTGCCGGCGTCTTTCTGCCGAAGCCGCGCTTTGCAGCCTACAAGTGCGGTTCACGTCAGCGGTGCACCTAGTAGCCGCTTCTTCGCCTCCGGCAGCCGGGGAGAGCGGTTGGCTTCTGAGAGGCGAAGAACGAAACCGGCTTGTGTGCGCAGCCTTGGCACTGCTAGAAGACGGTGGCTGCAGCTGCCAGCCCTTTCAATTCACCGCTGGCATACTTCTGGCAGGTGCTCCAGGACGGCTTTCCTGCGTTTTGACTTGGTCCTGATGCAGACGAATCTGGAGAATTCTTGTTCGTACCCTGAGTTTACGAGTTGCAGAGATCTCGATGGCAGCTGCAGAGAAGAAGGGCTGTGCTGAATTGCTCGGGAAGCAAGGACATAGACAGCGCCTTGTGTTTGAGAGTGAGCAGCTGCTGGTTTTTTGCAGTTGACTTCGCTGTGCACTGAATGCCAGGGTGAGCTGTGCACTCTTCTACAACGAGCAGGACAGAAGAAAACAGAGAGCACGGACGTCTGACAGCAGTTTGAAGCTTGCCTAGGAAAGAGTAGTGTTTTTGGAGTGTTCAGCAAATCCATGTTTCTGGGCAAGGGCGGGATGCGTGCACAGTGCTGGCAAGCTCTCTCCCTGCGAGACACGCTGGAAAAGCTTTTCGCTATGATGCAGTCCGCTTGAGACGCAGACTTCGGCTCTCCGCAGCTGTCCGCAGGGAAAGCGGCGGTTGCCGGCTTCTTTCTGCCGAAACCCCGCTTTGCAGCCTACAAGTGCGGTTCACGTCAGCGGTGCACCTAGTAGCCGCTTCTTCGCCTCCGGCAGCCGGAGAGAGCGGTTGGCTTCTGAGAGGCGAAAAACGATGGCGGCGTGTGTGCGCAGCCTTGGCACTGCTAGAGGACTGTGGCTGCAGCTGCCAGCCCTTTCAATTCACCGCTGGCATGCTTCTGGCAGGTGCTCCAGGAAGACTTTCCTGCGTTTTGACTTGTTCCTGATGCAGACGAATCTGGAAAATTCTTGTTCGTGCCCTGAGCTTCCGAGATGCAGAGAAGAAGGGCTGCGTTGAGTTGCTCGGGAAGCAAGGACATAGACAGCGCCTTGTGTTTGGGAGTGAGCAGCTGCTGGTTTTTTGCAATTGACTTCGCTGTACACTGAATGCCAGGTGGAGCTGTGCACTCTTCTACAACGAGCAGGACAGCAGAAAACAGAGAGCACAGATGGCTGACAGCATTTTGAAGCTTGCCTAAGAAAGAGCAGTGTTTTTGGAGTGTTCAGCAAATATATGTGTCTGGGCAAGGGCGGGATGCGTGCACAGTGCTGGCAAGCTTTATCCCTGCGAGACGCGCTGGAAAAGCTTATCGCCATGATGCAGTCCGCTTGAGACGCAGACTCCGGCTCTCCGCAGCTGTCCGCAGGGAAAGCGGCGGTTGCCGGCGTCTTTCTGCCGAAGCCGCGCTTTGCAGCCTACAAGTGCGGTTCACGTCAGCGGCGCACCTAGTAGCCGCTTCTTCGCCTCAGGCAGCCGGGGAGAGCGGTTGGCTTCTGAGAGGCGAAGAACGAAACCGGCTTGTGTGCGCAGCCTTGGCACTGCTAGAGGACGGTGGTTGCAGCTGCCAGCCCTTTCAGTTCACCTCTGGGATGCTTCTGGCAGGTGCTCCAGGACGACTTTCCTGCGTTTTGACTTGGTCCTGAAGCAGACGAATCTGGAGAATTCTTGTTCGTACCCTGAGTTTACGAGTTGCAGAGAACTCGATAGCAGCTGCAGAAAAGAAGGGCTGTGCTGAATTGCTCGGGAAGCAAGGACATAGACAGCGCCTTGTGTTTGGGAGTGAGCAGCTGCTGGTTTTTTGCAGTTGACTTCGCTGTGCAATGAATGCCAGGTTGAGCTGTGCACTCTTCTACAACGAGCAGGGCAGAAGAAAACAGAGAGCACGGACGTCTGACAGCAGTTTGAAGCTTGCCTAGGAAAGAGTAGTGTTTTTGGAGTGTTCAGCAAATATATGTGTCTGGGCAAAGGCGGGATGCGTGCACTGTGCTGGCAAGCTTTATCCCTGCAAGACGCGCTGGAAAAGCTTTTCGCCATGACGCAGTTCGCTTGAGACGCAGACTTCGGCTCTCCGCAGCTGTCCGCAGGGAAGCGGCGGTTGCCGGCGTCTTTCTGCCGAAGCCGCGCTTTGCAGCCTACAAATGCGGTTCACGTCAGCGGTGCACCTAGTAGCCGCTTCTTCGCCTCCGGCAGCCGGGGAGAGCGGTTGGCTTCTGAGAGGCGAAGAACGAAACCGGCTTGTGTGCGCAGCCTTGGCACTGCTAGAAGACGGTGGCTGCAGCTGCCAGCCCTTTGAATTCACCGCTGGCATACTTCTGGCAGGTGCTCCAGGACGGCTTTCCTGCGTTTTGACTTGGTCCTGATGCAGACGAATCTGGAGAATTCTTGTTCGTACCCTGAGTTTACGAGTTGCAGAGATCTCGATGGCAGCTGCAGAGAAGAAGGGCTGTGCTGAATTGCTCGGGAAGCAAGGACATAGACAGCGCCTTGTGTTTGAGAGTGAGCAGCTGCTGGTTTTTTGCAGTTGACTTCGCTGTGCACTGAATGCCAGGGTGAGCTGTGCACTCTTCTACAACGAGCAGGACAGAAGAAAACAGAGAGCACGGACGTCTGACAGCAGTTTGAAGCTTGCCTAGGAAAGAGTAGTGTTTTTGGAGTGTTCAGCAAATCCATGTTTCTGGGCAAGGGCGGGATGCGTGCACAGTGCTGGCAAGCTCTCTCCCTGCGAGACACGCTGGAAAAGCTTTTCGCTATGATGCAGTCCGCTTGAGACGCAGACTTCGGCTCTCCGCAGCTGTCCGCAGGGAAAGCGGCGGTTGCCGGCTTCTTTCTGCCGAAACCCCGCTTTGCAGCCTACAAGTGCGGTTCACGTCAGCGGTGCACCTAGTAGCCGCTTCTTCGCCTCCGGCAGCCGGAGAGAGCGGTTGGTTTCTGAGAGGCGAAAAACGAAGGCGGCGTTTGTGCGCAGCCTTGGCACTGCTAGAGGACTGTGGCTGCAGCTGCCAGCCCTTTCAATTCACCGCTGGCATGCTTCTGGCAGGTGCTCCAGGAAGACTTTCCTGCGTTTTGACTTGTTCCTGATGCAGACGAATCTGGAAAATTCTTGTTCGTGCCCTGAGCTTCCGAGATGCAGAGAAGAAGGGCTGCGTTGAGTTGCTCGGGAAGCAAGGACATAGACAGCGCCTTGTGTTTTGGAGTGAGCAGCTGCTGGTTTTTTGCAATTGACTTCGCTGTACACTGAATGCCAGGTGGAGCTGTGCACTCTTCTACAACGAGCAGGACAGCAGAAAACAGAGAGCACAGATGGCTGACAGCATTTTGAAGCTTGCCTAAGAAAGAGCAGTGTTTTTGGAGTGTTCAGCAAATATATGTGTCTGGGCAAGGGCGGGATGCGTGCACAGTGCTGGCAAGCTTTATCCCTGCGAGACGCGCTGGAAAAGCTTATCGCCATGATGCAGTCCGCTTGAGACGCAGACTCCGGCTCTCCGCAGCTGTCCGCAGGGAAAGCGGCGGTTGCCGGCGTCTTTCTGCCGAAGCCGCGCTTTGCAGCCTACAAGTGCGGTTCACGTCAGCGGCGCACCTAGTAGCCGCTTCTTCGCCTCAGGCAGCCGGGGAGAGCGGTTGGCTTCTGAGAGGCGAAGAACGAAACCGGCTTGTGTGCGCAGCCTTGGCACTGCTAGAGGACGGTGGTTGCAGCTGCCAGCCCTTTCAGTTCACCTCTGGGATGCTTCTGGCAGGTGCTCCAGGACGACTTTCCTGCGTTTTGACTTGGTCCTGAAGCAGACGAATCTGGAGAATTCTTGTTCGTACCCTGAGTTTACGAGTTGCAGAGATCTCGATAGCAGCTGCAGAAAAGAAGGGCTGCGCTGAATTGCTCGGGAAGCAAGGACATAGACAGCGCCTTGTGTTTGGGAGTGAGCAGCTGCTGGTTTTTTGCAGTTGACTTCGCTGTGCAATGAATGCCAGGTTGAGCTGTGCACTCTTCTACAACGAGCAGGGCAGAAGAAAACAGAGAGCACGGACGTCTGACAGCAGTTTGAAGCTTGCCTAGGAAAGAGCAGTGGTTTTGGAGTGTTCAGCAAATATATGTTTCTGGGCAAGGGCGGGATGCGTGCACTGTGCTGGCAAGCTTTCTCCCTGCGAGACACGCTGGAAAAGCTTTTCGCTATGATGCAGTCCGCTTGAGACGCAGACTTCGGCTCTCCGCAGCACTCCGCATGGAAAGCGGCGGTTGCCGGCTTCTTTCTGCCGAAACCGCGCTTTGCAGCCTACAAGTGCGGTTCACTTCAGCGGTGCACCTAGTAGCCGCTTCTCCGCCTCTGGCAGCCGGGGAGAGCGGTTGGCTTCTGAGAGGCGAAGAACGAAGGCGGCGTGTGTGCGCAGCCTTGGCACTGCTAGAGGACGGTGGCTGCAGCTGCCAGCCCTTTCAATTCACCGCTGGCATGCTTCTGGCAGGTGCTCCAGGACGACTTTCCTGCGTTTTGACTTGGTCCTGATGCAGACGAATCTGGAGAATTCTTGTTCGTACCCTGAGTTTACGAGTTGCAGAGATCTCGATAGCAGCTGCAGAGAAGAAGGGGTGTGCTGAATTGCTCGGGAAGCAAGGACATAGACAGCGCCTTGTGTTTGGGAGTGAGCAGCTGCTGGTTTTTTGCAGTTGACTTCGCTGTGCAATGAATGCCAGGTTGAGCTGTGCACTCTTCTACAACGAGCAGGGCAGAAGAAAACAGAGAGCACGGACGTCTGACAGCAGTTTGAAGCTTGCCTAGGAAAGAGCAGTGGTTTTGGAGTGTTCAGCAAATATATGTTTCTGGGCAAGGGCGGGATGCGTGCACTGTGCTGGCAAGCTTTCTCCCTGCGAGACACGCTGGAAAAGCTTTTCGCTATGATGCAGTCCGCTTGAGACGCAGACTTCGGCTCTCCGCAGCACTCCGCATGGAAAGCGGCGGTTGCCGGCTTCTTTCTGCCGAAACCGCGCTTTGCAGCCTACAAGTGCGGTTCACTTCAGCGGTGCACCTAGTAGCCGCTTCTCCGCCTCTGGCAGCCGGGGAGAGCGGTTGGCTTCTGAGAGGCGAAGAACGAAGGCGGCGTGTGTGCGCAGCCTTGGCACTGCTAGAGGACGGTGGCTGCAGCTGCCAGCCCTTTCAATTCACCGCTGGCATGCTTCTGGCAGGTGCTCCAGGACGACTTTCCTGCGTTTTGACTTGGTCCTGATGCAGACGAATCTGGAGAATTCTTGTTCGTACCCTGAGTTTACGAGTTGCAGAGATCTCGATAGCAGCTGCAGAGAAGAAGGGGTGTGCTGAATTGCTCGGGAAGCAAGGACATAGACAGCGCCTTGTGTTTGGGAGTGAGCAGCTGCTGGTTTTTTGCAGTTGACTTCGCTGTGCACTGAATGAGAGGTGGAGCAGTGCACTCTTCTACAACGAGCAGGACAGCAGAAAACAGAGAGCACAGATGGCTGACAGCATTTTGAAGCTTGCTTAGGAAAGAGTAGTGTTTTTGGAGTGTTTAGCAAATCCATGTTTCTGGGCAAGGGCGGGATGCGTGCACTGTGCTGGCAAGCTTTATCCCTGCGAGACGCGCTGGAAAAGCTTTTCGCCATGATGCAGTCCGCTTGAGACGCAGACTCCGGCTCCCCGCAGCTGTCCGCTGGAAAGCGGCGGTTGCCGGCGTCTTTCTGCCGAAGCCGCGCTTTGCAGCCTACAAGTGCGGTTCACGTCAGCGGTGCACCTAGTAGCAGCTTCTTCGCCTCAGGCAGCCGGGGAGAGCGGTTGGCTTCTGAGAGGCGGAGAACGAAACCGGCTTGTGTGCGCAGCCTTGGCACTGCTAGAAGACGGTGGCTGCAGCTGCCAGCCCTTTCAATTCACCGCTGGCATGCTTCTGGCAGGTGCTCCAGGACGACTTTTTTGCGTTTTGACTTGGTCCTGAAGCAGACGAATCTGGAGAATTCTTGTTCGTACCCTGAGTTTACGACTTGCCGAGAACTCGATAGCAGCTGCAGAAAAGAAGGGCTGTGCTGAATTGCTCGGGAAGCAAGGACATAGACAGCGCCTTGTGTTTGGGAGTGAGCAGCTGCTGTTTTTTTGCAGTTGACTTCGCTGTGCAATGAATGCCAGGTTGAGCTGTGCACTCTTCTACAACGAGCAGGGCAGCAGAAAACAGAGAGCACGGACGTCTGACAGCAGTTTGAAGCTTGCCTAGGAAAGAGCAGTGGTTTTGGAGTGTTCAGCAAATATATGTTTCTGGGCAAGGGCGGGATGCGTGCACTGTGCTGGCAAGCTTTCTCCCTGCGAGACACGCTGGAAAAGCTTTTCGCTATGATGCAGTCCGCTTGAGATGCAGACTTCGGCTCTCCGCAGCAGTCCGCATGGAAAGCGGCGGTTGCCGGCTTCTTTCTGCCGAAACCGCGCTTTGCAGCCTACAAGTGCAGTTCACTTCAGCGGTGCACCTAGTAGCCGCTTCTTCGCCTCCGGCAGCCGGAGAGAGCGGTTGGCTTCTGAGAGGCGAAGAACGAAGGCGGCGTGTGTGCGCAGCCTTGGCACTGCTAGAGGACGGTGGCTGCAGCTGCCAGCCCTTTCAATTCACCGCTGGCATGCTTCTGGCAGGTGCTCCAGGACGACTTTCCTGCGTTTTGACTTGGTCCTGATGCAGACGAATCTGGAGAATTCTTGTTCGTACCCTGAGTTTACGAGTTGCAGAGAACTCGATAGCAGCTGCAGAAAAGAAGGGCTGTGCTGAATTGCTCGTGAAGCAAGGACATAGACAGCGCCTTGTGTTTGGGAGTGAGCAGCTGCTGGTTTTTTGCAAGTGACTTCGCTGTGCACTGAATGTCAGGTGGAGCTGTGCACTCCTCTACAACGAGCAGGGCAGCAGAAAACAGAGAGCACGGACGTCTGACAGCAGTTTGAAGCTTGCCTAGGAAAGAGCAGTGTTTTTGGAGTGTTCAGCAAATCCATGTTTCTGGGCAAGGGCGGGATGCGTGCACAGTGCTGGCAAGCTTTAACTCTGCAAGACGCGCTGGAAAAGCTTTTCGCCATGATGCAGTCCGCTTGAGACGCAGACTCCGGCTCTCCGCAGCTGTCCGCTGGAAAGCGGCGGTTGCCGGCATCTTTCTGCCGAAACCGCGCTTTGCAGCCTACAAGTGCGGTTCACGTCAGCGGTGCACCTAGTAGCCGCTTCTTCGCCTGCGGCAGCCGGGGAGAGCGGTTGGCTTCTGAGAGGCGAAGAACGAAACCGGCTTGTGTGCGCAGCCTTGGCACTGCTAGAGGACGGTGGTTGCAGCTGCCAGCCCTTTCAGTTCACCTCTGGGATGCTTCTGGCAGGTGCTCCAGGACGACTTTCCTGCGTTTTGACTTGGTCCTGAAGCAGACGAATCTGGAGAATTCTTGTTCGTACCCTGAGTTTACGAGTTGCAGAGATCTCGATAGCAGCTGTAGAAAAGAAGGGCTGCGCTGAATTGCTCGGGAAGCAAGGACATAGACAGCGCCTTGTGTTTGGGAGTGAGCAGCTGCTGGTTTTTTGCAGTTGACTTCGCTGTGCAATGAATGCCAGGTTGAGCTGTGCACTCTTCTACAACGAGCAGGGCAGAAGAAAACAGAGAGCACGGACGTCTGACAGCAGTTTGAAGCTTGCCTAGGAAAGAGCAGTGGTTTTGGAGTGTTCAGCAAATATATGTTTCTGGGCAAGGGCGGGATGCGTGCACTGTGCTGGCAAGCTTTCTCCCTGCGAGACACGCTGGAAAAGCTTTTCGCTATGATGCAGTCCGCTTGAGACGCAGACTTCGGCTCTCCGCAGCACTCCGCATGGAAAGCGGCGGTTGCCGGCTTCTTTCTGCCGAAACCGCGCTTTGCAGCCTACAAGTGCGGTTCACTTCAGCGGTGCACCTAGTAGCCGCTTCTCCGCCTCTGGCAGCCGGGGAGAGCGGTTGGCTTCTGAGAGGCGAAGAACGAAGGCGGCGTGTGTGCGTAGCCTTGGCACTGCTAGAGGACGGTGGCTGCAGCTGCCAGCCCTTTCAATTCACCGCTGGCATGCTTCTGGCAGGTGCTCCAGGACGACTTTCCTGCGTTTTGACTTGGTCCTGATGCAGACGAATCTGGAGAATTCTTGTTCGTACCCTGAGTTTACGAGTTGCAGAGATCTCGATAGCAGCTGCAGAGAAGAAGGGGTGTGCTGAATTGCTCGGGAAGCAAGGACATAGACAGCGCCTTGTGTTTGGGAGTGAGCAGCTGCTGGTTTTTTGCAGTTGACTTCGCTGTACACTGAATGCCAGGTGGAGCTGTGCACTCTTCTACAACGAGCAGGACAGCAGAAAACAGAGAGCACAGATGGCTGACAGCATTTTGAAGCTTGCCTAAGAAAGAGCAGTGTTTTTGGAGTGTTCAGCAAATATATGTGTCTGGGCAAGGGCGGGATGCGTGCACAGTGCTGGCAAGCTTTATCCCTGCGAGACGCGCTGGAAAAGCTTATCGCCATGATGCAGTCCGCTTGAGACGCAGACTCCGGCTCTCCGCAGCTGTCCGCAGGGAAAGCGGCGGTTGCCGGCGTCTTTCTGCCGAAGCCGCGCTTTGCAGCCTACAAGTGCGGTTCACGTCAGCGGCGCACCTAGTAGCCGCTTCTTCGCCTCAGGCAGCCGGGGAGAGCGGTTGGCTTCTGAGAGGCGAAGAACGAAACCGGCTTGTGTGCGCAGCCTTGGCACTGCTAGAGGACGGTGGTTGCAGCTGCCAGCCCTTTCAGTTCACCTCTGGGATGCTTCTGGCAGGTGCTCCAGGACGACTTTCCTGCGTTTTGACTTGGTCCTGAAGCAGACGAATCTGGAGAATTCTTGTTCGTACCCTGAGTTTACGAGTTGCAGAGAACTCGATAGCAGCTGCAGAAAAGAAGGGCTGTGCTGAATTGCTCGGGAAGCAAGGACATAGACAGCGCCTTGTGTTTGGGAGTGAGCAGCTGCTGGTTTTTTGCAGTTGACTTCGCTGTGCAATGAATGCCAGGTTGAGCTGTGCACTCTTCTACAACGAGCAGGGCAGAAGAAAACAGAGAGCACGGACGTCTGACAGCAGTTTGAAGCTTGCCTAGGAAAGAGTAGTGTTTTTGGAGTGTTCAGCAAATATATGTGTCTGGGCAAAGGCGGGATGCGTGCACTGTGCTGGCAAGCTTTATCCCTGCAAGACGCGCTGGAAAAGCTTTTCGCCATGACGCAGTTCGCTTGAGACGCAGACTTCGGCTCTCCGCAGCTGTCCGCAGGGAAGCGGCGGTTGCCGGCGTCTTTCTGCCGAAGCCGCGCTTTGCAGCCTACAAATGCGGTTCACGTCAGCGGTGCACCTAGTAGCCGCTTCTTCGCCTCCGGCAGCCGGGGAGAGCGGTTGGCTTCTGAGAGGCGAAGAACGAAACCGGCTTGTGTGCGCAGCCTTGGCACTGCTAGAAGACGGTGGCTGCAGCTGCCAGCCCTTTGAATTCACCGCTGGCATACTTCTGGCAGGTGCTCCAGGACGGCTTTCCTGCGTTTTGACTTGGTCCTGATGCAGACGAATCTGGAGAATTCTTGTTCGTACCCTGAGTTTACGAGTTGCAGAGATCTCGATGGCAGCTGCAGAGAAGAAGGGCTGTGCTGAATTGCTCGGGAAGCAAGGACATAGACAGCGCCTTGTGTTTTGGAGTGAGCAGCTGCTGGTTTTTTGCAATTGACTTCGCTGTACACTGAATGCCAGGTGGAGCTGTGCACTCTTCTACAACGAGCAGGACAGCAGAAAACAGAGAGCACAGATGGCTGACAGCATTTTGAAGCTTGCCTAAGAAAGAGCAGTGTTTTTGGAGTGTTCAGCAAATATATGTGTCTGGGCAAGGGCGGGATGCGTGCACAGTGCTGGCAAGCTTTATCCCTGCGAGACGCGCTGGAAAAGCTTATCGCCATGATGCAGTCCGCTTGAGACGCAGACTCCGGCTCTCCGCAGCTGTCCGCAGGGAAAGCGGCGGTTGCCGGCGTCTTTCTGCCGAAGCCGCGCTTTGCAGCCTACAAGTGCGGTTCACGTCAGCGGCGCACCTAGTAGCCGCTTCTTCGCCTCAGGCAGCCGGGGAGAGCGGTTGGCTTCTGAGAGGCGAAGAACGAAACCGGCTTGTGTGCGCAGCCTTGGCACTGCTAGAGGACGGTGGTTGCAGCTGCCAGCCCTTTCAGTTCACCTCTGGGATGCTTCTGGCAGGTGCTCCAGGACGACTTTCCTGCGTTTTGACTTGGTCCTGAAGCAGACGAATCTGGAGAATTCTTGTTCGTACCCTGAGTTTACGAGTTGCAGAGATCTCGATAGCAGCTGCAGAAAAGAAGGGCTGCGCTGAATTGCTCGGGAAGCAAGGACATAGACAGCGCCTTGTGTTTGGGAGTGAGCAGCTGCTGGTTTTTTGCAGTTGACTTCGCTGTGCAATGAATGCCAGGTTGAGCTGTGCACTCTTCTACAACGAGCAGGGCAGAAGAAAACAGAGAGCACGGACGTCTGACAGCAGTTTGAAGCTTGCCTAGGAAAGAGCAGTGGTTTTGGAGTGTTCAGCAAATATATGTTTCTGGGCAAGGGCGGGATGCGTGCACTGTGCTGGCAAGCTTTCTCCCTGCGAGACACGCTGGAAAAGCTTTTCGCTATGATGCAGTCCGCTTGAGACGCAGACTTCGGCTCTCCGCAGCACTCCGCATGGAAAGCGGCGGTTGCCGGCTTCTTTCTGCCGAAACCGCGCTTTGCAGCCTACAAGTGCGGTTCACTTCAGCGGTGCACCTAGTAGCCGCTTCTCCGCCTCTGGCAGCCGGGGAGAGCGGTTGGCTTCTGAGAGGCGAAGAACGAAGGCGGCGTGTGTGCGCAGCCTTGGCACTGCTAGAGGACGGTGGCTGCAGCTGCCAGCCCTTTCAATTCACCGCTGGCATGCTTCTGGCAGGTGCTCCAGGACGACTTTCCTGCGTTTTGACTTGGTCCTGATGCAGACGAATCTGGAGAATTCTTGTTCGTACCCTGAGTTTACGAGTTGCAGAGATCTCGATAGCAGCTGCAGAGAAGAAGGGGTGTGCTGAATTGCTCGGGAAGCAAGGACATAGACAGCGCCTTGTGTTTGGGAGTGAGCAGCTGCTGGTTTTTTGCAGTTGACTTCGCTGTGCACTGAATGAGAGGTGGAGCAGTGCACTCTTCTACAACGAGCAGGACAGCAGAAAACAGAGAGCACAGATGGCTGACAGCATTTTGAAGCTTGCTTAGGAAAGAGTAGTGTTTTTGGAGTGTTTAGCAAATCCATGTTTCTGGGCAAGGGCGGGATGCGTGCACTGTGCTGGCAAGCTTTATCCCTGCGAGACGCGCTGGAAAAGCTTTTCGCCATGATGCAGTCCGCTTGAGACGCAGACTCCGGCTCCCCGCAGCTGTCCGCTGGAAAGCGGCGGTTGCCGGCGTCTTTCTGCCGAAGCCGCGCTTTGCAGCCTACAAGTGCGGTTCACGTCAGCGGTGCACCTAGTAGCAGCTTCTTCGCCTCAGGCAGCCGGGGAGAGCGGTTGGCTTCTGAGAGGCGAAGAACGAAACCGGCTTGTGTGCGCAGCCTTGGCACTGCTAGAAGACGGTGGCTGCAGCTGCCAGCCCTTTCAATTCACCGCTGGCATGCTTCTGGCAGGTGCTCCAGGACGACTTTTTTGCGTTTTGACTTGGTCCTGAAGCAGACGAATCTGGAGAATTCTTGTTCGTACCCTGAGTTTACGACTTGCCGAGAACTCGATAGCAGCTGCAGAAAAGAAGGGCTGTGCTGAATTGCTCGGGAAGCAAGGACATAGACAGCGCCTTGTGTTTGGGAGTGAGCAGCTGCTGTTTTTTTGCAGTTGACTTCGCTGTGCAATGAATGCCAGGTTGAGCTGTGCACTCTTCTACAACGAGCAGGGCAGCAGAAAACAGAGAGCACGGACGTCTGACAGCAGTTTGAAGCTTGCCTAGGAAAGAGCAGTGGTTTTGGAGTGTTCAGCAAATATATGTTTCTGGGCAAGGGCGGGATGCGTGCACTGTGCTGGCAAGCTTTCTCCCTGCGAGACACGCTGGAAAAGCTTTTCGCTATGATGCAGTCCGCTTGAGATGCAGACTTCGGCTCTCCGCAGCAGTCCGCATGGAAAGCGGCGGTTGCCGGCTTCTTTCTGCCGAAACCGCGCTTTGCAGCCTACAAGTGCAGTTCACTTCAGCGGTGCACCTAGTAGCCGCTTCTTCGCCTCCGGCAGCCGGAGAGAGCGGTTGGCTTCTGAGAGGCGAAGAACGAAGGCGGCGTGTGTGCGCAGCCTTGGCACTGCTAGAGGACGGTGGCTGCAGCTGCCAGCCCTTTCAATTCACCGCTGGCATGCTTCTGGCAGGTGCTCCAGGACGACTTTCCTGCGTTTTGACTTGGTCCTGATGCAGACGAATCTGGAGAATTCTTGTTCGTACCCTGAGTTTACGAGTTGCAGAGAACTCGATAGCAGCTGCAGAAAAGAAGGGCTGTGCTGAATTGCTCGTGAAGCAAGGACATAGACAGCGCCTTGTGTTTGGGAGTGAGCAGCTGCTGGTTTTTTGCAAGTGACTTCGCTGTGCACTGAATGTCAGGTGGAGCTGTGCACTCCTCTACAACGAGCAGGGCAGCAGAAAACAGAGAGCACGGACGTCTGACAGCAGTTTGAAGCTTGCCTAGGAAAGAGCAGTGTTTTTGGAGTGTTCAGCAAATCCATGTTTCTGGGCAAGGGCGGGATGCGTGCACAGTGCTGGCAAGCTTTAACTCTGCAAGACGCGCTGGAAAAGCTTTTCGCCATGATGCAGTCCGCTTGAGACGCAGACTCCGGCTCTCCGCAGCTGTCCGCTGGAAAGCGGCGGTTGCCGGCATCTTTCTGCCGAAACCGCGCTTTGCAGCCTACAAGTGCGGTTCACGTCAGCGGTGCACCTAGTAGCCGCTTCTTCGCCTGCGGCAGCCGGGGAGAGCGGTTGGCTTCTGAGAGGCGAAGAACGAAACCGGCTTGTGTGCGCAGCCTTGGCACTGCTAGAGGACGGTGGTTGCAGCTGCCAGCCCTTTCAGTTCACCTCTGGGATGCTTCTGGCAGGTGCTCCAGGACGACTTTCCTGCGTTTTGACTTGGTCCTGAAGCAGACGAATCTGGAGAATTCTTGTTCGTACCCTGAGTTTACGAGTTGCAGAGATCTCGATAGCAGCTGTAGAAAAGAAGGGCTGCGCTGAATTGCTCGGGAAGCAAGGACATAGACAGCGCCTTGTGTTTGGGAGTGAGCAGCTGCTGGTTTTTTGCAGTTGACTTCGCTGTGCAATGAATGCCAGGTTGAGCTGTGCACTCTTCTACAACGAGCAGGGCAGAAGAAAACAGAGAGCACGGACGTCTGACAGCAGTTTGAAGCTTGCCTAGGAAAGAGCAGTGGTTTTGGAGTGTTCAGCAAATATATGTTTCTGGGCAAGGGCGGGATGCGTGCACTGTGCTGGCAAGCTTTCTCCCTGCGAGACACGCTGGAAAAGCTTTTCGCTATGATGCAGTCCGCTTGAGACGCAGACTTCGGCTCTCCGCAGCACTCCGCATGGAAAGCGGCGGTTGCCGGCTTCTTTCTGCCGAAACCGCGCTTTGCAGCCTACAAGTGCGGTTCACTTCAGCGGTGCACCTAGTAGCCGCTTCTCCGCCTCTGGCAGCCGGGGAGAGCGGTTGGCTTCTGAGAGGCGAAGAACGAAGGCGGCGTGTGTGCGTAGCCTTGGCACTGCTAGAGGACGGTGGCTGCAGCTGCCAGCCCTTTCAATTCACCGCTGGCATGCTTCTGGCAGGTGCTCCAGGACGACTTTCCTGCGTTTTGACTTGGTCCTGATGCAGACGAATCTGGAGAATTCTTGTTCGTACCCTGAGTTTACGAGTTGCAGAGATCTCGATAGCAGCTGCAGAGAAGAAGGGGTGTGCTGAATTGCTCGGGAAGCAAGGACATAGACAGCGCCTTGTGTTTGGGAGTGAGCAGCTGCTGGTTTTTTGCAGTTTACTTCGCTGTGCACTGAATGTCAGGTGGAGCTGTGTACTCCTCTACAACGAGCAGGGCAGCAGAAAACAGAGAGCACGGACGTCTGACAGCAGTTTGAAGCTTGCCTAGGAAAGAGCAGTGTTTTTGGAGTGTTCAGCAAATCCATGTTTCTGGGCAAGGGCGGGATGCGTGCAGTGTGCTGGCAAGCTCTCTCCCTGCGAGACACGCTGGAAAAGCTTTTCGCTATCATGCAGTCCGCTAGAGACGCAGACTCCGGCTCTCGGCAGCTGTCCGCAGGGAAGCGGCGGTTGCCGGCTTCTTTCTGCCGAAACCGCGCTTTGCAGCCTACAAGTGCGGTTCACGTCAGCGGTGCACCTAGTAGCCGCTTCTTCGCCTCCGGCAGCCGGGGAGAGCGGTTGGCTTCTGAGAGGCGAAGAACGAAGGCGGCTTGTGTGCGCTACCTTGGCACTGCTAGAGGACTGTGGCTGCAGCTGCCAGCCCTTTCAATTCACCGCTGGCATGCTTCTGGCAGGTGCTCCAGGACGACTTTCCTGCGTTTTGACTTGGTCCTGATGCAGACGAATCTGGAGAATTCTTGTTCGTGCCCTGAGCTTCCGAGATGCAGAGAAGAAGGGCTACGCTGAGTTTCTCGGGAAGCAAGGACATAGACAGCGCCTTGTGTTTGGGAGTGAGCAGCTGCTGGTTTTTTGCAGTTGACTTCGCTGTGCACTGAATGTCAGGTGGAGCTGTGCACTCTTCTACAACGAGCAGGGCAGCAGAAAATAGAGAACACAGATGGCTGACAGCAGTTTGAAGCGTGCCTAAGAAAGAGTTGTGTTTTTGGAGTGTTCAGCAAATCCATGTTTCTGGGAAAGGGCGGGATGCGTGCACAGTGCTGGCAAGCTCTCTCCCTGCGAGACACGCTGGAAAAGCTTTTCGCTATGATGCAGTCCTCTAGAGACGCAGTCTTCGGCTCTACGCAGCTGTCCGCAGGGAAAGCGGCGGTTGCCGGCTTCTTTCTGCCGAAACCGCGCTTTGCAGCCTACAAGTGCGGTTCACGTCAGCGGTGCACCTAGTAGCCGCTTCTTCGCCTCAGGCAGCCGGGGAGAGCGGTTGGCTTCTGAGAGGCGAAGAACGAAACCGGCTTGTGTGCGCAGCCTTGGCACTGCTAGAAGACGGTGGTTGCAGCTGCCAGCCCTTTCAGTTCACCTCTGGCATGATTCTGGCAGGTGCTCCGGGACGACTTTCCTGCGTTTTGACTTGGTCCTGATGCAGACGAATCTGGAGAATTCTTGTTCGTACCCTGAGTGTACGAGTTGCAGAGAACTCGATAGCAGCTGCAGAAAAGAAGGGCTGTGCTGAATTGCTCGGGAAGAAAGGACATAGACAGCGCCTTGTTTTTGGGAGTGAGCAGCTGCTGGTTTTTTGCAGTTGACTTCGCTGTGCACTGAATGTCAGGTGGAGCTGTGCACTCCTCTACAACGAGCAGGGCAGCAGAAAACAGAGAGCACGGACGTCTGACAGCAGTTTGAAGCTTGCCTAGGAAAGAGCAGTGTTTTTGGAGTGTTCAGCAAATATATGTGTCTGGGCAAGGGCGGGATGCGTGCACTGTGCTGGCAAGCTTTATCCCTGCAAGACGCGCTGGAAAAGCTTTTCGCCATGACGCAGTTCGCTTGAGACGCAGACTTCGGCTCTCCGCAGCTGTCCGCAGGGAAGCGGCGGTTGCCGGCGTCTTTCTGCCGAAGCCGCGCTTTGCAGCCTACAAGTGCGGTTCACGTCAGCGGTGCACCTAGTAGCCGCTTCTTTGCCTCCGGCAGCCGGGAAGAGCGGTTGGCTTCTGAGAGGCGAAGAACGAAACCGGCTTGTGTGCGCAGCCTTGGCACTGCTAGAAGACGGTGGCTGCAGCTGCCAGCCCTTTCAATTCAACGCTGGCATACTTCTGGAAGGTGCTCCAGGACGGCTTTCCTGCGTTTTGACTTGGTCCTGATGCAGACGAATCTGGAGAATTCTTGTTCGTACCCTGAGTTTACGAGTTGCAGAGATCTCGATGGCAGCTGCAGAGAAGAAGGGCTGTGCTGAATTGCTCGGGAAGCAAGGACATAGACAGCGCCTTGTGTTTGAGAGTGAGCAGCTGCTGGTTTTTTGCAGTTGACTTCGCTGTGCACTGAATGCCAGGGTGAGCTGTGCACTCTTCTACAACGAGCAGGACAGAAGAAAACAGAGAGCACGGACGTCTGACAGCAGTTTGAAGCTTGCCTAGGAAAGAGTAGTGTTTTTGGAGTGTTCAGCAAATCCATGTTTCTGGGCATGGGCGGGATGCGTGCACAGTGCTGGCAAGCTCTCTCCCTGCGAGACACGCTGGAAAAGCTTTTCGCTATGATGCAGTCCGCTAGAGACGCAGACTTCGGCTCTCCGCAGCTGTCCGCAGGGAAAGCGGCGGTTGCCGGCTTCTTTCTGCCGAAACCCTGCTTTGCAGCCTACAAGTGCGGTTCACGTCAGCGGTGCACCTAGTAGCCGCTTCTTCGCCTCCGGCAGCCGGAGAGAGCGGTTGGCTTCTGAGAGGCGAAAAACGAAGGCGGCGTGTGTGCGCAGCCTTGGCACTGCTAGAGGACTGTGGCTGCAGCTGCCAGCCCTTTCAATTCACCGCTGGCATGCTTCTGGCAGGTGCTCCAGGAAGACTTTCCTGCGTTTTGACTTGTTCCTGATGCAGGCGAATCTGGAAAATTCTTGTTCGTGCCCTGAGCTTCCGAGATGCAGAGAAGAAGGGCTGCGTTGAGTTGCTCGGGAAGCAAGGACATAGACAGCGCCTTGTGTTTGGGAGTGAGCAGCTGCTGGTTTTTTGCAATTGACTTCGCTGTACACTGAATGCCAGGTGGAGCTGTGCACTCTTCTACAACGAGCAGGACAGCAGAAAACAGAGAGCACAGATGGCTGACAGCATTTTGAAGCTTGCCTAAGAAAGAGCAGTGTTTTTGGAGTGTTCAGCAAATATATGTGTCTGGGCAAGGGCGGGATGCGTGCACAGTGCTGGCAAGCTTTATCCCTGCGAGACGCGCTGGAAAAGCTTATCGCCATGATGCAGTCCGCTTGAGACGCAGACTCCGGCTCTCCGCAGCTGTCCGCAGGGAAAGCGGCGGTTGCCGGCGTCTTTCTGCCGAAGCCGCGCTTTGCAGCCTACAAGTGCGGTTCACGTCAGCGGCGCACCTAGTAGCCGCTTCTTCGCCTCAGGCAGCCGGGGAGAGCGGTTGGCTTCTGAGAGGCGAAGAACGAAACCGGCTTGTGTGCGCAGCCTTGGCACTGCTAGAGGACGGTGGTTGCAGCTGCCAGCCCTTTCAGTTCACCTCTGGGATGCTTCTGGCAGGTGCTCCAGGACGACTTTCCTGCGTTTTGACTTGGTCCTGAAGCAGACGAATCTGGAGAAATCTTGTTCGTACCCTGAGTTTACGAGTTGCAGAGAACTCGATAGCAGCTGCAGAAAAGAAGGGCTGTGCTGAATTGCTCGGGAAGCAAGGACATAGACAGCGCCTTGTGTTTGGGAGTGAGCAGCTGCTGGTTTTTTGCAGTTGACTTCGCTGTGCAATGAATGCCAGGTTGAGCTGTGCACTCTTCTACAACGAGCAGGGCAGCAGAAAACAGAGAGCACGGACGTCTGACAGCAGTTTGAAGCTTGCCTAGGAAAGAGCAGTGGTTTTGGAGTGTTCAGAAAATATATGTTTCTGGGCAAGGGCGGGATGCGTGCACTGTGCTGGCAAGCTTTCTCCCTGCGAGACACGCTGGAAAAGCTTTTCGCTATGATGCAGTCCGCTTGAGACGCAGACTTCGGCTCTCCGCAGCACTCCGCATGGAAAGCGGCGGTTGCCGGCTTCTTTCTGCCGAAACCGCGCTTTGCAGCCTACAAGTGCGGTTCACGTCACCGGTGCACCTAGTAGCCGCTTCTTCGCCTGCGGCAGCCGGGGAGAGCGGTTGGCTTCTGAGAGGCGAAGAACGAAACCGGCTTGTGTGCGCAGCCTTGGCACTGCTAGAGGACTGTGGTTGCAGCTGCCAGCCCTTTCAGTTCACCTCTGGCATGATTCTGGCAGGTGCTCCGGGACGACTTTCCTGCGTTTTGACTTGGTCCTGATGCAGACGAATCTGGAGAATTCTTGTTCGTACCCTGAGTGTACGAGTTGCAGAGAACTCGATAGCAGCTGCAGAAAAGAAGGGCTGTGCTGAATTGCTCGGGAAGCAAGGACATAGACAGCGCCTTGTGTTTGAGAGTGAGCAGCTGCTGGTTTTTTGCAGTTGACTTCGCTGTGCACTGAATGCCAGGGTGAGCTGTGCACTCTTCTACAACGAGCAGGACAGAAGAAAACAGAGAGCACGGACGTCTGACAGCAGTTTGAAGCTTGCCTAGGAAAGAGTAGTGTTTTTGGAGTGTTCAGCAAATCCATGTTTCTGGGCAAGGGCGGGATGCGTGCACAGTGCTGGCAAGCTCTCTCCCTGCAAGACGCGCTGGAAAAGCTTTTCGCCATGACGCAGTTCGCTTGAGACGCAGACTTCGGCTCTCCGCAGCTGTCCGCAGGGAAGCGGCGGTTGCCGGCGTCTTTCTGCCGAAACCGCGCTTTGCAGCCTACAAGTGCGGTTCACGTCACCGGTGCACCTAGTAGCCGCTTCTTCGCCTCAGGCAGCCGGGGAGAGCGGTTGGCTTCTGAGAGGCGAAGAACGAAAGCGGCTTGTGTGCGCACCCTTGGCACTGCTAGAGGAGGGTGGCTGCAGCTGCCAGCCCTTTCAGTTCACCTCTGGGATGCTTCTGGCAGGTGCTCCAGGACGACTTTCCTGCGTTTTGACTTGGTCCCGATGCAGACGAATCTGGAGAATTCTTGTTCGTACCCTGCGTTTACGAGATGCAGAGATCTCGATGTCAGCTGCAGAGAAGAAGGGCTGTGCTGAATTGCTCGGGAAGAAAGGACATAGACAGCGCCTTGTGTTTGGGAGTGAGCAGCTGCTGGTTTTTTGCAGTTGACTTCGCTGTGCACTGAATGAGAGGTGGAGCAGTGCACTCTTCTACAACGAGCAGGACAGCAGAAAACAGAGAGCACAGATGGCTGACAGCATTTTGAAGCTTGCTTAGGAAAGAGTAGTGTTTTTGGAGTGTTTAGCAAATCCATGTTTCTGGGCAAGGGCGGGATGCGTGCACTGTGCTGGCAAGCTTTATCCCTGCGAGACGCGCTGGAAAAGCTTTTCGCCATGATGCAGTCCGCTTGAGACGCAGACTCCGGCTCCCCGCAGCTGTCCGCTGGAAAGCGGCGGTTGCCGGCGTCTTTCTGCCGAAGCCGCGCTTTGCAGCCTACAAGTGCGGTTCACGTCAGCGGTGCACCTAGTAGCAGCTTCTTCGCCTCAGGCAGCCGGGGAGAGCGGTTGGCTTCTGAGAGGCGAAGAACGAAGGCGGCGTGTGTGCGCAGCCTTGGCACTGCTAGAGGACGGTGGCTGCAGCTGCCAGCCCTTTCAATTCACCGCTGGCATGCTTCTGGCAGGTGCTCCAGGACGACTTTTTTGCGTTTTGACTTGGTCCTGATGCAGACGAATCTGGAGAATTCTTGTTCGTACCCTGAGTTTACGAGATGCAGGGATCTCGATGGCAGCTGCAGAGAAGAAGGTCTGTGCTGAATTGCTCTGGAAGAAAGGACATAGACAGAGCCTTGTGTTTGGGAGTGAGCAGCTGCTGTTTTTTTTCAATTGACTTCGCTGTGCACTGAATGCCAGGGTGAGCTGTGCACTCTTCTACAACGAGCAGGGCAGCAGAAAACAGAGAGCACGGACGTCTTACAGCAGTTTGAAGCTTGCCTAGGAAAGAGCAGTGTTTTTGGAGTGTTCAGCAAATCCATGTTTCTGGGCAAGGGCGGGATGCGTGCAGTGTGCTGGCAAGCTCTCTCCCTGCGAGACACGCTGGAAAAGCTTTTCGCTATCATGCAGTCCGCTAGAGACGCAGACTCCGGCTCTCGGCAGCTGTCCGCAGGGAAGCGGCGGTTGCCGGCTTCTTTCTGCCGAAACCGCGCTTTGCAGCCTACAAGTGCGGTTCACTTCAGCGGTGCACCTAGTAGCCGTATCTTCGCCTCCGGCAGCCGGGGAGAGCGGTTGGCTTCTGAGAGGCGAAGAACGAAGGCGGCTTGTGTGCGCTACCTTGGCACTGCTAGAGGACTGTGGCTGCAGCTGCCAGCCCTTTCAATTCACCGCTGGCATGCTTCTGGCAGGTGCTCCAGGACGACTTTCCTGCGTTTTGACTTGGTCCTGATGCAGACGAATCTGGAGAATTCTTGTTCGTGCCCTGAGCTTCCGAGATGCAGAGAAGAAGGGCTGCGCTGAGTTTCTCGGGAAGCAAGGACATAGACAGCGCCTTGTGTTTGGGAGTGAGCAGCTGCTGGTTTTTTGCAATTGACTTCGCTGTGCACTGAATGAGAAGTGGAGCTGTGCACTCTTCTACAACGAGCAGGACAGCAGAAAACAGAGAGCACAGATGGCTGACAGCATTTTGAAGCTTGCCTAAGAAAGAGCAGTGTTTTTGGAGTGTTCAGCAAATATATGTGTCTGGGCAAGGGCGGGATGCGTGCACTGTGCTGGCAAGCTTTATCCCTGCAAGACGCGCTGGAAAAGCTTTTCGCCATGACGCAGTTCGCTTGAGACGCAGACTTCGGCTCTCCGCAGCTGTCCGCAGGGAAGCGGCGGTTGCCGGCGTCTTTCTGCCGAAACCGCGCTTTGCAGCCTACAAGTGCGGTTCACGTCACCGGTGCACCTAGTAGCCGCTTCTTCGCCTCAGGCAGCCGGGGAGAGCGGTTGGCTTCTGAGAGGCGAAGAACGAAAGCGGCTTGTGTGCGCACCCTTGGCACTGCTAGAGGAGGGTGGCTGCAGCTGCCAGCCCTTTCAGTTCACCTCTGGGATGCTTCTGGCAGGTGCTCCAGGACGACTTTCCTGCGTTTTGACTTGGTCCCGATGCAGACGAATCTGGAGAATTCTTGTTCGTACCCTGCGTTTACGAGATGCAGAGATCTCGATGTCAGCTGCAGAGAAGAAGGGCTGTGCTGAATTGCTCGGGAAGCAAGCACATAGACAGCGCCTTGTGTTTGGGAGTGAGCAGCTGCTGGTTTTTTGCAGTTGACTTCGCTGTGCACTGAATGAGAGGTGGAGCAGTGCACTCTTCTACAACGAGCAGGACAGCAGAAAACAGAGAGCACAGATGGCTGACAGCATTTTGAAGCTTGCTTAGGAAAGAGTAGTGTTTTTGGAGTGTTTAGCAAATCCATGTTTCTGGGCAAGGGCGGGATGCGTGCACTGTGCTGGCAAGCTCTCTCCCTGCGAGACACGCTGGAAAAGCTTTTCGCTATGATGCAGTCCGCTAGAGACGCAGACTTCGGCTCTCCGCAGCTGTCCGCAGGGAAAGCGGCGGTTGCCGGCTTCTTTCTGCCGAAACCCCGCTTTGCAGCCTACAAGTGCGGTTCACGTCAGCGGTGCACCTAGTAGCCGCTTCTTCGCCTCCGGCAGCCGGGGAGAGCGGTTGGCTTCTGAGAGGCGAAGAACGAAACCGGCTTGTGTGCGCAGCCTTGGCACTGCTAGAGGACTGTGGCTGCAGCTGCCAGCCCTTTCAATTCACCGCTGGCATGCTTCTGGCAGGTGCTCCAGGAAGACTTTCCTGCGTTTTGACTGGTTCCTGATGCAGACGAATCTGGAAAATTCTTGTTCGTGCCCTGAGCTTCCGAGATGCAGAGAAGAAGGGCTGCGTTGAGTTGCTCGGGAAGCAAGGACATAGACAGCGCCTTGTGTTTGGGAGTGAGCAGCTGCTGGTTTTTTGCAATTGACTTCGCTGTACACTGAATGCCAGGTGGAGCTGTGCACTCTTCTACAACGAGCAGGACAGCAGAAAACAGAGAGCACAGAGGGCTGACAGCATTTTGAAGCTTGCCTAAGAAAGAGCAGTGTTTTTGGAGTGTTCAGCAAATATATGTGTCTGGGCAAGGGCGGGATGCGTGCACAGTGCTGGCAAGATTTATCCCTGCGAGACGCGCTGGAAAAGCTTATCGCCATGATGCAGTCCGCTTGAGACGCAGACTCCGGCTCTCCGCAGCTGTCCGCAGGGAAAGCGGCGGTTGCCGGCGTCTTTCTGCCGAAGCCGCGCTTTGCAGCCTACAAGTGCGGTTCACGTCAGCGGCGCACCTAGTAGCCGCTTCTTCGCCTCAGGCAGCCGGGGAGAGCGGTTGGCTTCTGAGAGGCGAAGAACGAAACCGGCTTGTGTGCGCAGCCTTGGCACTGCTAGAGGACGGTGGTTGCAGCTGCCAGCCCTTTCAGATCACCTCTGGGATGCTTCTGGCAGGTGCTCCAGGACGACTTTCCTGCGTTTTGACTTGGTCCTGATGCAGACGAATCTGGAGAATTCTTGTTCGTACCCTGAGTTTACGAGTTGCAGAGAACTCGATAGCAGCTGCAGAAAAGAAGGGCTGTGCTGAATTGCTCGGGAAGCAAGGACATAGACAGCGCCTTGTGTTTGGGAGTGAGCAGCTGCTGGTTTTTTGCAGTTGACTTCGCTGTGCAATGAATGCCAGGTTGAGCTGTGCACTCTTCTACAACGAGCAGGGCAGCAGAAAACAGAGAGCACGGACGTCTTACAGCAGTTTGAAGCTTGCCTAGGAAAGAGCAGTGGTTTTGGAGTGTTCAGCAAATATATGTTTCTGGGCAAGGGCGGGATGCGTGCACTGTGCTGGCAAGCTTTCTCCCTGCGAGACACGCTGGAAAAGCTTTTCGCTATGATGCAGTCCGCTTGAGACGCAGACTTCGGCTCTCCGCAGCACTCCGCATGGAAAGCGGCGGTTGCCGGCTTCTTTCTGCCGAAACCGCGCTTTGCAGCCTACAAGTGCGGTTCACTTCAGCGGTGCACCTAGTAGCCGCTTCTCCGCCTCTGGCAGCCGGGGAGAGCGGTTGGCTTCTGAGAGGCGAAGAACGAAGGCGGCGTGTGTGCGCAGCCTTGGCACTGCTAGAGGACGGTGGCTGCAGCTGCCAGCCCTTTCAATTCACCGCTGGCATGCTTCTGGCAGGTGCTCCAGGACGACTTTCCTGCGTTTTGACTTGGTCCTGTTGCAGACGAATCTGGAGAATTCTTGTTCGTACCCTGAGTTTACGAGTTGCAGAGATCTCGATAGCAGCTGCAGAGAAGAAGGGCTGTGCTGAATTGCTCGGGAAGCAAGGACATAGACAGCGCCTTGTGTTTGGGAGTGAGCAGCTGCTGGTTTTTTGCAGTTGACTTCGCTGTGCACTGAATGTCAGGTGGAGCTGTGTACTCCTCTACAACGAGCAGGGCAGCAGAAAACAGAGAGCACGGACGTCTGACAGCAGTTTGAAGCTTGCCTAGGAAAGAGCAGTGTTTTTGGAGTGTTCAGCAAATATATGTGTCTGGGCAAGGGCGGGATGCGTGCACAGTGCTGGCAAGCTTTAACTCTGCAAGACGCGCTGGAAAAGCTTTTCGCCATGATGCAGTCCGCTTGAGACGCAGACTCCGGCTCTCCGCAGCTGTCCGCTGGAAAGCGGCGGTTGCCGGCGTCTTTTTGCCGAAGTGGCGCTTTGCAGCCTACAAGTGCGGTTCACGTCAGCGGTGCACCTAGTAGCAGCTTCTTCGCCTGCGGCAGCCGGGGAGAGCGGTTGGCTTCTAAGAGGCGAAGAACGAAACCGGCTTGTGTGCGCAGCCTTGGCACTGCTAGAGGACTGTGGTTGCAGCTGCCAGCCCTTTCAGTTCACCTCTGGCATGATTCTGGCAGGTGCTCCGGGACGACTTTCCTGCGTTTTGACTTGGTCCCGATGCAGACGAATCTGGAGAATTCTTGTTCGTACCCTGAGTGTACGAGTTGCAGAGATCTCGATGTCAGCTGCAGAGAAGAAGGGCTGTGCTGAATTGCTCGGGAAGCAAGCACATAGACAGCGCCTTGTGTTTGGGAGTGAGCAGCTGCTGGTTTTTTGCAGTTGACTTCGCTGTGCACTGAATGAGAGGTGGAGCAGTGCACTCTTCTACAACGAGCAGGACAGCAGAAAACAGAGAGCACAGATGGCTGACAGCATTTTGAAGCTTGCTTAGGAAAGAGTAGTGTTTTTGGAGTGTTCAGCAAATATATGTGTCTGGGCAAGGGCGGGATGCGTGCACTGTGCTGGCAAGCTTTCTCCCTGCGAGACACGCTGGAAAAGCTTTTCGCTATGATGCAGTCCGCTTGAGACGCAGACTTCGGCTCTCCGCAGCAGTCCGCATGGAAAGCGGCGGTTGCCGGCTTCTTTCTGCCGAAACCGCGCTTTGCAGCCTACAAGTGCGGTTCACTTCAGCGGTGCACCTAGTAGCCGCTTCTTTGCCTGCGGCAGCCGGGGAGAGCGGTTGGCTTCTGAGAGGCGAAGAACGAAACCGGCTTGTGTGCGCAGCCTTGGCACTGCTAGAGGACTGTGGTTGCAGCTGCCAGCCCTTTCAGTTCACCTCTGGCATGATTCTGGCAGGTGCGCCGGGACGACTTTCCTGCGTTTTGACTTGGTCCTGATGCAGACGAATCTGGAGAATTCTTGTTCGTACCCTGAGTGTACGAGTTGCAGAGAACTCGATAGCAGCTGCAGAAAAGAAGGGCTGTGCTGAATTGCTCGGGAAGAAAGGACATAGACAGCGCCTTGTTTTTGGGAGTGAGCAGCTGCTGGTTTTTTGCAGTTGACTTCGCTGTGCACTGAATGTCAGGTGGAGCTGTGCACTCCTCTACAACGAGAAGGGCAGCAGAAAACAGAGAGCACGGACGTCTGAAAGCAGTTTGAAGCTTGCCTAGGAAAGAGCAGTGTTTTTGGAGTGTTCAGCAAATATATGTTTCTGGGCAAGGGCGGGATGCGTGCACTGTGCTGGCAAGCTTTATCCCTGCAAGACGCGCTGGAAAAGCTTTTCGCCATGACGCAGTTCGCTTGAGACGCAGACTTCGGCTCTCCGCAGCTGTCCGCAGGGAAGCGGCGGTTGCCGGCGTCTTTCTGCCGAAACCGCGCTTTGCAGCCTACAAGTGCGGTTCACGTCACCGGTGCACCTAGTAGCCGCTTCTTCGCCTCAGGCAGCCGGGGAGAGCGGTTGGCTTCTGAGAGGCGAAGAACGAAAGCGGCTTGTGTGCGCACCCTTGGCACTGCTAGAGGAGGGTGGCTGCAGCTGCCAGCCCTTTCAGTTCACCTCTGGGATGCTTCTGGCAGGTGCTCCAGGACGACTTTCCTGCGTTTTGACTTGGTCCCGATGCAGACGAATCTGGAGAATTCTTGCTCGTACCCTGCGTTTACGAGATGCAGAGATCTCGATGTCAGCTGCAGAGAAGAAGGGCTGTGCTGAATTGCTCGGGAAGCAAGCACATAGACAGCGCCTTGTGTTTGGGAGTGAGCAGCTGCTGGTTTTTTGCAGTTGACTTCGCTGTGCACTGAATGAGAGGTGGAGCAGTGCACTCTTCTACAACGAGCAGGACAGCAGAAAACAGAGAGCACAGATGGCTGACAGCATTTTGAAGCTTGCTTAGGAAAGAGTAGTGTTTTTGGAGTGTTTAGCAAATCCATGTTTCTGGGCAAGGGCGGGATGCGTGCACTGTGCTGGCAAGCTCTCTCCCTGCGAGACACGCTGGAAAAGCTTTTCGCTATGATGCAGTCCGCTAGAGACGCAGACTTCGGCTCTCCGCAGCTGTCCGCAGGGAAAGCGGCGGTTGCCGGCTTCTTTCTGCCGAAACCCCGCTTTGCAGCCTACAAGTGCGGTTCACGTCAGCGGTGCACCTAGTAGCCGCTTCTTCGCCTCCGGCAGCCGGGGAGAGCGGTTGGCTTCTGAGAGGCGAAGAACGAAACCGGCTTGTGTGCGCAGCCTTGGCACTGCTAGAGGACTGTGGCTGCAGCTGCCAGCCCTTTCAATTCACCGCTGGCATGCTTCTGGCAGGTGCTCCAGGAAGACTTTCCTGCGTTTTGACTTGTTCCTGATGCAGACGAATCTGGAAAATTCTTGTTCGTGCCCTGAGCTTCCGAGATGCAGAGAAGAAGGGCTGCGTTGAGTTGCTCGGGAAGCAAGGACATAGACAGCGCCTTGTGTTTGGGAGTGAGCAGCTGCTGGTTTTTTGCAATTGACTTCGCTGTACACTGAATGCCAGGTGGAGCTGTGCACTCTTCTACAACGAGCAGGACAGCAGAAAACAGAGAGCACAGATGGCTGACAGCATTTTGAAGCTTGCCTAAGAAAGAGCAGTGTTTTTGGAGTGTTCAGCAAATATATGTGTCTGGGCAAGGGCGGGATGCGTGCACAGTGCTGGCAAGCTTTATCCCTGCGAGACGCGCTGGAAAAGCTTATCGCCATGATGCAGTCCGCTTGAGACGCAGACTCCGGCTCTCCGCAGCTGTCCGCAGGGAAAGCGGCGGTTGCCGGCGTCTTTCTGCCGAAGCCGCGCTTTGCAGCCTACAAGTGCGGTTCACGTCAGCGGCGCACCTAGTAGCCGCTTCTTCGCCTCAGGCAGCCGGGGAGAGCGGTTGGCTTCTGAGAGGCGAAGAACGAAACCGGCTTGTGTGCGCAGCCTTGGCACTGCTAGAGGACGGTGGTTGCAGCTTCCAGCCCTTTCAGTTCACATCTGGGATGCTTCTGGCAGGTGCTCCAGGACGACTTTCCTGCGTTTTGACTTGGTCCTGAAGCAGACGAATCTGGAGAATTCTTGTTCGTACCCTGAGTTTACGAGTTGCAGAGAACTCGATAGCAGCTGCAGAAAAGAAGGGCTGTGCTGAATTGCTCGGAAAGCAAGGACATAGACAGCGCCTTGTGTTTGGGAGTGAGCAGCTGCTGGTTTTTTGCAGTTGACTTCGCTGTGCAATGAATGCCAGGTTGAGCTGTGCACTCTTCTACAACGAGCAGGGCAGCAGAAAACAGAGAGCACGGACGTCTGACAGCAGTTTGAAGCTTGCCTAGGAAAGAGCAGTGGTTTTGGAGTGTTCAGAAAATATATGTTTCTGTGCAAGGGCGGGATGCGTGCACTGTGCTGGCAAGCTTTCTCCCTGCGAGACACGCTGGAAAAGCTTTTCGCTATGATGCAGTCCGCTTGAGACGCAGACTTCGGCTCTCCGCAGCACTCCGCATGGAAAGCGGCGGTTGCCGGCTTCTTTCTGCCGAAACCGCGCTTTGCAGCCTACAAGTGCGGTTCACTTCAGCGGCGCACCTAGTAGCCGCTTCTTCGCCTCAGGCAGCCGGGGAGAGCGGTTGGCTTCTGAGAGGCGAAGAACGAAACCGGCTTGTGTGCGCAGCCTTGGCACTGCTAGAGGACTGTGGTTGCAGCTGCCAGCCCTTTCAGTTCACCTCTGGCATGATTCTGGCAGGTGCTCCAGGACGACTTTCCTGCGTTTTGACTTGGTCCTGATGCAGACGAATCTGGAGAATTCTTGTTCGTACCCTGAGTGTACGAGTTGCAGAGAACTCGATAGCAGCTGCAGAAAAGAAGGGCTGTGCTGAATTGCTCGGGAAGAAAGGACATAGACAGCGCCTTGTTTTTGGGAGTGAGCAGCTGCTGGTTTTTTGCAGTTGACTTCGCTGTGCACTGAATGTCAGGTGGAGCTGTGCACTCCTCTACAACGAGCAGGGCAGCAGAAAACAGAGAGCACGGACGTCTGAAAGCAGTTTGAAGCTTGCCTAGGAAAGAGCAGTGTTTTTGGAGTGTTCAGCAAATATATGTTTCTGGGCAAGGGCGGGATGCGTGCACTGTGCTGGCAAGCTTTATCCCTGCAAGACGCGCTGGAAAAGCTTTTCGCCATGACGCAGTTCGCTTGAGACGCAGACTTCGGCTCTCCGCAGCTGTCCGCAGGGAAGCGGCGGTTGCCGGCGTCTTTCTGCCGAAACCGCGCTTTGCAGCCTACAAGTGCGGTTCACGTCACCGGTGCACCTAGTAGCCGCTTCTTCGCCTCAGGCAGCCGGGGAGAGCGGTTGGCTTCTGAGAGGCGAAGAACGAAAGCGGCTTGTGTGCGCACCCTTGGCACTGCTAGAGGAGGGTGGCTGCAGCTGCCAGCCCTTTCAGTTCACCTCTGGGATGCTTCTGGCAGGTGCTCCAGGACGACTTTCCTGCGTTTTGACTTGGTCCCGATGCAGACGAATCTGGAGAATTCTTGTTCGTACCCTGCGTTTACGAGATGCAGAGATCTCGATGTCAGCTGCAGAGAAGAAGGGCTGTGCTGAATTGCTCGGGAAGCAAGCACATAGACAGCGCCTTGTGTTTGGGAGTGAGCAGCTGCTGGTTTTTTGCAGTTGACTTCGCTGTGCACTGAATGAGAGGTGGAGCAGTGCACTCTTCTACAACGAGCAGGACAGCAGAAAACAGAGAGCACAGATGGCTGACAGCATTTTGAAGCTTGCTTAGGAAAGAGTAGTGTTTTTGGAGTGTTTAGCAAATCCATGTTTCTGGGCAAGGGCGGGATGCGTGCACTGTGCTGGCAAGCTCTCTCCCTGCGAGACACGCTGGAAAAGCTTTTCGCTATGATGCAGTCCGCTAGAGACGCAGACTTCGGCTCTCCGCAGCTGTCCGCAGGGAAAGCGGCGGTTGCCGGCTTCTTTCTGCCGAAACCCCGCTTTGCAGCCTACAAGTGCGGTTCACGTCAGCGGTGCACCTAGTAGCCGCTTCTTCGCCTCCGGCAGCCGGGGAGAGCGGTTGGCTTCTGAGAGGCGAAGAACGAAACCGGCTTGTGTGCGCAGCCTTGGCACTGCTAGAGGACTGTGGCTGCAGCTGCCAGCCCTTTCAATTCACCGCTGGCATGCTTCTGGCAGGTGCTCCAGGAAGACTTTCCTGCGTTTTGACTTGTTCCTGATGCAGACGAATCTGGAAAATTCTTGTTCGTGCCCTGAGCTTCCGAGATGCAGAGAAGAAGGGCTGCGTTGAGTTGCTCGGGAAGCAAGGACATAGACAGCGCCTTGTGTTTGGGAGTGAGCAGCTGCTGGTTTTTTGCAATTGACTTCGCTGTACACTGAATGCCAGGTGGAGCTGTGCACTCTTCTACAACGAGCAGGACAGCAGAAAACAGAGAGCACAGATGGCTGACAGCATTTTGAAGCTTGCCTAAGAAAGAGCAGTGTTTTTGGAGTGTTCAGCAAATATATGTGTCTGGGCAAGGGCGGGATGCGTGCACAGTGCTGGCAAGCTTTATCCCTGCGAGACGCGCTGGAAAAGCTTATCGCCATGATGCAGTCCGCTTGAGACGCAGACTCCGGCTCTCCGCAGCTGTCCGCAGGGAAAGCGGCGGTTGCCGGCGTCTTTCTGCCGAAGCCGCGCTTTGCAGCCTACAAGTGCGGTTCACGTCAGCGGCGCACCTAGTAGCCGCTTCTTCGCCTCAGGCAGCCGGGGAGAGCGGTTGGCTTCTGAGAGGCGAAGAACGAAACCGGCTTGTGTGCGCAGCCTTGGCACTGCTAGAGGACGGTGGTTGCAGCTGCCAGCCCTTTCAGTTCACCTCTGGGATGCTTCTGGCAGGTGCTCCAGGACGACTTTCCTGCGTTTTGACTTGGTCCTGATGCAGACGAATCTGGAGAATTCTTGTTCGTACCCGGAGTTTACGAGTTGCAGAGAACTCGATAGCAGCTGCAGAAAAGAAGGGCTGTGCTGAATTGCTCGGGAAGCAAGGACATAGACAGCGCCTTGTGTTTGGGAGTGAGCAGCTGCTGGTTTTTTGCAGTTGACTTCGCTGTGCAATGAATGCCAGGTTGAGCTGTGCACTCTTCTACAACGAGCAGGGCAGCAGAAAACAGAGAGCACGGACGTCTGACAGCAGTTTGAAGCTTGCCTAGGAAAGAGCAGTGGTTTTGGAGTGTTCAGCAAATATATGTTTCTGGGCAAGGGCGGGATGCGTGCACTGTGCTGGCAAGCTTTCTCCCTGCGAGACACGCTGGAAAAGCTTTTCGCTATGATGCAGTCCGCTTGAGACGCAGACTTCGGCTCTCCGCAGCAGTCCGCATGGAAAGCGGCGGTTGCCGGCTTCTTTCTGCCGAAACCGCGCTTTGCAGCCTACAAGTGCGGTTCACTTCAGCGGTGCACCTAGTAGCCGCTTCTTCGCCTGCGGCAGCCGGGGAGAGCGGTTGGCTTCTGAGAGGCGAAGAACGAAACCGGCTTGTGTGCGCAGCCTTGGCACTGCTAGAGGACTGTGGTTGCAGCTGCCAGCCCTTTCAGTTCACCTCTGGCATGATTCTGGCAGGTGCTCCGGGACGACTTTCCTGCGTTTTGACTTGGTCCTGATGCAGACGAATCTGGAGAATTCTTGTTCGTACCCTGAGTGTACGAGTTGCAGAGAACTCGATAGCAGCTGCAGAAAAGAAGGGCTGTGCTGAATTGCTCGGGAAGAAAGGACATAGACAGCGCCTTGTTTTTGGGAGTGAGCAGCTGCTGGTTTTTTGCAGTTGACTTCGCTGTGCACTGAATGTCAGGTGGAGCTGTGCACTCCTCTACAACGAGCAGGGCAGCAGAAAACAGAGAGCACGGACGTCTGAAAGCAGTTTGAAGCTTGCCTAGGAAAGAGCAGTGTTTTTGGAGTGTTCAGCAAATATATGTTTCTGGGCAAGGGCGGGATGCGTGCACTGTGCTGGCAAGCTTTATCCCTGCAAGACGCGCTGGAAAAGCTTTTCGCCATGACGCAGTTCGCTTGAGACGCAGACTTCGGCTCTCCGCAGCTGTCCGCAGGGAAGCGGCGGTTGCCGGCGTCTTTCTGCCTAAACCGCGCTTTGCAGCCTACAAGTGCGGTTCACGTCACCGGTGCACCTAGTAGCCGCTTCTTCGCCTCAGGCAGCCGGGGAGAGCGGTTGGCTTCTGAGAGGCGAAGAACGAAAGCGGCTTGTGTGCGCACCCTTGGCACTGCTAGAGGAGGGTGGCTGCAGCTGCCAGCCCTTTCAGTTCACCTCTGGGATGCTTCTGGCAGGTGCTCCAAGACGACTTTCCTGCGTTTTGACTTGGTCCCGATGCAGACGAATCTGGAGAATTCTTGTTCGTACCCTGCGTTTACGAGATGCAGAGATCTCGATGTCAGCTGCAGAGAAGAAGGGCTGTATTGAATTGCTCGGGAAGCAAGCACATAGACAGCGCCTTGTGTTTGGGAGTGAGCAGCTGCTGGTTTTTTGCAGTTGACTTCGCTGTGCACTGAATGAGAAGTGGAGCAGTGCACTCTTCTACAACGAGCAGGAGAGCAGAAAACAGAGAGCACAGATGGCTGACAGCATTTTGAAGCTTGCTTAGGAAAGAGTAGTGTTTTTGGAGTGTTTAGCAAATCCATGTTTCTGGGCAAGGGCGGGATGCGTGCACTGTGCTGGCAAGCTCTCTCCCTGCGAGACACGCTGGAAAAGCTTTTCGCTATGATGCAGTCCGCTAGAGACGCAGACTTCGGCTCTCCGCAGCTGTCCGCAGGGAAAGCGGCGGTTGCCGGCTTCTTTCTGCCGAAACCCCGCTTTGCAGCCTACAAGTGCGGTTCACGTCAGCGGTGCACCTAGTAGCCGCTTCTTCGCCTCCGGCAGCCGGGGAGAGCGGTTGGCTTCTGAGAGGCGAAGAACGAAACCGGCTTGTGTGCGCAGCCTTGGCACTGCTAGAGGACTGTGGCTGCAGCTGCCAGCCCTTTCAGTTCACCGCTGGCATGCTTCTGGCAGGTGCTCCAGGAAGACTTTCCTGCGTTTTGACTTGTTCCTGATGCAGACGAATCTGGAAAATTCTTGTTCGTGCCCTGAGCTTCCGAGATGCAGAGAAGAAGGGCTGCGTTGAGTTGCTCGGGAAGCAAGGACATAGACAGCGCCTTGTGTTTGGGAGTGAGCAGCTGCTGGTTTTTTGCAATTGACTTCGCTGTACACTGAATGCCAGGTGGAGCTGTGCACTCTTCTACAACGAGCAGGACAGCAGAAAACAGAGAGCACAGATGGCTGACAGCATTTTGAAGCTTGCCTAAGAAAGAGCAGTGTTTTTGGAGTGTTCAGCAAATATATGTGTCTGGGCAAGGGCGGGATGCGTGCACAGTGCTGGCAAGCTTTATCCCTGCAAGACGCGCTGGAAAAGCTTATCGCCATCATGCAGTCCGCTTGAGACGCAGACTCCGGCTCTCCGCAGCTGTCCGCAGGGAAAGCGGCGGTTGCCGGCGTCTTTCTGCCGAAGCCGCGCTTTGCAGCCTACAAGTGCGGTTCACGTCAGCGGCGCACCTAGTAGCCGCTTCTTCGCCTCAGGCAGCCGGGGAGAGCGGTTGGCTTCTGAGAGGCGAAGAACGAAACCGGCTTGTGTGCGCAGCCTTGGCACTGCTAGAGGACGGTGGTTGCAGCTGCCAGCCCTTTCAGTTCACCTCTGGGATGCTTCTGGCAGGTGCTCCAGGACGACTTTCCTGCGTTTTGACTTGGTCCTGATGCAGACGAATCTGGAGAATTCTTGTTCGTACCCGGAGTTTACGAGTTGCAGAGAACTCGATAGCAGCTGCAGAAAAGAAGGGCTGTGCTGAATTGCTCGGGAAGCAAGGACATAGACAGCGCCTTGTGTTTGGGAGTGAGCAGCTGCTGGTTTTTTGCAGTTGACTTCGCTGTGCAATGAATGCCAGGTTGAGCTGTGCACTCTTCTACAACGAGCAGGGCAGCAGAAAACAGAGAGCACGGACGTCTTACAGCAGTTTGAAGCTTGCCTAGGAAAGAGCAGTGGTTTTGGAGTGTTCAGCAAATATATGTTTCTGGGCAAGGGCGGGATGCGTGCACTGTGCTGGCAAGCTTTCTCCCTGCGAGACACGCTGGAAAAGCTTTTCGCTATGATGCAGTCCGCTTGAGACGCAGACTTCGGCTCTCCGCAGCACTCCGCATGGAAAGCGGCGGTTGCCGGCTTCTTTCTGCCGAAACCGCGCTTTGCAGCCTACAAGTGCGGTTCACTTCAGCGGTGCACCTAGTAGCCGCTTCTTCGCCTGCGGCAGCCGGGGAGAGCGGTTGGCTTCTGAGAGGCGAAGAACGAAACCGGCTTGTGTGCGCAGCCTTGGCACTGCTAGAGGACTGTGGTTGCAGCTGCCAGCCCTTTCAGTTCACCTCTGGCATGATTCTGGCAGGTGCTCCGGGACGACTTTCCTGCGTTTTGACTTGGTCCTGATGCAGACGAATCTGGAGAATTCTTGTTCGTACCCTGAGTGTACGAGTTGCAGAGAACTCGATAGCAGCTGCAGAAAAGAAGGGCTGTGCTGAATTGCTCGGGAAGAAAGGACATAGACAGCGCCTTGTTTTTGGGAGTGAGCAGCTGCTGGTTTTTTGCAGTTGACTTCGCTGTGCACTGAATGTCAGGTGGAGCTGTGCACTCCTCTACAACGAGCAGGGCAGCAGAAAACAGAGAGCACGGACGTCTGAAAGCAGTTTGAAGCTTGCCTAGGAAAGAGCAGTGTTTTTGGATTGTTCAGCAAATATATGTTTCTCGGCAAGGGCGGGATGCGTGCACTGTGCTGGCAAGCTTTATCCCTGCAAGACGCGCTGGAAAAGCTTTTCGCCATGACGCAGTTCGCTTGAGACGCAGACTTCGGCTCTCCGCAGCTGTCCGCAGGGAAGCGGCGGTTGCCGGCGTCTTTCTGCCTAAACCGCGCTTTGCAGCCTACAAGTGCGGTTCACGTCACCGGTGCACCTAGTAGCCGCTTCTTCGCCTCAGGCAGCCGGGGAGAGCGGTTGGCTTCTGAGAGGCGAAGAACGAAAGCGGCTTGTGTGCGCACCCTTGGCACTGCTAGAGGACTGTGGCTGCAGCTGCCAGCCCTTTCAGTTCACCGCTGGCATGCTTCTGGCAGGTGCTCCAGGAAGACTTTCCTGCGTTTTGACTTGTTCCTGATGCAGACGAATCTGGAAAATTCTTGTTCGTGCCCTGAGCTTCCGAGATGCAGAGAAGAAGGGCTGCGTTGAGTTGCTCGGGAAGCAAGGACATAGACAGCGCCTTGTGTTTGGGAGTGAGCAGCTGCTGGTTTTTTGCAATTGACTTCGCTGTACACTGAATGCCAGGTGGAGCTGTGCACTCTTCTACAACGAGCAGGACAGCAGAAAACAGAGAGCACAGATGGCTGACAGCATTTTGAAGCTTGCCTAAGAAAGAGCAGTGTTTTTGGAGTGTTCAGCAAATATATGTGTCTGGGCAAGGGCGGGATGCGTGCACAGTGCTGGCAAGCTTTATCCCTGCGAGACGCGCTGGAAAAGCTTATCGCCATGATGCAGTCCGCTTGAGACGCAGACTCCGGCTCTCCGCAGCTGTCCGCAGGGAAAGCGGCGGTTGCCGGCGTCTTTCTGCCGAAGCCGCGCTTTGCAGCCTACAAGTGCGGTTCACGTCAGCGGTGCACCTAGTAGCCGCTTCTTCGCCTCAGGCAGCCGGGGAGAGCGGTTGGCTTCTGAGAGGCGAAGAACGAAACCGGCTTGTGTGCGCAGCCTTGGCACTGCTAGAGGACGGTGGTTGCAGCTGCCAGCCCTTTCAGTTCACCTCTGGCATGATTCTGGCAGGTGCTCCGGGACGACTTTCCTGCGTTTTGACTTGGTCCTGATGCAGACGAATCTGAAGAATTCTTGTTCGTACCCTGAGTTTACGAGTTGCAGAGAACTCGATAGCAGCTGCAGAAAAGAAGGGCTGTGCTGAATTGCTCGGGAAGCAAGGACATAGACAGCGCCTTGTGTTTGGGAGTGAGCAGCTGCTGGTTTTTTGCAGTTGACTTCGCTGTGCAATGAATGCCAGGTTGAGCTGTGCACTCTTCTACAACAAACAGGGCAGCAGAAAACAGAGAGCACGGACGTCTTACAGCAGTTTGAAGCTTGCCTAGGAAAGAGCAGTGGTTTTGGAGTGTTCAGCAAATATATGTTTCTGGGCAAGGGCGGGATGCGTGCACTGTGCTGGCAAGCTTTCTCCCTGCGAGACACGCTGGAAAAGCTTTTCGCTATGATGCAGTCCGCTTGAGACGCAGACTTCGGCTCTCCGCAGCACTCCGCATGGAAAGCGGCGGTTGCCGGCTTCTTTCTGCCGAAACCGCGCTTTGCAGCCTACAAGTGCGGTTCACTTCAGCGGTGCACCTAGTAGCCGCTTCTCCGCCTCTGGCAGCCGGGGAGAGCGGTTGGCTTCTGAGAGGCGAAGAACGAAGGCGGCGTGTGTGCGCAGCCTTGGCACTGCTAGAGGACGGTGGCTGCAGCTGCCAGCCCTTTCAATTCACCGCTGGCATGCTTCTGGCAGGTGCTCCAGGACGACTTTCCTGCGTTTTGACTTGGTCCTGTTGCAGACGAATCTGGAGAATTCTTGTTCGTACCCTGAGTTTACGAGTTGCAGAGATCTCGATAGCAGCTGCAGAGAAGAAGGGCTGTGCTGAATTGCTCGGGAAGCAAGGACATAGACAGCGCCTTGTGTTTGGGAGTGAGCAGCTGCTGGTTTTTTGCAGTTGACTTCGCTGTGCACTGAATGTCAGGTGGAGCTGTGTACTCCTCTACAACGAGCAGGGCAGCAGAAAACAGAGAGCACGGACGTCTGACAGCAGTTTGAAGCTTGCCTAGGAAAGAGCAGTGTTTTTGGAGTGTTCAGCAAATATATGTGTCTGGGCAAGGGCGGGATGCGTGCACAATGCTGGCAAGATTTAACTCTGCAAGACGCGCTGGAAAAGCTTTTCGCCATGATGCAGTCCGCTTGAGACGCAGACTCCGGCTCTCCGCAGCTGTCCGCTGGAAAGCGGCGGTTGCCGGCGTCTTTTTGCCGAAGCGGCGCTTTGCAGCCTACAAGTGCGGTTCACGTCAGCGGTGCACCTAGTAGCAGCTTCTTCGCCTGCGGCAGCCGGGGAGAGCGGTTGGCTTCTGAGAGGCGAAGAACGAAACCGGCTTGTGTGCGCAGCCTTGGCACTGCTAGAGGACTGTGGTTGCAGCTGCCAGCCCTTTCAGTTCACCTCTGGCATGATTCTGGCAGGTGCTCCGGGACGACTTTCCTGCGTTTTGACTTGGTCCTGATGCAGACGAATCTGGAGAATTCTTGTTCGTACCCTGAGTGTACGAGTTGCAGAGATCTCGATGGCAGCTGCAGAGAAGAAGGGCTGTGCTGAATTGCTCGGGAAGCAAGCACATAGACAGCGCCTTGTGTTTGGGAGTGAGCAGCTGCTGGTTTTTTGCAGTTGACTTCGCTGTGCACTGAATGAGAGGTGGAGCAGTGCACTCTTCTACAACGAGCAGGACAGCAGAAAACAGAGAGCACAGATGGCTGACAGCATTTTGAAGCTTGCTTAGGAAAGAGTAGTGTTTTTGGAGTGTTTAGCAAATCCATGTTTCTGGGCAAGGGCGGGATGCGTGCACTGTGCTGGCAAGCTTTATCCCTGCGAGACGCGCTGGAAAAGCTTTTCGCCATGATGCAGTCTGCTTGAGACGCAGACTCCGGCTCCCCGCAGCTGTCCGCTGGAAAGCGGCGGTTGCCGGCGTCTTTCTGCCGAAGCCGCGCTTTGCAGCCTACAAGTACGGTTCACGTCAGCGGTGCACCTAGTAGCAGCTTCTTCGCCTCAGGCAGCCGGGGAGAGCGGTTGGCTTCTGAGAGGCGAAGAACGAAAGCGGCTTGTGTGCGCAGCCTTGGCACTGCTAGAAGACGGTGGCTGCAGCTGCCAGCCCTTTCAATTCACCGCTGGCATGCTTCTGGCAGGTGCTCCAGGACGACGTTTTTGCGTTTTGACTTGGTCCTGAAGCAGACGAATCTGGAGAATTCTTGTTCGTACCCTGAGTTTACGAGTTGCAGAGAACTCGATAGCAGCTGCAGAAAAGAAGGGCTGTGCTGAATTGCTCGGGAAGCAAGGACATAGACAGCGCCTTGTGTTTGGGAGTGAGCAGCTGCTGGTTTTTTGCAGTTGACTTCGCTGTGCAATGAATGCCAGGTTGAGCTGTGCACTCTTCTACAACGAGCAGGACAGCAGAAAACAGAGAGCACAGATGGCTGACAGCATTTTGAAGCTTGCCTAGGAAAGAGCAGTGTTTTTGGAGTGTTCAGCAAATATATGTGTCTGGGCAAGGGCGGGATGCGTGCACAGTGCTGGCAAGCTTTATCCCTGCGAGACGCGCTGGAAAAGCTTATCGCCATGATGCAGTCCGCTTGAGACGCAGACTCCGGCTCTCCGCTGCTGTCCGCAGGGAAAGCGGCGGTTGCCGGCGTCTTTCTGCCGAAGCCGCGCTTTGCAGCCTACAAGTGCGGTTCTCGTCAGCGGCGCACCTAGTAGCCGCTTCTTCGCCTCAGGCAGCCGGGGAGAGCGGTTGGCTTCTGAGAGGCGAAGAACGAAACCGGCTTGTGTGCGCAGCCTTGGCACTGCTAGAGGACGGTGGTTGCAGCTGCCAGCCCTTTCAGTTCACCTCTGGGATGCTTCTGGCAGGTGCTCCAGGACGACTTTCCTGCGTTTTGACTTGGTCCTGAAGCAGACGAATCTGGAGAATTCTTGTTCGTACCCTGAGTTTACGAGTTGCAGAGAACTCGATAGCAGCTGCAGAAAAGAAGGGCTGTGCTGAATTGCTCGGGAAGCAAGGACATAGACAGCGCCTTGTGTTTGGGAGTGAGCAGCTGCTGGTTTTTTGCAGTTGACTTCGCTGTGCAATGAATGCCAGGTTGAGCTGTGCACTCTTCTACAACGAGCAGGGCAGCAGAAAACAGAGAGCACGGACGTCTGACAGCAGTTTGAAGCTTGCCTAGGAAAGAGCAGTGGTTTTGGAGTGTTCAGCAAATATATGTTTCTGGGCAAGGGCGGGATGCGTGCACTGTGCTGGCAAGCTTTCTCCCTGCGAGACACGCTGGAAAAGCTTTTCGCTATCATGCAGTCCGCTTGAGACGCAGACTTCGGCTCTCCGCAGCACTCCGCATGGAAAGCGGCGGTTGCCGGCTTCTTTCTGCCGAAACCGCGCTTTGCAGCCTACAAGTGCGGTTCACGTCAGCGGTGCACCTAGTAGCCGCTTCTTCGCCTGCGGCAGCCGGGGAGAGCGGTTGGCTTCTGAGAGGCGAAGAACGAAACCGGCTTGTGTGCGCACCCTTGGCACTGCTAGAGGACTGTGGTTGCAGCTGCCAGCCCTTTCAGTTCACCTCTGGCATGATTCTGGCAGGTGCTCCGGGACGACTTTCCTGCGTTTTGACTTGGTCCTGATGCAGACGAATCTGGAGAATTCTTGTTCGTACCCTGAGTGTACGAGTTGCAGAGAACTCGATAGCAGCTGCAGAAAAGAAGGGCTGTGCTGAATTGCTCGGGAAGAAAGGACATAGACAGCGCCTTGTTTTTGGGAGTGAGCAGCTGCTGGTTTTTTGCAGTTGACTTCGCTGTGCACTGAATGTCAGGTGGAGCTGTGCACTCCTCTACAACGAGCAGGGCAGCAGAAAACAGAGAGCACGGACGTCTGACAGCAGTTTGAAGCTTGCCTAGGAAAGAGCAGTGTTTTTGGAGTGTTCAGCAAATATATGTTTCTGGGCAAGGGCGGGATGCGTGCACTGTGCTGGCAAGCTTTATCCCTGCAAGACGCGCTGGAAAAGCTTTTCGCCATGACGCAGTTCGCTTGAGACGCAGACTTCGGCTCTCCGCAGCTGTCCGCAGGGAAGCGGCGGTTGCCGGCGTCTTTCTGCCGAAACCGCGCTTTGCAGCCTACAAGTGCGGTTCACGTCAGCAGTGCACCTAGTAGCCGCTTCTTCGCCTCAGGCAGCCGGGGAGAGCGGTTGGCTTCTGAGAGGCGAAGAACGAAAGCGGCTTGTGTGCGCACCCTTGGCACTGCTAGAGGAGGGTGGCTGCAGCTGCCAGCCCTTTCAGTTCACCTCTGGGATGCTTCTGGCAGGTGCTCCAGGACGACTTTCCTGCGTTTTGACTTGGTCCCGATGCAGACGAATCTGGAGAATTCTTGTTCGTACCCTGCGTTTACGAGATGCAGAGATCTCGATGTCAGCTGCAGAGAAGAAGGGCTGTGCTGAATTGCTCGGGAAGCAAGCACATAGACAGCGCCTTGTGTTTGGGAGTGAGCAGCTGCTGGTTTTTTGCAGTTGACTTCGCTGTGCACTGAATGAGAGGTGGAGCAGTGCACTCTTCTACAACGAGCAGGACAGCAGAAAACAGAGAGCACAGATGGCTGACAGCATTTTGAAGCTTGCTTAGGAAAGAGTAGTGTTTTTGGAGTGTTTAGCAAATCCATGTTTCTGGGCAAGGGCGGGATGCGTGCACTGTGCTGGCAAGCTCTCTCCCTGCGAGACACGCTGGAAAAGCTTTTCGCTATGATGCAGTCCGCTAGAGACGCAGACTTCGGCTCTCCGCAGCTGTCCGCAGGGAAAGCGGCGGTTGCCGGCTTCTTTCTGCCGAAACCCCGCTTTGCAGCCTACAAGTGCGGTTCACGTCAGCGGTGCACCTAGTAGCCGCTTCTTCGCCTCCGGCAGCCGGGGAGAGCGGTTGGCTTCTGAGAGGCGAAGAACGAAACCGGCTTGTGTGCGCAGCCTTGGCACTGCTAGAGGACTGTGGCTGCAGCTGCCAGCCCTTTCAATTCACCGCTGGCATGCTTCTGGCAGGTGCTCCAGGAAGACTTTCCTGCGTTTTGACTTGTTCCTGATGCAGACGAATCTGGAAAATTCTTGTTCGTGCCCTGAGCTTCCGAGATGCAGAGAAGAAGGGCTGCGTTGAGTTGCTCGGGAAGCAAGGACATAGACAGCGCCTTGTGTTTGGGAGTGAGCAGCTGCTGGTTTTTTGCAATTGACTTCGCTGTACACTGAATGCCAGGGTGAGCTGTGCACTCTTCTACAACGAGCAGGACAGCAGAAAACAGAGAGCACAGATGGCTGACAGCATTTTGAAGCTTGCCTAAGAAAGAGCAGTGTTTTTGGAGTGTTCAGCAAATATATGTGTCTGGGCAAGGGCGGGATGCGTGCACTGCGCTGGCAAGCTTTATCCCTGCGAGACGCGCTGGAAAAGCTTATCGCCATGATGCAGTCCGCTTGAGACGCAGACTCCGGCTCTCCGCAGCTGTCCGCAGGGAAAGCGGCGGTTGCCGGCGTCTTTCTGCCGAAGCCGCGCTTTGCAGCCTACAAGTGCGGTTCACGTCAGCGGCGCACCTAGTAGCCGCTTCTTCGCCTCAGGCAGCCGGGGAGAGCGGTTGGCTTCTGAGAGGCGAAGAACGAAACCGGCTTGTGTGCGCAGCCTTGGCACTGCTAGAGGACGGTGGTTGCAGCTGCCAGCCCTTTCAGTTCACCTCTGGGATGCTTCTGGCAGGTGCTCCAGGACGACTTTCCTGCGTTTTGACTTGGTCCTGATGCAGACGAATCTGGAGAATTCTTGTTCGTACCCTGAGTTTACGAGTTGCAGAGAACTCGATAGCAGCTGCAGAAAAGAAGGGCTGTGCTGAATTGCTCGGGAAGCAAGGACATAGACAGCGCCTTGTGTTTGGGAGTGAGCAGCTGCTGGTTTTTTGCAGTTGACTTCGCTGTGCAATGAATGCCAGGTTGAGCTGTGCACTCTTCTACAACGAGCAGGGCAGCAGAAAACAGAGAGCACGGACGTCTGAAAGCAGTTTGAAGCTTGCCTAGGAAAGAGCAGTGGTTTTGGAGTGTTCAGCAAATATATGTTTCTGGGCAAGGGCGGGATGCGTGCACTGTGCTGGCAAGCTTTCTCCCTGCGAGACACGCTGGAAAAGCTTTTCGCTATGATGCAGTCCGCTTGAGACGCAGACTTCGGCTCTCCGCAGCACTCCGCATGGAAAGCGGCGGTTGCCGGCTTCTTTCTGCCGAAACCGCGCTTTGCAGCCTACAAGTGCGGTTCACTTCAGCGGTGCACCTAGTAGCCGCTTCTCCGCCTCTGGCAGCCGGGGAGAGCGGTTGGCTTCTGAGAGGCGAAGAACGAAGGCGGCGTGTGTGCGCAGCCTTGGCACTGCTAGAGGACGGTGGCTGCAGCTGCCAGCCCTTTCAATTCACCGCTGGCATGCTTCTGGCAGGTGCTCCAGGACGACTTTCCTGCGTTTTGACTTGGTCCTGTTGCAGACGAATCTGGAGAATTCTTGTTCGTACCCTGAGTTTACGAGTTGCAGAGATCTCGATAGCAGCTGCAGAGAAGAAGGGCTGTGCTGAATTGCTCGGGAAGCAAGGACATAGACAGCGCCTTGTGTTTGGGAGTGAGCAGCTGCTGGTTTTTTGCAGTTGACTTCGCTGTGCACTGAATGTCAGGTGGAGCTGTGTCCTCCTCTACAACGAGCAGGGCAGCAGAAAACAGAGAGCACGGACGTCTGACAGCAGTTTGAAGCTTGCCTAGGAAAGAGCAGTGTTTTTGGAGTGTTCAGCAAATATATGTGTCTGGGCAAGGGCGGGATGCGTGCACAGTGCTGGCAAGCTTTAACTCTGCAAGACGCGCTGGAAAAGCTTTTCGCCATGATGCAGTCCGCTTGAGACGCAGACTCCGGCTCTCCGCAGCTGTCCGCAGGGAAAGCGGCGGTTGCCGGCGTCTTTTTGCCGAAGCGGCGCTTTGCAGCCTACAAGTGCGGTTCACGTCAGCGGTGCACCTAGTAGCCGCTTCTTCGCCTGCGGCAGCCGGGGAGAGCGGTTGGCTTCTGAGAGGCGAAGAACGAAACCGGCTTGTGTGCGCAGCCTTGGCACTGCTAGAGGACTGTGGTTGCAGCTGCCAGCCCTTTCAGTTCACCTCTGGCATGATTCTGGCAGGTGCTCCGGGACGACTTTCCTGCGTTTTGACTTGGTCCTGATGCAGACGAATCTGGAGAATTCTTGTTCGTACCCTGAGTGTACGAGTTGCAGAGATCTCGATGGCAGCTGCAGAGAAGAAGGGCTGTGCTGAATTGCTCGGGAAGCAAGCACATAGACAGCGCCTTGTGTTTGGGAGTGAGCAGCTGCTGGTTTTTTGCAGTTGACTTCGCTGTGCACTGAATGAGAGGTGGAGCAGTGCACTCTTCTACAACGAGCAGGACAGCAGAAAACAGAGAGCACAGATGGCTGACAGCATTTTGAAGCTTGCTTAGGAAAGAGTAGTGTTTTTGGAGTGTTTAGCAAATCCATGTTTCTGGGCAAGGGCGGGATGCGTGCACTGTGCTGGCAAGCTTTATCCCTGCGAGACGCGCTGGAAAAGCTTTTCGCCATGATGCAGTCTGCTTGAGACGCAGACTCCGGCTCCCCGCAGCTGTCCGCTGGAAAGCGGCGGTTGCCGGCGTCTTTCTGCCGAAGCCGCGCTTTGCAGCCTACAAGTGCGGTTCACGTCAGCGGTGCACCTAGTAGCAGCTTCTTCGCCTCAGGCAGCCGGGGAGAGCGGTTGGCTTCTGAGAGGCGAAGAACGAAACCGGCTTGTGTGCGCAGCCTTGGCACTGCTAGAAGACGGTGGCTGCAGCTGCCAGCCCTTTCAATTCACCGCTGGCATGCTTCTGGCAGGTGCTCCAGGACGACTTTTTTGCGTTTTAACTTGGTCCTGAAGCAGACGAATCTGGAGAATTCTTGTTCGTACCCTGAGTTTACGAGTTGCAGAGAACTCGATAGCAGCTGCAGAAAAGAAGGGCTGTGCTGAATTGCTCGGGAAGCAAGGACATAGACAGCGCCTTGTGTTTGGGAGTGAGCAGCTGCTGGTTTTTTGCAGTTGACTTCGCTGTGCAATGAATGCCAGGTTGAGCTGTGCACTCTTCTACAACGAGCAGGGCAGCAGAAAACAGAGAGCACGGACGTCTTACAGCAGTTTGAAGCTTGCCTAGGAAAGAGCAGTGGTTTTGGAGTGTTCAGCAAATATATGTTTCTGGGCAAGGGCGGGATGCGTGCACTGTGCTGGCAAGCTTTCTCCCTGCGAGACACGCTGGAAAAGCTTTTCGCTATGATGCAGTCCGCTTGAGACGCAGACTTCGGCTCTCCGCAGCAGTCCGCATGGAAAGCGGCGGTTGCCGGCTTCTTTATGCCGAAACCGCGCTTTGCAGCCTACAAGTGCGGTTCACTTCAGTGGTGCACCTAGTAGCCGCTTCTTCGCCTCCGGCAGCCGGAGAGAGCGGTTGGCTTCTGAGAGGCGAAGAACGAAGGCGGCGTGTGTGCGCAGCCTTGGCACTGCTAGAGGACGGTGGCTGCAGCTGCCAGCCCTTTCAATTCACCGCTGGCATGCTTCTGGCAGGTGCTCCAGGACGACTTTCCTGCGTTTTGACTTGGTCCCGATGCAGACGAATCTGGAGAATTCTTGTTCGTACCCTGAGTTTACGAGTTGCAGAGATCTCGATGGCAGCTGCAGAGAAGAAGGGCTGTGCTGAATTGCTCGGGAAGCAAGCACATAGACAGCGCCTTGTGTTTGGGAGTGAGCAGCTGCTGGTTTTTTGCAGTTGACTTCGCTGTGCACTGAATGTCAGGTGGAGCTGTGTACTCCTCTACAACGAGCAGGGCAGCAGAAAACAGAGAGCACAGAGGGCTGACAGCATTTTGAAGCTTGCCTAAGAAAGAGCAGTGTTTTTGGAGTGTTCAGCAAATATATGTGTCTGGGCAAGGGCGGGATGCGTGCACAGTGCTGGCAAGATTTATCCCTGCGAGACGCGCTGGAAAAGCTTATCGCCATGATGCAGTCCGCTTGAGACGCAGACTCCGGCTCTCCGCAGCTGTCCGCAGGGAAAGCGGCGGTTGCCGGCGTCTTTCTGCCGAAGCCGCGCTTTGCAGCCTACAAGTGCGGTTCACGTCAGCGGCGCACCTAGTAGCCGCTTCTTCGCCTCAGGCAGCCGGGGAGAGCGGTTGGCTTCTGAGAGGCGAAGAACGAAACCGGCTTGTGTGCGCAGCCTTGGCACTGCTAGAGGACGGTGGTTGCAGCTGCCAGCCCTTTCAGATCACCTCTGGGATGCTTCTGGCAGGTGCTCCAGGACGACTTTCCTGCGTTTTGACTTGGTCCTGATGCAGACGAATCTGGAGAATTCTTGTTCGTACCCTGAGTTTACGAGTTGCAGAGAACTCGATAGCAGCTGCAGAAAAGAAGGGCTGTGCTGAATTGCTCGGGAAGCAAGGACATAGACAGCGCCTTGTGTTTGGGAGTGAGCAGCTGCTGGTTTTTTGCAGTTGACTTCGCTGTGCAATGAATGCCAGGTTGAGCTGTGCACTCTTCTACAACGAGCAGGGCAGCAGAAAACAGAGAGCACGGACGTCTTACAGCAGTTTGAAGCTTGCCTAGGAAAGAGCAGTGGTTTTGGAGTGTTCAGCAAATATATGTTTCTGGGCAAGGGCGGGATGCGTGCACTGTGCTGGCAAGCTTTCTCCCTGCGAGACACGCTGGAAAAGCTTTTCGCTACGATGCAGTCCGCTTGAGACGCAGACTTCGGCTCTCCGCAGCACTCCGCATGGAAAGCGGCGGTTGCCGGCTTCTTTCTGCCGAAACCGCGCTTTGCAGCCTACAAGTGCGGTTCACTTCAGCGGTGCACCTAGTAGCCGCTTCTCCGCCTCTGGCAGCCGGGGAGAGCGGTTGGCTTCTGAGAGGCGAAGAACGAAGGCGGCGTGTGTGCGCAGCCTTGGCACTGCTAGAGGACGGTGGCTGCAGCTGCCAGCCCTTTCAATTCACCGCTGGCATGCTTCTGGCAGGTGCTCCAGGACGACTTTCCTGCGTTTTGACTTGGTCCTGTTGCAGACGAATCTGGAGAATTCTTGTTCGTACCCTGAGTTTACGAGTTGCAGAGATCTCGATAGCACCTTCAGAGAAGAAGGGCTGTGCTGAATTGCTCGGGAAGCAAGGACATAGACAGCGCCTTGTGTTTGGGAGTGAGCAGCTGCTGGTTTTTTGCAGTTGACTTCGCTGTGCACTGAATGTCAGGTGGAGCTGTGTACTCCTCTACAACGAGCAGGGCAGCAGAAAACAGAGAGCACGGACGTCTGACAGCAGTTTGAAGCTTGCCTAGGAAAGAGCAGTGTTTTTGGAGTGTTCAGCAAATATATGTGTCTGGGCAAGGGCGGGATGCGTGCACAGTGCTGGCAAGCTTTAACTCTGCAAGACGCGCTGGAAAAGCTTTTCGCCATGATGCAGTCCGCTTGAGACGCAGACTCCGGCTCTCCGCAGCTGTCCGCTGGAAAGCGGCGGTTGCCGGCGTCTTTTTGCCGAAGCGGCGCTTTGCAGCCTACAAGTGCGGTTCACGTCAGCGGTGCACCTAGTAGCAGCTTCTTCGCCTGCGGCAGCCGGGGAGAGCGGTTGGCTTCTAAGAGGCGAAGAACGAAACCGGCTTGTGTGCGCAGCCTTGGCACTGCTAGAGGACTGTGGTTGCAGCTGCCAGCCCTTTCAGTTCACCTCTGGCATGATTCTGGCAGGTGCTCCGGGACGACTTTCCTGCGTTTTGACTTGGTCCCGATGCAGACGAATCTGGAGAATTCTTGTTCGTACCCTGAGTGTACGAGTTGCAGAGATCTCGATGTCAGCTGCAGAGAAGAAGGGCTGTGCTGAATTGCTCGGGAAGCAAGCACATAGACAGCGCCTTGTGTTTGGGAGTGAGCAGCTGCTGGTTTTTTGCAGTTGACTTCGCTGTGCACTGAATGAGAGGTGGAGCAGTGCACTCTTCTACAACGAGCAGGACAGCAGAAAACAGAGAGCACAGATGGCTGACAGCATTTTGAAGCTTGCTTAGGAAAGAGTAGTGTTTTTGGAGTGTTTAGCAAATCCATGTTTCTGGGCAAGGGCGGGATGCGTGCACTGTGCTGGCAAGCTTTATCCCTGCGAGACGCGCTGGAAAAGCTTTTCGCCATGATGCAGTCTGATTTAGACGCAGACTCCGGCTCCCCGCAGCTGTCCGCTGGAAAGCGGCGGTTGCCGGCGTCTTTCTGCCGAAGCCGCGCTTTGCAGCCTACAAGTGCGGTTCACGTCAGCGGTGCACCTAGTAGCAGCTTCTTCGCCTCAGGCAGCCGGGGAGAGCGGTTGGCTTCTGAGAGGCGAAGAACGAAACCGGCTTGTGTGCGCAGCCTTGGCACTGCTAGAAGACGGTGGCTGCAGCTGCCAGCCCTTTCAATTCACCGCTGGCATGCTTCTGCCAGGTGCTCCAGGACGACTTTTTTGCGTTTTGACTTGGTCCTGAAGCAGACGAATCTGGAGAATTCTTGTTCGTACCCTGAGTTTACGAGTTGCAGAGAACTCGATAGCAGCTGCAGAAAAGAAGGGCTGTGCTGAATTGCTCGGGAAGCAAGGACATAGACAGCGCCTTGTGTTTGGGAGTGAGCAGCTGCTGGTTTTTTGCAGTTGACTTCGCTGTGCAATGAATGCCAGGTTGAGCTGTGCACTCTTCTACAACGAGCAGGACAGCAGAAAACAGAGAGCACAGATGGCTGACAGCATTTTGAAGCTTGCCTAAGAAAGAGCAGTGTTTTTGGAGTGTTCAGCAAATATATGTGTCTGGGCAAGGGCGGGATGCGTGCACTGTGCTGGCAAGCTTTATCCCTGCAAGACGCGCTGGAAAAGCTTTTCGCCATGACGCAGTTCGCTTGAGACGCAGACTTCGGCTCTCCGCAGCTGTCCGCAGGGAAGCGGCGGTTGCCGGCGTCTTTCTGCCGAAACCGCGCTTTGCAGCCTACAAGTGCGGTTCACGTCAGCGGTGCACCTAGTAGCCGCTTCTTCGCCTCAGGCAGCCGGGGAGAGCGGTTGGCTTCTGAGAGGCGAAGAACGAAAGCGGCTTGTGTGCGCACCCTTGGCACTGCTAGAGGAGGGTGGCTGCAGCTGCCAGCCCTTTCAGTTCACCTCTGGGATGCTTCTGGCAGGTGCTCCAGGACGACTTTCCTGCGTTTTGACTTGGTCCCGATGCAGACGAATCTGGAGAATTCTTGCTCGTACCCTGCGTTTACGAGATGCAGAGATCTCGATGTCAGCTGCAGAGAAGAAGGGCTGTGCTGAATTGCTCGGGAAGCAAGCACATAGACAGCGCCTTGTGTTTGGGAGTGAGCAGCTGCTGGTTTTTTGCAGTTGACTTCGCTGTGCACTGAATGAGAGGTGGAGCAGTGCACTCTTCTACAACGAGCAGGACAGCAGAAAACAGAGAGCACAGATGGCTGACAGCATTTTGAAGCTTGCTTAGGAAAGAGTAGTGTTTTTGGAGTGTTTAGCAAATCCATGTTTCTGGGCAAGGGCGGGATGCGTGCACTGTGCTGGCAAGCTCTCTCCCTGCGAGACACGCTGGAAAAGCTTTTCGCTATGATGCAGTCCGCTAGAGACGCAGACTTCGGCTCTCCGCAGCTGTCCGCAGGGAAAGCGGCGGTTGCCGGCTTCTTTCTGCCGAAACCCCGCTTTGCAGCCTACAAGTGCGGTTCACGTCAGCGGTGCACCTAGTAGCCGCTTCTTCGCCTCCGGCAGCCGGGGAGAGCGGTTGGCTTCTGAGAGGCGAAGAACGAAACCGGCTTGTGTGCGCAGCCTTGGCACTGCTAGAGGACTGTGGCTGCAGCTGCCAGCCCTTTCAATTCACCGCTGGCATGCTTCTGGCAGGTGCTCCAGGAAGACTTTCCTGCGTTTTGACTTGTTCCTGATGCAGACGAATCTGGAAAATTCTTGTTCGTGCCCTGAGCTTCCGAGATGCAGAGAAGAAGGGCTGCGTTGAGTTGCTCGGGAAGCAAGGACATAGACAGCGCCTTGTGTTTGGGAGTGAGCAGCTGCTGGTTTTTTGCAATTGACTTCGCTGTACACTGAATGCCAGGTGGAGCTGTGCACTCTTCTACAACGAGCAGGACAGCAGAAAACAGAGAGCACAGATGGCTGACAGCATTTTGAAGCTTGCCTAAGAAAGAGCAGTGTTTTTGGAGTGTTCAGCAAATATATGTGTCTGGGCAAGGGCGGGATGCGTGCACAGTGCTGGCAAGCTTTATCCCTGCGAGACGCGCTGGAAAAGCTTATCGCCATGATGCAGTCCGCTTGAGACGCAGACTCCGGCTCTCCGCAGCTGTCCGCAGGGAAAGCGGCGGTTGCCGGCGTCTTTCTGCCGAAGCCGCGCTTTGCAGCCTACAAGTGCGGTTCACGTCAGCGGCGCACCTAGTAGCCGCTTCTTCGCCTCAGGCAGCCGGGGAGAGCGGTTGGCTTCTGAGAGGCGAAGAACGAAACCGGCTTGTGTGCGCAGCCTTGGCACTGCTAGAGGACGGTGGTTGCAGCTGCCAGCCCTTTCAGTTCACATCTGGGATGCTTCTGGCAGGTGCTCCAGGACGACTTTCCTGCGTTTTGACTTGGTCCTGAAGCAGACGAATCTGGAGAATTCTTGTTCGTACCCTGAGTTTACGAGTTGCAGAGAACTCGATAGCAGCTGCAGAAAAGAAGGGCTGTGCTGAATTGCTCGGAAAGCAAGGACATAGACAGCGCCTTGTGTTTGGGAGTGAGCAGCTGCTGGTTTTTTGCAGTTGACTTCGCTGTGCAATGAATGCCAGGTTGAGCTGTGCACTCTTCTACAACGAGCAGGGCAGCAGAAAACAGAGAGCACGGACGTCTGACAGCAGTTTGAAGCTTGCCTAGGAAAGAGCAGTGGTTTTGGAGTGTTCAGAAAATATATGTTTCTGTGCAAGGGCGGGATGCGTGCACTGTGCTGGCAAGCTTTCTCCCTGCGAGACACGCTGGAAAAGCTTTTCGCTATGATGCAGTCCGCTTGAGACGCAGACTTCGGCTCTCCGCAGCACTCCGCATGGAAAGCGGCGGTTGCCGGCTTCTTTCTGCCAAAACCGCGCTTTGCAGCCTACAAGTGCGGTTCACTTCAGCGGCGCACCTAGTAGCCGCTTCTTCGCCTCAGGCAGCCGGGGAGAGCGGTTGGCTTCTGAGAGGCGAAGAACGAAACCGGCTTGTGTGCGCAGCCTTGGCACTGCTAGAGGACTGTGGTTGCAGCTGCCAGCCCTTTCAGTTCACCTCTGGCATGATTCTGGCAGGTGCTCCGGGACGACTTTCCTGCGTTTTGACTTGGTCCTGATGCAGACGAATCTGGAGAATTCTTGTTCGTACCCTGAGTGTACGAGTTGCAGAGAACTCGATAGCAGCTGCAGAAAAGAAGGGCTGTGCTGAATTGCTCGGGAAGAAAGGACATAGACAGCGCCTTGTTTTTGGGAGTGAGCAGCTGCTGGTTTTTTGCAGTTGACTTCGCTGTGCACTGAATGTCAGGTGGAGCTGTGCACTCCTCTACAACGAGCAGGGCAGCAGAAAACAGAGAGCACGGACGTCTGAAAGCAGTTTGAAGCTTGCCTAGGAAAGAGCAGTGTTTTTGGAGTGTTCAGCAAATATATGTTTCTGGGCAAGGGCGGGATGCGTGCACTGTGCTGGCAAGCTTTATCCCTGCAAGACGCGCTGGAAAAGCTTTTCGCCATGACGCAGTTCGCTTGAGACGCAGACTTCGGCTCTCCGCAGCTGTCCGCAGGGAAGCGGCGGTTGCCGGCGTCTTTCTGCCGAAACCGCGCTTTGCAGCCTACAAGTGCGGTTCACGTCACCGGTGCACCTAGTAGCCGCTTCTTCGCCTCAGGCAGCCGGGGAGAGCGGTTGGCTTCTGAGAGGCGAAGAACGAAAGCGGCTTGTGTGCGCACCCTTGGCACTGCTAGAGGAGGGTGGCTGCAGCTGCCAGCCCTTTCAGTTCACCTCTGGGATGCTTCTGGCAGGTGCTCCAGGACGACTTTCCTGCGTTTTGACTTGGTCCCAATGCAGACGAATCTGGAGAATTCTTGTTCGTACCCTGCGTTTACGAGATGCAGAGATCTCGATGTCAGCTGCAGAGAAGAAGGGCTGTGCTGAATTGCTCGGGAAGCAAGCACATAGACAGCGCCTTGTGTTTGGGAGTGAGCAGCTGCTGGTTTTTTGCAGTTGACTTCGCTGTGCACTGAATGAGAGGTGGAGCAGTGCACTCTTCTACAACGAGCAGGACAGCAGAAAACAGAGAGCACAGATGGCTGACAGCATTTTGAAGCTTGCTTAGGAAAGAGTAGTGTTTTTGGAGTGTTTAGCAAATCCATGTTTCTGGGCAAGGGCGGGATGCGTGCACTGTGCTGGCAAGCTTTATCCCTGCAAGACGCGCTGGAAAAGCTTTTCGCCATGACGCATTTCACTTGAGACGCAGACTTCGGCTCTCCGCAGCTGTCCGCAGGGAAGCGGCGGTTGCCGGCGTCTTTCTGCCGAAACCGCGCTTTGCAGCCTACAAGTGCGGTTCACGTCACCGGTGCACCTAGTAGCCGCTTCTTCGCCTCAGGCAGCCGGGGAGAGCGGTTGGCTTCTGAGAGGCGAAGAACGAAAGCGGCTTGTGTGCGCACCCTTGGCACTGCTAGAGGAGGGTGGCTGCAGCTGCCAGCCCTTTCAGTTCACCTCTGGGATGCTTCTGGCAGGTGCTCCAGGACGACTTTCCTGCGTTTTGACTTGGTCCCAATGCAGACGAATCTGGAGAATTCTTGTTCGTACCCTGCGTTTACGAGATGCAGAGATCTCGATGTCAGCTGCAGAGAAGAAGGGCTGTGCTGAATTGCTCGGGAAGCAAGCACATAGACAGCGCCTTGTGTTTGGGAGTGAGCAGCTGCTGGTTTTTTGCAGTTGACTTCGCTGTGCACTGAATGAGAGGTGGAGCAGTGCACTCTTCTACAACGAGCAGGACAGCAGAAAACAGAGAGCACAGATGGCTGACAGCATTTTGAAGCTTGCTTAGGAAAGAGTAGTGTTTTTGGAGTGTTTAGCAAATCCATGTTTCTGGGCAAGGGCGGGATGCGTGCACTGTGCTGGCAAGCTCTCTCCCTGCGAGACACGCTGGAAAAGCTTTTCGCTATGATGCAGTCCGCTAGAGACGCAGACTTCGGCTCTCCGCAGCTGTCCGCAGGGAAAGCGGCGGTTGCCGGCTTCTTTCTGCCGAAACCCCGCTTTGCAGCCTACAAGTGCGGTTCACGTCAGCGGTGCACCTAGTAGCCGCTTCTTCGCCTCCGGCAGCCGGGGAGAGCGGTTGGCTTCTGAGAGGCGAAGAACGAAACCGGCTTGTGTGCGCAGCCTTGGCACTGCTAGAGGACTGTGGCTGCAGCTGCCAGCCCTTTCAATTCACCGCTGGCATGCTTCTGGCAGGTGCTCCAGGAAGACTTTCCTGCGTTTTGACTTGTTCCTGATGCAGACGAATCTGGAAAATTCTTGTTCGTGCCCTGAGCTTCCGAGATGCAGAGAAGAAGGGCTGCGTTGAGTTGCTCGGGAAGCAAGGACATAGACAGCGCCTTGTGTTTGGGAGTGAGCAGCTGCTGGTTTTTTGCAATTGACTTCGCTGTACACTGAATGCCAGGTGGAGCTGTGCACTCTTCTACAACGAGCAGGACAGCAGAAAACAGAGAGCACAGATGGCTGACAGCATTTTGAAGCTTGCCTAAGAAAGAGCAGTGTTTTTGGAGTGTTCAGCAAATATATGTGTCTGGGCAAGGGCGGGATGCGTGCACAGTGCTGGCAAGCTTTATCCCTGCGAGACGCGCTGGAAAAGCTTATCGCCATGATGCAGTCCGCTTGAGACGCAGACTCCGGCTCTCCGCAGCTGTCCGCAGGGAAAGCGGCGGTTGCCGGCGTCTTTCTGCCGAAGCCGCGCTTTGCAGCCTACAAGTGCGGTTCACGTCAGCGGCGCACCTAGTAGCCGCTTCTTCGCCTCAGGCAGCCGGGGAGAGCGGTTGGCTTCTGAGAGGCGAAGAACGAAACCGGCTTGTGTGCGCAGCCTTGGCACTGCTAGAGGACGGTGGTTGCAGCTGCCAGCCCTTTCAGTTCACCTCTGGGATGCTTCTGGCAGGTGCTCCAGGACGACTTTCCTGCGTTTTGACTTGGTCCTGATGCAGACGAATCTGGAGAATTCTTGTTCGTACCCGGAGTTTACGAGTTGCAGAGAACTCGATAGCAGCTGCAGAAAAGAAGGGCTGTGCTGAATTGCTCGGGAAGCAAGGACATAGACAGCGCCTTGTGTTTGGGAGTGAGCAGCTGCTGGTTTTTTGCAGTTGACTTCGCTGTGCAATGAATGCCAGGTTGAGCTGTGCACTCTTCTACAACGAGCAGGGCAGCAGAAAACAGAGAGCACGGACGTCTTACAGCAGTTTGAAGCTTGCCTAGGAAAGAGCAGTGGTTTTGGAGTGTTCAGCAAATATATGTTTCTGGGCAAGGGCGGGATGCGTGCACTGTGCTGGCAAGCTTTCTCCCTGCGAGACACGCTGGAAAAGCTTTTCGCTATGATGCAGTCCGCTTGAGACGCAGACTTCGGCTCTCCGCAGCACTCCGCATGGAAAGCGGCGGTTGCCGGCTTCTTTCTGCCGAAACCGCGCTTTGCAGCCTACAAGTGCGGTTCACTTCAGCGGTGCACCTAGTAGCCGCTTCTTCGCCTGCGGCAGCCGGGGAGAGCGGTTGGCTTCTGAGAGGCGAAGAACGAAACCGGCTTGTGTGCGCAGCCTTGGCACTGCTAGAGGACTGTGGTTGCAGCTGCCAGCCCTTTCAGTTCACCTCTGGCATGATTCTGGCAGGTGCTCCGGGACGACTTTCCTGCGTTTTGACTTGGTCCTGATGCAGACGAATCTGGAGAATTCTTGTTCGTACCCTGAGTGTACGAGTTGCAGAGAACTCGATAGCAGCTGCAGAAAAGAAGGGCTGTGCTGAATTGCTCGGGAAGAAAGGACATAGACAGCGCCTTGTTTTTGGGAGTGAGCAGCTGCTGGTTTTTTGCAGTTGACTTCGCTGTGCACTGAATGTCAGGTGGAGCTGTGCACTCCTCTACAACGAGCAGGGCAGCAGAAAACAGAGAGCACGGACGTCTGAAAGCAGTTTGAAGCTTGCCTAGGAAAGAGCAGTGTTTTTGGAGTGTTCAGCAAATATATGTTTCTGGGCAAGGGCGGGATGCGTGCACTGTGCTGGCAAGCTTTATCCCTGCAAGACGCGCTGGAAAAGCTTTTCGCCATGACGCAGTTCGCTTGAGACGCAGACTTCGGCTCTCCGCAGCTGTCCGCAGGGAAGCGGCGGTTGCCGGCGTCTTTCTGCCTAAACCGCGCTTTGCAGCCTACAAGTGCGGTTCACGTCACCGGTGCACCTAGTAGCCGCTTCTTCGCCTCAGGCAGCCGGGGAGAGCGGTTGGCTTCTGAGAGGCGAAGAACGAAAGCGGCTTGTGTGCGCACCCTTGGCACTGCTAGAGGAGGGTGGCTGCAGCTGCCAGCCCTTTCAGTTCACCTCTGGGATGCTTCTGGCAGGTGCTCCAAGACGACTTTCCTGCGTTTTGACTTGGTCCCGATGCAGACGAATCTGGAGAATTCTTGTTCGTACCCTGCGTTTACGAGATGCAGAGATCTCGATGTCAGCTGCAGAGAAGAAGGGCTGTGTTGAATTGCTCGGGAAGCAAGCACATAGACAGCGCCTTGTGTTTGGGAGTGAGCAGCTGCTGGTTTTTTGCAGTTGACTTCGCTGTGCACTGAATGAGAAGTGGAGCAGTGCACTCTTCTACAACGAGCAGGACAGCAGAAAACAGAGAGCACAGATGGCTGACAGCATTTTGAAGCTTGCTTAGGAAAGAGTAGTGTTTTTGGAGTGTTTAGCAAATCCATGTTTCTGGGCAAGGGCGGGATGCGTGCACTGTGCTGGCAAGCTCTCTCCCTGCGAGACACGCTGGAAAAGCTTTTCGCTATGATGCAGTCCGCTAGAGACGCAGACTTCGGCTCTCCGCAGCTGTCCGCAGGGAAAGCGGCGGTTGCCGGCTTCTTTCTGCCGAAACCCCGCTTTGCAGCCTACAAGTGCGGTTCACGTCAGCGGTGCACCTAGTAGCCGCTTCTTCGCCTCCGGCAGCCGGGGAGAGCGGTTGGCTTCTGAGAGGCGAAGAACGAAACCGGCTTGTGTGCGCAGCCTTGGCACTGCTAGAGGACTGTGGCTGCAGCTGCCAGCCCTTTCAGTTCACCGCTGGCATGCTTCTGGCAGGTGCTCCAGGAAGACTTTCCTGCGTTTTGACTTGTTCCTGATGCAGACGAATCTGGAAAATTCTTGTTCGTGCCCTGAGCTTCCGAGATGCAGAGAAGAAGGGCTGCGTTGAGTTGCTCGGGAAGCAAGGACATAGACAGCGCCTTGTGTTTGGGAGTGAGCAGCTGCTGGTTTTTTGCAATTGACTTCGCTGTACACTGAATGCCAGGTGGAGCTGTGCACTCTTCTACAACGAGCAGGACAGCAGAAAACAGAGAGCACAGATGGCTGACAGCATTTTGAAGCTTGCCTAAGAAAGAGCAGTGTTTTTGGAGTGTTCAGCAAATATATGTGTCTGGGCAAGGGCGGGATGCGTGCACAGTGCTGGCAAGCTTTATCCCTGCGAGACGCGCTGGAAAAGCTTATCGCCATGATGCAGTCCGCTTGAGACGCAGACTCCGGCTCTCCGCAGCTGTCCGCAGGGAAAGCGGCGGTTGCCGGCGTCTTTCTGCCGAAGCCGCGCTTTGCAGCCTACAAGTGCGGTTCACGTCAGCGGCGCACCTAGTAGCCGCTTCTTCGCCTCAGGCAGCCGGGGAGAGCGGTTGGCTTCTGAGAGGCGAAGAACGAAACCGGCTTGTGTGCGCAGCCTTGGCACTGCTAGAGGACGGTGGTTGCAGCTGCCAGCCCTTTCAGTTCACCTCTGGGATGCTTCTGGCAGGTGCTCCAGGACGACTTTCCTGCGTTTTGACTTGGTCCTGAAGCAGACGAATCTGGAGAATTCTTGTTCGTACCCGGAGTTTACGAGTTGCAGAGAACTCGATAGCAGCTGCAGAAAAGAAGGGCTGTGCTGAATTGCTCGGGAAGCAAGGACATAGACAGCGCCTTGTGTTTGGGAGTGAGCAGCTGCTGGTTTTTTGCAGTTGACTTCGCTGTGCAATGAATGCCAGGTTGAGCTGTGCACTCTTCTACAACGAGCAGGGCAGCAGAAAACAGAGAGCACGGACGTCTTACAGCAGTTTGAAGCTTGCCTAGGAAAGAGCAGTGGTTTTGGAGTGTTCAGCAAATATATGTTTCTGGGCAAGGGCGGGATGCGTGCACTGTGCTGGCAAGCTTTCTCCCTGCGAGACACGCTGGAAAAGCTTTTCGCTATGATGCAGTCCGCTTGAGACGCAGACTTCGGCTCTCCGCAGCACTCCGCATGGAAAGCGGCGGTTGCCGGCTTCTTTCTGCCGAAACCGCGCTTTGCAGCCTACAAGTGCGGTTCACTTCAGCGGTGCACCTAGTAGCCGCTTCTTCGCCTGCGGCAGCCGGGGAGAGCGGTTGGCTTCTGAGAGGCGAAGAACGAAACCGGCTTGTGTGCGCAGCCTTGGCACTGCTAGAGGACTGTGGTTGCAGCTGCCAGCCCTTTCAGTTCACCTCTGGCATGATTCTGGCAGGTGCTCCGGGACGACTTTCCTGCGTTTTGACTTGGTCCTGATGCAGACGAATCTGGAGAATTCTTGTTCGTACCCTGAGTGTACGAGTTGCAGAGAACTCGATAGCAGCTGCAGAAAAGAAGGGCTGTGCTGAATTGCTCGGGAAGAAAGGACATAGACAGCGCCTTGTTTTTGGGAGTGAGCAGCTGCTGGTTTTTTGCAGTTGACTTCGCTGTGCACTGAATGTCAGGTGGAGCTGTGCACTCCTCTACAACGAGCAGGGCAGCAGAAAACAGAGAGCACGGACGTCTGAAAGCAGTTTGAAGCTTGCCTAGGAAAGAGCAGTGTTTTTGGATTGTTCAGCAAATATATGTTTCTCGGCAAGGGCGGGATGCGTGCACTGTGCTGGCAAGCTTTATCCCTGCAAGACGCGCTGGAAAAGCTTTTCGCCATGACGCAGTTCGCTTGAGACGCAGACTTCGGCTCTCCGCAGCTGTCCGCAGGGAAGCGGCGGTTGCCGGCGTCTTTCTGCCTAAACCGCGCTTTGCAGCCTACAAGTGCGGTTCATGTCACCGGTGCACCTAGTAGCCGCTTCTTCGCCTCAGGCAGCCGGGGAGAGCGGTTGGCTTCTGAGAGGCGAAGAACGAAAGCGGCTTGTGTGCGCACCCTTGGCACTGCTAGAGGAGGGTGGCTGCAGCTGCCAGCCCTTTCAGTTCACCTCTGGGATGCTTCTGGCAGGTGCTCCAAGACGACTTTCCTGCGTTTTGACTTGGTCCCGATGCAGACGAATCTGGAGAATTCTTGTTCGTACCCTGCGTTTACGAGATGCAGAGATCTCGATGTCAGCTGCAGAGAAGAAGGGCTGTGTTGAATTGCTCGGGAAGCAAGCACATAGACAGCGCCTTGTGTTTGGGAGTGAGCAGCTGCTGGTTTTTTGCAGTTGACTTCGCTGTGCACTGAATGAGAGGTGGAGCAGTGCACTCTTCTACAACGAGCAGGACAGCAGAAAACAGAGAGCACAGATGGCTGACAGCATTTTGAAGCTTGCTTAGGAAAGAGTAGTGTTTTTGGAGTGTTTAGCAAATCCATGTTTCTGGGCAAGGGCGGGATGCGTGCACTGTGCTGGCAAGCTCTCTCCCTGCGAGACACGCTGGAAAAGCTTTTCGCTATGATGCAGTCCGCTAGAGACGCAGACTTCGGCTCTCCGCAGCTGTCCGCAGGGAAAGCGGCGGTTGCCGGCTTCTTTCTGCCGAAACCCCGCTTTGCAGCCTACAAGTGCGGTTCACGTCAGCGGTGCACCTAGTAGCCGCTTCTTCGCCTCCGGCAGCCGGGGAGAGCGGTTGGCTTCTGAGAGGCGAAGAACGAAACCGGCTTGTGTGCGCAGCATTGGCACTGCTAGAGGACTGTGGCTGCAGCTGCCAGCCCTTTCAGTTCACCGCTGGCATGCTTCTGGCAGGTGCTCCAGGAAGACTTTCCTGCGTTTTGACTTGTTCCTGATGCAGACGAATCTGGAAAATTCTTGTTCGTGCCCTGAGCTTCCGAGATGCAGAGAAGAAGGGCTGCGTTGAGTTGCTCGGGAAGCAAGGACATAGACAGCGCCTTGTGTTTGGGAGTGAGCAGCTGCTGGTTTTTTGCAATTGACTTCGCTGTACACTGAACGCCAGGTGGAGCTGTGCACTCTTCTACAACGAGCAGGACAGCAGAAAACAGAGAGCACAGATGGCTGACAGCATTTTGAAGCTTGCCTAAGAAAGAGCAGTGTTTTTGGAGTGTTCAGCAAATATATGTGTCTGGGCAAGGGCGGGATGCGTGCACAGTGCTGGCAAGCTTTATCCCTGCGAGACGCGCTGGAAAAGCTTATCGCCATGATGCAGTCCGCTTGAGACGCAGACTCCGGCTCTCCGCAGCTGTCCGCAGGGAAAGCGGCGGTTGCCGGCGTCTTTCTGCCGAAGCCGCGCTTTGCAGCCTACAAGTGCGGTTCACGTCAGCGGTGCACCTAGTAGCCGCTTCTTCGCCTCAGGCAGCCGGGGAGAGCGGTTGGCTTCTGAGAGGCGAAGAACGAAACCGGCTTGTGTGCGCAGCCTTGGCACTGCTAGAGGACGGTGGTTGCAGCTGCCAGCCCTTTCAGATCACCTCTGGGATGCTTCTGGCAGGTGCTCCAGGACGACTTTCCTGCGTTTTGACTTGGTCCTGATGCAGACGAATCTGAAGAATTCTTGTTCGTACCCTGAGTTTACGAGTTGCAGAGAACTCGATAGCAGCTGCAGAAAAGAAGGGCTGTGCTGAATTGCTCGGGAAGCAAGGACATAGACAGCGCCTTGTGTTTGGGAGTGAGCAGCTGCTGGTTTTTTGCAGTTGACTTCGCTGTGCAATGAATGCCAGGTTGAGCTGTGCACTCTTCTACAACAAACAGGGCAGCAGAAAACAGAGAGCACGGACGTCTTACAGCAGTTTGAAGCTTGCCTAGGAAAGAGCAGTGGTTTTGGAGTGTTCAGCAAATATATGTTTCTGGGCAAGGGCGGGATGCGTGCACTGTGCTGGCAAGCTTTCTCCCTGCGAGACACGCTGGAAAAGCTTTTCGCTATGATGCAGTCCGCTTGAGACGCAGACTTCGGCTCTCCGCAGCACTCCGCATGGAAAGCGGCGGTTGCCGGCTTCTTTCTGCCGAAACCGCGCTTTGCAGCCTACAAGTGCGGTTCACTTCAGCGGTGCACCTAGTAGCCGCTTCTCCGCCTCTGGCAGCCGGGGAGAGCGGTTGGCTTCTGAGAGGCGAAGAACGAAGGCGGCGTGTGTGCGCAGCCTTGGCACTGCTAGAGGACGGTGGCTGCAGCTGCCAGCCCTTTCAATTCACCGCTGGCATGCTTCTGGCAGGTGCTCCAGGACGACTTTCCTGCGTTTTGACTTGGTCCTGTTGCAGACGAATCTGGAGAATTCTTGTTCGTACCCTGAGTTTACGAGTTGCAGAGATCTCGATAGCAGCTGCAGAGAAGAAGGGCTGTGCTGAATTGCTCGGGAAGCAAGGACATAGACAGCGCCTTGTGTTTGGGAGTGAGCAGCTGCTGGTTTTTTGCAGTTGACTTCGCTGTGCACTGAATGTCAGGTGGAGCTGTGTACTCCTCTACAACGAGCAGGGCAGCAGAAAACAGAGAGCACGGACGTCTGACAGCAGTTTGAAGCTTGCCTAGGAAAGAGCAGTGTTTTTGGAGTGTTCAGCAAATATATGTGTCTGGGCAAGGGCGGGATGCGTGCACAATGCTGGCAAGATTTAACTCTGCAAGACGCGCTGGAAAAGCTTTTCGCCATGATGCAGTCCGCTTGAGACGCAGACTCCGGCTCTCCGCAGCTGTCCGCTGGAAAGCGGCGGTTGCCGGCGTCTTTTTGCCGAAGCGGCGCTTTGCAGCCTACAAGTGCGGTTCACGTCAGCGGTGCACCTAGTAGCAGCTTCTTCGCCTGCGGCAGCCGGGGAGAGCGGTTGGCTTCTGAGAGGCGAAGAACGAAACCGGCTTGTGTGCGCAGCCTTGGCACTGCTAGAGGACTGTGGTTGCAGCTGCCAGCCCTTTCAGTTCACCTCTGGCATGATTCTGGCAGGTGCTCCGGGACGACTTTCCTGCGTTTTGACTTGGTCCTGATGCAGACGAATCTGGAGAATTCTTGTTCGTACCCTGAGTGTACGAGTTGCAGAGATCTCGATGTCAGCTGCAGAGAAGAAGGGCTGTGCTGAATTGCTCGGGAAGCAAGCACATAGACAGCGCCTTGTGTTTGGGAGTGAGCAGCTGCTGGTTTTTTGCAGTTGACTTCGCTGTGCACTGAATGAGAGGTGGAGCAGTGCACTCTTCTACAACGAGCAGGACAGCAGAAAACAGAGAGCACAGATGGCTGACAGCATTTTGAAGCTTGCTTAGGAAAGAGTAGTGTTTTTGGAGTGTTTAGCAAATCCATGTTTCTGGGCAAGGGCGGGATGCGTGCACTGTGCTGGCAAGCTTTATCCCTGCGAGACGCGCTGGAAAAGCTTTTCGCCATGATGCAGTCTGCTTGAGACGCAGACTCCGGCTCCCCGCAGCTGTCCGCTGGAAAGCGGCGGTTGCCGGCGTCTTTCTGCCGAAGCCGCGCTTTGCAGCCTACAAGTGCGGTTCACGTCAGCGGCGCACCTAGTAGCCGCTTCTTCGCCTCAGGCAGCCGGGGAGAGCGGTTGGCTTCTGAGAGGCGAAGAACGAAACCGGCTTGTGTGCGCAGCCTTGGCACTGCTAGAGGACGGTGGTTGCAGCTGCCAGCCCTTTCAGTTCACCTCTGGGATGCTTCTGGCAGGTGCTCCAGGACGACTTTCCTGCGTTTTGACTTGGTCCTGAAGCAGACGAATCTGGAGAATTCTTGTTCGTACCCTGAGTTTACGAGTTGCAGAGAACTCGATAGCAGCTGCAGAAAAGAAGGGCTGTGCTGAATTGCTCGGGAAGCAAGGACATAGACAGCGCCTTGTGTTTGGGAGTGAGCAGCTGCTGGTTTTTTGCAGTTGACTTCGCTGTGCAATGAATGCCAGGTTGAGCTGTGCACTCTTCTACAACGAGCAGGGCAGCAGAAAACAGAGAGCATGGACGTCTGACAGCAGTTTGAAGCTTGCCTAGGAAAGAGCAGTGGTTTTGGAGTGTTCAGCAAATATATGTTTCTGGGCAAGGGCGGGATGCGTGCACTGTGCTGGCAAGCTTTCTCCCTGCGAGACACGCTGGAAAAGCTTTTCGCTATGATGCAGTCCGCTTGAGACGCAGACTTCGGCTCTCCGCAGCACTCCGCATGGAAAGCGGCGGTTGCCGGCTTCTTTCTGCCGAAACCACGCTTTGCAGCCTACAAGTGCGGTTCACTTCAGCGGTGCACCTAGTAGCCGCTTCTTCGCCTGCGGCAGCCGGGGAGAGCGGTTGGCTTCTGAGAGGCGAAGAACGAAACCGGCTTGTGTGCGCAGCCTTGGCACTGCTAGAGGACTGTGGTTGCAGCTGCCAGCCCTTTCAGTTCACCTCTGGGATGCTTCTGGCAGGTGCTCCAGGACGACTTTCCTGCGTTTTGACTTGGTCCCGATGCAGACGAATCTGGAGAATTCTTGTTCGTACCCTGCGTTTACGAGATGCAGAGATCTCGATGTCAGCTGCAGAGAAGAAGGGCTGTGCTGAATTGCTCTGGAAGCAAGCACATAGACAGCGCCTTGTGTTTGGGAGTGAGCAGCTGCTGGTTTTTTGCAGTTGACTTCGCTGTGCACTGAATTAGAGGTGGAGCAGTGCACTCTTCTACAACGAGCAGGACAGCAGAAAACAGAGAGCACAGATGGCTGACAGCATTTTGAAGCTTGCTTAGGAAAGAGTAGTGTTTTTGGAGTGTTTAGCAAATCCATGTTTCTGGGCAAGGGCGGGATGCGTGCACTGTGCTGGCAAGCTCTCTCCCTGCGAGACACGCTGGAAAAGCTTTTCGCTATGATGCAGTCCGCTAGAGACGCAGACTTCGGCTCTCCGCAGCTGTCCGCAGGGAAAGCGGCGGTTGCCGGCTTCTTTCTGCCGAAACCCCGCTTTGCAGCCTACAAGTGCGGTTCACGTCAGCGGTGCACCTAGTAGCCGCTTCTTCGCCTCCGGCAGCCGGGGAGAGCGGTTGGCTTCTGAGAGGCGAAGAACGAAACCGGCTTGTGTGCGCAGCCTTGGCACTGCTAGAGGACTGTGGCTGCAGCTGCCTGCCCTTTCAATTCACCGCTGGCATGCTTCTGGCAGGTGCTCCAGGAAGACTTTCCTGCGTTTTGACTTGTTCCTGATGCAGACGAATCTGGAAAATTCTTGTTCGTGCCCTGAGCTTCCGAGATGCAGAGAAGAAGGGCTGCGTTGAGTTGCTCGGGAAGCAAGGACATAGACAGCGCCTTGTGTTTGGGAGTGAGCAGCTGCTGGTTTTTTGCAATTGACTTCGCTGTACACTGAATGCCAGGTGGAGCTGTGCACTCTTCTACAACGAGCAGGACAGCAGAAAACAGAGAGCACAGATGGCTGACAGCATTTTGAAGCTTGCCTAAGAAAGAGCAGTGTTTTTGGAGTGTTCAGCAAATATATGTGTCTGGGCAAGGGCGGGATGCGTGCACTGCGCTGGCAAGCTTTATCCCTGCGAGACGCGCTGGAAAAGCTTATCGCCATGATGCAGTCCGCTTGAGACGCAGACTCCGGCTCTCCGCAGCTGTCCGCAGGGAAAGCGGCGGTTGCCGGCGTCTTTCTGCCGAAGCCGCGCTTTGCAGCCTACAAGTGCGGTTCACGTCAGCGGCGCACCTAGTAGCCGCTTCTTCGCCTCAGGCAGCCGGGGAGAGCGGTTGGCTTCTGAGAGGCGAAGAACGAAGGCGGCGTTTGTGCGCAGCCTTGGCACTGCTAGAGGACTGTGGCTGCAGCTGCCAGCCCTTTCAATTCACCGCTGGCATGCTTCTGGCAGGTGCTCCAGGACGACTTTCCTGCGTTTTGACTTGGTCCTGTTGCAGACGAATCTGGAGAATTCTTGTTCGTACCCTGAGTTTACGAGTTGCAGAGATCTCGATAGCAGCTGCAGAGAAGAAGGGCTGTGCTGAATTGCTCGGGAAGCAAGGACATAGACAGCGCCTTGTGTTTGGGAGTGAGCAGCTGCTGGTTTTTTGCAGTTGACTTCGCTGTGCACTGAATGTCAGGTGGAGCTGTGTCCTCCTCTACAACGAGCAGGGCAGCAGAAAACAGAGAGCACGGACGTCTGACAGCAGTTTGAAGCTTGCCTAGGAAAGAGCAGTGTTTTTGGAGTGTTCAGCAAATATATGTGTCTGGGCAAGGGCGGGATGCGTGCACAGTGCTGGCAAGCTTTAACTCTGCAAGACGCGCTGGAAAAGCTTTTCGCCATGATGCAGTCCGCTTGAGACGCAGACTCCGGCTCTCCGCAGCTGTCCGCAGGGAAAGCGGCGGTTGCCGGCGTCTTTTTGCCGAAGCGGCGCTTTGCAGCCTACAAGTGCGGTTCACGTCAGCGGTGCACCTAGTAGCCGCTTCTTCGCCTGCGGCAGCCGGGGAGAGCGGTTGGCTTCTGAGAGGCGAAGAACGAAACCGGCTTGTGTGCGCAGCCTTGGCACTGCTAGAGGACGGTGGTTGCAGCTGCCAGCCCTTTCAGTTCACCTCTGGGATGCTTCTGGCAGGTGCTCCGGGACGACTTTCCTGCGTTTTGACTTGGTCCTGATGCAGACGAATCTGGAGAATTCTTGTTCGTACCCTGAGTGTACGAGTTGCAGAGATCTCGATGGCAGCTGCAGAGAAGAAGGGCTGTGCTGAATTGCTCGGGAAGCAAGCACATAGACAGCGCCTTGTGTTTGGGAGTGAGCAGCTGCTGGTTTTTTGCAGTTGACTTCGCTGTGCACTGAATGAGAGGTGGAGCAGTGCACTCTTCTACAACGAGCAGGACAGCAGAAAACAGAGAGCACAGATGGCTGACAGCATTTTGAAGCTTGCTTAGGAAAGAGTAGTGTTTTTGGAGTGTTTAGCAAATCCATGTTTCTGGGCAAGGGCGGGATGCGTGCACTGTGCTGGCAAGCTTTATCCCTGCGAGACGCGCTGGAAAAGCTTTTCGCCATGATGATGTCTGCTTGAGACGCAGACTCCGGCTCCCCGCAGCTGTCCGCTGGAAAGCGGCGGTTGCCGGCGTCTTTCTGCCGAAGCCGCGCTTTGCAGCCTACAAGTGCGGTTCACTTCAGTGGTGCACCTAGTAGCCGCTTCTTCGCCTCCGGCAGCCGGAGAGAGCGGTTGGCTTCTGAGAGGCGAAGAACGAAGGCGGCGTGTGTGCGCAGCCTTGGCACTGCTAGAGGACGGTGGCTGCAGCTGCCAGCCCTTTCAATTCACCGCTGGCATGCTTCTGGCAGGTGCTCCAGGACGACTTTCCTGCGTTTTGACTTGGTCCCGATGCAGACGAATCTGGAGAATTCTTGTTCGTACCCTGAGTTTACGAGTTGCAGAGATCTCGATGGCAGCTGCAGAGAAGAAGGGCTGTGCTGAATTGCTCGGGAAGCAAGGACATAGACAGCGCCTTGTGTTTGGGAGTGAGCAGCTGCTGGTTTTTTGCAGTTGACTTCGCTGTGCACTGAATGTCAGGTGGAGCTGTGTACTCCTCTACAACGTGCAGGGCAGCAGAAAACAGAGAGCACGGACGTCTGACAGCAGTTTGAAGCTTGCCTAGGAAAGAGCAGTGTTTTTGGAGTGTTCAGCAAATATATGTGTCTGGGCAAGGGCGGGATGCGTGCAAAGTGCTGGCAAGCTTTAACTCTGCAAGACGCGCTGGAAAAGCTTTTCGCCATGATGCAGTCCGCTTGAGACGCAGACTCCGGCTGTCCGCAGCTGTCCGCTGGAAAGCGGCGGTTGCCGGCGTCTTTCTGCCGAAGCGGCGCTTTGCAGCCTACAAGTGCGGTTCACGTCAGCGGTGCACCTAGTAGCCGCTTCTTCGCCTGCGGCAGCCGGGGAGAGCGGTTGGCTTCTGAGAGGCGAAGAACGAAACCGGCTTGTGTGCGCAGCCTTGGCACTGCTAGAAGACGGTGGCTGCAGCTGCCAGCCCTTTCAATTCACCCCGGCATACTTCTGGAAGGTGCTCCAGGACGGCTTTCCTGCGTTTTGACTTGGTCCTGATGCAGACGAATCTGGAGAATTCTTGTTCGTACCCTGAGTTTACGAGTTGCAGAGATCTCGATGGCAGCTGCAGAGAAGAAGGGCTGCGCTGAATTGCTCGGGAAGCAAGGACATAGACAGCGCCTTGTGTTTGAGAGTGAGCAGCTGCTGGTTTTTTGCAGTTGACTTCGCTGTGCACTGAATGCCAGGGTGAGCTGTGCACTCTTCTACAACGAGCAGGACAGAAGAAAACAGAGAGCACGGACGTCTGACAGCAGTTTGAAGCTTGCCTAGGAAAGAGTAGTGTTTTTGGAGTGTTCAGCAAATCCATGTTTCTGGGCAAGGGCGGGATGCGTGCACTGTGCTGGCAAGCTTTATCCCTGCGAGACGCGCTGGAAAAGCTTTTCGCCATGATGCAGTCCGCTTGAGACGCAGACTCCGGCTCCCCGCAGCTGTCCGCTGGAAAGCGGCGGTTGCCGGCGTCTTTCTGCCGAAGCCGCGCTTTGCAGCCTACAAGTGCGGTTCACGTCAGCGGTGCACCTAGTAGCAGCTTCTTCGCCTCAGGCAGCCGGGGAGAGCGGTTGGCTTCTGAGAGGCGAAGAACGAAAGCGGCTTGTGTGCGCAGCCTTGGCACTGCTAGAAGACGGTGGCTGCAGCTGCCAGCCCTTTCAATTCACCGCTGGCATGCTTCTGGCAGGTGCTCCAGGACGACTTTTTTGCGTTTTGACTTGGTCCTGAAGCAGACGAATCCGGAGAATTCTTGTTCGTACCCTGAGTTTACGAGTTGCAGAGAACTCGATAGCAGCTGCAGAAAAGAAGGGCTGTGCTGAATTGCTCGGGAAGCAAGGACATAGACAGCGCCTTGTGTTTGGGAGTGAGCAGCTGCTGGTTTTTTGCAGTTGACTTCGCTGTGCAATGAATGCCAGGTTGAGCTGTGCACTCTTCTACAACGAGCAGGGCAGCAGAAAACAGAGAGCACGGACGTCTGACAGCAGTTTGAAGCTCTCCTAGGAAAGAGCAGTGGTTTTGGAGTGTTCAGCAAATATATGTTTCTGGGCAAGGGCGGGATGCGTGCACTGTGCTGGCAAGCTTTCTCCCTGCGAGACACGCTGGAAAAGCTTTTCGCTATGATGCAGTCCGCTTGAGACGCAGACTTCGGCTCTCCGCAGCAGTCCGCATGGAAAGCGGCGGTTGCCGGCTTCTTTATGCCGAAACCGCGCTTTGCAGCCTACAAGTGCGGTTCACTTCAGCGGTGCACCTAGTAGCCGCTTCTTCGCCTCCGGCAGCCGGAGAGAGCGGTTGGCTTCTGAGAGGCGAAGAACGAAGGCGGCGTGTGTGCGCAGCCTTGGCACTGCTAGAGGACGGTGGCTGCAGCTGCCAGCCCTTTCAATTCACCGCTGGCATGCTTCTGGCAGGTGCTCCAGGACGACTTTCCTGCGTTTTGACTTGGTCCCGATGCAGACGAATCTGGAGAATTCTTGTTCGTACCCTGAGTTTACGAGTTGCAGAGATCTCGATGGCAGCTGCAGAGAAGAAGGGCTGTGCTGAATTGCTCGGGAAGCAAGGACATAGACAGCGCCTTGTGTTTGGGAGTGAGCAGCTGCTGGTTTTTTGCAGTTGACTTCGCTGTGCACTGAATGTCAGGTGGAGCTGTGTACTCTTCTACAACGAGCAGGGCAGCAGAAAACAGAGAGCACGGACGTCTGACAGCAGTTTGAAGCTTGCCTAGGAAAGAGCAGTGTTTTTGGAGTGTTCAGCAAATATATGTGTCTGGGCAAGGGCGGGATGCGTGCACAGTGCTGGCAAGCTTTAACTCTGCAAGACGCGCTGGAAAAGCTTTTCGCCATGACGCAGTTCGCTTGAGACGCAGACTTCGGCTCTCCGCAGCTGTCCGCAGGGAAGCGGCGGTTGCCGGCGTCTTTCTGCCGAAACCGCGCTTTGCAGCCTACAAGTGCGGTTCACGTCACCGGTGCACCTAGTAGCCGCTTCTTCGCCTCAGGCAGCCGGGGAGAGCGGTTGGCTTCTGAGAGGCGAAGAACGAAAGCGGCTTGTGTGCGCACCCTTGGCACTGCTAGAGGAGGGTGGCTGCAGCTGCCAGCCCTTTCAGTTCACCTCTGGGATGCTTCTGGCAGGTGCTCCAGGACGACTTTCCTGCGTTTTGACTTGGTCCCGATGCAGACGAATCTGGAGAATTCTTGTTCGTACCCTGAGTTTACGAGATGCAGAGATCTCGATGTCAGCTGCAGAGAAGAAGGGCTGTGCTGAATTGCTCGGGAAGAAAGGACATAGACAGCGCCTTGTGTTTGGGAGTGAGCAGCTGCTGGTTTTTTGCAGTTGACTTCGCTGTGCACTGAATTAGAGGTGGAGCAGTGCACTCTTCTACAACGAGCAGGACAGCAGAAAACAGAGAGCACAGATGGCTGACAGCATTTTGAAGCTTGCTTAGGAAAGAGTAGTGTTTTTGGAGTGTTTAGCAAATCCATGTTTCTGGGCAAGGGCGGGATGCGTGCACTGTGCTGGCAAGCTTTATCCCTGCGAGACGCGCTGGAAAAGCTTTTCGCCATGATGCAGTCCGCTTGAGACGCAGACTCCGGCTCCCCGCAGCTGTCCGCTGGAAAGCGGCGGTTGCCGGCGTCTTTCTGCCGAAGCGGCGCTTTGCAGCCTACAAGTGCGGTTCACTTCAGCGGTGCACCTAGTAGCCGCTTCTTCGCCTGCGGCAGCCGGGGAGAGCGGTTGGCTTCTGAGAGGCGAAGAACGAAACCGGCTTGTGTGCGCAGCCTTGGCACTGCTAGAAGACGGTGGCTGCAGCTGCCAGCCCTTTCAATTCACCCCGGCATACTTCTGGAAGGTGCTCCAGGACGGCTTTCCTGCGTTTTGACTTGGTCCTGATGCAGACGAATCTGGAGAATTCTTGTTCGTACCCTGAGTTTACGAGTTGCAGAGATCTCGATGGCAGCTGCAGAGAAGAAGGGCTGTGCTGAATTGCTCGGGAGGCAAGGACATAGACAGCGCCTTGTGTTTGAGAGTGAGCAGCTGCTGGTTTTTTGCAGTTGACTTCGCTGTGCACTGAATGCCAGGGTGAGCTGTGCACTCTTCTACAACGAGCAGGACAGAAGAAAACAGAGAGCACGGACGTCTGACAGCAGTTTGAAGCTTGCCTAGGAAAGAGTAGTGTTTTTGGAGTGTTCAGCAAATCCATGTTTCTGGGCAAGGGCGGGATGCGTGCACAGTGCTGGCAAGCTCTCTCCCTGCGAGACACGCTGGAAAAGCTTTTCGCTATGATGCAGTCCGCTAGAGACGCAGACTTCGGCTCTCCGCAGCTGTCCGCAGGGAAAGCGGCGGTTGCCAGCTTCTTTCTGCCGAAACCCCGCTTTGCAGCCTACAAGTGCGGTTCACGTCAGCGGTGCACCTAGTAGCCGCTTCTTCGCCTCCGGCAGCCGGAGAGAGCGGTTGGCTTCTGAGAGGCGAAGAACGAAAGCGGCTTGTGTGCGCACCCTTGGCACTGCTAGAGGAGGGTGGCTGCAGCTGCCAGCCCTTTCAGTTCACCTCTGGGATGCTTCTGCCAGGTGCTCCAGGACGACTTTCCTGCGTTTTGACTTGGTCCCGATGCAGACGAATCTGGAGAATTCTTGTTCGTACCCTGCGTTTACGAGATGCAGAGATCTCGATGTCAGCTGCAGAGAAGAAGGGCTGTGCTGAATTGCTCGGGAAGCAAGCACATAGACAGCGCCTTGTGTTTGGGAGTGAGCAGCTGCTGGTTTTTTGCAGTTGACTTCGCTGTGCACTGAATGAGAGGTGGAGCAGTGCACTCTTCTACAACGAGCAGGACAGCAGAAAACAGAGAGCACAGATGGCTGACAGCATTTTGAAGCTTGCTTAGGAAAGAGTAGTGTTTTTGGAGTGTTTAGCAAATCCATGTTTCTGGGCAAGGGCGGGATGCGTGCACTGTGCTGGCAAGCTTTATCCCTGCGAGACGCGCTGGAAAAGCTTTTCGCCATGATGCAGTCCGCTTGAGACGCAGACTCCGGCTGTCCGCAGCTGTCCGCTGGAAAGCGGCGGTTGCCGGCGTCTTTCTGCCGAAGCCGCGCTTTGCAGCCTACAAGTGCGGTTCACGTCAGCGGTGCACCTAGTAGCAGCTTCTTCGCCTCAGGCAGCCGGGGAGAGCGGTTGGCTTCTGAGAGGCGAAGAACGAAACCGGCTTGTGTGCGCAGCCTTGGCACTGCTAGAAGACGGTGGCTGCAGCTGCCAGCCCTTTCAATTCACCGCTGGCATGCTTCTGGCAGGTGCTCCAGGACGACTTTTTTGCGTTTTGACTTGGTCCTGAAGCAGACGAATCTGGAGAATTCTTGTTCGTACCCTGAGTTTACGAGTTGCAGAGAACTCGATAGCAGCTGCAGAAAAGAAGGGCTGTGCTGAATTGCTCGGGAAGCAAGGACATAGACAGCGCCTTGTGTTTGGGAGTGAGCAGCTGCTGGTTTTTTGCAGTTGACTTCGCTGTGCAATGAATGCCAGGTTGAGCTGTGCACTCTTCTACAACGAGCAGGGCAGCAGAAAACAGAGAGCACGGACGTCTGACAGCAGTTTGAAGCTTGCCTAGGAAAGAGCAGTGGTTTTGGAGTGTTCAGCAAATATATGTTTCTGGGCAAGTGCGGGATGCGTGCACTGTGCTGGCAAGCTTTCTCCCTGCGAGACACGCTGGAAAAGCTTTTCGCTATGATGCAGTCCGCTTGAGACGCAGACTTCGGCTCTCCGCAGCACTCCGCATGGAAAGCGGCGGTTGCCGGCTTCTTTCTGCCGAAACCGCGCTTTGCAGCCTACAAGTGCGGTTCACTTCAGCGGTGCACCTAGTAGCCGCTTCTTCGCCTCCGGCAGCCGGAGAGAGCGGATGGCTTCTGAGAGGCGAAGAACGAAGGCGGCGTGTGTGCGCAGCCTTGGCACTGCTAGAGGACGGTGGCTGCAGCTGCCAGCCCTTTCAATTCACCGCTGGCATGCTTCTGGCAGTTGCTCCAGGACGACTTTCCTGCGTTTTGACTTGGTCCTGATGCAGACGAATCTGGAGAATTCTTGTTCGTACCCTGAGTTTACGAGTTGCAGAGATCTCGATGGCAGCTGCAGAGAAGAAGGGCTGTGCTGAATTGCTCGGGAAGCAAGGACATAGACAGCGCCTTGTGTTTGGGAGTGAGCAGCTGCTGGTTTTTTGCAGTTGACTTTGCTGTGCACTGAATGTCAGGTGGAGCTGTGTACTCCTCTACAACGAGCAGGGCAGCAGAAAACAGAGAGCACGGACGTCTGACAGCAGTTTGAAGCTTGCCTAGGAAAGAGCAGTGTTTTTGGAGTGTTCAGCAAATATATGTGTCTGGGCAAGGGCGGGATGCGTGCACAGTGCTGGCAAGCTTTAACTCTGCAAGACGCGCTGGAAAAGCTTTTCGCCATGATGCAGTCCGCTTGAGACGCAGACTCCGGCTCTCCGCAGCTGTCCGCTGGAAAGCGGCGGTTGCCGGCGTCTTTCTGCCGAAGCGGCGCTTTGCAGCCTACAAGTGCGGTTCACGTCAGCGGTGCACCTAGTAGCCGCTTCTTCGCCTGCGGCAGCCGGGGAGAGCGGTTGGCTTCTGAGAGGCGAAGAACGAAACCGGCTTGTGTGCGCAGCCTTGGCACTGCTAGAGGACGGTGGTTGCAGCTGCCAGCCCTTTCAGTTCACCTCTGGCATGATTCTGGCAGGTGCTCCGGGACGACTTTCCTGCGTTTTGACTTGGTCCTGATGCAGACGAATCTGGAGAATTCTTGTTTGTACCCTGAGTGTACGAGTTGCAGAGAACTCGATAGCAGCTGCAGAAAAGAAGGGCTGTGCTGAATTGCTCGGGAAGAAAGGACATAGACAGCGCCTTGTTTTTGGGAGTGAGCAGCTGCTGGTTTTTTGAAGTTGACTTCGCTGTGCACTGAATGTCAGGTGGAGCTGTGCACTCCTCTACAACGAGCAGGGCAGCAGAAAACAGAGAGCACGGACGTCTGAAAGCAGTTTGAAGCTTGCCTAGGAAAGAGCAGTGTTTTTGGAGTGTTCAGCAAATATATGTTTCTGGGCAAGGGCGGGATGCGTGCACTGTGCTGGCAAGCTTTATCCCTGCAAGACGCGCTGGAAAAGCTTTTCGCCATGACGCAGTTCGCTTGAGACGCAGACTTCGGCTCTCCGCAGCTGTCCGCAGGGAAGCGGCGGTTGCCGGCGTCTTTCTGCCGAAACCGCGCTTTGCAGCCTACAAGTGCGGTTCACGTCACCGGTGCACCTAGTAGCCGCTTCTTCGCCTCAGGCAGCCGGGGAGAGCGGTTGGCTTCTGAGAGGCGAAGAACGAAAGCGGCTTGTGTGCGCAGCCTTGGCACTGCTAGAGGACTGTGGCTGCAGCTGCCTGCCCTTTCAATTCACCGCTGGCATGATTCTGGCAGGTGCTCCGGGACGACTTTCCTGCGTTTTGACTTGGTCCTGATGCAGACGAATCTGGAGAATTCTTGTTCGTACCCTGAGTGTACGAGTTGCAGAGATCTCGATGGCAGCTGCAGAGAAGAAGGGCTGTGCTGAATTGCTCGGGAAGCAAGCACATAGACAGCGCCTTGTGTTTGGGAGTGAGCAGCTGCTGGTTTTTTGCAGTTGACTTCGCTGTGCACTGAATGAGAGGTGGAGCAGTGCACTCTTCTACAACGAGCAGGACAGCAGAAAACAGAGAGCACAGATGGCTGACAGCATTTTGAAGCTTGCTTAGGAAAGAGTAGTGTTTTTGGAGTGTTTAGCAAATCCATGTTTCTGGGCAAGGGCGGGATGCATGCACTGTGCTGGCAAGCTTTATCCCTGCGAGACGCGCTGGAAAAGCTTTTCGCCATGATGCAGTCTGCTTGAGACGCAGACTCCGGCTCCCCGCAGCTGTCCGCTGGAAAGCGGCGGTTGCCGGCGTCTTTCTGCCGAAGCCGCGCTTTGCAGCCTACAAGTGCGGTTCACGTCAGCGGTGCACCTAGTAGCAGCTTCTTCGCCTCAGGCAGCCGGGGAGAGCGGTTGGCTTCTGAGAGGCGAAGAACGAAAGCGGCTTGTGTGCGCAGCCTTGGCACTGCTAGAAGACGGTGGCTGCAGCTGCCAGCCCTTTCAATTCACCGCTGGCATGCTTCTGGCAGGTGCTCCAGGACGACGTTTTTGCGTTTTCACTTGGTCCTGAAGCAGACGAATCTGGAGAATTCTTGTTCGTACCCTGAGTTTACGAGTTGCAGAGAACTCGATAGCAGCTGCAGAAAAGAAGGGCTGTGCTGAATTGCTCGGGAAGCAAGGACATAGTCAGCGCCTTGTGTTTGGGAGTGAGCAGCTGCTGGTTTTTTGCAGTTGACTTCGCTGTGCAATGAATGCCAGGTTGAGCTGTGCACTCTTCTACAACGAGCAGGGCAGCAGAAAACAGAGAGCACGGACGTCTGACAGCAGTTTGAAGCTTGCCTAGGAAAGAGCAGTGGTTTTGGAGTGTTCAGCAAATATATGTTTCTGGGCAAGGGCGGGATGCGTGCACTGTGCTGGCAAGCTTTCTCCCTGCGAGACACGCTGGAAAAGCTTTTCGCTATGATGCAGTCCGCTTGAGACGCAGACTTCGGCTCTCCGCAGCACTCCGCATGGAAAGCGGCGGTTGCCGGCTTCTTTCTGCCGAAACCGCGCTTTGCAGCCTACAAGTGCGGTTCACTTCAGCGGTGCACCTAGTAGCCGCTTCTTCGCCTCCGGCAGCCGGAGAGAGCGGATGGCTTCTGAGAGGCGAAGAACGAAGGCGGCGTGTGTGCGCAGCCTTGGCACTGCTAGAGGACGGTGGCTGCAGCTGCCAGCCCTTTCAATTCACCGCTGGCATGCTTCTGGCAGTTGCTCCAGGACGACTTTCCTGCGTTTTGACTTGGTCCTGATGCAGACGAATCTGGAGAATTCTTGTTCGTACCCTGAGTTTACGAGTTGCAGAGATCTCGATGGCAGCTGCAGAGAAGAAGGGCTGTGCTGAATTGCTCGGGAAGCAAGGACATAGACAGCGCCTTGTGTTTGGGAGTGAGCAGCTGCTGGTTTTTTGCAGTTGACTTTGCTGTGCACTGAATGTCAGGTGGAGCTGTGTACTCCTCTACAACGAGCAGGGCAGCAGAAAACAGAGAGCACGGACGTCTGACAGCAGTTTGAAGCTTGCCTAGGAAAGAGCAGTGTTTTTGGAGTGTTCAGCAAATATATGTGTCTGGGCAAGGGCGGGATGCGTGCACAGTGCTGGCAAGCTTTAACTCTGCAAGACGCGCTGGAAAAGATTTTCGCCATGATGCAGTCCGCTTGAGACGCAGACTCCGGCTGTCCGCAGCTGTCCGCTGGAAAGCGGCGGTTGCCGGCGTCTTTCTGCCGAAGCGGCGCTTTGCAGCCTACAAGTGCGGTTCACGTCAGCGGTGCACCTAGTAGCCGCTTCTTCGCCTGCGGCAGCCGGGGAGAGCGGTTGGCTTCTGAGAGGCGAAGAACGAAACCGGCTTGTGTGCGCAGCCTTGGCACTGCTAGAGGACGGTGGTTGCAGCTGCCAGCCCTTTCAGTTCACCTCTGGCATGATTCTGGCAGGTGCTCCGGGACGACTTTCCTGCGTTTTGACTTGGTCCTGATGCAGACGAATCTGGAGAATTCTTGTTTGTACCCTGAGTGTACGAGTTGCAGAGAACTCGATAGCAGCTGCAGAAAAGAAGGGCTGTGCTGAATTGCTCGGGAAGAAAGGACATAGACAGCGCCTTGTTTTTGGGAGTGAGCAGCTGCTGGTTTTTTGAAGTTGACTTCGCTGTGCACTGAATGTCAGGTGGAGCTGTGCACTCCTCTACAACGAGCAGGGCAGCAGAAAACAGAGAGCACGGACGTCTGAAAGCAGTTTGAAGCTTGCCTAGGAAAGAGCAGTGTTTTTGGAGTGTTCAGCAAATATATGTTTCTGGGAAAGGGCGGGATGCGTGCACTGTGCTGGCAAGCTTTATCCCTGCAAGACGCGCTGGAAAAGCTTTTCGCCATGACGCAGTTCGCTTGAGACGCAGACTTCGGCTCTCCGCAGCTGTCCGCAGGGAAGCGGCGGTTGCCGGCGTCTTTCTGCCGAAACCGCGCTTTGCAGCCTACAAGTGCGGTTCACGTCACCGGTGCACCTAGTAGCCGCTTCTTCGCCTCAGGCAGCCGGGGAGAGCGGTTGGCTTCTGAGAGGCGAAGAACGAAACCGGCTTGTGTGCGCAGCCTTGGCACTGCTAGAGGACTGTGGTTGCAGCTGCCAGCCCTTTCAGTTCACCTCTGGCATGATTCTGGCAGGTGCTCCGGGACGACTTTCCTGCGTTTTGACTTGGTCCTGATGCAGACGAATCTGGAGAATTCTTGTTCGTACCCTGAGTGTACGAGTTGCAGAGATCTCGATGGCAGCTGCAGAGAAGAAGGGCTGTGCTGAATTGCTCGGGAAGCAAGCACATAGACAGCGCCTTGTGTTTGGGAGTGAGCAGCTGCTGGTTTTTTGCAGTTGACTTCGCTGTGCACTGAATGAGAGGTGGAGCAGTGCACTCTTCTACAACGAGCAGGACAGCAGAAAACAGAGAGCACAGATGGCTGACAGCATTTTGAAGCTTGCTTAGGAAAGAGTAGTGTTTTTGGAGTGTTTAGCAAATCCATGTTTCTGGGCAAGGGCGGGATGCGTGCACTGTGCTGGCAAGCTTTATCCCTGCGAGACGCGCTGGAAAAGCTTTTCGCCATGATGCAGTCTGCTTGAGACGCAGACTCCGGCTCCCCGCAGCTGTCCGCTGGAAAGCGGCGGTTGCCGGCGTCTTTCTGCCGAAGCCGCGCTTTGCAGCCTACAAGTGCGGTTCACGTCAGCGGTGCACCTAGTAGCAGCTTCTTCGCCTCAGGCAGCCGGGGAGAGCGGTTGGCTTCTGAGAGGCGAAGAACGAAAGCGGCTTGTGTGCGCAGCCTTGGCACTGCTAGAAGACGGTGGCTGCAGCTGCCAGCCCTTTCAATTCACCGCTGGCATGCTTCTGGCAGGTGCTCCAGGACGACGTTTTTGCGTTTTCACTTGGTCCTGAAGCAGACGAATCTGGAGAATTCTTGTTCGTACCCTGAGTTTACGAGTTGCAGAGAACTCGATAGCAGCTGCAGAAAAGAAGGGCTGTGCTGAATTGCTCGGGAAGCAAGGACATAGTCAGCGCCTTGTGTTTGGGAGTGAGCAGCTGCTGGTTTTTTGCAGTTGACTTCGCTGTGCAATGAATGCCAGGTTGAGCTGTGCACTCTACTACAACGAGCAGGGCAGCAGAAAACAGAGAGCACGGACGTCTGACAGCAGTTTGAAGCTTGCCTAGGAAAGAGCAGTGGTTTTGGAGTGTTCAGCAAATATATGTTTCTGGGCAAGGGCGGGATGCGTGCACTGTGCTGGCAAGCTTTCTCCCTGCGAGACACGCTGGAAAAGCTTTTCGCTATGATGCAGTCCGCTTGAGACGCAGACTTCGGCTCTCCGCAGCACTCCGCATGGAAAGCGGCGGTTGCCGGCTTCTTTCTGCCGAAACCGCGCTTTGCAGCCTACAAGTGCGGTTCACTTCAGCGGTGCACCTAGTAGCCGCTTCTTCGCCTCAGGCAGCCGGGGAGAGCGGTTGGCTTCTGAGAGGCGAAGAACGAAACCGGCTTGTGTGCGCAGCCTTGGCACTGCTAGAGGACGGTGGTTGCAGCTGCCAGCCCTTTCAGTTCACCTCTGGGATGCTTCTGGCAGGTGCTCCAGGACGACTTTCCTGCGTTTTGACTTGGTCCTGATGCAGACGAATCTGGAGAATTCTTGTTCGTACCCTGAGTTTACGAGTTGCAGAGAACTCGATAGCAGCTGCAGAAAAGAAGGGCTGTGCTGAATTGCTCGGGAAGCAAGGACATAGACAGCGCCTTGTGTTTGGGAGTGAGCAGCTGCTGGTTTTTTGCAGTTGACTTCGCTGTGCAATGAATGCCAGGTTGAGCTGTGCACTCTTCTACAACGAGCAGGGCAGCAGAAAACAGAGAGCACGGACGTCTTACAGCAGTTTGAAGCTTGCCTAGGAAAGAGCAGTGGTTTTGGAGTGTTCAGCAAATATATGTTTCTGGGCAAGGGCGGGATGCGTGCACTGTGCTGGCAAGCTTTCTCCCTGCGAGACACGCTGGAAAAGCTTTTCGCTATGATGCAGTCCGCTTGAGACGCAGACTTCGGCTCTCCGCAGCACTCCGCATGGAAAGCGGCGGTTGCCGGCTTCTTTCTGCCGAAACCGCGCTTTGCAGCCTACAAGTGCGGTTCACTTCAGCGGTGCACCTAGTAGCCGCTTCTCCGCCTCTGGCAGCCGGGGAGAGCGGTTGGCTTCTGAGAGGCGAAGAACGAAGGCGGCGTGTGTGCGCAGCCTTGGCACTGCTAGAGGACGGTGGCTGCAGCTGCCAGCCCTTTCAATTCACCGCTGGCATGCTTCTGGCAGGTGCTCCAGGACGACTTTCCTGCGTTTTGACTTGGTCCTGTTGCAGACGAATCTGGAGAATTCTTGTTCGTACCCTGAGTTTACGAGTTGCAGAGATCTCGATAGCAGCTGCAGAGAAGAAGGGCTGTGCTGAATTGCTCGGGAAGCAAGGACATAGACAGCGCCTTGTGTTTGGGAGTGAGCAGCTGCTGGTTTTTTGCAGTTGACTTCGCTGTGCACTGAATGTCAGGTGGAGCTCTTTCCTCCTCTACAACGAGCAGGGCAGCAGAAAACAGAGAGCACGGACGTCTGACAGCAGTTTGAAGCTTGCCTAGGAAAGAGCAGTGTTTTTGGAGTGTTCAGCAAATATATGTGTCTGGGCAAGGGCGGGATGCGTGCACAGTGCTGGCAAGCTTTAACTCTGCAAGACGCGCTGGAAAAGCTTTTCGCCATGATGCAGTCCGCTTGAGACGCAGACTCCGGCTCTCCGCAGCTGTCCGCAGGGAAAGCGGCGGTTGCCGGCGTCTTTTTGCCGAAGCGGCGCTTTGCAGCCTACAAGTGCGGTTCACGTCAGCGGTGCACCTAGTAGCCGCTTCTTCGCCTCAGGCAGCCGGGGAGAGCGGTTGGCTTCTGAGAGGCGAAGAACGAAACCGGCTTGTGTGCGCAGCCTTGGCACTGCTAGAGGACGGTGGTTGCAGCTGCCAGCCCTTTCAGTTCACCTCTGGCATGATTCTGGCAGGTGCTCCGGGACGACTTTCCTGCGTTTTGACTTGGTCCTGATGCAGACGAATCTGGAGAATTCTTGTTCGTACCCTGAGTGTACGAGTTGCAGAGATCTCGATGTCAGCTGCAGAGAAGAAGGGCTGTGCTGAATTGCTCGGGAAGCAAGCACATAGACAGCGCCTTGTGTTTGGGAGTGAGCAGCTGCTGGTTTTTTGCAGTTGACTTCGCTGTGCACTGAATGAGAGGTGGAGCAGTGCACTCTTCTACAACGAGCAGGACAGCAGAAAACAGAGAGCACAGATGGCTGACAGCATTTTGAAGCTTGCTTAGGAAAGAGTAGTGTTTTTGGAGTGTTTAGCAAATCCATGTTTCTGGGCAAGGGCGGGATGCGTGCACTGTGCTGGCAAGCTTTATCCCTGCGAGACGCGCTGGAAAAGCTTTTCGCCATGATGCTGTCTGCTTGAGACGCAGACTCCGGCTCCCCGCAGCTGTCCGCTGGAAAGCCCCGGTTGCCGGCGTCTTTCTGCCGAAGCCGCGCTTTGCAGCCTACAAGTGCGGTTCACGTCAGCGGTGCACCTAGTAGCAGCTTCTTCGCCTCAGGCAGCCGGGGAGAGCGGTTGGCTTCTGAGAGGCGAAGAACGAAACCGGCTTGTGTGCGCAGCCTTGGCACTGCTAGAAGACGGTGGCTGCAGCTGCCAGCCCTTTCAATTCACCGCTGGCATGCTTCTGGCAGGTGCTCCAGGACGACTTTTTTGCGTTTTGACTTGGTCCTGAAGCAGACGAATCTGGAGAATTCTTGTTCGTACCCTGAGTTTACGAGTTGCAGAGAACTCGATAGCAGCTGCAGAAAAGAAGGGCTGTGCTGAATTGCTTGGGAAGCAAGGACATAGACAGCGCCTTGTGTTTGGGAGTGAGCAGCTGCTGGTTTTTTGCAGTTGACTTCGCTGTGCAATGAATGCCAGGTTGAGCTGTGCACTCTTCTACAACGAGCAGGGCAGCAGAAAACAGAGAGCACGGACGTCTTACAGCAGTTTGAAGCTTGCCTAGGAAAGAGCAGTGGTTTTGGAGTGTTCAGCAAATATATGTTTCTGGGCAAGGGCGGGATGCGTGCACTGTGCTGGCAAGCTTTCTCCCTGCGAGACACGCTGGAAAAGCTTTTCGCTATGATGCAGTCCGCTTGAGACGCAGACTTCGGCTCTCCGCAGCAGTCCGCATGGAAAGCGGCGGTTGCCGGCTTCTTTATGCCGAAACCGCGCTTTGCAGCCTACAAGTGCGGTTCACTTCAGTGGTGCACCTAGTAGCCGCTTCTTCGCCTCCGGCAGCCGGGGAGAGCGGTTGGCTTCTGAGAGGCGAAGAACGAAGGCGGCGTGTGTGCGCAGCCTTGGCACTGCTAGAGGACGGTGGCTGCAGCTGCCAGCCCTTTCAATTCACCGCTGGCATGCTTCTGGCAGGTGCTCCAGGACGACTTTCCTGCGTTTTGACTTGGTCCCGATGCAGACGAATCTGGAGAATTCTTGTTCGTACCCTGAGTTTACGAGTTGCAGAGATCTCGATGGCAGCTGCAGAGAAGAAGGGCTGTGCTGAATTGCTCGGGAAGCAAGGACATAGACAGCGCCTTGTGTTTGGGAGTGAGCAGCTGCTGGTTTTTTGCAGTTGACTTCGCTGTGCACTGAATGTCAGGTGGAGCTGTGTACTCCTCTACAACGAGCAGGGCAGCAGAAAACAGAGAGCACGGACGTCTGACAGCAGTTTGAAGCTTGCCTAGGAAAGAGCAGTGTTTTTGGAGTGTTCAGCAAATATATGTGTCTGGGCAAGGGCGGGATGCGTGCACAGTGCTGGCAAGCTTTAACTCTGCAAGACGCGCTGGAAAAGCTTTTCGCCATGATGCAGTCCGCTTGAGACGCAGACTCCGGCTGTCCGCAGCTGTCCGCTGGAAAGCGGCGGTTGCCGGCGTCTTTCTGCCGAAGCGGCGCTTTGCAGCCTACAAGTGCGGTTCACGTCAGCGGTGCACCTAGTAGCCGCTTCTTCGCCTGCGGCAGCCGGGGAGAGCGGTTGGCTTCTGAGAGGCGAAGAACGAAACCGGCTTGTGTGCGCAGCCTTGGCACTGCTAGAAGACGGTGGCTGCAGCTGCCAGCCCTTTCAATTCACCCCGGCATACTTCTGGAAGGTGCTCCAGGACGGCTTTCCTGCGTTTTGACTTGGTCCTGATGCAGACGAATCTGGAGAATTCTTGTTCGTACCCTGAGTTTACGAGTTGCAGAGATCTCGATGGCAGCTGCAGAGAAGAAGGGCTGTGCTGAATTGCTCGGGAAGCAAGGACATAGACAGCGCCTTGTGTTTGAGAGTGAGCAGCTGCTGGTTTTTTGCAGTTGACTTCGCTGTGCACTGAATGCCAGGGTGAGCTGTGCACTCTTCTACAACGAGCAGGACAGAAGAAAACAGAGAGCACGGACGTCTGACAGCAGTTTGAAGCTTGCCTAGGAAAGAGTAGTGTTTTTGGAGTGTTCAGCAAATCCAAGTTTCTGGGCAAGGGCGGGATGCGTGCACTGTGCTGGCAAGCTTTATCCCTGCGAGACGCGCTGGAAAAGCTTTTCGCCATGATGCAGTCCGCTTGAGACGCAGACTCCGGCTCCCCGCAGCTGTCCGCTGGAAAGCGGCGGTTGCCGGCGTCTTTCTGCCGAAGCCGCGCTTTGCAGCCTACAAGTGCGGTTCACGTCAGCGGTGCACCTAGTAGCAGCTTCTTCGCCTCAGGCAGCCGGGGAGAGCGGTTGGCTTCTGAGAGGCGAAGAACGAAACCGGCTTGTGTGCGCAGCCTTGGCACTGCTAGAAGACGGTGGCTGCAGCTGCCAGCCCTTTCAATTCACCGCTGGCATGCTTCTGGCAGGTGCTCCAGGACGACTTTTTTGCGTTTTGACTTGGTCCTGAAGCAGACGAATCCGGAGAATTCTTGTTCGTACCCTGAGTTTACGAGTTGCAGAGAACTCGATAGCAGCTGCAGAAAAGAAGGGCTGTGCTGAATTGCTCGGGAAGCAAGGACATAGACAGCGCCTTGTGTTTGGGAGTGAGCAGCTGCTGGTTTTTTGCAGTTGACTTCGCTGTGCAATGAATGCCAGGTTGAGCTGTGCACTCTTCTACAACGAGCAGGGCAGCAGAAAACAGAGAGCACGGACGTCTGACAGCAGTTTGAAGCTTGCCTAGGAAAGAGCAGTGGTTTTGGAGTGTTCAGCAAATATATGTTTCTGGGCAAGGGCGGGATGCGTGCACTGTGCTGGCAAGCTTTCTCCCTGCGAGACACGCTGGAAAAGCTTTTCGCTATGATGCAGTCCGCTTGAGACGCAGACTTCGGCTCTCCGCAGCACTCCGCATGGAAAGCAGCGGTTGCCGGCTTCTTTATGCCGAAACCGCGCTTTGCAGCCTACAAGTGCGGTTCACTTCAGCGGTGCACCTAGTAGCCGCTTCTTCGCCTCCGGCAGCCGGAGAGAGCGGTTGGCTTCTGAGAGGCGAAGAACGAAGGCGGCGTGTGTGCGCAGCCTTGGCACTGCTAGAGGACGGTGGCTGCAGCTGCCAGCCCTTTCAATTCACCGCTGGCATGCTTCTGGCAGGTGCTCCAGGACGACTTTCCTGCGTTTTGACTTGGTCCCGATGCAGACGAATCTGGAGAATTCTTGTTCGTACCCTGAGTTTACGAGTTGCAGAGATCTCGATGGCAGCTGCAGAGAAGAAGGGCTGTGCTGAATTGCTCGGGAAGCAAGGACATAGACAGCGCCTTGTGTTTGGGAGTGAGCAGCTGCTGGTTTTTTGCAGTTGACTTCGCTGTGCACTGAATGTCAGGTGGAGCTGTGTACTCCTCTACAACGAGCAGGGCAGCAGAAAACAGAGAGCACGGACGTCTGACAGCAGTTTGAAGCTTGCCTAGGAAAGAGCAGTGTTTTTGGAGTGTTCAGCAAATATATGTGTCTGGGCAAGGGCGGGATGCGTGCACTGTGCTGGCAAGCTTTAACTCTGCAAGACGCGCTGGAAAAGCTTTTCGCCATGATGCAGTCCGCTTGAGACGCAGACTCCGGCTGTCCGCAGCTGTCCGCTGGAAAGCGGCGGTTGCCGGCGTCTTTCTGCCGAAGCCGCGCTTTGCAGCCTACAAGTGCGGTTCACGTCAGCGGTGCACCTAGTAGCCGCTTCTTCGCCTCTGGCAGCCGGGGAGAGCGGTTGGCTTCTGAGAGGCGAAGAACGAAACCGGCTTGTGTGCGCAGCCTTGGCACTGCTAGAAGACGGTGGCTGCAGCTGCCAGCCCTTTCAATTCACCGCTGGCATACTTCTGGAAGGTGCTCCAGGACGGCTTTCCTGCGTTTTGACTTGGTCCTGATGCAGACGAATCTGGAGAATTCTTGTTCGTACCCTGAGTTTACGAGTTGCAGAGATCTCGATGGCAGCTGCAGAGAAGAAGGGCTGTGCTGAATTGCTCGGGAAGCAAGGACATAGACAGCGCCTTGTGTTTGAGAGTGAGCAGCTGCTGGTTTTTTGCAGTTGACTTCGCTGTGCACTGAATGCCAGGGTGAGCTGTGCACTCTTCTACAACGAGCAGGACAGAAGAAAACAGAGAGCACGGACGTCTGACAGCAGTTTGAAGCTTGCCTAGGAAAGAGTAGTGTTTTTGGAGTGTTCAGCAAATCCATGTTTCTGGGCAAGGGCGGGATGCGTGCACAGTGCTGGCAAGCTCTCTCCCTGCGAGACACGCTGGAAAAGCTTTTCGCTATGATGCAGTCCGCTAGAGACGCAGACTTCGGCTCTCCGCAGCTGTCCGCAGGGAAAGCGGCGGTTGCCGGCTTCTTTCTGCCGAAACCCCGCTTTGCAGCCTACAAGTGCGGTTCACGTCAGCGGTGCACCTAGTAGCCGCTTCTTCGCCTCCGGCAGCCGGAGAGAGCGGTTGGCTTCTGAGAGGCGAAAAACGAAGGCGGCGTGTGTGCGCAGCCTTGGCACTGCTAGAGGAGGGTGGCTGCAGCTGCCAGCCCTTTCAATTCACCGCTGGCATGCTTCTGGCAGGTGCTCCAGGAAGACTTTCCTGCGTTTTGACTTGTTCCTGATGCAGACGAATCTGGAAAATTCTTGTTCGTGCCCTGAGCTTCCGAGATGCAGAGAAGAAGGGCTGCGTTGAGTTGCTCGGGAAGCAAGGACATAGACAGCGCCTTGTGTTTGGGAGTGAGCAGCTGCTGGTTTTTTGCAATTGACTTCGCTGTACACTGAATGCCAGGTGGAGCTGTGCACTCTTCTACAACGAGCAGGACAGCAGAAAACAGAGAGCACGGATGGCTGACAGCATTTTGAAGCTTGCCTAAGAAAGAGCAGTGTTTTTGGAGTGTTCAGCAAATATATGTGTCTGGGCAAGGGCGGGATGCGTGCACAGTGCTGGCAAGCTTTATCCCTGCGAGACGCGCTGGAAAAGCTTATCGCCATGATGCAGTCCGCTTGAGACGCAGACTCCGGCTCTCCGCAGCTGTCCGCAGGGAAAGCGGCGGTTGCCGGCGTCTTTCTGCCGAAGCCGCGCTTTGCAGCCTACAAGTGCGGTTCACGTCAGCGGCGCACCTAGTAGCCGCTTCTTCGCCTCAGGCAGCCGGGGAGAGCGGTTGGCATCTGAGAGGCGAAGAACGAAACCGGCTTGTGTGCGCAGCCTTGGCACTGCTAGAGGACGGTGGTTGCAGCTGCCAGCCCTTTCAGTTCACCTCTGGGATGCTTCTGGCAGGTGCTCCAGGACGACTTTCCTGCGTTTTGACTTGGTCCTGAAGCAGACGAATCTGGAGAATTCTTGTTCGTACCCTGAGTTTACGAGTTGCAGAGAACTCGATAGCAGCTGCGGAAAAGAAGGGCTGTGCTGAATTGCTCGGGAAGCAAGGACATAGACAGCGCCTTGTGTTTGGGAGTGAGCAGCTGCTGGTTTTTTGCAGTTGACTTCGCTGTGCACTGAATGCCAGGTTGAGCTGTGCACTCTTCTACAACGAGCAGGGCAGCAGAAAACAGAGAGCACGGACGTCTGACAGCAGTTTGAAGCTTGCCTAGGAAAGAGCAGTGGTTTTGGAGTGTTCAGAAAATATATGTTTCTGGGCAAGGGCGGGATGCGTGCACTGTGCTGGCAAGCTTTCTCCCCGCGAGACACGCTGGAAAAGCTTTTCGCTATGATGCAGTCCGCTTGAGACGCAGACTTCGGCTCTCCGCAGCACTCCGCATGGAAAGCGGCGGTTGCCGACTTCTTTCTGCCGAAACCGCGCTTTGCAGCCTACAAGTGCGGTTCACTTCAGCGGTGCACCTAGTAGCCGCTTCTTCGCCTGCGGCAGCCGGGGAGAGCGGTTGGCTTCTGAGAGGCGAAGAACGAAACCGGCTTGTGTGCGCAGCCTTGGCACTGCTAGAGGACTGTGGTTGCAGCTGCCAGCCCTTTCAGTTCACCTCTGGCATGATTCTGGCAGGTGCTCCGGGACGACTTTCCTGCGTTTTGACTTGGTCCTGATGCAGACGAATCTGGAGAATTCTTGTTCGTACCCTGAGTGTACGAGTTGCAGAGAACTCGATAGCAGCTGCAGAAAAGAAGGGCTGTGCTGAATTGCTTGGGAAGAAAGGACATAGACAGCGCCTAGTTTTTGGGAGTGAGCAGCTGCTGGTTTTTTGCAGTTGACTTCGCTGTGCACTGAATGTCAGGTGGAGCTGTGCACTCCTCTACAACGAGCAGGGCAGCAGAAAACAGAGAGCACGGACGTCTGAAAGCAGTTTGAAGCTTGCCTAGGAAAGAGCAGTGTTTTTGGAGTGTTCAGCAAATATATGTTTCTGGGCAAGGGCGGGATGCGTGCACTGTGCTGGCAAGCTTTATCCCTGCAAGACGCGCTGGAAAAGCTTTTCGCCATGACGCAGTTCGCTTGAGACGCAGACTTCGGCTCTCCGCAGCTGTCCGCAGGGAAGCGGCGGTTGCCGGCGTCTTTCTGCCGAAACCGCGCTTTGCAGCCTACAAGTGCGGTTCACGTCACCGGTGCACCTAGTAGCCGCTTCTTCGCCTCAGGCAGCCGGGGAGAGCGGTTGGCTTCTGAGAGGCGAAGAACGAAACCGGCTTGTGTGCGCAGCCTTGGCACTGCTAGAAGACGGTGGCTGCAGCTGCCAGCCCTTTCAATTCACCCCGGCATACTTCTGGCAGGTGCTCCAGGACGACTTTCCTGCGTTTTGACTTGGTCCCGATGCAGACGAATCTGGAGAATTCTTGTTCGTACCCTGCGTTTACGAGATGCAGAGATCTCGATGTCAGCTGCAGAGAAGAAGGGCTGTGCTGAATTGCTCGGGAAGCAAGGACATAGACAGCGCCTTGTGTTTGGGAGTGAGCAGCTGCTGGTTTTTTGCAGTTGACTTCGCTGTGCACTGAATGCCAGGGTGAGCTGTGCACTCTTCTACAACGAGCAGGACAGAAGAAAACAGAGAGCACGGACGTCTGACAGCAGTTTGAAGCTTGCCTAGGAAAGAGTAGTGTTTTTGGAGTGTTCAGCAAATCCATGTTTCTGGGCAAGGGCGGGATGCGTGCACAGTGCTGGTAAGCTCTCTCCCTGCGAGACACGCTGGAAAAGCTTTTCGCTATGATGCAGTCCGCTAGAGACGCAGACTTCGGCTCTCCGCAGCTGTCCGCAGGGAAAGCGGCGGTTGCCGGCTTCTTTCTGCCGAAACCCCGCTTTGCAGCCTACAAGTGCGGTTCACGTCAGCGGTGCACCTAGTAGCCGCTTCTTCGCCTCCGGCAGCCGGGGAGAGCGGTTGGCTTCTGAGAGGCGAAGAACGAAACCGGCTTGTGTGCGCAGCCTTGGCACTGCTAGAGGACTGTGGCTGCAGCTGCCAGCCCTTTCAATTCACCGCTGGCGTGCTTCTGGCAGGTGCTCCAGGAAGACTATCCTGCGTTTTGACTGGTTCCTGATGCAGACGAATCTGGAAAATTCTTGTTCGTGCCCTGAGCTTCCGAGATGCAGAGAAGAAGGGCTGCGTTGAGTTGCTCGGGAAGCAAGGACATAGACAGCGCCTTGTGTTTGGGAGTGAGCAGCTGCTGGTTTTTTGCAATTGACTTCGCTGTACACTGAATGCCAGGTGGAGCTGTGCACTCTTCTACAACGAGCAGGACAGCAGAAAACAGAGAGCACAGATGGCTGACAGCATTTTGAAGCTTGCCTAAGAAAGAGCAGTGTTTTTGAGTGTTCAGCAAATATATGTGTCTGGGCAAGGGCGGGATGCGTGCACAGTGCTGGCAAGCTTTATCCCTGCGAGACGCGCTGGAAAAGCTTATCGCCATGATGCAGTCCGCTTGAGACGCAGACTCCGGCTCTCCGCAGCTGTCCGCAGGGAAAGCGGCGGTTGCCGGCGTCTTTCTGCCGAAGCCGCGCTTTGCAGCCTACAAGTGCGGTTCACGTCAGCGGCGCACCTAGTAGCCGCTTCTTCGCCTCAGGCAGCCGGGGAGAGCGGTTGGCTTCTGAGAGGCGAAGAACGAAACCGGCTTGTGTGCGCAGCCTTGGCACTGCTAGAGGACGGTGGCTGCAGCTGCCAGCCCTTTCAGTTCACCTCTGGGATGCTTCTGGCAGGTGCTCCAGGACGACTTTCCTGCGTTTTGACTTGGTCCTGAAGCAGACGAATCTGGAGAATTCTTGTTCGTACCCTGAGTTTACGAGTTGCAGAGAACTCGATAGCAGCTGCAGAAAAGAAGGGCTGTGCTGAATTGCTCGGGAAGCAAGGACATAGACAGCGCCTTGTGTTTGGGAGTGAGCAGCTGGTGGTTTTTTGCAGTTGACTTCGCTGTGCAATGAATGCCAGGTTGAGCTGTGCACTCTTCTACAACGAGCAGGGCAGCAGAAAACAGAGAGCACGGACGTCTTACAGCAGTTTGAAGCTTGCCTAGGAAAGAGCAGTGGTTTTGGAGTGTTCAGCAAATATATGTTTCTGGGCAAGGGCGGGATGCGTGCACTGTGCTGGCAAGCTTTCTCCCTGCGAGACACGCTGGAAAAGCTTTTCGCTATGATGCAGTCCGCTTGAGACGCAGACTTCGGCTCTCCGCAGCACTCCGCATGGAAAGCGGCGGTTGCCGGCTTCTTTCTGCCGAAACCGCGCTTTGCAGCCTACAAGTGCGGTTCACTTCAGCGGTGCACCTAGTAGCCGCTTCTTCGCCTGCGGCAGCCGGGGAGAGCGGTTGGCTTCTGAGAGGCGAAGAACGAAACCGGCTTGTGTGCGCAGCCTTGGCACTGCTAGAGGACTGTGGTTGCAGCTGCCAGCCCTTTCAGTTCACCTCTGGGATGCTTCTGGCAGGTGCTCCGGGACGACTTTCCTGCGTTTTGACTTGGTCCTGATGCAGACGAATCTGGAGAATTCTTGTTCGTACCCTGAGTGTACGAGTTGCAGAGAACTCGATAGCAGCTGCAGAAAAGAAGGGCTGTGCTGAATTGCTCGGGAAGAAAGGACATAGACAGCGCCTTGTGTTTGGGAGTGAGCAGCTGCTGGTTTTTTGCAGTTGACTTCGCTGTGCACTGAATGTCAGGTGGAGCTGTGCACTCCTCTACAACGAGCAGGGCAGCAGAAAACAGAGAGCACGGACGTCTGAAAGCAGTTTGAAGCTTGCCTAGGAAAGAGCAGTGTTTTTGGAGTGTTCAGCAAATATATGTTTCTCGGCAAGGGCGGGATGCGTGCACAGTGCTGGCAAGCTTTAACTCTGCAAGACGCGCTGGAAAAGCTTTTCGCCATGACGCAGTTCGCTTGAGACGCAGACTTCGGCTCTCCGCAGCTGTCCGCAGGGAAGCGGCGGTTGCTGGCGTCTTTCTGCCGAAACCGCGCTTTGCAGCCTACAAGTGCGGTTCACGTCACCGGTGCACCTAGTAGCCGCTTCTTCGCCTCAGGCAGCCGGGGAGAGCGGTTGGCTTCTGAGAGGCGAAGAACGAAGGCGGCGTGTGTGCGCAGCCTTGGCACTGCTAGAGGACGGTGGCTGCAGCTGCCAGCCCTTTCAATTCACCGCTGGCATGCTTCTGGCAGGTGCTCCAGGACGACTTTCCTGCGTTTTGACTTGGTCCTGATGCAGACGAATCTGGAGAATTCTTGTTCGTACCCTGAGTTTACGAGTTGCAGAGATCTCGATAGCAGCTGCAGAGAAGAAGGGCTGTGCTGAATTGCTCGGGAAGCAAGGACATAGACAGCGCCTTGTGTTTGGGAGTGAGCAGCTGCTGGTTTTTTGCAGTTGACTTCGCTGTGCACTGAATGTCAGGTGGAGCTGTGCACTCTTCTACAACGAGCAGGGCAGCAGAAAACAGAGAGCACAGATGGCTGACAGCAGTTTGAAGCTTGCCTAGGAAAGAGTAGTGTTTTTGGAGTGTTCAGCAAATATATGTGTCTGGGCAAGGGCGGGATGCGTGCACAGTGCTGGCAAGCTTTAACTCTGCAAGACGCGCTGGAAAAGCTTTTCGCCATGATGCAGTCCGCTTGAGACGCAGACTCCGGCTCTCCGCAGCTGTCCGCTGGAAAGCGGCGGTTGCCGGCGTCTTTTTGCCGAAGCGGCGCTTTGCAGCCTACAAGTGCGGTTCACGTCAGCGGTGCACCTAGTAGCCGCTTCTTCGCCTGCGGCAGCCGGGGAGAGCGGTTGGCTTCTGAGAGGCGAAGAACGAAACCGGCTTGTGTGCGCAGCCTTGGCACTGCTAGAGGACTGTGGTTGCAGCTGCCAGCCCTTTCAGTTCACCTCTGGCATGATTCTGGCAGGTGCTCCGGGACGACTTTCCTGCGTTTTGACTTGGTCCTGATGCAGACGAATCTGGAGAATTCTTGTTCGTACCCTGAGTGTACGAGTTGCAGAGATCTCGATGTCAGCTGCAGAGAAGAAGGGCTGTGCTGAATTGCTCGGGAAGCAAGCACATAGACAGCGCCTTGTGTTTGGGAGTGAGCAGCTGCTGGTTTTTTGCAGTTGACTTCGCTGTGCACTGAATGAGAGGTGGAGCAGTGCACTCTTCTACAACGAGCAGGACAGCAGAAAACAGAGAGCACAGATGGCTGACAGCATTTTGAAGCTTGCTTAGGAAAGAGTAGTGTTTTTGGAGTGTTTAGCAAATCCATGTTTCTGGGCAAGGGCGGGATGCGTGCACTGTGCTGGCAAGCTTTATCCCTGCGAGACGCGCTGGAAAAGCTTTTCGCCATAATGCAGTCCGCTTGAGACGCAGACTCCGGCTCCCCGCAGCTGTCCGCTGGAAAGCGGCGGTTGCCGGCGTCTTTCTGCCGAAGCTGCGCTTTGCAGCCTACAAGTGCGGTTCACGTCAGCGGTGCACCTAGTAGCAGCTTCTTCGCCTCAGGCAGCCAGGGAGAGCGGTTGGCTTCTGAGAGGCGAAGAACGAAACCGGCTTGTGTGCGCAGCCTTGGCACTGCTAGAAGACGGTGGCTGCAGCTGCCAGCCCTTTCAATTCACCGCTGGCATGCTTCTGGCAGGTGCTCCAGGACGACTTTTTTGCGTTTTGACTTGGTCCTGAAGCAGACGAATCTGGAGAATTCTTGTTCGTACCCTGAGTTTACGAGTTGCAGAGAACTCGATAGCAGCTGCAGAAAAGAAGGGCTGTGCTGAATTGCTCGGGAAGCAAGGACATAGACAGCGCCTTGTGTTTGGGAGTGAGCAGCTGCTGGTTTTTTGCAGTTGACTTCGCTGTGCAATGAATGCCAGGTTGAGCTGTGCACTCTTCTACAACGAGCAGGGCAGCAGAAAACAGAGAGCACGGACGTCTGACAGCAGTTTGAAGCTTGCCTAGGAAAGAGCAGTGGTTTTGGAGTGTTCAGCAAATATATGTTTCTGGGCAAGGGCGGGATGCGTGCACTGTGCTGGCAAGCTTTCTCCCTGCGAGACACGCTGGAAAAGCTTTTCGCTATGATGCAGTCCGCTTGAGACGCAGACTTCGGCTCTCCGCAGCAGTCCGCATGGAAAGCGGCGGTTGCCGGCTTCTTTATGCCGAAACCGCGCTTTGCAGCCTACAAGTGCGGTTCACTTCAGCGGTGCACCTAGTAGCCGCTTCTTCGCCTCCGGCAGCCGGAGAGAGCGGTTGGCTTCTGAGAGGCGAAGAACGAAGGCGGCGTGTGTGCGCAGCCTTGGCACTGCTAGAGGACGGTGGCTGCAGCTGCCAGCCCTTTCAATTCACCGCTGGCATGCTTCTGGCAGGTGCTCCAGGACGACTTTCCTGCGTTTTGACTTGGTCCTGATGCAGACGAATCTGGAGAATTCTTGTTCGTACCCTGAGTTTACGAGTTGCAGAGATCTCGATGGCAGCTGCAGAGAAGAAGGGCTGTGCTGAATTGCTCGGGAAGCAAGGACATAGACAGCGCCTTGTGTTTGGGAGTGAGCAGCTGCTGGTTTTTTGCAGTTGACTTCGCTGTGCACTGAATGTCAGGTGGAGCTGTGTACTCCTCTACAACGAGCAGGGCAGCAGAAAACAGAGAGCACGGACGTCTGACAGCAGTTTGAAGCTTGCCTAGGAAAGAGCAGTGTTTTTGGAGTGTTCAGCAAATATATGTGTCTGGGAGAGGGCGGGATGCGTGCACTGTGCTGGCAAGCTTTAACTCTGCAAGACGCGCTGGAAAAGCTTTTCGCCATGATGCAGTCCGCTTGAGACGCAGACTCCAGCTCTCCGCAGCTGTCCGCAGGGAAGCGGCGGTTGCCGGCGTCTTTCTGCCGAAACCGCGCTTTGCAGCCTACAAGTGCGGTTCACGTCAGCGGTGCACCTAGTAGCCGCTTCTTCGCCTCAGGCAGCCGGGGAGAGCGGTTGGCTTCTGAGAGGCGAAGAACGAAAGCGGCTTGTGTGCGCACCCTTGGCACTGCTAGAGGAGGGTGGCTGCAGCTGCCAGCCCTTTCAGTTCACCTCTGGGATGCTTCTGGCAGGTGCTCCAGGACGACTTTCCTGCGTTTTGACTTGGTCCCGATGCAGACGAATCTGGAGAATTCTTGTTCGTACCCTGCGTTTACGAGATGCAGAGATCTCGATGTCAGCTGCAGAGAAGAAGGGCTGTGCTGAATTGCTCGGGAAGAAAGGACATAGACAGCGCCTTGTGTTTGGGAGTGAGCAGCTGCTGGTTTTTTGCAGTTGACTTCGCTGTGCACTGAATGAGAGGTGGAGCAGTGCACTCTTCTACAACGAGCAGGACAGCAGAAAACAGAGAGCACAGATGGCTGACAGCATTTTGAAGCTTGCTTAGGAAAGAGTAGTGTTTTTGGAGTGTTTAGCAAATCCATGTTTCTGGGCAAGGGCGGGATGCGTGCACTGTGCTGGCAAGCTTTATCCCTGCGAGACGCGCTGGAAAAGCTTTTCGCCATGATGCAGTCCGCTTGAGACGTAGACTCCGGCTCCCCGCAGCTGTCCGCTGGAAAGCGGCGGTTGCCGGCGTCTTTCTGCCGAAGCCGCGCTTTGCAGCCTACAAGTGCGGTTCACGTCAGCGGTGCACCTAGTAGCCGCTTCTTCGCCTGCGGCAGCCGGGGAGAGCGGTTGGCTTCTGAGAGGCGAAGAACGAAACCGGCTTGTGTGCGCAGCCTTGGCACTGCTAGAGGACTCTGGTTGCAGCTGCCAGCCCTTTCAGTTCACCTCTGGCATGATTCTGGCAGGTGCTCCGGGACGACTTTCCTGCGTTTTGACTTGGTCCTGATGCAGACGAATCTGGAGAATTCTTGTTCGTACCCTGAGTTTACGAGTTGCAGAGATCTCGATGTCAGCTGCAGAGAAGAAGGGCTGTGCTGAATTGCTCGGGAAGCAAGCACATAGACAGCGCCTTGTGTTTGGGAGTGAGCAGCTGCTGGTTTTTTGCAGTTGACTTCGCTGTGCACTGAATGAGAGGTGGAGCAGTGCACTCTTCTACAACGAGCAGGACAGCAGAAAACAGAGAGCACAGATGGCTGACAGCATTTTGAAGCTTGCTTAGGAAAGAGTAGTGTTTTTGGAGTGTTTAGCAAATCCATGTTTCTGGGCAAGGGCGGGATGCGTGCACTGTGCTGGCAAGCTTTATCCCTGCGAGACGCGCTGGAAAAGCTTTTCGCCATGATGCAGTCCGCTTGAGACGCAGACTCCGGCTCCCCGCAGCTGTCCGCTGGAAAGCGGCGGTTGCCGGCGTCTTTCTGCCGAAGCCGCGCTTTGCAGCCTACAAGTGCGGTTCACGTCAGCGGTGCACCTAGTAGCAGCTTCTTCGCCTCAGGCAGCCAGGGAGAGCGGTTGGCTTCTGAGAGGCGAAGAACGAAACCGGCTTGTGTGCGCAGCCTTGGCACTGCTAGAAGACGGTGGCTGCAGCTGCCAGCCCTTTCAATTCACCGCTGGCATGCTTCTGGCAGGTGCTCCAGGACGACTTTTTTGCGTTTTGACTTGGTCCTGATGCAGACGAATCTGGAGAATTCTTGTTCGTACCCTGAGTTTACGAGTTGTAGAGAACTCGATAGCAGCTGCAGAAAAGAAGGGCTGTGCTGAATTGCTCGGGAAGCAAGGACATAGACAGCGCCTTGTGTTTGGGAGTGAGCAGCTGCTGGTTTTTTGCAGTTGACTTCGCTGTGCAATGAATGCCAGGTTGAGCTGTGCACTCTTCTACAACGAGCAGGGCAGCAGAAAACAGAGAGCACGGACGTCTGACAGCAGTTTGAAGCTTGCCTAGGAAAGAGCAGTGGTTTTGGAGTGTTCAGCAAATATATGTTTCTGGGCAAGGGCGGGATGCGTGCACTGTGCTGGCAAGCTTTCTCCCTGCGAGACACGCTGGAAAAGCTTTTCGCTATGATGCAGTCCGCTTGAGACGCAGACTTCGGCTCTCCGCAGCAGTCCGCATGGAAAGCGGCGGTTGCCGGCTTCTTTATGCCGAAACCGCGCTTTGCAGCCTACAAGTGCGGTTCACTTCAGCGGTGCACCTAGTAGCCGCTTCTTCGCCTCCGGCAGCCGGAGAGAGCGGTTGGCTTCTGAGAGGCGAAGAAAGAAGGCGGCGTGTGTGCGCAGCCTTGGCACTGCTAGAGGACGGTGGCTGCAGCTGCCAGCCCTTTCAATTCACCGCTGGCATGCTTCTGGCAGGTGCTCCAGGACGACTTTCCTGCGTTTTGACTTGGTCCTGATGCAGACGAATCTGGAGAATTCTTGTTCGTACCCTGAGTTTACGAGTTGCAGAGATCACGATGGCAGCTGCAGAGAAGAAGGGCTGTGCTGAATTGCTCGGGAAGCAAGGACATAGACAGCGCCTTGTGTTTGGGAGTGAGCAGCTGCTGGTTTTTTGCAGTTGACTTCGCTGTGCACTGAATGTCAGATGGAGCTGTGTACTCCTCTACAACGAGCAGGGCAGCAGAAAACAGAGAGCACGGACGTCTGACAGCAGTTTGAAGCTTGCCTAGGAAAGAGCAGTGTTTTTGGAGTGTTCAGCAAATATATGTGTCTGGGCAAGGGCGGGATGCGTGCACAGTGCTGGCAAGCTTTAACTCTGCAAGACGCGCTGGAAAAGCTTTTCGCCATGATGCAGTCCGCTTGAGACGCAGACTCCGGCTCTCCGCAGCTGTCCGCTGGAAAGCGGCGGTTGCCGGCGTCTTTCTGCCGAAGCGGCGCTTTGCAGCCTACAAGTGCGGTTCACGTCAGCGGTGCACCTAGTAGCCGCTTCTTCGCCTGCGGCAGCCGGGGAGAGCGGTTGGCTTCTGAGAGGCGAAGAACGAAACCGGCTTGTGTGCGCAGCCTTGGCACTGCTAGAGGAGGGTGGCTGCAGCTGCCAGCCCTTTCAGTTCACCTCTGGCATGATTCTGGCAGGTGCTCCGGGACGACTTTCCTGCGTTTTGACTTGGTCCTGATGCAGACGAATCTGGAGAATTCTTGTTTGTACCCTGAGTGTACGAGTTGCAGAGAACTCGATAGCAGCTGCAGAGAAGAAGGGCTGTGCTGAATTGCTCGGGAAGCAAGGACATAGACAGCGCCTTGTTTTTGGGAGTGAGCAGCTGCTGGTTTTTTGCAGTTGACTTCGCTGTGCACTGAATGTCAGGTGGAGCTGTGCGCTCTTCTACAACGAGCAGGGCAGCAGAAAACAGAGAGCACAGATGGCTGACAGCAGTTTGAAGCTTGCCTAGGAAAGAGCAGTGTTTTTGGAGTGTTCAGCAAATCCATGTTTCTGGGCAAGGGCAGGATGCGTGCATTGTGCTGGCAAGCTCTCTCCCTGAGAGACACGCTGGAAAAGCTTTTCGCTATGATGCAGTCCGCTAGAGACGCAGACTCCGGCTCTCCGCAGCTGTCCGCAGTGAAGCGGCGGTTGCCGGCTTCTTTCTGCCGAAGCCGCGCTTTGCAGCCTACAAGTGCGGTTCACATCAGCGGTGCACCTAGTAGCCGCTTCTTCGCCTCTGGCAGCCGGGGAGAGCGGTTGGCTTCTGAGAGGCGAAGAACGAAACCGGCTTTTGTGCGCAGCCTTGGCACTGCTAGAGGAGGGCGGCTGCAGCTGCCAGCCCTTTCAATTCACCGCTGGCATGCTTCTGGCAGGTGCTCCAGGACGACTTTCCTGCGTTTTGACTTGGTCCTGATGCAGACGAATCTGGAGAATTCTTGTTCGTACCCTGAGTTTACGAGTTGCAGAGATCTCGATGTCAGCTGCAGAGAAGAAGGGCTGTGCTGAATTGCTCGGGAAGAAAGGACATAGACAGCGCCTTGTGTTTGGGAGTGAGCAGCTGCTGGTTTTTTGCAGTTGACTTCGATATGCACTGAATGAGAGGTGGAGCAGTGCACTCTTCTACAATGAGCAGGACAGCAGAAAACAGAGAGCACAGATGGCTGACAGCATTTTGAAGCTTGCTTAGGAAAGAGTAGTGTTTATGGAGTGTTTAGCAAATCCATGTTTCTGGGCAAGGGCGGGATGCGTGCACTGTGCTGACAAGCTTTCTCCCTGCGAGACAACCTGGAAAAGCTTTTCGCCATGATGCAGTCCGCTAGAGACGCAGACTCCGGCTCCCCGCAGCTGTCCGCTGGAAAGCGGCGGTTACCAGCGTCTTTCTGCCGAAGCCGCGCTTTGCACCCTACAAGTGCGGTTCACGTCAGCGGTGCACCTAGTAGCAGCTTTATCGCCTCCGGCAGCCGGGGAGAGCGGTTGGCTTCTGAGAGGCGAAGAACGAAACCGGCTTGTGTGCGCAGCCTTGGCACTGCTAGAAGACGGTGGCTGCAGCTGCCAGCCCTTTCAATTCACCGCTGGCCTGCTTCTGGCAGGTGCTCCAGGACGACTTTCCTGCGTTTTGACTTGGTCCTGATGCAGACGAATCTGGAGAATTCTTGTTCGTACCCTGAGTTTACGAGTTGCAGGGATCTCGATGGCAGCTGCAGAGAAGAAGGGCTGTGCTGAATTGCTCTGGAAGCAAGGACATAGACAGAGCCTTGAGTTTGGGAGTGAGCAGCTGCTGTTTTTTTTCAATTGACTTCGCTGTGCACTGAATGCCAGGGTGAGCTGTGCACTCTTCTACAACGAGCAGGGCAGCAGAAAACAGAGAGCACGGACGTCTGACAGCAGTTTGAAGCTTGCCTAGGAAAGAGCAGTGTTTTTGGAGTGTTTAGCAAATCCATGTTTCTGGGCAAGGGCGGGATGCGTGCACTGTGCTGGCAAGCTCTCTCCCTGCGAGACACGCTGGAAAAGCTTTTCGCTATGATGCAGTCCGCTAGAGACGCAGACTCCGGCTCTCCGCAGCTGTCCGCAGGGAAGCGGCGGTTGCCGGCTTCTTTCTGCCGAAACCGCGCTTTGCAGCCTACAAGTGCGGTTCACGTCAGCGGTGCACCTAGTAGCCGCTTCTTCGCCTCCAGCAGCCGGAGAGAGCGGTTGGCTTCTGAGAGGCGAAGAACGAAGGCGGCGTGTGTGCGCAGCCTTGGCACTGCTAGAGGACTGTGGCTGCAGCTGCCAGCCCTTTCAATTCACCGCTGGCATGCTTCTGGCAGGTGCTCCAGGACGACTTTCCTGCGTTTTGACTTGGTCCTGATGCAGACGAATCTGGAGAATTCTTGTTCGTGCCCTGAGCTTCCGAGATGCAGAGAAGAAGGGCTGCGTTGAGTTGCTCGGGAAGCAAGGACATAGACAGCGCCTTGTGTTTGGGAGTGAGCAGCTGCTGGTTTTTTGCAATTAACTTCGCTGTGCACTGAATGCCAGGTGGAGCTGTGCACTCTTCTACAACGAGCAGGACAGCAGAAAACAGAGAGCACAAATGGCTGACAGCAGTTTGAAGCGTGCCTAAGAAAGAGTTGTGTTTTTGGAGTGTTCAGTAAATCCATGTGTCTGGGCAAGGGCGGGATGCGTGCACAGTGCTGGCAAGCTTTAACTCTGCAAGACGCGCTGGAAAAGCTTTTCGCCATGCTGCAGTCCGCTTGAGACGCAGACTCCGGCTCTCCGCAGCTGTCCGCTGGAAAGCAGCGGTTGCCGGCGTCTTTCTGCCGAAGCGGCGCTTTGCAGCCTACAAGTGCGGTTCACGTCAGCGGTGCACCTAGTAGCCGCTTCTTCGCCTGCGGCAGCCGGGGAGCGCGGTTGGCTTCTGAGAGGCGAAGAACGAAACCGGCTTGTGTGCGCAGCCTTGGCACTGCTAGAGGACGGTGGTTGCAGCTGCCAGCCCTTTCAGTTCACCTCTGGCATGATTCTGGCAGGTGCTCCGGGACGACTTTCCTGCGTTTTGACTTGGTCCTGATGCAGACGAATCTGGAGAATTCTTGTTTGTACCCTGAGTGTACGAGTTGCAGAGAACTCGATAGCAGCTGCAGAGAAGAAGGGCTGTGCTGAATTGCTCGGGAAGCAAGGACATAGACAGCGCCTTGTTTTTGGGAGTGAGCAGCTGCTGGTTTTTTGCAGTTGACTTCGCTGTGCACTGAATGTCAGGTGGAGCTGTGCACTCCTCTACAACGAGCAGGGCAGCAGAAAACAGAGAGCACGGACGTCTGAAAGCAGTTTGAAGCTTGCCTAGGAAAGAGCAGTGTTTTTGGAGTGTTCAGCAAATATATGTTTCTGGGCAAGGGCGGGATGCGTGCACTGTGCTGGCAAGCTTTATCCCTGCAAGACGCGCTGGAAAAGCTTTTCGCCATGACGCAGTTCGCTTGAGACGCAGACTTCGGCTCTCCGCAGCTGTCCGCAGGGAAGCGGCGGTTGCCGGCGTCTTTCTGCCGAAACCGCGCTTTGCAGCCTACAAGTGCGGTTCACGTCAGCGGTGCACCTAGTAGCCGCTTCTTCGCCTCAGGCAGCCGGGGAGAGCGGTTGGCTTCTGAGAGGCGAAGAACGAAAGCGGCTTGTGTGCGCAGCCTTGGCACTGCTAGAGGAGGGTGGCTGCAGTGTTGCCTTTATAAAAGACAATGGCGACCTGGTTACAAGAAGACAGCACGGCAGCCCGGCTTCGCCCGGGCTACTCGGACTAACGACACACGCTGGCACCAATTTGGTGGACGGTCGAAAGCCTTTATTATCTTATTTCATGGGTTTAAATAGGTTTGGGGGTCTTTGCTACGTCAGAGGGGGGCTGGGGGTTTCAGGGACAGTGGGTAGTGGAAATTTACCAGAACAGGTGTGGCTACATTTTTCTGGGACTCTTGGGGTTAACTAGATAAGCAGGGGAGAGAGAAAGGGGGGAAGGGGCCTATCTTTTCCGTGACATTCCGGTAATCTTCCGCTCCGCCTGTCCCTATCTTACCACATCTCCCCCCTCTTTATCATATACAAAATGAGGTAGTTGTAAATAGAGACATTGGAGTGAGGTACAGACTTGTAACTTGTTAAGGAAAGGGTGGTTTAGTAGATCAGGGTAGATTTTCTAAGGCAGGTGCTGAAGGCTTTAAAAGGTCTAGTTTTTGCTTATTTTGTAAAACTACTTCTGAAAGCGAAGAGATTGATTTCTCTAGATAGGAGATGGATTTTTTGATCTTCTGCAGGTCTTCGTCGATGGTCATTTGCAGCTGGGAGAGTCCGTGCTGCTGGGTTGAGATGGCTGAGACGCCCGTGGCGGTGCTAGCTGCTCTCAAGCTGAGCAGCATCGCGATAGTTATACTTGTGATGATTTCTCTTTTGTGGAGTCTGTTAGGTTCTTCGAGAAGATGGTATATTTTTCTGTCTGAGTGATGTAAGACCTTAGAAACAATCAGAACTTGAACACAGAAGTTGATAGAGTTATTAAACTTGGTAAGGAATATATAAGGATTCATTTTGGGTTTCTGGCAAACTTACATTTCAAATGTGGATGGGACTATTTACTTATTGGTCTTCTGTGGGGGGTGTCTCACTTGCACTGGTGGGGGACATTGGCTGTGGAGTAACTGAAGGGGGTATTTAAAGCATTGCTTTCGTAGAAAAGGGGGTTTAATATCATAGCAAAACTAATAGGGGTTAGTTAGGTTTGATTTGGTTTTATTTAGAGTTAGTAAGGTAGCTTCTAAACAGGCTGGCTATGTGAAACACGAAGGATGGGGTATTTATTAGAGGGCAGTGGCTTGGGCTAGCTTGTTCTCTTGGCCACAAGCCTCTAAACAGTAAAAATGCATAAAGAAAGACACTGTGCATGTTTGGATCTTACCACCGTGGGATTTTCAGGTGTTGTCTGGCAGTTTGGTGGTCTGTTATCTCTTTCTGGAGCAGGGGTGTGTGTGTTACTGGGATGGTTCACAAGCGTGCCCTGCAAATAGAACTCATAGCTTCTCATTAGTTTTGTTGTGAGGGTCAAGTTCGGTTGTTAGCAGTGGTGTGCAGCAGCGGCTCTCATGGTCTCACTACATGGGGGTTCTGATTGCCACAGAGGCAGCACGTTCCTTACATCTCCGGGGGCTTTCTCCCCACTTTCATAGCTAGGGCTACCCCGGGGTCCCGTATCGGGGCATTCCCTGCTGATTCTGCGGCACAGGCGCCGCTTGCGGTGGGAGGGGGCTGGGTTCGCCCGCGCGCGCTCTCCCCCCCCCCGCGCGCTCCCTCCCCCCCCCCGCCCCTCGTGTGTCCGGGGGTTGGGACCTGTATTTTTTGGCGAGATGCTTTTTTCTGCTGCAGCTTCAAGGGGTATTGTGACCGCTTTTCGGTGCGGCTTAGAACTCTATTCGGTTTTGTTTTAAACTGTGCTGGTTCTGTATTTTTCGTTTTGGGGTTCCGGTCAGCTTCCGCCGGCTCTTCGGGGCCAGCAGAGTTGTTGCCAGGCTCCGCGGCGGAAGTCAAATGCCAGCGCACTTCCGGGGCTCCGCGCCGTTTTGTTCGGCCCCGGGCTCGCTCCTCCCCGCGGGGGAGGCGCCGCTCCCGCCCCCCCGGCTCGCCGCGCCCCCTGCGGGGGGTGGTTTTTGCCTTATATGGTGGCGGCTCCCGGCGCAGCTGCCGATTGGCTCTGTGCTCCGAGCCGCTCTCCGCCCCTTTCTCCCGCGCGCGCGCGTTTCTGAGATCGCGCGGTGTCTGAGTTTTCGCGCCGGGACCGCCCGGGTTCCGCCCTCCTCCGCGGCACCCGGCGCCATTTTCAAAACGGCCGCATGGCCGCGCGGCCGGGGATTCTCCCCGAGCCGCGGCCCCCGCGACTCCGGTCTCTCCCGTCGGCTCTCGCCAAGAGCGCTTCGCGCGCGGCTGCGCTTTTGACCGCGGATCTCTGACCGGCGGCGGCGGCGGGACGTGTCGGCAAGCCGCGGCTTTTCGGGGCTTTTTTGCGGCGGGGGTTTTCCGGGGGTTTTCCGCGGCGGGGGCGTTTCGGGGGGCCCCCGCGGCGGGGCTCGGCGCTGCTCCGCTTGGCACGCCGGCGGGGAAGCGGCGCGGAGCTGCGGGTGGGTCCGATTTGCGGCGGGAGCGGGGCCGCGGCGCTCGGAGCGCGCTCCGGCGGAAGCGGGGCCGCGGCGCCCGGAACGCGCCGCCCCGGGCTCCGGCGGGAACGGTCCTCTGTGCTGGGCTGGGCTCCGCTCCCCGGCGGGGCCGGGCCGGGCTCCGATCCGGGGAAGGGGCTGTCGCGCTGAGCTTTCTCGGGTCTCCGGTCCCGGGTGGGCTCTCCTCAGGGACGGTCTGCGCTTTTGCCCCCCCCCCGAGCTCGGGTTTGACTAATAAACACATATGTGCTGCACTCCGCGTCTCCTGCTTTTCTATTGCTTTGCGCGGGGTTTTTTTTACCTTGCTCTGTGCCGTAACGCTTTCGCCTGAGGATTTTGCCTCTCTGGCTAGCGTGGCTGTATACTGTTCCCATATCCCCGGATGCATGGCATCCACTGAGCATTCGGCTGCTCCAAGCCCAGGCAGCCTTGCTATAGCAAGATAAAAGTCCCTGAGCTTAAATGCGATATTCCATTGCCTCATACTTACGACCCAGGCGACGCTGTCCATGACGCTCGCGGGTCCGGGGACGTCTCCCCTACGCCTGGGTACGGTTCCACCGTCCTGGCCGCTGCTTCTGTCCAGGTGAAACCCGTCTACCGGGCAAATTTTGTCCCGGGTTTCGGCACCAGATGTTGCCTTTATAAAAGACAATGGCGACCTGGTTACAAGAAGACAGCACGGCAGCCCGGCTTCGCCCGGGCTACTCGGACTAACGACACACGCTGGCACCAATTTGGTGGACGGTCGAAAGCCTTTATTATCTTATTTCATGGGTTTAAATAGGTTTGGGGGTCTTTGCTACGTCAGAGGGGGGCTGGGGGTTTCAGGGACAGTGGGTAGTGGAAATTTACCAGAACAGGTGTGGCTACATTTTTCTGGGACTCTTGGGGTTAACTAGATAAGCAGGGGAGAGAGAAAGGGGGGAAGGGGCCTATCTTTTCCGTGACATTCCGGTAATCTTCCGCTCCGCCTGTCCCTATCTTACCACACTGCAGCTGCCAGCCCTTTCAGTTCACCTCTGGGATGCTTCTGGCAGGTGCTCCAGGACGACTTTCCTGCGTTTTGACTTGGTCCCGATGCAGACGAATCTGGAGAATTCTTGTTCGTACCCTGCGTTTACGAGATGCAGAGATCTCGATGTCAGCTGCAGAGAAGAAGGGCTGTGCTGAATTGCTCGGGAAGAAAGGACATAGACAGCGCCTTGTGTTTGGGAGTGAGCAGCTGCTGGTTTTTTGCAGTTGACTTCGCTGTGCACTGAATGAGAGGTGGAGCAGTGCACTCTTCTACAACGAGCAGGACAGCAGAAAACAGAGAGCACAGATGGCTGACAGCATTTTGAAGCTTGCCTAGGAAAGAGTAGTGTTTTTGGAGTGTTTAGCAAATCCATGTTTCTGGGCAAGGGCGGGATGCGTGCACTGTGCTGGCAAGCTTTATCCCTGCGAGACGCGCTGGAAAAGCTTTTCGCCATGATGCAGTCCGCTTGAGACGTAGACTCCGGCTCCCCGCAGCTGTCCGCTGGAAAGCGGCGGTTGCCGGCGTCTTTCTGCCGAAGCCGCGCTTTGCAGCCTACAAGTGCGGTTCACGTCAGCGGTGCACCTAGTAGCCGCTTCTTCGCCTGCGGCAGCCGGGGAGAGCGGTTGGCTTCTGAGAGGCGAAGAACGAAACCAGCTTGTGTGCGCAGCCTTGGCACTGCTAGAGGACTCTGGTTGCAGCTGCCAGCCCTTTCAGTTCACCTCTGGCATGATTCTGGCAGGTGCTCCGGGACGACTTTCCTGCGTTTTGACTTGGTCCTGATGCAGACGAATCTGGAGAATTCTTGTTCGTACCCTGAGTGTACGAGTTGCAGAGATCTCGATGTCAGCTGCAGAGAAGAAGGGCTGTGCTGAATTGCTCGGGAAGCAAGCACATAGACAGCGCCTTGTGTTTGGGAGTGAGCAGCTGCTGGTTTTTTGCAGTTGACTTCGCTGTGCACTGAATGAGAGGTGGAGCAGTGCACTCTTCTACAACGAGCAGGACAGCAGAAAACAGAGAGCACAGATGGCTGACAGCATTTTGAAGCTTGCTTAGGAAAGAGTAGTGTTTTTGGAGTGTTTAGCAAATCCATGTTTCTGGGCAAGGGCGGGATGCGTGCACTGTGCTGGCAAGCTTTATCCCTGCGAGACGCGCTGGAAAAGCTTTTCGCCATGATGCAGTCCGCTTGAGACGCAGACTCCGGCTCCCCGCAGCTGTCCGCTGGAAAGCGGCGGTTAACAGCGTCTTTCTGCCGAAGCCGCGCTTTGCAGCCTACAAGTGCGGTTCACGTCAGCGGTGCACCTAGTAGCAGCTTCTTCGCCTCAGGCAGCCAGGGAGAGCGGTTGGCTTCTGAGAGGCGAAGAACGAAACCGGCTTGTGTGCGCAGCCTTGGCACTGCTAGAAGACGGTGGCTGCAGCTGCCAGCCCTTTCAATTCACCGCTGGCATGCTTCTGGCAGGTGCTCCAGGACGACTTTTTTGCGTTTTGACTTGGTCCTGAAGCAGACGAATCTGGAGAATTCTTGTTCGTACCCTGAGTTTACGAGTTGCAGAGAACTCGATAGCAGCTGCAGAAAAGAAGGGCTGTGCTGAATTGCTCGGGAAGCAAGGACATAGACAGCGCCTTGTGTTTGGGAGTGAGCAGCTGCTGGTTTTTTGCAGTTGACTTCGCTGTGCAATGAATGCCAGGTTGAGCTGTGCACTCTTCTACAACGAGCAGGGCAGCAGAAAACAGAGAGCACGGACGTCTGACAGCAGTTTGAAGCTTGCCTAGGAAAGAGCAGTGGTTTTGGAGTGTTCAGCAAATATATGTTTCTGGGCAAGGGCGGGATGCGTGCACTGTGCTGGCAAGCTTTCTCCCTGCGAGACACGCTGGAAAAGCTTTTCGCTATGATGCAGTCCGCTTGAGACGCAGACTTCGGCTCTCCGCAGCAGTCCGCATGGAAAGCGGCGGTTGCCGGCTTCTTTATGCCGAAACCGCGCTTTGCAGCCTACAAGTGCGGTTCACTTCAGCGGTGCACCTAGTAGCCGCTTCTTCGCCTCCGGCAGCCGGAGAGAGCGGTTGGCTTCTGAGAGGCGAAGAACGAAGGCGGCGTGTGTGCGCAGCCTTGGCACTGCTAGAGGACGGTGGCTGCAGCTGCCAGCCCTTTCAATTCACCGCTGGCATGCTTCTGGCAGGTGCTCCGGGACGACTTTCCTGCGTTTTGACTTGGTCCTGATGCAGACGAATCTGGAGAATTCTTGTTCGTACCCTGAGTTTACGAGTTGCAGAGATCTCGATGGCAGATGCAGAGAAGAAGGGCTGTGCTGAATTGCTCGGGAAGCAAGGACATAGACAGCGCCTTGTGTTTGGGAGTGAGCAGCTGCTGGTTTTTTGCAGTTGACTTCGCTGTGCACTGAATGTCAGGTGGAGCTGTGTACTCCTCTACAACGAGCAGGGCAGCAGAAAACAGAGAGCACGGACGACTGACAGCAGTTTGAAGCTTGCCTAGGAAAGAGCAGTGTTTTTGGAGTGTTCAGCAAATATATGTGTCTGGGCAAGGGCGGGATGCGTGCACAGTGCTGGCAAGCTTTAACTCTGCAAGACGCGCTGGAAAAGCTTTTCGCCATGATGCAGTCCGCTTGAGACGCAGACTCCGGCTCTCCGCAGCTGTCCGCTGGAAAGCGGCGGTTGCCGGCGTCTTTCTGCCGAAGCGGCGCTTTGCAGCCTACAAGTGCGGTTCACGTCAGCGGTGCACCTAGTAGCCGCTTCTTCGCCTGCGGCAGCCGGGGAGAGCGGTTGGCTTCTGAGAGGCGAAGAACGAAACCGGCTTGTGTGCGCAGCCTTGGCACTGCTAGAGGAGGGTGGCTGCAGCTGCCAGCCCTTTCAGTTCACCTCTGGCATGATTCTGGCAGGTGCTCCGGGACGACTTTCCTGCGTTTTGACTTGGTCCTGATGCAGACGAATCTGGAGAATTCTTGTTTGTACCCTGAGTGTACGAGTTGCAGAGAACTCGATAGCAGCTGCAGAGAAGAAGGGCTGTGCTGAATTGCTCGGGAAGCAAGGACATAGACAGCGCCTTGTTTTTGGGAGTGAGCAGCTGCTGGTTTTTTGCAGTTGACTTCGCTGTGCACTGAATGTCAGGTGGAGCTGTGCACTCCTCTACAACGAGCAGGGCAGCAGAAAACAGAGAGCACGGACGTCTGAAAGCAGTTTGAAGCTTGCCTAGGAAAGAGCAGTGTTTTTGGAGTGTTCAGCAAATATATGTTTCTGGGCAAGGGCGGGATGCGTGCACTGTGCTGGCAAGCTTTATCCCTGCAAGACGCGCTGGAAAAGCTTTTCGCCATGACGCAGTTCGCTTGAGACGCAGACTTCGGCTCTCCGCAGCTGTCCGCAGGGAAGCGGCGGTTGCCGGCGTCTTTCTGCCGAAACCGCGCTTTGCAGCCTACAAGTGCGGTTCACGTCACCGGTGCACCTAGTAGCCGCTTCTTCGCCTCAGGCAGCCGGGGAGAGCGGTTGGCTTCTGAGAGGCGAAGAACGAAAGCGGCTTGTGTGCGCACCCTTGGCACTGCTAGAGGAGGGTGGCTGCAGCTGCCAGCCCTTTCAGTTCACCTCTGGGATGCTTCTGGCAGGTGCTCCAGGACGACTTTCCTGCGTTTTGACTTGGTCCCGATGCAGACGAATCTGGAGAATTCTTGTTCGTACCCTGCGTTTACGAGATGCAGAGATCTCGATGTCAGCTGCAGAGAAGAAGGGCTGTGCTGAATTGCTCGGGAAGAAAGGACATAGACAGCGCCTTGTGTTTGGGAGTGAGCAGCTGCTGGTTTTTTGCAGTTGACTTCGCTGTGCACTGAATGTCAGGTGGAGCTGTGCACTCTTCTACAACGAGCAGGGCAGCAGAAAACAGAGAGCACGGACGTCTTACAGCAGTTTGAAGCTTGCCTAGGAAAGAGCAGTGGTTTTGGAGTGTTCAGCAAATCCATGTTTCTGGGCAAGGGCGGGATGCGTGCAGTGTGCTGGCAAGCTCTCTCCCTGCGAGATACGCTGGAAAAGCTTTTCGCTATCATGCAGTCCGCTAGAGACGCAGACTCCGGTTCTCGGCAGCTGTCCGCAGGGAAGCGGCGGTTGCCGGCGTCTTTCTGCCGAAACCGCGCTTTGCAGCCTACAAGTGCGGTTCACGTCACCGGTGCACCTAGTAGCCGCTTCTTCGCCTCCGGCAGCCGGGGAGAGCGGTTGGCTTCTGAGAGGCGAAGAACGAAACCGGCTTGTGTGCGCAGCCTTGGCACTGCTAGAAGACGGTGGCTGCAGCTGCCACCCCTTTCAATTCACCGCTGGCATGCTTCTGGCAGGTGCTCCAGGACGGCTTTCCTGCGTTTTGACTTGGTCCTGATGCAGACGAATCTGGAGAATTCTTGTTCGTGCCCTGAGCTTCCGAGATGCAGAGAAGAAGGGCTGCGTTGAGTTGCTCGGGAAGCAAGGACATAGACAGCGCCTTGTGTTTGGGAGTGAGCAGCTGCTGGTTTTTTGCAATTGACTTCGCTGTGCACTGAATGCCAGGTGGAGCTGTGCACTCTTCTACAACGAGCAGGACAGCAGAAAACAGAGAGCACAGATGGCTGACAGCATTTTGAAGCTTGCTTAGGAAAGAGTAGTGTTTATGGAGTGTTTAGCAAATCCATGTTTCTGGGCAAGGGCGGGATGCGTGCACTGTGCTGACAAGCTTTCTCCCTGCGAGACAACCTGGAAAAGCTTTTCGCCATGATGCAGTCCGCTTGAGACGCAGACTCCGGCTCCCCGCAGCTGTCCGCTGGAAAGCGGCGGTTACCTGCGTCTTTCTGCCGAAGCCGCGCTTTGCAGCCTACAAGTGCGGTTCACGTCAGTGGTGCACCTAGTAGCAGCTTCTTCGCCTCCGGCAGCCGGGGAGAGCGGTTGGCTTCTGAGAGGCGAAGAACGAAACCGGCTTGTGTGCGCAGCCTTGGCACTGCTAGAAGACGGTGGCTGCAGCTGCCAGCCCTTTCAATTCACCGCTGGCATGCTTCTGGCAGGTGCTCCAGGACGACTTTCCTGCGTTTTGACTTGGTCCTGATGCAGACGAATCTGGAGAATTCTTGTTCGTACCCTGAGTTTACGAGTTGCAGGGATCTCGATGGCAGCTGCAGAGAAGAACGTCTTTGCTGAATTGCTCTGGAAGCAAGGACATAGACAGAGCCTTGAGTTTGGAAGTGAGCAGCTGCTGTTTTTTTTCAATTGACTTCGCTGTGCACTGAATGCCAGGGTGAGCTGTGCACTCTTCTACAACGAGCAGGGCAGCAGAAAACAGAGAGCACAGATGGCTGACAGCAGTTTGAAGCTTGCCTAGGAAAGAGCAGTGTTTTTGGAGTGTTCAGCAAATCCATGTTTCTGGGCAAGGGCGGGATGCGTGCAGTGTGCTGGCAAGCTCTCTCCCTGCGAGACACGCTGGAAAAGCTTTTCGCTATCATGCAGTCCGCTAGAGACACAGACTCCGGCTCTCCGCAGCTGTCCGCAGGGAAGCGGCGGTTGCCGGCTTCTTTCTGCCGAAACCCCGCTTTGCAGCCTACAAGTGCGGTTCACGTCAGCGGTGCACCTAGTAGCCGCTTCTTCGCCTCCGGCAGCCGGGGAGAGCGGTTGGCTTCTGAGAGGCGAAGAACGAAGGCGGCGTGTGCGCGCAGCCTTGGCACTGCTAGAGGACTGTGGCTGCAGCTGCCAGCCCTTTCAATTCACCGCTGGCATGCTTCTGGCAGGTGCTCCAGGACGACTTTCCTGCGTTTTGACTTGGTCCTGATGCAGACGAATCTGGAGAATTCTTGTTCGTGCCCTGAGCTTCCGAGATGCAGAGAAGAAGGGCTGCGCAGAGTTGCTCGGGAAGCAAGGACATAGACAGCGCCTTGTGTTTGGGAGTGAGCAGCTGCTGGTTTTTTGCAATTGACTTCGCTGTGCACTGAATGTCAGGTGGAGCTGTGCACTCTTCTACAACGAGCAGGACAGCAGAAAACAGAGAGCACAGATGGCTGACAGCAGTTTGAAGCTTGCCTAGGAAAGAGCAGTGTTTTTGGAGTGTTCAGCAAATCCATGTTTCTGGGCAAGGGCGGGATGCGTGCAGTGTGCTGGCAAGCTCTCTCCCTGCGAGACACGCTGGAAAAGCTTTTCGCTATCATGCAGTCCGCTAGAGACGCAGACTCCGGCTCTCCACAGCTGTCCGCAGGGAAGCGGCGGTTGCCGGCTTCTTTCTGCCGAAACCGCGCTTTGCAGCCTACAAGTGCGGTTCACGTCAGCGGTGCACCTAGTAGCCGCTTCTTCGCCTCCGGCAGCCGGGGAGAGCGGTTGGCTTCTGAGAGGCGAAGAACGAAGGCGGCGTGTGCGCGCAGCCTTGGCACTGCTAGAGGACTGTGGCTGCAGCTGCCAGCCCTTTCAATTCACCGCTGGCATGCTTCTGGCAGGTGCTCCAGGACGACTTTCCTGCGTTTTGACTTGGTCCTGATGCAGACGAATCTGGAGAATTCTTGTTCGTGCCCTGAGCTTCCGAGATGCAGAGAAGAAGGGCTGCGCTGAGTTGCTCGGGAAGCAAGGACATAGACAGCGCCTTGTGTTTGGGAGTGAGCAGCTGCTGGTTTTTTGCAATTGACTTCGCTGTGCACTGAATGCCAGGTGGAGCTGTGCACTCTTCTACAACGAGCAGGACAGCAGAAAACAGAGAGCACAGATGGCTGACAGCATTTTGAAGCTTGCCTAAGAAAGAGCAGTGTTTTTGGAGTGTTCAGCAAATATATGTGTCTGGGCAAGGGCGGGATGCGTGCACAGTGCTGGCAAGCTTTATCCCTGCGAGACGCGCTGGAAAAGCTTTTCGCCATGATGCAGTCCGCTTGAGACGCAGACTCCGGCTCTCCGCAGCTGTCTGCAGGGAAAGCGGCGGTTGCCGGCGTCTTTCTGCCGAAGCCGCGCTTTGCAGCCTACAAGTGCGGTTCACGTCAGCGGCGCACCTAGTAGCCGCTTCTTCGCCTCCGGCAGCCGGGGAGAGCGGTTGGCTTCTGAGAGGCGAAGAACGAAACCGGCTTGTGTGCGGAGCCTTGGCACTGCTAGAGGACGGTGGTTGCAGCTGCCAGCCCTTTCAGTTCACCTCTGGGATGCTTCTGGCAGGTGCTCCAGGACGACTTTCCTGCGTTTTGACTTGGTCCTGATGCAGACGAATCTGGAGAATTCTTGTTCGTACCCTGAGTTTACGAGTTGCAGAGATCTCGATGTCAGCTGCAGAGAAGAAGGGCTGTGCTGAATTGCTCTGGAAGCAAGGACATAGACAGCGCCTTGTGTTTGGGAGTGAGCAGCTGCTGGTTTTTTGCAGTTGACTTCGCTGTGCACTGAATGTCAGGTGGAGCTGTGTACTCCTCTAAAACGAGCAGGGCAGCGGGAAACAGAGAGCACGGACGTCTGACAGCAGTTTGAAGCTTGCCTAGGAAAGAGCAGTGTTTTTGGAGTGTTCAGCAAATATATGTGTCTGGGCAAGGGCGGGATGCGTGCACAGTGCTGGCAAGCTTTAACTCTGCAAGACGCGCTGGAAAAGCTTTTCACCATGATGCAGTCCGCTTGAGACGCAGACTCCGGCTCTCCGCAGCTGTCCGCAGGGAAGCGGCGGTTGCCGGCGTCTTTCTGCCGAAGCGGCGCTTTGCAGCCTACAAGTGCGGTTCACGTCAGCGGTGCACCTAGTAGCCGCTTCTTCGCCTCCGGCAGCCGGGGAGAGCGGTTGGCTTCTGAGAGGAGAAGAACGAAACCGGCTTGTGTGCGCAGCCTTGGCACTGCTAGAGGACGGTGGTTGCAGATGCCAGCCCTTTCAGTTCACCTCTTGCATGATTCTGGCAGGTGCTCTGGGACGACTTTCCTGCGTTTTGACTTGGTCCTGATGCAGACGAATCTGGAGAATTCTTGTTCGTACCCTGCGTTTATGAGATGCAGAGAAGAAGGGCTGCGCTGAGTTGCTCGGGAAGCAAGGACATAGACAGCGCCTTGTGTTTGGGAGTGAGCAGCTGCTGGTTTTTTGCAATTGACTTCGCTGTGCACTGAATGTCAGGTGGAGCTGTGCACTCTTCTACAACGAGCAGGACAGCAGAAAACAGAGAGCACAGATGGCTGACAGCAGTTTGAAGCGTGCCTAAGAAAGAGTTGTGTTTTTGGAGTGTTCAGCAAATCCATGTGTCTGGGCAAGGGCAGGATGCGTGCACTGTGCTGGCAAGCTCTCTCCCTGCGAGACACGCTGGAAAAGCTTTTCGCCATGATGCAGTCCGCTTGAGACGCAGACTCCGGCTCTCCGCAGCTGTCCGCTGGAAAGCAGCGGTTGCCGGCGTCTTTCTGCCGAAGCGGCGCTTTGCAGCCTACAAGTGCGGTTCACGTCAGCGGTGCACCTAGTAGCCGCTTCTTCGCCTGCGGCAGCCGGGGAGCGCGGTTGGCTTCTGAGAGGCGAAGAACGAAACCGGCTTGTGTGCGCAGCCTTGGCACTGCTAGAGGACGGTGGTTGCAGCTGCCAGCCCTTTCAGTTCTCCTCTGGCATGATTCTGGCAGGTGCTCCGGGACGACTTTCCTGCGTTTTGACTTGGTCCTGACGCAGACGAATCTGGAGAATTCTTGTTCGTACCCTGAGTGTACGAGTTGCAGAGAACTCGATAGCAGCTGCAGAAAAGAAGGGCTTCGCTGAATTGCTCGGGAAGAAAGGACATAGACAGCGCCTTGTTTTTGGGAGTGAGCAGCTGCTGGTTTTTTGCAGTTGACTTCGCTGTGCACTGAATGTCAGGTGGAGCTGTGCACTCCTCTACAACGAGCAGGGCAGCAGAAAACAGAGAGCACAGACGTCTGAAAGCAGTTTGAAGCTTGCCTAGGAAAGAGCAGTGTTTTTGGAGTGTTCAGCAAATATATGTGTCTGGGCAAGGGCGGGATGCGTGCACTGTGCTGGCAAGCTTTATCCCTGCAAGACGCGCTGGAAAAGCTTTTCGCCATGACGCAGTTCGCTTGAGACGCAGACTTCGGCTCTCCGCAGCTGTCCGCAGGGAAGCGGCGGTTGCCGGCGTCTTTCTGCCGAAGCCGCGCTTTGCAGCCTACAAGTGCGGTTCACGTCACCGGTGCACCTAGTAGCCGCTTCTTCGCCTCAGGCAGCCGGGGAGAGCGGTTGGCTTCTGAGAGGCGAAGAACGAAACCGGCTTTTGTGCGCAGCCTTGGCACTGCTAGAGGAGGGCGGCTGCAGCTGCCAGCCCTTTCAATTCACCGCTGGCATGCTTCTGGCAGGTGCTCCAGGACGACTTTCCTGCGTTTTCACTTGGTCCTGATGCAGACGAATCTGGAGAATTCTTGTTCGTACCCTGAGTTTACGAGTTGCAGAGATCTCGATGTCAGCTGCAGAGAAGAAGGGCTGTGCTGAATTGCTCGGGAAGAAAGGACATAGACAGCGCCTTGTGTTTGGGAGTGAGCAGCTGCTGGTTTTTTGCAGTTGACTTCGATATGCACTGAATGAGAGGTGGAGCAGTGCACTCTTCTACAACGAGCAGGACAGCAGAAAAGAGAGAGCACAGATGGCTGACAGCATTTTGAAGCTTGCTTAGGAAAGAGTAGTGTTTATGGAGTGTTTAGCAAATCCATGTTTCTGGGCAAGGGCGGGATGCGTGCACTGTGCTGACAAGCTTTCTCCCTGCGAGACAACCTGGAAAAGCTTTTCGCCATGATGCAGTCCGCTAGAGACGCAGACTCCGGCTCCCCGCAGCTGTCCGCTGGAAAGCGGCGGTTACCAGCGTCTTTCTGCCGAAGCCGCGCTTTGCAGCCTACAAGTGCGGTTCACGTCAGCGGTGCACCTAGTAGCAGCTTTATCGCCTCCGGCAGCCGGGGAGAGCGGTTGGCTTCTGAGAGGCGAAGAACGAAACCGGCTTGTGTGCGCAGCCTTGGCACTGCTAGAAGACGGTGGCTGCAGCTGCCAGCCCTTTCAATTCACCGCTGGCCTGCTTCTGGCAGGTGCTCCAGGACGACTTTCCTGCGTTTTGACTTGGTCCTGATGCAGACGAATCTGGAGAATTCTTGTTCGTACCCTGAGTTTACGAGTTGCAGGGATCTCGATGGCAGCTGCAGAGAAGAAGGGCTGTGCTGAATTGCTCTGGAAGCAAGGACATAGACAGAGCCTTGAGTTTGGGAGTGAGCAGCTGCTGTTTTTTTTCAATTGACTTCGCTGTGCACTGAATGCCAGGGTGAGCTGTGCACTCTTCTACAACGAGCAGGGCAGCAGAAAACAGAGAGCACGGACGTCTGACAGCAGTTTGAAGCTTGCCTAGGAAAGAGCAGTGTTTTTGGAGTGTTCAGCAAATCCATGTTTCTGGGCAAGGGCGGGATGCGTGCAGTGTGCTGGCAAGCTCTCTCCCTGCGAGACACGCTGGAAAAGCTTTTCGCTATGATGCAGTCCGCTAGAGACGCAGACTCCGGCTCTCCGCAGCTGTCCGCAGGGAAGCGGCGGTTGCCGGCTTCTTTCTGCCGAAACCGCGCTTTGCAGCCTACAAGTGCGGTTCACGTCAGCGGTGCACCTAGTAGCCGCTTCTTCGCCTCCAGCAGCCGGAGAGAGCGGTTGGCTTCTGAGAGGCGAAGAACGAAGGCGGCGTGTGTGCGCAGCCTTGGCACTGCTAGAGGACGGTGGCTGCAGCTGCCAGCCCTTTCAATTCACCGCTGGCATGCTTCTGGCAGGTGCTCCAGGACGACTTTCCTGCGTTTTGACTTGGTCCTGATGCAGACGAATCTGGAGAATTCTTGTTCGTGCCCTGAGCTTCCGAGATGCAGAGAAGAAGGGCTGCGTTGAGTTGCTCGGGAAGCAAGGACATAGACAGCGCCTTGTGTTTGGGAGTGAGCAGCTGCTGGTTTTTTGCAATTAACTTCGCTGTGCACTGAATACCAGGTGGAGCTGTGCACTCTTCTACAACGAGCAGGACAGCAGAAAACAGAGAGCACAGATGGCTGACAGCATTTTGAAGCTTGCCTAAGAAAGAGCAGTGTTTTTGGAGTGTTCAGCAAATATATGTGTCTGGGCAAGGGCGGGATGCGTGCACAGTGCTGGCAAGCTTTATCCCTGCGAGACGCGCTGGAAAAGCTTTTCGCCATGATGCAGTCCGCTTGAGACGCAGACTCCGGCTCTCCGCAGCTGTCCGCAGGGAAAGCGGCGGTTGCCGGCGTCTTTCTGCCGAAGCCGCGCTTTGCAGCCTACAAGTGCGGTTCACGTCAGCGGCGCACCTAGTAGCCGCTTCTTCGCCTCCGGCAGCCGGGGAGAGCGGTTGGCTTCTGAGAGGCGAAGAACGAAACCGGCTTGTGTGCGCAGCCTTGGCACTGCTAGAGGACGGTGGCTGCAGCTGCCAGCCCTTTCAGTTCACCTCTGGCATGATTCTGGCAGGTGCTCCGGGACGACTTTCCTGCGTTTTGACTTGGTCCTGATGCAGACGAATCTGGAGAATTCTTGTTCGTACCCTGCGTTTACGAGATGCAGAGAAGAAGGGCTGCGCTGAGTTGCTCGGGAAGCAAGGACATAGACAGCGCCTTGTGTTTGGGAGTGAGCAGCTGCTGGTTTTTTGCAATTGACTTCGCTGTGCACTGAATGTCAGGTGGAGCTGTGCACTCTTCTACAACGAGCAGGACAGCAGAAAACAGAGAGCACAGATGGCTGACAGCAGTTTGAAGCGTGCCTAAGAAAGAGTTGTGTTTTTGGAGTGTTCAGTAAATCCATGTGTCTGGGCAAGGGCGGGATGCGTGCACAGTGCTGGCAAGCTTTAACTCTGCAAGACGCGCTGGAAAAGCTTTTCGCCATGATGCAGTCCGCTTGAGACGCAGACTCCGGCTCTCCGCAGCTGTCCGCTGGAAAGCAGCGGTTGCCGGCGTCTTTCTGCCGAAGCGGCGCTTTGCAGCCTACAAGTGCGGTTCACGTCAGCGGTGCACCTAGTAGCCGCTTCTTCGCCTGCGGCAGCCGGGGAGCGCGGTTGGCTTCTGAGAGGCGAAGAACGAAACCGGCTTGTGTGCGCAGCCTTGGCACTGCTAGAGGACGGTGGTTGCAGCTGCCAGCCCTTTCAGTTCACCTCTGGCATGATTCTGGCAGGTGCTCCGGGACGACTTTCCTGCGTTTTGACTTGGTCCTGATGCAGACGAATCTGGAGAATTCTTGTTTGTACCCTGAGTGTACGAGTTGCAGAGAACTCGATAGCAGCTGCAGAAAAGAAGGGCTTCGCTGAATTGCTCGGGAAGAAAGGACATAGACAGCGCCTTGTTTTTGGGAGTGAGCAGCTGCTGGTTTTTTGCAGTTGACTTCGCTGTGCACTGAATGTCAGGTGGAGCTGTGCACTCCTCTACAACGAGCAGGGCAGCAGAAAACAGAGAGCACGGACGTCTGAAAGCAGTTTGAAGCTTGCCTAGGAAAGAGCAGTGTTTTTGGAGTGTTCAGCAAATCCATGTTTCTGGGCAAGGGCGGGATGCGTGCAGTGTGCTGGCAAGCTCTCTCCCTGCGAGACACGCTGGAAAAGCTTTTCGCTATCATGCAGTTCCCTAGAGACGCAGACTCCGGCTCTCCGCAGCTGTCCGCAGGGAAGCGGCGGTTGCCGGCTTCTTTCTGCCGAAACCGCGCTTTGCAGCCTACAAGTGCGGTTCACGTCAGCGGTGCACCTAGTAGCCGCTTCTTCGCCTCCGGCAGCCGGGGAGAGCGGTTGGCTTCTGAGAGGAGAAGAACGAAACCGGCTTGTGTGCGCACCCTTGGCACTGCTAGAGGACGGTGGCTGCAGCTGCCAGCCATTTCAGTTCACCTCTGGGATGCTTCTGGCAGGTGCTCCAGGACGACTTTCCTGCGTTTTGACTTGGTCCCGATGCAGACGAATCTGGAGAATTCTTGTTCGTACCCTGCGTTTACGAGATGCAGAGATCTCGATGTCAGCTGCAGAGAAGAAGGGCTGTGCTGAATTGCTCGGGAAGAAAGGACATAGACAGCGCCTTGTGTTTGGGAGTGAGCAGCTGCTGGTTTTTTGCAGTTGACTTCGCTGTGCACTGAATGAGAGGTGGAGCAGTGCACTCTTCTACAACGAGCAGGACAGCAGAAAACAGAGAGCACAGATGGCTGACAGCATTTTGAAGCTTGCTTAGGAAAGAGTAGTGTTTTTGAGTGTTTAGCAAATCCATGTTTCTGGGCAAGGGCGGGATGCGTGCACTGTGCTGACAAGCTTTCTCCCTGCGAGACAACCTGGAAAAGCTTTTCGCCATGATGCAGTCCGCTTGAGACGCAGACTCCGGCTCCTCGCAGCTGTCCGCTGGAAAGCGGCGGTTGCCGGCGTCTTTCTGCCGAAGCCGCGCTTTGCAGCCTACAAGTGCGGTTCACGTCAGCGGTGCACCTAGTAGCCGCTTCTTCGCCTCCGGCAGCCGGGGAGAGCGGTTGGCTTCTGAGAGGCGAAGAACGAAACCGGCTTGTGTGCGCTGCCTTGGCACTGCTAGAGGACGGTGGCTGCATCTGCCAGCCCTTTCAATTCACCGCTGGCATGCTTCTGGCAGGTGCTCCAGGACGACTTTCCTGCGTTTTGACTTGGTCCTGATGCAGACGAATCTGGAGAATTCTTGTTCATGCCCTGAGCTTCCGAGATGCAGAGAAGAAGGGCTGCACTGAGTTGCTCGGGAAGCAAGGACATAGACAGCGCCTTTTGTTTGGGAGTGAGCAGCTGCTGGTTTTTTGCAGTTGACTTCGATGTGCACTGAATGTCAGGTGGAGCTGTGCACTCTTCTACAACGAGCAGGGCAGCAGAAAATAGAGAACACAGATGTATGACAGCAGTTTGAAGCTTGCCTAGGAAAGAGCAGTGTTTTTGGAGTGTTCAGCAAATCCATGTTTCGGGGCAAGGGCAGGATGCGTGCACTGTGCTGGCAAGCTCTCTCCCTGCGAGACACGCTGGAAAAGCTTTTCGCTATCATGCAGTCCGCTAGAGACGCAGACTCCGGTTCTCGGCAGCTGTCCGCAGGGAAGCGGCGGTTGCCGGCGTCTTTCTGCCGAAACCGCGCTTTGCAGCCTACAAGTGCGGTTCACGTCACCGGTGCACCTAGTAGCCGCTTCTTCGCCTCCGGCAGCCGGGGAGAGCGGTTGGCTTCTGAGAGGCGAAGAACGAAACCGGCTTGTGTGCGCAGCCTTGGCACTGCTAGAAGACGGTGGCTGCAGCTGCCACCCCTTTCAATTCACCGCTGGCATGCTTCTGGCAGGTGCTCCAGGACGGCTTTCCTGCGTTTTGACTTGGTCCTGATGCAGACGAATCTGGAGAATTCTTGTTCGTGCCCTGAGCTTCCGAGATGCAGAGAAGAAGGGCTGCGTTGAGTTGCTCGGGAAGCAAGGACATAGACAGCGCCTTGTGTTTGGGAGTGAGCAGCTGCTGGTTTTTTGCAATTGACTTCGCTGTGCACTGAATGCCAGGTGGAGCTGTGCACTCTTCTACAACGAGCAGGACAGCAGAAAACAGAGAGCACAGATGGCTGACAGCATTTTGAAGCTTGCTTAGGAAAGAGTAGTGTTTATGGAGTGTTTAGCAAATCCATGTTTCTGGGCAAGGGCGGGATGCGTGCACTGTGCTGACAAGCTTTCTCCCTGCGAGACAACCTGGAAAAGCTTTTCGCCATGATGCAGTCCGCTTGAGACGCAGACTCCGGCTCCCCGCAGCTGTCCGCTGGAAAGCGGCAGTTACCAGCGTCTTTCTGCCGAAGCCGCGCTTTGCAGCCTACAAGTGCGGTTCACGTCAGCGGTGCACCTAGTAGCAGCTTCTTCGCCTCCGGCAGCCGGGGAGAGCGGTTGGCTTCTGAGAGGCGAAGAACGAAACCGGCTTGTGTGCGCAGCCTTGGCACTGCTAGAAGACGGTGGCTGCAGCTGCCAGCCCTTTCAATTCACCGCTGGCATGCTTCTGGCAGGTGCTCCAGGACGACTTTCCTGCGTTTTGACTTGGTCCTGATGCAGACGAATCTGGAGAATTCTTGTTCGTACCCTGAGTTTACGAGTTGCAGGGATCTCGATGGCAGCTGCAGAGAAGAACGTCTTTGCTGAATTGCTCTGGAAGCAAGGACATAGACAGAGCCTTGAGTTTGGAAGTGAGCAGCTGCTGTTTTTTTTCAATTGACTTCGCTGTGCACTGAATGCCAGGGTGAGCTGTGCACTCTTCTACAACGAGCAGGGCAGCAGAAAACAGAGAGCACAGATGGCTGACAGCAGTTTGAAGCTTGCCTAGGAAAGAGCAGTGTTTTTGGAGTGTTCAGCAAATCCATGTTTCTGGGCAAGGGCGGGATGCGTGCAGTGTGCTGGCAAGCTCTCTCCCTGCGAGACACGCTGGAAAAGCTTTTCGCTATCATGCAGTCCGCTAGAGACACAGACTCCGGCTCTCCGCAGCTGTCCGCAGGGAAGCGGCGGTTGCCGGCTTCTTTCTGCCGAAACCCCGCTTTGCAGCCTACAAGTGCGGTTCACGTCAGCGGTGCACCTAGTAGCCGCTTCTTCGCCTCCGGCAGCCGGGGAGAGCGGTTGGCTTCTGAGAGGCGAAGAACGAAGGCGGCGTGTGCGCGCAGCCTTGGCACTGCTAGAGGACTGTGGCTGCAGCTGCCAGCCCTTTCAATTCACCGCTGGCATGCTTCTGGCAGGTGCTCCAGGACGACTTTCCTGCGTTTTGACTTGGTCCTGATGCAGACGAATCTGGAGAATTCTTGTTCGTGCCCTGAGCTTCCGAGATGCAGAGAAGAAGGGCTGCGCAGAGTTGCTCGGGAAGCAAGGACATAGACAGCGCCTTGTGTTTGGGAGTGAGCAGCTGCTGGTTTTTTGCAATTGACTTCGCTGTGCACTGAATGTCAGGTGGAGCTGTGCACTCTTCTACAACGAGCAGGACAGCAGAAAACAGAGAGCACAGATGGCTGACAGCAGTTTGAAGCTTGCCTAGGAAAGAGCAGTGTTTTTGGAGTGTTCAGCAAATCCATGTTTCTGGGCAAGGGCGGGATGCGTGCAGTGCGCTGGCAAGCTCTCTCCCTGCGAGACACGCTGGAAAAGCTTTTCGCTATCATGCAGTCCGCTAGAGACGCAGACTCCGGCTCTCCACAGCTGTCCGCAGGGAAGCGGCGGTTGCCGGCTTCTTTCTGCCGAAACCGCGCTTTGCAGCCTACAAGTGCGGTTCACGTCAGCGGTGCACCTAGTAGCCGCTTCTTCGCCTCCGGCAGCCGGGGAGAGCGGTTGGCTTCTGAGAGGCGAAGAACGAAGGCGGCGTGTGCGCGCAGCCTTGGCACTGCTAGAGGACTGTGGCTGCAGCTGCCAGCCCTTTCAATTCACCGCTGGCATGCTTCTGGCAGGTGCTCCAGGACGACTTTCCTGCGTTTTGACTTGGTCCTGATGCAGACGAATCTGGAGAATTCTTGTTCGTGCCCTGAGCTTCCGAGATGCAGAGAAGAAGGGCTGCGCTGAGTTGCTCGGGAAGCAAGGACATAGACAGCGCCTTGTGTTTGGGAGTGAGCAGCTGCTGGTTTTTTGCAATTGACTTCGCTGTGCACTGAATGCCAGGTGGAGCTGTGCACTCTTCTACAACGAGCAGGACAGCAGAAAACAGAGAGCACAGATGGCTGACAGCATTTTGAAGCTTGCCTAAGAAAGAGCAGTGTTTTTGGAGTGTTCAGCAAATATATGTGTCTGGGCAAGGGCGGGATGCGTGCACAGTGCTGGCAAGCTTTATCCCTGCGAGACGCGCTGGAAAAGCTTTTCGCCATGATGCAGTCCGCTTGAGACGCAGACTCCGGCTCTCCGCAGCTGTCCGCAGGGAAAGCGGCGGTTGCCGGCGTCTTTCTGCCGAAGCCGCGCTTTGCAGCCTACAAGTGCGGTTCACGTCAGCGGCGCACCTAGTAGCCGCTTCTTCGCCTCCGGCAGCCGGGGAGAGCGGTTGGCTTCTGAGAGGCGAAGAACGAAACCGGCTTGTGTGCGGAGCCTTGGCACTGCTAGAGGACGGTGGTTGCAGCTGCCAGCCCTTTCAGTTCACCTCTGGGATGCTTCTGGCAGGTGCTCCAGGACGACTTTCCTGCGTTTTGACTTGGTCCTGATGCAGACGAATCTGGAGAATTCTTGTTCGTACCCTGAGTTTACGAGTTGCAGAGATCTCGATGTCAGCTGCAGAGAAGAAGGGCTGTGCTGAATTGCTCGGGAAGCAAGGACATAGACAGCGCCTTGTGTTTGGGAGTGAGCAGCTGCTGGTTTTTTGCAGTTGACTTCGCTGTGCACTGAATGTCAGGTGGAGCTGTGTACTCCTCTACAACGAGCAGGGCAGCGGAAAACAGAGAGCACGGACGTCTGACAGCAGTTTGAAGCTTGCCTAGGAAAGAGCAGTGTTTTTGGAGTGTTCAGCAAATATATGTGTCTGGGCAAGGGCGGGATGCGTGCACAGTGCTGGCAAGCTTTAACTCTGCAAGACGCGCTGGAAAAGCTTTTCACCATGATGCAGTCCGCTTGAGACGCAGACTCCGGCTCTCCGCAGCTGTCCGCAGGGAAGCGGCGGTTGCCGGCGTCTTTCTGCCGAAGCGGCGCTTTGCAGCCTACAAGTGCGGTTCACGTCAGCGGTGCACCTAGTAGCCGCTTCTTCGCCTCCGGCAGCCGGGGAGAGCGGTTGGCTTCTGAGAGGAGAAGAACGAAACCGGCTTGTGTGCGCAGCCTTGGCACTGCTAGAGGACGGTGGTTGCAGATGCCAGCCCTTTCAGTTCACCTCTGGCATGATTCTGGCAGGTGCTCTGGGACGACTTTCCTGCGTTTTGACTTGGTCCTGATGCAGACGAATCTGGAGAATTCTTGTTCGTACCCTGCGTTTATGAGATGCAGAGAAGAAGGGCTGCGCTGAGTTGCTCGGGAAGCAAGGACATAGACAGCGCCTTGTGTTTGGGAGTGAGCAGCTGCTGGTTTTTTGCAATTGACTTCGCTGTGCACTGAATGTCAGGTGGAGCTGTGCACTCTTCTACAACGAGCAGGACAGCAGAAAACAGAGAGCACAGATGGCTGACAGCAGTTTGAAGCGTGCCTAAGAAAGAGTTGTGTTTTTGGAGTGTTCAGCAAATCCATGTGTCTGGGCAAGGGCAGGATGCGTGCACTGTGCTGGCAAGCTCTCTCCCTGCGAGACACGCTGGAAAAGCTTTTCGCCATGATGCAGTCCGCTTGAGACGCAGACTCCGGCTCTCCGCAGCTGTCCGCTGGAAAGCAGCGGTTGCCGGCGTCTTTCTGCCGAAGCGGCGCTTTGCAGCCTACAAGTGCGGTTCACGTCAGCGGTGCACCTAGTAGCCGCTTCTTCGCCTGCGGCAGCCGGGGAGCGCGGTTGGCTTCTGAGAGGCGAAGAACGAAACCGGCTTGTGTGCGCAGCCTTGGCACTGCTAGAGGACGGTGGTTGCAGCTGCCAGCCCTTTCAGTTCTCCTCTGGCATGATTCTGGCAGGTGCCCCGGGACGACTTTCCTGCGTTTTGACTTGGTCCTGACGCAGACGAATCTGGAGAATTCTTGTTCGTACCCTGAGTGTACGAGTTGCAGAGAACTCGATAGCAGCTGCAGAAAAGAAGGGCTTCGCTGAATTGCTCGGGAAGAAAGGACATAGACAGCGCCTTGTTTTTGGGAGTGAGCAGCTGCTGGTTTTTTGCAGTTGACTTCGCTGTGCACTGAATGTCAGGTGGAGCTGTGCACTCCTCTACAACGAGCAGGGCAGCAGAAAACAGAGAGCACAGACGTCTGAAAGCAGTTAGAAGCTTGCCTAGGAAAGAGCAGTGTTTTTGGAGTGTTCAGCAAATATATGTGTCTGGGCAAGGGCGGGATGCGTGCACTGTGCTGGCAAGCTTTATCCCTGCAAGACGCGCTGGAAAAGCTTTTCGCCATGACGCAGTTCGCTTGAGACGCAGACTTCGGCTCTCCGCAGCTGTCCGCAGGGAAGCGGCGGTTGCCGGCGTCTTTCTGCCGAAGCCGCGCTTTGCAGCCTACAAGTGCGGTTCACGTCACCGGTGCACCTAGTAGCCGCTTCTTCGCCTCAGGCAGCCGGGGAGAGCGGTTGGCTTCTGAGAGGAGAAGAACGAAACCGGCTTGTGTGCGCACCCTTGGCACTGCTAGAGGACGGTGGCTGCAGCTGCCAGCCCTTTCAGTTCACCTCTGGGATGCTTCTGGCAGGTGCTCCAGGACGGCTTTCCTGCGTTTTGACTTGGTCCCGATGCAGACGAATCTGGAGAATTCTTGTTCGTACCCTGCGTTTACGAGATGCAGAGATCTCGATGTCAGCTGCAGAGAAGGGCTGTGCTGAATTGCTCGGGAAGAAAGGACATAGACAGCGCCTTGTGTTTGGGAGTGAGCAGCTGCTGGTTTTTTGCAGTTGACTTCGCTGTGCACTGAATGAGAGGTGGAGCAGTGCACTCTTCTACAACGAGCAGGACAGCAGAAAACAGAGAGCACAGATGGCTGACAGCATTTTGAAGCTTGCTTAGGAAAGAGTAGTGTTTTTGGAGTGTTTAGCAAATCCATGTTTCTGGGCAAGGGCGGGATGCGTGCACTGTGCTGACAAGCTTTCTCCCTGCGAGACAACCTGGAAAAGCTTTTCGCCATGATGCAGTCCGCTTGAGACGCAGACTCCGGCTCCCCGCAGCTGTCCGCTGGAAAGCGGCGGTTAACAGCGTCTTTCTGCCGAAGCCGCGCTTTGCAGCCTACAAGTGCGGTTCACGTCAGCGGTGCACCTAGTAGCAGCTTCTTCGCCTCCGGCAGCCGGGGAGAGCGGTTGGCTTCTGAGAGGCGAAGAACGAAACCGGCTTGTGTGCGCAGCCTTGGCACTGCTAGAAGACGGTGGCTGCAGCTGCCAGCCCTTTCAATTCACCGCTGGCCTGCTTCTGGCAGGTGCTCCAGGACGACTTTCCTGCGTTTTGACTTGGTCCTGATGCAGACGAATCTGGAGAATTCTTGTTCGTACCCTGAGTTTACGAGTTGCAGGGATCTCGATGGCAGCTGCAGAGAAGAAGGGCTGCTCTGAGTTGCTCGGGAAGCAAGGACATAGACAGCGCCTTGTGTTTGGGAGTGAGCAGCTGCTGGTTTTTTGCAGTTGACATCGATGTGCACTGAATGTCAGGTGGAGCTGTGCACTCTTCTACAACGAGCAGGGCAGCAGAAAATAGAGAACACAGATGTATGACAGCAGTTTGAAGCTTGCCTAGGAAAGAGCAGTGTTTTTGGAGTGTTCAGCAAATCCATGTTTCGGGGCAAGGGCTGGATGCGTGCACTGTGCTGGCAAGCTCTCTCCCTGCGAAACACGCTGGAAAAGCTTTTCGCTATCATGCAGTCCGCTAGAGACGCAGACTCCGGTTCTCGGCAGCTGTCCGCAGGGAAGCGGCGTTTGCCGGCGTCTTTCTGCCGAAACCGCGCTTTGCAGCCTACAAGTGCGGTTCACGTCAGCGGTGCACCTAGTAGCCGCTTCTTCGCCTCCGGCAGCCGGGGAGAGCGGTTGGCTTCTGAGAGGAGAAGAACGAAACCGGCTTGTGTGCGCAGCCTTGGCACTGCTAGAAGACGGTGGCTGCAGCTGCCAGCCCTTTCAATTCACCGCTGGCATGCTTCTGGCAGGTGCTCCAGGACGGCTTTCCTGCGTTTTGACTTGGTCCTGATGCAGACGAATCTGGAGAATTCTTGTTCGTGCCCTGAGCTTCCGAGATGCAGAGAAGAAGGGCTGCGTTGAGTTGCTCGGGAAGCAAGGACATAGACAGCGCCTTGTGTTTGGGAGTGAGCAGCTGCTGGTTTTTTGCAGTTGACTTCGCTGTGCACTGAATGTCAGGTGGAGCTGTGCACTCTTCTACAACGAGCAGGGCAGCAGAAAACAGAGAGCACAGATGGCTGACAGCAGTTTGAAGCTTGCCTAGGAAAGAGCAGTGTTTTTGGAGTGTTCAGCAAATATATGTGTCTGGGCAAGGGCAGGATGCGTGCATTGTGCTGGCAAGCTCTCTCCCTGAGAGACACGCTGGAAAAGCTTTTCGCTATGATGCAGTCCGCTAGAGACGCAGACTCCGGCTCTCCGCAGCTGTCCGCAGTGAAGCGGCGGTTGCCGGCTTCTTTCTGCCGAAGCCGCGCTTTGCAGCCTACAAGTGCGGTTCACGTCAGCGGCGCACCTAGTAGCCGCTTCTTCGCCTCCGGCAGCCGGGGAGAGCGGTTGGCTTCTGAGAGGCGAAGAACGAAACCGGCTCGTGTGCGCAGCCTTGGCACTGCTAGAGGACGGTGGTTGCAGCTGCCAGCCCTTTCAGTTCACCTCTGGGATGCTTCTGGCTGGTGCTCCAGGACGACTTTCCTGCGTTTTGACTTGGTCCTGAAGCAGACGAATCTGGAGAATTCTTGTTCGTACCCTGAGTTTACGAGTTGCAGAGATCTCGATGGCAGCTGCAGAGAAGAAGGGCTGTGCTGAATTGCTCGGGAAGCAAGGACATAGACAGCGCCTTGTGTTTGGGAGTGAGCAGCTGCTGGTTTTTTGCAGTTGACTTCGCTGTGCACTGAATGTCAGGTGGAGCTGTGTACTCCTCTACAACGAGCAGGGCAGCGGAAAACAGAGAGCACGGACGTCTGACAGCAGTTTGAAGCTTGCCTAGGAAAGAGCAGTGTTTTTGGAGTGTTCAGCAAATATATGTGTCTGGGCAAGGGCGGGATGCGTGCACAGTGCTGGCAAGATTTAACTCTGCAAGACGCGCTGGAAAAGCTTTTCACCATGATGCAGTCCGCTTGAGACGCAGACTCCGGCTCTCCGCAGCTGTCCGCAGGGAAGCGGCGGTTGCTGGCGTCTTTCTGCCGAAGCGGCGCTTTGCAGCCTACAAGTGCGGTTCACGTCAGCGGTGCACCTAGTAGCCGCTTCTTCGCCTCCGGCAGCCGGGGAGAGCGGTTGGCTTCTGAGAGGAGAAGAACGAAACCGGCTTGTGTGCGCAGCCTTGGCACTGCTAGAGGACGGTGGTTGCAGCTGCCAGCCCTTTCAGTTCACTTCTGGCATGATTCTGGCAGGTGCTCTGGGACGACTTTCCTGCGTTTTGACTTGGTCCTGATGCAGACGAATCTGGAGAATTCTTGTTCGTACCCTGCGTTTACGAGATGCAGAGAAGAAGGGCTGCGCTGAGTTGCTCGGGAAGCAAGGACATAGACAGCGCCTTGTGTTTGGGAGTGAGCAGCTGCTGGTTTTTTGCAATTGACTTCGCTGTGCACTGAATGTCAGGTGGAGCTGTGCACTCTTCTACAACGAGCAGGACAGCAGAAAACAGAGAGCACAGATGGCTGACAGCAGTTTGAAGCGTGCCTAAGAAAGAGTTGTGTTTTTGGAGTGTTCAGCAAATCCATGTGTCTGGGCAAGGGCGGGATGCGTGCACAGTGCTGGCAAGCTTTAACTCTGCAAGACGCGCTGGAAAAGCTTTTCGCCATGATGCAGTCCGCTTGAGACGCAGACTCCGGCTCTCCGCAGCTGTCCGCTGGAAAGCAGCGGTTGCCGGCGTCTTTCTGCCGAAGCGGCGCTTTGCAGCCTACAAGTGCGGTTCACGTCAGCGGTGCACCTAGTAGCCGCTTCTTCGCCTGCGGCAGCCGGGGAGCGCGGTTGGCTTCTGAGAGGCGAAGAACGAAACCGGCTTGTGTGCGCAGCCTTGGCACTGCTAGAGGACTGTGGTTGCAGCTGCCAGCCCTTTCAGTTCACCTCTGGCATGATTCTGGCAGGTGCTCCGGGACGACTTTCCTGCGTTTTGACTTGGTCCTGATGCAGACGAATCTGGAGAATTCTTGTTCGTACCCTGAGTGTACGAGTTGCAGAGAACTCGATAGCAGCTGCAGAAAAGAAGGGCTTCGCTGAATTGCTCGGGAAGAAAGGACATAGACAGCGCCTTGTTTTTGGGAGTGAGCAGCTGCTGGTTTTTTGCAGTTGACTTCGCTGTGCACTGAATGTCAGGTGGAGCTGTGAACTCCTCTACAACGAGCAGGGCAGCAGAAAACAGAGAGCACGGACGTCTTACAGCAGTTTGAAGCTTGCCTAGGAAAGAGCAGTGTTTTTGGAGTGTTCAGCAAATATATGTGTCTGGGCAAGGGCGGGATGCGTGCACTGTGCTGGCAAGCTTTATCCCTGCAAGACGCGCTGGAAAAGCTTTTCGCCATGACGCAGTTCGCTTGAGACGCAGACTTCGGCTCTCCGCAGCTGTCCGCAGGGAAAGCGGCGGTTGCCGGCGTCTTTCTGCCGAAGCCGCGCTTTGCAGCCTACAAGTGCGGTTCACGTCACCGGTGCACCTAGTAGCCGCTTCTTCGCCTCAGGCAGCCGGGGAGAGCGGTTGGCTTCTGAGAGGAGAAGAACGAAACCGGCTTGTGTGCGCACCCTTGGCACAGCTAGAGGACGGTGGCTGCAGCTGCCAGCCCTTTCAGTTCACCTCTGGGATGCTTCTGGCAGGTGCTCCAGGACGACTTTCCTGCGTTTTGACTTGGTCCCGATGCAGACGAATCTGGAGAATTCTTGTTCGTACCCTGCGTTTACGAGATGCAGAGATCTCGATGTCAGCTGCAGAGAAGAAGGGCTGTGCTGAATTGCTCGGGAAGAAAGGACATAGACAGCGCCTTGTGTTTGGGAGTGAGCAGCTGCTGGTTTTTTGCAGTTGACTTCGCTGTGCACTGAATGAGAGGTGGAGCAGTGCACTCTTCTACAACGAGCAGGACAGCAGAAAACAGAGAGCACACATGGCTGACAGCATTTTGAAGCTTGCTTAGGAAAGAGTAGTGTTTATGGAGTGTTTAGCAAATCCATGTTTCTGGGCAAGGGCGGGATGCGTGCACTGTGCTGACAAGCTTTCTCCCTGCGAGACAACCTGGAAAAGCTTTTCGCCATGATGCAGTCCGCTTGAGACGCAGACTCCGGCTCTCCGCAGCTGTCCGCTGGAAAGCGGCGGTTACCAGCGTCTTTCTGCCGAAGCCGCGCTTTGCAGCCTACAAGTGCGGTTCACGTCAGCGGTGCACCTAGTAGCAGCTTCTTCGCCTCCGGCAGCCGGGGAGAGCGGTTGGCTTCTGAGAGGCGAAGAACGAAACCGGCTTGTGTGCGCAGCCTTGGCACTGCTAGAAGACGGTGGCTGCAGCTGCCAGCCCTTTCAATTCACCGCTGGCATGCTTCTGGCAGGTGCTCCAGGACGACTTTCCTGCGTTTTGACTTGGTCCTGATGCAGACGAATCTGGAGAATTCATGTTCGTACCCTGAGTTTACGAGTTGCAGGGATCTCGATGGCAGCTGCAGAGAAGAAGGTCTTTGCTGAATTGCTCTGGAAGCAAGGACATAGACAGAGCCTTGAGTTTGGGAGTGAGCAGCTGCTGTTTTTTTTCAATTGACTTCGCTGTGCACTGAATGCCAGGGTGAGCTGTGCACTCTTCTACAACGAGCAGGGCAGCAGAAAACCGAGAGCACAGATGGCTGACAGCAGTTTGAAGCTTGCCTAGGAAAGAGCAGTGTTTTTGGAGTGTTCAGCAAATCCATGTTTCTGGGCAAGGGCGGGATGCGTGCAGTGTGCTGGCAAGCTCTCTCCCTGCGAGACACGCTGGAAAAGCTTTTCGCTATCATGCAGTCCGCTAGAGACGCAGACTCCGGCTCTCCGCAGCTGTCCGCAGTGAAGCGGCGGTTGCCGGCTTCTTTCTGCCGAAACCGCGCTTTGCAGCCTACAAGTGCGGTTCATGTCAGCGGTGCACCTAGTAGCCGCTTCTTCGCCTCAGGCAGCCGGGGAGAGCGGTTGGCTTCTGAGAGGCGAAGAACGAAGGCGGCGTGTGCGCGCAGCCTTGGCACTGCTAGAGGACTGTGGCTGCAGCTGCCAGCCCTTTCAATTCACCGCTGGCATGCTTCTGGCAGGTGCTCCAGGACGACTTTCCTGCGTTTTGACTTGGTCCTGATGCAGACGAATCTGGAGAATTCTTGTTCGTGCCCTGAGCTTCCGAGATGCAGAGAAGAAGGGCTGCGTTGAGTTGCTCGGGAAGCAAGGACATAGACAGCGCCTTGTGTTTGGGAGTGAGCAGCTGCTGGTTTTTTGCAGTTGACTTCGCTGTGCACTGAATGTCAGGTGGAGCTGTGCACTCTTCTACAACGAGCAGGGCAGCAGAAAACAGAGAGCACAGATGGCTGACAGCAGTTTGAAGCTTGCCTAGGAAAGAGCAGTGTTTTTGGAGTATTCAGCAAATATATGTGTCTGGGCAAGGGCAGGATGCGTGCATTGTGCTGGCAAGCTCTCTCCCTGAGAGACACGCTGGAAAAGCTTTTCGCTATGATGCAGTCCGCTAGAGACGCAGACTCCGGCTCTCTGCAGCTGTCCGCAGTGAAGCGGCGGTTGCCGGCTTCTTTCTGCCGAAGCCGCGCTTTGCAGCCTACAAGTGCGGTTCACGTCAGCGGCGCACCTAGTAGCCGCTTCTTCGCCTCCGGCAGCCGGGGAGAGCGGTTGGCTTCTGAGAGGCGAAGAACGAAACCGGCTTGTGTGCGCAGCCTTGGCACTGCTAGAAGATGGTGGCTGCAGCTGCCAGCCCTTTCAATTCACCGCTGGCATGCTTCTGGCAGGTGCTCCAGGACGGCTTTCCTGCGTTTTGACTTGGTCCTGATGCAGACGAATCTGGAGAATTCTTGTTCGTACCCTGAGTTTACGAGTTGCAGAGATCTCGATGGCAGCTGCAGAGAAGAAGGGCTGTGCTGAATTGCTCGGGAAGCAAGGACATAGACAGCGCCTTGTGTTTGGGAGTGAGCAGCTGCTGGTTTTTTGCAGTTGACTTCGCTGTGCACTGAATGCCAGGGTGAGCTGTGCACTCTTCTACAACGAGCAGGACAGAAGAAAACAGAGAGCACGGACGTCTGACAGCAGTTTGAAGCTTGCCTAGGAAAGAGTAGTGTTTATGGAGTGTTCGGCAAATCCATGTTTCTGGGCAAGGGCGGGATGCGTGCACAGTGCTGGCAAACTCTCTCCCTGCGAGACACGCTGGAAAAGCTTTTCGCTATGATGCAGTCCGCTAGAGACGCAGACTTCGGCTCTCCGCAGCTGTCCGCAGGGAAAGCGGCCGTTGCCGGCTTCTTTCTGCCGAAACCGCGCTTTGCAGCCTACAAGTGCGGTTCACGTCAGCGGTGCACCTAGTAGCCGCTTCTTCGCCTCCGGCAGCCGGAGACAGCGGTTGGCTTCTGAGAGGCGAAGAACGAAGGCGGCGTGTGTGCGCAGCCTTGGCACTGCTAGAGGACTGTGGCTGCAGCTGCCAGCCCTTTCAATTCACCGCTGGTATGCTTCTGGCAGGTGCTCCAGGACGACTTTCCTGCGTTTTGACTTGTTCCTGATGCAGACGAATCTGGAGAATTCTTGTTCGTGCCCTGAGCTTCCGAGATGCAGAGAAGAAGGGCTGCGTTGAGTTGCTCGGGAAGCAAGGACATAGACAGCGCCTTGTGTTTGGTAGTGAGCAGCTGCTGGTTTTTTGCAGTTGACTTCGCTGTGCACTGAATGTCAGGTGGAGCTGTGCACTCTTCTACAACGAGCAGGGCAGCAGAAAACAGAGAGCACAGATGGCTGACAGCAGTTTGAAGCTTGCCTAGGAAAGAGCAGTGTTTTTGGAGTGTTCAGCAAATCCATGTTTCTGGGCAAGGGCAGGATGCGTGCATTGTGCTGGCAAGCTCTCTCCCTGAGAGACACGCTGGAAAAGCTTTTCGCTATGATGCAGTCCGCTAGAGACGCAGACTCCGGCTCTCCGCAGCTGTCCGCAGTGAAGCGGCGGTTGCCGGCTTCTTTCTGCCGAAGCCGCGCTTTGCAGCCTACAAGTGCGGTTCACATCAGCGGTGCACCTAGTAGCCGCTTCTTCGCCTCCGGCAGCCGGAGACAGCGGTTGGCTTCTGAGAGGCGAAGAACGAAGGCGGCGTGTGTGCGCAGCCTTGGCACTGCTAGAGGACTGTGGCTGCAGCTGCCAGCCCTTTCAATTCACCGCTGGCATGCTTCTGGCAGGTGCTCCAGGACGACTTTCCTGCGTTTTGACTTGGTCCTGATGCAGACGAATCTGGAGAATTCTTGTTCGTACCCTGAGTTTACGAGTTGCAGAGATCTCGATGGCAGCTGCAGAGAAGAAGGGCTGTGCTGAATTGCTCGGGAAGCAAGGACATAGACAGCGCCTTGTATTTGGGAGTGAGCAGCTGCTGGTTTTTTGCAGTTGACTTCGCTGTGCACTGAATGCCAGGGTGAGCTGTGCACTCTTCTACAACGAGCAGGACAGAAGAAAACAGAGAGCACGGACGTCTGACAGCAGTTTGAAGCTTGCCTAGGAAAGAGTAGTGTTTATGGAGTGTTCAGCAAATCCATGTTTCTGGGCAAGGGCGGGATGCTTGCACAGTGCTGGCAAACTCTCTCCCTGCGAGACACGCTGGAAAAGCTTTTCGCCATGACGCAGTTCGCTTGAGACGCAGACTTCGGCTCTCCGCAGCTGTCCGCAGGGAAGCGGCGGTTGCCGGCGTCTTTCTGCCGAAGCCGCGCTTTGCAGCCTACAAGTGCGGTTCACGTCAGCGGTGCACCTAGTAGCCGTTTCTTCGCCTCAGGCAGCCGGGGAGAGCGGTTGGCTTCTGAGAGGAGAAGAACGAAACCGGCTTGTGTGCGCACCCTTGGCACTGCTAGAGGACGGTGGCTGCAGCTGCCAGCCCTTTCAGTTCACCTCTGGGATGCTTCTGGCAGGTGCTCCAGGACGACTTTCCTGCGTTTTGACTTGGTCCCGATGCAGACGAATCTGGAGAATTCTTGTTCGTACCCTGCGTTTACGAGATGCAGAGATCTCGATGTCAGCTGCAGAGAAGAAGGGCTGTGCTGAATTGCTCGGGAAGAAAGGACATAGACAGCGCCTTGTGTTTGGGAGTGAGCAGCTGCTGGTTTTTTGCAGTTGACTTCGCTGTGCACTGAATGAGAGGTGGAGCAGTGCACTCTTCTACAACGAGCAGGACAGCAGAAAACAGAGAGCACACATGGCTGACAGCATTTTGAAGCTTGCTTAGGAAAGAGTAGTGTTTATGGAGTGTTTAGCAAATCCATGTTTCTGGGCAAGGGCGGGATGCGTGCACTGTGCTGACAAGCTTTCTCCCTGCGAGACAACCTGGAAAAGCTTTTCGCCATGATGCAGTCCGCTTGAGACGCAGACTCCGGCTCCCCGCAGCTGTCCGCTGGAAAGCGGCGGTTACCAGCGTCTTTCTGCCGAAGCCGCGCTTTGCAGCCTACAAGTGCGGTTCACGTCAGCGGTGCACCTAGTAGCAGCTTCTTCGCCTCCGGCAGCCGGGGAGAGCGGTTGGCTTCTGAGAGGCGAAGAACGAAACCGGCTTGTGTGCGCAGCCTTGGCACTGCTAGAAGACGGTGGCTGCAGCTGCCAGCCCTTTCAATTCACCGCTGGCATGCTTCTGGCAGGTGCTCCAGGACGGCTTTCCTGCGTTTTGACTTGGTCCTGATGCAGACGAATCTGGAGAATTCTTGTTCGTACCCTGAGTTTACGAGTTGCAGAGATCTCGATGGCAGCTGCAGAGAAGAAGGGCTGTGCTGAATTGCTCGGGAAGCAAGGACATAGACAGCGCCTTGTGTTTGGGAGTGAGCAGCTGCTGGTTTTTTGCAGTTGACTTCGCTGTGCACTGAATGCCAGGGTGAGCTGTGCACTCTTCTACAACGAGCAGGACAGAAGAAAACAGAGAGCACGGACGTCTGACAGCAGTTTGAAGCTTGCCTAGGAAAGAGTAGTGTTTATGGAGTGTTCGGCAAATCCATGTTTCTGGGCAAGGGCGGGATGCGTGCACAGTGCTGGCAAACTCTCTCCCTGCGAGACACGCTGGAAAAGCTTTTCGCTATGATGCAGTCCGCTAGAGACGCAGACTTCGGCTCTCCGCAGCTGTCCGCAGGGAAAGCGGCCGTTGCCGGCTTCTTTCTGCCGAAACCGCGCTTTGCAGCCTACAAGTGCGGTTCACGTCAGCGGTGCACCTAGTAGCAGCTTCTTCGCCTCCGGCAGCCGGAGAGAGCGGTTGGCTTCTGAGAGGCGAAGAACGAAGGCGGCGTGTGTGCGCAGCCTTGGCACTGCTAGAGGACTGTGGCTGCAGCTGCCAGCCCTTTCAATTCACCGCTGGTATGCTTCTGGCAGGTGCTCCAGGACGACTTTCCTGCGTTTTGACTTGTTCCTGATGCAGACGAATCTGGAGAATTCTTGTTCGTGCCCTGAGCTTCCGAGATGCAGAGAAGAAGGGCTGCGTTGAGTTGCTCGGGAAGCAAGGACATAGACAGCGCCTTGTGTTTGGGAGTGAGCAGCTGCTGGTTTTTTGCAGTTGACTTCGCTGTGCACTGAATGTCAGGTGGAGCTGTGCACTCTTCTACAACGAGCAGGGCAGCAGAAAACAGAGAGCACAGATGGCTGACAGCAGTTTGAAGCTTGCCTAGGAAAGAGCAGTGTTTTTGGAGTGTTCAGCAAATCCATGTTTCTGGGCAAGGGCAGGATGCGTGCATTGTGCTGGCAAGCTCTCTCCCTGAGAGACACGCTGGAAAAGCTTTTCGCTATGATGCAGTCCGCTAGAGACGCAGACTCCGGCTCTCCGCAGCTGTCCGCAGTGAAGCGGCGGTTGCCGGCTTCTTTCTGCCGAAGCCGCGCTTTGCAGCCTACAAGTGCGGTTCACATCAGCGGTGCACCTAGTAGCCGCTTCTTCGCCTCTGGCAGCCGGGGAGAGCGGCTGGCTTCTGAGAGGCGAAGAACGAAACCGGCTTTTGTGCGCAGCCTTGGCACTGCTAGAGGAGGGCGGCTGCAGCTGCCAGCCCTTTCAATTCACCGCTGGCCTGCTTCTGGCAGGTGCTCCAGGACGACTTTCCTGCGTTTTGACTTGGTCCTGATGCAGACGAATCTGGAGAATTCTTGTTCGTACCCTGAGTTTACGAGTTGCAGAGATCTCGATGGCAGCTGCAGAGAAGAAGGGCTGTGCTGAATTGCTCGGGAAGCAAGGACATAGACAGCGCCTTGTATTTGGGAGTGAGCAGCTGCTGGTTTTTTGCAGTTGACTTCGCTGTGCACTGAATGCCAGGGTGAGCTGTGCACTCTTCTACAACGAGCAGGACAGAAGAAAACAGAGAGCACGGACGTCTGACAGCAGTTTGAAGCTTGCCTAGGAAAGAGTAGTGTTTATGGAGTGTTCAGCAAATCCATGTTTCTGGGCAAGGGCGGGATGCGTGCACAGTGCTGGCAAACTCTCTCCCTGCGAGACACGCTGGAAAAGCTTTTCGCTATGATGCAGTCCGCTTGAGACGCAGACTTCGGCTCTCCGCAGCTGTCCGCAGGGAAAGCGGCGGTTGCCGGCTTCTTTCTGCCGAAACCGCGCTTTGAAGTCTACAAGTGCGGTTCACGTCAGCGGTGCACCTAGTAGCCGCTTCTTCGCCTCCGGCAGCCGGAGAGAGCGGTTGGCTTCTGAGAGGCGAAGAACGAAGGCGGCGTGTGTGCGCAGCCTTGGCACTGCTAGAGGACTGTGGCTGCACCTGCCAGCCCTTTCAATTCACCGCTGGCATGCTTCTGGCAGGTGCTCCAGGACGACTTTCCTGCGTTTTGACTTGGTCCTGATGCAGACGAATCTGGAGAATTCTTGTTCGTGCCCTGAGCTTCCGAGATGCAGAGAAGAAGGGCTGCGTTGAGTTGCTCGGAAAGCAAGGACATAGACAGCGCCTTGTGTTTGGGAGTGAGCAGCTGCTGGTTTTTTGCAATTGACTTCGCTGTGCACTGAATGCCAGGTGGAGCTGTGCACTCTTCTACAACGAGCAGGACAGCAGAAAACAGAGAGCACAGATGGCTGACAGCATTTTGAAGCTTGCTTAGGAAAGAGTAGTGTTTATGGAGTGTTTAGCAAATCCATGTGTCTGGGCAAGGGCGGGATGCGTGCACTGTGCTGACAAGCTTTCTCCCTGCGAGACAACCTGGAAAAGCTTTTCGCCATGATGCAGTCCGCTTGAGACGCAGACTCCGGCTCCCCGCAGCTGTCCGCTGGAAAGCGGCGGTTACCAGCGTCTTTCTGCCGAAGCCGCGCTTTGCAGCCTACAAGTGCGGTTCACGTCAGCGGTGCACCTAGTAGCAGCTTCTTCGCCTCCGGCAGCCGGGGAGAGCGGTTGGCTTCTGAGAGGCGAAGAACGAAACCGGCTTGTGTGCGCAGCCTTGGCACTGCTAGAAGACGGTGGCTGCAGCTGCCAGCCCTTTCAATTCACCGCTGGCATGCTTCTGGCAGGTGCTCCAGGACGACTTTCCTGCGTTTTGACTTGGTCCTGATGCAGACGAATCTGGAGAATTCTTGTTCGTGCACTGAGCTTCCGAGATGCAGAGAAGAAGGGCTGCGTTGAGTTGCTCGGGAAGCAAGGACATAGACAGCGCCTTGTGTTTGGTAGTGAGCAGCTGCTGGTTTTTTGCAGTTGACTTCGCTGTGCACTGAATGTCAGGTGGAGCTGTGCACTCTTCTACAACGAGCAGGGCAGCAGAAAACAGAGAGCACAGATGGCTGACAGCAGTTTGAAGCTTGCCTAGGAAAGAGCAGTGTTTTTGGAGTGTTCAGCAAATATATGTGTCTGGGCAAGGGCAGGATGCGTGCATTGTGCTGGCAAGCTCTCTCCCTGAGAGACACGCTGGAAAAGCTTTTCGCTATGATGCAGTCCGCTAGAGACGCAGACTCCGGCTCTCCGCAGCTGTCCGCAGTGAAGCGGCGGTTGCCGGCTTCTTTCTGCCGAAGCCGCGCTTTGCAGCCTACAAGTGCGGTTCACGTCAGCGGCGCACCTAGTAGCCGCTTCTTCACCTCCGGCAGCCGGGCAGAGCGGTTGGCTTCTGAGAGGCGAAGAACGAAACCGGCTTGTGTGCGCAGCCTTGGCACTGCTAGAAGACGGTGGCTGCAGCTGCCAGCCCTTTCAATTCACCGCTGGCATGCTTCTGGCAGGTGCTCCAGGACGGCTTTCCTGCGTTTTGACTTGGTCCTGATGCAGACGAATCTGGAGAATTCTTGTTCGTACCCTGAGTTTACGAGTTGCAGAGATCTCGATGGCAGCTGCAGAGAAGAAGGGCTGTGCTGAATTGCTCGGGAAGCAAGGACATAGACAGCGCCTTGTGTTTGGGAGTGAGCAGCTGCTGGTTTTTTGCAGTTGACTTCGCTGTGCACTGAATGCCAGGGTGAGCTGTGCACTCTTCTACAACGAGCAGGACAGAAGAAAACAGAGAGCACGGACGTCTGACAGCAGTTTGAAGCTTGCCTAGGAAAGAGTAGTGTTTATGGAGTGTTCGGCAAATCCATGTTTCTGGGCAAGGGCGGGATGCGTGCACAGTGCTGGCAAACTCTCTCCCTGCGAGACACGCTGGAAAAGCTTTTCGCTATGATGCAGTCCGCTAGAGACGCAGATTTCGGCTCTCCGCAGCTGTCCGCAGGGAAAGCGGCCGTTGCCGGCTTCTTTCTGCCGAAACCGCGCTTTGCAGCCTACAAGTGCGGTTCACGTCAGCGGTGCACCTAGTAGCCGCTTCTTCGCCTCCGGCAGCCGGAGAGAGCGGTTGGCTTCTGAGAGGCGAAGAACGAAGGCGGCGTGTGTGCGCAGCCTTGGCACTGCTAGAGGACTGTGGCTGCAGCTGCCAGCCCTTTCAATTCACCGCTGGTATGCTTCTGGCAGGTGCTCCAGGACGACTTTCCTGCGTTTTGACTTGTTCCTGATGCAGACGAATCTGGAGAATTCTTGTTCGTGCCCTGAGCTTCCGAGATGCAGAGAAGAAGGGCTGCGTTGAGTTGCTCGGGAAGCAAGGACATAGACAGCGCCTTGTGTTTGGGAGTGAGCAGCTGCTGGTTTTTTGCAGTTGACTTCGCTGTGCACTGAATGTCAGGTGGAGCTGTGCACTCTTCTACAACGAGCAGGGCAGCAGAAAACAGAGAGCACAGATGGCTGACAGCAGTTTGAAGCTTGCCTAGGAAAGAGCAGTGTTTTTGGAGTGTTCAGCAAATCCATGTTTCTGGGCAAGGGCAGGATGCGTGCATTGTGCTGGCAAGCTCTCTCCCTGAGAGACACGCTGGAAAAGCTTTTCGCTATGATGCAGTCCGCTAGAGACGCAGACTCCGGCTCTCCGCAGCTGTCCGCAGTGAAGCGGCGGTTGCCGGCTTCTTTCTGCCGAAGCCGCGCTTTGCAGCCTACAAGTGCGGTTCACATCAGCGGTGCACCTAGTAGCCGCTTCTTCGCCTCTTGCAGCCGGGGAGAGCGGCTGGCTTCTGAGAGGCGAAGAACGAAACCGGCTTTTGTGCGCAGCCTTGGCACTGCTAGAGGAGGGCGGCTGCAGCTGCCAGCCCTTTCAATTCACCGCTGGCATGCTTCTGGCAGGTGCTCCAGGACGACTTTCCTGCGTTTTGACTTGGTCCTGATGCAGAAGAATCTGGAGAATTCTTGTTCGTACCCTGAGTTTACGAGTTGCAGAGATCTCGATGGCAGCTGCAGAGAAGAAGGGCTGTGCTGAATTGCTCGGGAAGCAAGGACATAGACAGCGCCTTGTATTTGGGAGTGAGCAGCTGCTGGTTTTTTGCAGTTGACTTCGCTGTGCACTGAATGCCAGGGTGAGCTGTGCACTCTTCTACAACGAGCAGGACAGAAGAAAACAGAGAGCACGGACGTCTGACAGCAGTTTGAAGCTTGCCTAGGAAAGAGTAGTGTTTTTGGAGTGTTCAGCAAATCCATGTTTCTGGGCAAGGGCGGGATGCGTGCACAGTGCTGGCAAGCTCTCTCCCTGCGAGACACGCTGGAAAAGCTTTTCGCTATGATGCAGTCCGCTTGAGACGCAGACTTCGGCTCTCCGCAGCTGTCCGCAGGGAAAGCGGCGGTTGCCGGCTTCTTTCTGCCGAAACCGCGCTTTGAAGTCTACAAGTGCGGTTCACGTCAGCGGTGCACCTAGTAGCCGCTTCTTCGCCTCCGGCAGCCGGAGAGAGCGGTTGGCTTCTGGGAGGCGAAGAACGAAGGCGGCGTGTGTGCGCAGACTTGGCACTGCTAGAGGACTGTGGCTGCAGCTGCCAGCCCTTTCAATTCACCGCTGGCATGCTTCTGGCAGGTGCTCCAGGACGACTTTCCTGCGTTTTGACTTGGTCCTGATGCAGACGAATCTGGAGAATTCTTGTTCGTGCCCTGAGCTTCCGAGATGCAGAGAAGAAGGGCTGCGTTGAGTTGCTCGGGAAGCAAGGACATAGACAGCGCCTTGTGTTTGGGAGTGAGCAGCTGCTGGTTTTTTGCAATTGACTTCACTGTGCACTGAATGCCAGGTGGAGCTGTGCACTCTTCTACAACGAGCAGGACAGCAGAAAACAGAGAGCACAGATGGCTGACAGCATTTTGAAGCTTGCCTAAGAAAGAGCAGTGTTTTTGGAGTGTTCAGCAAATATATGTGTCTGGGCAAGGGCGGGATGCGTGCAAAGTGCTGGCAAGCTTTCTCCCTGCGAGACAACCTGGAAAAGCTTTTCGCCATGATGCAGTTCGCTTGAGACGCAGACTCCGGCTCTCCGCAGCTGTCCGCAGGGAAAGCGGCGGTTGCCGGCGTCTTTCTGCCGAAGCCGCGCTTTGCAGCCTACAAGTGCGGTTCACGTCAGCGGTGCACCTAGTAGCCGCTTCTTCGCCTCAGGCAGCCGGGGAGAGCGGTTGGCTTCTGAGAGGCGAAGAACGAAACCGGCTTGTGTGCGCACCCTTGGCACTGCTAGAGGACGGTGGCTGCAGCTGCCAGCCCTTTCAGTTCACCTCTGGGATGCTTCTGGCAGGTGCTCCAGGACGACTTTCCTGCGTTTTGACTTGGTCCCGATGCAGACGAATCTGGAGAATTCTTGTTCGTACCCTGCGTTTACGAGATGCAGAGATCTCGATGTCAGCTGCAGAGAAGAAGGGCTGTGCTGAATTGCTCGGGAAGAAAGGACATAGACAGCGCCTTGTGTTTGGGAGTGAGCAGCTGCTGGTTTTTTGCAGTTGACTTCGCTGTGCACTGAATGAGAGGTGGAGCAGTGCACTCTTCTACAACGAGCAGGACAGCAGAAAACAGAGAGCACAGATGGCTGACAGCATTTTGAAGCTTGCTTAGGAAAGAGTAGTGTTTATGGAGTGTTTAGCAAATCCATGTTTCTGGGCAAGGGCGGGATGCGTGCACTGTGCTGACAAGCTTTCTCCCTGCGAGACAACCTGGAAAAGCTTTTCGCCATGATGCAGTCCGCTTGAGACGCAGACTCCGGCTCCCCGCAGCTGTCCGCTGGAAAGCGGCGGTTACCAGCGTCTTTCTGCCGAAGCCGCGCTTTGCAGCCTACAAGTGCGGTTCACGTCAGCGGTGCACCTAGTAGCAGCTTCTTCGCCTCCGGCAGCCGGGGAGAGCGGTTGGCTTCTGAGAGGCGAAGAACGAAACCGGCTTGTGTGCGCAGCCTTGGCACTGCTAGAAGACGGTGGCTGCAGCTGCCAGCCCTTTCAATTCACCGCTGGCATGCTTCTGGCAGGTGCTCCAGGACGACTTTCCTGCGTTTTGACTTGGTCCTGATGCAGACGAATCTGGAGAATTCTTGTTCGTGCCCTGAGCTTCCGAGATGCAGAGAAGAAGGGCTGCGTTGAGTTGCTCGGGAAGCAAGGACATAGACAGCGCCTTGTTTTTGGGAGTGAGCAGCTGCTGGTTTTTTGCAGTTGACTTCGCTGTGCACTGAATGTCAGGTGGAGCTGTGCACTCTTCTACAACGAGCAGGGCAGCAGAAAACAGAGAGCACAGATGGCTGACAGCAGTTTGAAGCTTGCCTAGGAAAGAGCAGTGTTTTTGGAGTGTTCAGCAAATATATGTGTCTGGGCAAGGGCAGGATGCGTGCATTGTGCTGGCAAGCTCTCTCCCTGAGAGACACGCTGGAAAAGCTTTTCGCTATGATGCAGTCCGCTAGAGACGCAGACTCCGGCTCTCCGCAGCTGTCCGCAGTGAAGCGGCGGTTGCCGGCTTCTTTCTGCCGAAGCCGCGCTTTGCAGCCTACAAGTGCGGTTCACGTCAGCGGCGCACCTAGTAGCCGCTTCTTCGCCTCCGGCAGCCGGGCAGAGCGGTTGGCTTCTGAGAGGCGAAGAACGAAACCGGCTTGTGTGCGCAGCCTTGGCACTGCTAGAAGACGGTGGCTGCAGCTGCCAGCCCTTTCAATTCACCGCTGGCATGCTTCTGGCAGGTGCTCCAGGACGGCTTTCCTGCGTTTTGACTTGGTCCTGATGCAGACGAATCTGGAGAATTCTTGTTCGTACCCTGAGTTTACGAGTTGCAGAGATCTCGATGGCAGCTGCAGAGAAGAATGGCTGTGCTGAATTGCTCGGGAAGCAAGGACATAGACAGCGCCTTGTTTTTGGGAGTGAGCAGCTGCTGGTTTTTTGCAGTTGACTTCGCTGTGCACTGAATGTCAGGTGGAGCTGTGCCCACCTCTACAACGAGCAGGGCAGCAGAAAACAGAGAGCACGGACGTCTGAAAGCAGTTTGAAGCTTGCCTAGGAAAGAGCAGTGTTTTTGGAGTGTTCAGCAAATATATGTGTCTGGGCAAGGGCGGGATGCGTGCACTGTGCTGGCAAGATTTATCCCTGCAAAACGCGCTGGAAAAGCTTTTCGCCATGACGCAGTTCGCTTGAGACGCAGACTTCGGCTCTCCGCAGCTGTCCGCAGGGAAGCGGCGGTTGCCGGCGTCTTTCTGCCGAAGCCGCGCTTTGCAGCCTACAAGTGCGGTTCACGTCAGCGGTGCACCTAGTAGCCGCTTCTTCGCCTCAGGCAGCCGGGGAGAGCGGTTGGCTTCTGAGAGGAGAAGAACGAAACCGGCTTGTGTGCGCACCCTTGGCACTGCTAGAGGACGGTGGCTGCAGCTGCCAGCCCTTTCAGTTCACCTCTGGGATGCTTCTGGCAGGTGCTCCAGGACGACTTTCCTGCGTTTTGACTTGGTCCCGATGCAGACGAATCTGGAGAATTCTTGTTCGTACCCTGCGTTTACGAGATGCAGAGATCTCGATGTCAGCTGCAGAGAAGAAGGGCTGTGCTGAATTGCTCGGGAAGAAAGGACATAGACAGCGCCTTGTGTTTGGGAGTGAGCAGCTGCTGGTTTTTTGCAGTTGACTTCGCTGTGCACTGAATGAGAGGTGGAGCAGTGCACTCTTCTACAACGAGCAGGACAGCAGAAAACAGAGAGCACAGATGGCTGACAGCATTTTGAAGCTTGCTTAGGAAAGAGTAGTGTTTATGGAGTGTTTAGCAAATCCATGTTTCTGGGCAAGGGCGGGATGCGTGCACTGTGCTGACAAGCTTTCTCCCTGCAAGACAACCTGGAAAAGCTTTTCGCCATGATGCAGTCCGCTTGAGACGCAGACTCTGGCTCCCCGCAGCTGTCCGCTGGAAAGCGGCGGTTACCAGCGTCTTTCTGCCGAAGCCGCGCTTTGCAGCCTACAAGTGCGGTTCACGTCAGCGGTGCACCTAGTAGCAGCTTCTTCGCCTCCGGCAGCCGGGGAGAGCGGTTGGCTTCTGAGAGGCGAAGAACGAAACCGGCTTGTGTGCGCAGCCTTGGCACTGCTAGAAGACGGTGGCTGCAGCTGCCAGCCCTTTCAATTCACCGCTGGCATGCTTCTGGCAGGTGCTCCAGGACGACTTTCCTGCGTTTTGACTTGGTCCTGATGCAGACGAATCTGGAGAATTCTTGTTCGTGCACTGAGCTTCCGAGATGCAGAGAAGAAGGGCTGCGTTGAGTTGCTCGGGAAGCAAGGACATAGACAGCGCCTTGTGTTTGGGAGTGAGCAGCTGCTGGTTTTTTGCAGTTGACTTCGCTGTGCACTGAATGTCAGGTGGAGCTGTGCACTCTTCTACAACGAGCAGGGCAGCAGAAAACAGAGAGCACAGATGGCTGACAGCAGTTTGAAGCTTGCCTAGGAAAGAGCAGTGTTTTTGGAGTGTTCAGCAAATATATGTGTCTGGGCAAGGGCAGGATGCGTGCATTGTGCTGGCAAGCTCTCTCCCTGAGAGGCGAAGAACGAAACCGGCTTGTGTGCGCAGCCTTGGCACTGCTAGAAGACGGTGGCTGCAGCTGCCAGCCCTTTCAATTCACCGCTGGCATGCTTCTGGCAGGTGCTCCAGGACGGCTTTCCTGCGTTTTGACTTGGTCCTGATGCAGACGAATCTGGAGAATTCTTGTTCGTACCCTGAGTTTACGAGTTGCAGAGATCTCGATGGCAGCTGCAGAGAAGAAGGGCTGTGCTGAATTGCTCGGGAAGCAAGGACATAGACAGCGCCTTGTGTTTGGGAGTGAGCAGCTGCTGGTTTTTTGCAGTTGACTTCGCTGTGCACTGAATGCCAGGGTGAGCTGTGCACTCTTCTACAACGAGCAGGACAGAAGAAAACAGAGAGCACGGACGTCTGACAGCAGTTTGAAGCTTGCCTAGGAAAGAGTAGTGTTTATGGAGTGTTCGGCAAATCCATGTTTCTGGGCAAGGGCGGGATGCGTGCACAGTGCTGGCAAACTCTCTCCCTGCGAGACACGCTGGAAAAGCTTTTCGCTATGATGCAGTCCGCTAGAGACGCAGACTTCGGCTCTCCGCAGCTGTCCGCAGGGAAAGCGGCCGTTGCCGGCTTCTTTCTGCCGAAACCGCGCTTTGCAGCCTACAAGTGCGGTTCACGTCAGCGGTGCACCTAGTAGCAGCTTCTTCGCCTCCGGCAGCCGGAGAGAGCGGTTGGCTTCTGAGAGGCGAAGAACGAAGGCGGCGTGTGTGCGCAGCCTTGGCACTGCTAGAGGACTGTGGCTGCAGCTGCCAGCCCTTTCAATTCACCGCTGGTATGCTTCTGGCAGGTGCTCCAGGACGACTTTCCTGCGTTTTGACTTGTTCCTGATGCAGACGAATCTGGAGAATTCTCGTTCGTGCCCTGAGCTTCCGAGATGCAGAGAAGAAGGGCTGTGCTGAATTGCTCGGGAAGCAAGGACATAGACAGCGCCTTGTGTTTGGGAGTGAGCAGCTGCTGGTTTTTTGCAGTTGACTTCGCTGTGCACTGAATGTCAGGTGGAGCTGTGTACTCCTCTACAACGAGCAGGGCAGCAGAAAACAGAGAGCACGGACGTCTGACAGCAGTTTGAAGCTTGCCTAGGAAAGAGCAGTGTTTTTGGAGTGTTCAGCAAATATATGTGTCTGGGCAAGGGCGGGATGCGTGCACAGTGCTGGCAAGCTTTAACTCTGCAAGACGCGCTGGAAAAGCTTTTCACCATGATGCAGTCCGCTTGAGACGCAGACTCCGGCTCTCCGCAGCTGTCCGCAGGGAAGCGGCGGTTGCCGGCGTCTTTCTGCCGAAGCCGCGCTTTGCAGCCTACAAGTGCGGTTCACGTCAGCGGTGCACCTAGTAGCCGCTTCTTCGCCTCCGGCAGCCGGGGAGAGCGGTTGGCTTCTGAGAGGAGAAGAACGAAACCGGCTTGTGTGCGCACCCTTGGCACTGCTAGAGGACAGTGGTTGCAGCTGCCAGCCCTTTCAGTTCACCTCTGGCATGATTCTGGCAGGTGCTCTGGGACGACTTTCCTGCGTTTTGACTTGGTCCTGATGCAGACGAATCTGGAGAATTCTTGTTCGTACCCTGCGTTTACGAGATGCAGAGAAGAAGGGCTGCGCTGAGTTGCTCGGGAAGCAAGGACATAGACAGCGCCTTGTGTTTGGGAGTGAGCACCTGCTGGTATTTGCAATTGACTTCGCTGTGCACTGAATGTCAGGTGGAGCTGTGCACTCTTCTACAACGAGCAGGGCAGCAGAAAACAGAGAGCACAGATGGCTGACAGCAGTTTGAAGCGTGCCTAAGAAAGAGTTGTGTTTTTGGAGTGTTCAGCAAATCCATGTGTCTGGGCAAGGGCGGGATGCGTGCACAGTGCTGGCAAGCTTTAACTCTGCAAGACACGCTGGAAAAGCTTTTCACCATGATGCAGTCCGCTTGAGACGCAGACTCCGGCTCTCCGCAGCTGTCCGCTGGAAAGCAGCGGTTGCCGGCGTCTTTCTGCCGAAGCGGCGCTTTGCAGCCTACAAGTGCGGTTCACGTCAGCGGTGCACCTAGTAGCCGCTTCTTCGCCTGCGGCAGCCGGGGAGCGCGGTTGGCTTCTGAGAGGCGAAGAACGAAACCGGCTTGTGTGCGCAGCCTTGGCACTGCTAGAGGACGGTGGTTGCAGCTGCCAGCCCTTTCAGTTCACCTCTGGCATGATTCTGGCAGGTGCTCCGGGACGACTTTCCTGCGTTTTGACTTGGTCCTGATGCAGACGAATCTGGAGAATTCTTGTTCGTACCCTGAGTGTACGAGTTGCAGAGAACTCGATAGCAGCTGCAGAAAAGAAGGGCTTCGCTGAATTGCTCGGGAAGAAAGGATATAGACAGCGCCTTGTTTTTGGGAGTGAGCAGCTGCTGGTTTTTTGCAGTTGACTTCGCTGTGCACTGAATGTCAGGTGGAGCTGTGCACTCCTCTACAACGAGCAGGGCAGCAGAAAACAGAGAGCACGGACGTCTGAAAGCAGTTTGAAGCTTGCCTAGGAAAGAGCAGTGTTTTTGGAGTGTTCAGCAAGTATATGTGTCTGGGCAAGGGCGGGATGCGTGCACTGTGCTGGCAAGCTTTATCCCTGCAAGACGCGCTGGAAAAGCTTTTCGCCATGATGCAGTCCGCTTGAGACGCAGACTCCGGCTCCCCGCAGCTGTCCGCAGGGAAGCGGCGGTTGCCGGCGTCTTTCTGCCGAAGCCGCGCTTTGCAGCCTACAAGTGCGGTTCACGTCAGCGGTGCACCTAGTAGCAGCTTCTTCGCCTCCGGCAGCCGGGGAGAGCGGTTGGCTTCTGAGAGGCGAAGAACGAAGGCGGCTTGTGTGCGCAGCCTTGGCACTGCTAGAAGACGGTGGCTGCAGCTGCCAGCCCTTTCAATTCACCGCTGGCATGCTTCTGGCAGGTGCTCCAGGACGACTTTCCTGCGTTTTGACTTGGTCCTGATGCAGACGAATCTGGAGAATTCTTGTTCGTACCCTGAGTTTACGAGTTGCAGGGATCTCGATGGCAGCTGCAGAGAAGAAGGTCTTTGCTGAATTGCTCTGGAAGCAAGGACATAGACAGAGCCTTGAGTTTGGGAGTGAGCAGCTGCTGTTTTATTTCAATTGACTTCGCTGTGCACTGAATGCCAGGGTGAGCTGTGCACTCTTCTACAACGAGCAGGGCAGCAGAAAACAGAGAGCACAGATGGCTGACAGCAGTTTGAAGCTTGCCTAGGAAAGAGCAGTGTTTTTGGAGTGTTCAGCAAATCCATGTTTCTGGGCAAGGGCGGGATGCGTGCAGTGTGCTGGCAAGCTCTCTCCCTGCGAGACACGCTGGAAAAGCTTTTCGCTATCATGCAGTCCGCTAGAGACGCAGACTCCGGCTCTCCGCAGCTGTCCGCAGTGAAGCGGCGGTTGCCGGCTTCTTACTGCCGAAGCCGCGCTTTGCAGCCTACAAGTGCGGTTCACGTCAGCGGTGCACCTAGTAGCCGCTTCTTCGCCTCAGGCAGCCGGGGAGAGCGGTTGGCTTCTGAGAGGCGAAGAACGAAGGCGGCGTGTGTGCGCAGCCTTGGCACTGCTAGAGGACTGTGGCTGCAGCTGCCAGCCCTTTCAATTCACCGCTGGTATGCTTCTGGCAGGTGCTCCAGGACGACTTTCCTGCGTTTTGACTTGTTCCTGATGCAGACGAATCTGGAGAATTCTTGTTCGTGCCCTGAGCTTCCGAGATGCAGAGAAGAAGGGCTGCGTTGAGTTGCTCGGGAAGCAAGGACATAGACAGCGCCTTGTGTTTGGTAGTGAGCAGCTGCTGGTTTTTTGCAGTTGACTTCGCTGTGCACTGAATGTCAGGTGGAGCTGTGCACTCTTCTACAACGAGCAGGGCAGCAGAAAACAGAGAGCACAGATGGCTGACAGCAGTTTGAAGCTTGCCTAGGAAAGAGCAGTGTTTTTGGAGTGTTCAGCAAATCCATGTTTCTGGGCAAGGGCAGGATGCGTGCATTGTGCTGGCAAGCTCTCTCCCTGAGAGACACGCTGGAAAAGCTTTTCGCTATGATGCAGTCCGCTAGAGACGCAGACTCCGGCTCTCCGCAGCTGTCCGCAGGGAAAGCGGCGGTTGCCGGCTTCTTTCTGCCGAAGCCGCGCTTTGCAGCCTACAAGTGCGGTTCACATCAGCGGTGCACCTAGTAGCCGCTTCTTCGCCTCTGGCAGCCGGGGAGAGCGGCTGGCTTCTGAGAGGCGAAGAACGAAACCGGCTTTTGTGCGCAGCCTTGGCACTGCTAGAGGAGGGCGGCTGCAGCTGCCAGCCCTTTCAATTCACCGCTGGCATGCTTCTGGCAGGTGCTCCAGGACGACTTTCCTGCGTTTTGACTTGGTCCTGATGCAGACGAATCTGGAGAATTCTTGTTCGTACCCTGAGTTTACGAGTTGCAGAGATCTCGATGGCAGCTGCAGAGAAGAAGGGCTGTGCTGAATTGCTCGGGAAGCAAGGACATAGACAGCGCCTTGTATTTGGGAGTGAGCAGCTGCTGGTTTTTTGCAGTTGACTTCGCTCTGCACTGAATGCCAGGGTGAGCTGTGCACTCTTCTACAACGAGCAGGACAGAAGAAAACAGAGAGCACGGACGTCTGACAGCAGTTTGAAGCTTGCCTAGGAAAGAGTAGTGTTTATGGAGTGTTCAGCAAATCCATGTTTCTGGGCAAGGGCGGGATGCGTGCACAGTGCTGGCAAACTCTCTCCCTGAGAGACACGCTGGAAAAGCTTTTCGCTATGATGCAGTCCGCTTGAGACGCAGACTTCGGCTCTCCGCAGCTGTCCGCAGGGAAAGCGGCGGTTGCCGGCTTCTTTCTGCCGAAACCGCGCTTTGAAGCCTACAAGTGCGGTTCACGTCAGCGGTGCACCTAGTAGCCGCTTCTTCGCCTCCGGCAGCCGGAGAGAGCGGTTGGCTTCTGAGAGGCGAAGAACGAAGGCGGCGTGTGTGCGCAGCCTTGGCACTGCTAGAGGACTGTGGCTGCAGCTGCCAGCCCTTTCAATTCACCGCTGGCATGCTTCTGGCAGGTGCTCCAGGACGACTTTCCTGCGTTTTGACTTGGTCCTGATGCAGACGAATCTGGAGAATTCTTGTTCGTGCCCTGAGCTTCCGAGATGCAGAGAAGAAGGGCTGCGTTGAGTTGCTCGGGAAGCAAGGACATAGACAGCGCCTTGTGTTTGGGAGTGAGCAGCTGCTGGTTTTTTGCAATTGACTTCGCTGTGCACTGAATGCCAGGTGGAGCTGTGCACTCTTCTACAACGAGCAGGACAGCAGAAAACAGAGAGCACAGATGGCTGACCGCAGTTTGAAGCTTGCCTAGGAAAGAGCAGTGTTTTTGGAGTGTTCAGCAAATATATGTGTCTGGGCAAGGGCGGGATGCGTGCACAGTGCTGGCAAGCTTTCTCCCTGCGAGACAACCTGGAAAAGCTTTTCGCCATGATGCAGTTCGCTTGAGACGCAGACTCCGGCTCTCCGCAGCTGTCCGCAGGGAAAGCGGCGGTTGCCGGCGTCTTTCTGCCGAAGCGGCGCTTTGCAGCCTACAAGTGCGGTTCACGACAGCGGCGCACCTAGTAGCCGCTTCTTCGCCTCCGGCAGCCGGGGAGAGCGGTTGGCTTCTGAGAGGCGAAGAACGAAACCGGCTTGTGTGCGCAGCCTTGGCACTGCTAGAGGACGGTGGTTGCAGCTGCCAGCCCTTTCAGTTCACCTCTGGGATGCTTCTGGCAGGTGCTCCAGGACGACTTTCCTGCGTTTTGACTTGGTCCTGAAGCAGACGAATCTGGAGAATTCTTGTTCGTACCCTGAGTTTACGAGTTGCAGAGATCTCGATGGCAGCTGCAGAGAAGAAGGGCTGTGCTGAATTGCTCGGGAAGAAAGGACATAGACAGCGCCTTGTGTTTGGGAGTGAGCAGCTGCTGGTTTTTTGCAGTTGACTTCGCTGTGCACTGAATGTCAGGTGGAGCTGTGTACTCCTCTACAACGAGCAGGGCAGCAGAAAACAGAGAGCACGGACGTCTGAAAGCAGTTTGAAGCTTGCCTAGGAAAGAGCAGTGTTTTTGGAGTGTTCAGCAAATATATGTGTCTGGGCAAGGGCGGGATGCGTGCACAGTGCTGGCAAGCTTTAACTCTGCAAGACGCGCTGGAAAAGCTTTTCACCATGATGCAGTCCGCTTGAGACGCAGACTCCGGCTCTCCGCAGCTGTCCGCAGGGAAGCGGCGGTTGCCGGCGTCTTTCTGCCGAAGCCGCGCTTTGCAGCCTACAAGTGCGGTTCACGTCAGCGGTGCACCTAGTAGCCGCTTCTTCGCCTCCGGCAGCCGGGGAGCGCGGTTGGCTTCTGAGAGGCGAAGAACGAAACCGGCTTGTGTGCGCAGCCTTGGCACTGCTAGAGGACGGTGGTTGAAGCTGCCAGCCCTTTCAGTTCACCTCTGGCATGATTCTGGCAGGTGCTCCGGGACGACTTTCCTGCGTTTTGACTTGGTCCTGATGCAGACGAATCTGGAGAATTCTTGTTCGTACCCTGAGTGTACGAGTTGCAGAGAACTCGATAGCAGCTGCAGAAAAGAAGGGCTTCGCTGAATTGCTCGGGAAGAAAGGATATAGACAGCGCCTTGTTTTTGGGAGTGAGCAGCTGCTGGTTTTTTGCAGTTGACTTCGCTGTGCACTGAATGTCAGGTGGAGATGTGCACTCCTCTACAACGAGCAGGGCAGCAGAAAACAGAGAGCACGGACGTCTGAAAGCAGTTTGAAGCTTGCCTAGGAAAGAGCAGTGTTTTTGGAGTGTTCAGCAAATATATGTGTCTGGGCAAGGGCGGGATGCGTGCACTGTGCTGGCAAGCTTTATCCCTGCAAGACGCGCTGGAAAAGCTTTTCGCCATGACGCAGTTCGCTTGAGACGCAGACTTCGGCTCTCCGCAGCTGTCCGCAGGGAAGCGGCGGTTGCCGGCGTCTTTCTGCCGAAGCCGCGCTTTGCAGCCTACAAGTGCGGTTCACGTCACCGGTGCACCTAGTAGCCGCTTCTTCGCCTCAGGCAGCCGGGGAGAGCGGTTGGCTTCTGAGAGGAGAAGAACGAAACCGGCTTGTGTGCGCACCCTTGGCACTGCTAGAGGACGGTGCCTGCAGCTGCCAGCCCTTTCAGTTCACCTCTGGGATGCTTCTGGCAGGTGCTCCAGGACGACTTTCCTGCGTTTTGACTTGGTCCCGATGCAGACGAATCTGGAGAATTCTTGTTCGTACCCTGCGTTTACGAGATGCAGAGATCTCGATGTCAGCTGCAGAGAAGAAGGGCTGTGCTGAATTGCTCGGGAAGAAAGGACATAGACAGCGCCTTGTGTTTGGGAGTGAGCAGCTGCTGGTTTTTTGCAGTTGACTTCGCTGTGCACTGAATGAGAGGTGGAGCAGTGCACTCTTCTACAACGAGCAGGACAGCAGAAAACAGAGAGCACAGATGGCTGACAGCATTTTGAAGCTTGCTTAGGAAAGAGTAGTGTTTATGGAGTGTTTAGCAAATCCATGTTTCTGGGCAAGGGCGGGATGCGTGCACTGTGCTGACAAGCTTTCTCCCTGCGAGACAACCTGGAAAAGCTTTTCGCCATGATGCAGTCCGCTTGAGACGCAGACTCCGGCTCCCCGCAGCTGTCCGCAGGGAAGCGGCGGTTGCCGGCGTCTTTCTGCCGAAGCCGCGCTTTGCAGCCTACAAGTGCGGTTCACGTCAGCGGTGCACCTAGTAGCAGCTTCTTCGCCTCCGGCAGCCGGGGAGAGCGGTTGGCTTCTGAGAGGCGAAGAACGAAACCGGCTTGTGTGCGCAGCCTTGGCACTGCTAGAAGACGGTGGCTGCAGCTGCCAGCCCTTTCAATTCACCGCTGGCATGCTTCTGGCAGGTGCTCCAGGACGACTTTCCTGCGTTTTGACTTGGTCCTGATGCAGACGAATCTGGAGAATTCTTGTTCGTACCCTGAGTTTACGAGTTGCAGGGATCTCGATGGCAGCTGCAGAGAAGAAGGTCTTTGCTGAATTGCTCTGGAAGCAAGGACATAGACAGAGCCTTGTGTTTGGGAGTGAGCAGCTGCTGTTTTTTTTCAATTGACTTCGCTGTGCACTGAATGCCAGGGTGAGCTGTGCACTCTTCTACAACGAGCAGGACAGAAGAAAACAGAGAGCACGGACGTCTGACAGCAGTTTGAAGCTTGCCTAGGAAAGAGTAGTGTTTATGGAGTGTTCGGCAAATCCATGTTTCTGGGCAAGGGCGGGATGCGTGCACAGTGCTGGCAAAATCTCTCCCTGCGAGACACGCTGGAAAAGCTTTTCGCTATGATGCAGTCCGCTAGAGACGCAGACTTCGGCTCTCCGCAGCTGTCCGCAGGGAAAGCGGCCGTTGCCGGCTTCTTTCTGCCGAAACCGCGCTTTGCAGCCTACAAGTGCGGTTCACGTCAGCGGTGCACCTAGTAGCCGCTTCTTCGCCTCCGGCAGCCGGAGAGAGCTGTTGGCTTCTGAGAGGCGAAGAACGAAGGCGGCGTGTGTGCGCAGCCTTGGCACTGCTAGAGGACTGTGGCTGCAGCTGCCAGCCCTTTCAATTCACCGCTGGTATGCTTCTGGCAGGTGCTCCAGGACGACTTTCCTGCGTTTTGACTTGTTCCTGATGCAGACGAATCTGGAGAATTCTTGTTCGTGCCCTGAGCTTCCGAGATGCAGAGAAGAAGGGCTGCGTTGAGTTGCTCGGGAAGCAAGGACATAGACAGCGCCTTGTGTTTGGTAGTGAGCAGCTGCTGGTTTTTTGCAGTTGACTTCGCTGTGCACTGAATGTCAGGTGGAGCTGTGCACTCTTCTACAACGAGCAGGGCAGCAGAAAACAGAGAGCACAGATGGCTGACAGCAGTTTGAAGCTTGCCTAGGAAAGAGTTGTGTTTTTGGAGTGTTCAGCAAATCCATGTTTCTGGGCAAGGGCAGGATGCGTGCATTGTGCTGGCAAGCTCTCTCCCTGAGAGACACGCTGGAAAAGCTTTTCGCTATGATGCAGTCCGCTAGAGACGCAGACTCCGGCTCTCCGCAGCTGTCCGCAGTGAAGCGGCGGTTGCCGGCTTCTTTCTGCCGAAGCCGCGCTTTGCAGCCTACAAGTGCGGTTCACATCAGCGGTGCACCTAGTAGCCGCTTCTTCGCCTCTGGCAGCCGGGGACAGCGGCTGGCTTCTGAGAGGCGAAGAACGAAACCGGCTTGTGTGCGCAGCCTTGGCACTGCTAGAGGAGGGCGGCTGCAGCTGCCAGCCCTTTCAATTCACCGCTGGCATGCTTCTGGCAGGTGCTCCAGGACGACTTTCCTGCGTTTTGACTTGGTCCTGATGCAGACGAATCTGGAGAATTCTAGTTCGTACCCTGAGTTTACGAGTTGCAGAGATCTCGATGGCAGCTGCAGAGAAGAAGGGCTGTGCTGAATTGCTCGGGAAGAAAGGACATAGACAGCGCCTTGTATTTGGGAGTGAGCAGCTGCTGGTTTTTTGCAGTTGACTTCGCTGTGCACTGAATGCCAGGGTGAGCTGTGCACTCTTCTACAACGAGCAGGACAGAAGAAAACAGAGAGCACGGACGTCTGACAGCAGTTTGAAGCTTGCCTAGGAAAGAGTAGTGTTTATGGAGTGTTCAGCAAATCCATGTTTCTGGGCAAGGGCGGGATGCGTGCACAGTGCTGGCAAACTCTCTCCCTGCGAGACACGCTGGAAAAGCTTTTCGCTATGATGCAGTCCGCTTGAGACGCAGACTCCAGCTCTCCGCAGCTGTCCGCAGGGAAAGCGGCGGTTGCCGGCTTCTTTCTGCCGAAACCGCGCTTTGAAGTCTACAAGTGCGGTTCACGTCAGCGGTGCACCTAGTAGCCGCTTCTTCGCCTCCGGCAGCCGGAGAGAGCGGTTGGCTTCTGAGAGGCGAAGAACGAAGGCGGCGTGTGTGCGCAGCCTTGGCACTGCTAGAGGACTGTGGCTGCAGCTGCCAGCCCTTTCAATTCACCGCTGGCATGCTTCTGGCAGGTGCTCCAGGACGACTTTCCTGCGTTTTGACTTGGTCCTGATGCAGACGAATCTGGAGAATTCTTGTTCGTGCCCTGAGCTTCCGAGATGCAGAGAAGAAGGGCTGCGTTGAGTTGCTCGGGAAGCAAGGACATAGACAGCGCCTTGTGTTTGGGAGTGAGCAGCTGCTGGTTTTTTGCAATTGACTTCGCTGTGCACTGAATGCCAGGTGGAGCTGTGCACTCTTCTACAACGAGCAGGACAGCAGAAAACAGAGAGCACAGATGGCTGACAGCATTTTGAAGCTTGCCTAAGAAAGAGCAGTGTTTTTGGAGTGTTCAGCAAATATATGTGTCTGGGCAAGGGCGGGATGCGTGCACAGTGCTGGCAAGCTTTCTCCCTGCGAGACAACCTGGAAAAGCTTTTCGCCATGATGCAGTTGGCTTGAGACGCAGACTCCGGCTCTCCGCAGCTGTCCGCAGGGAAAGCGGCGGTTGCCGGCTTCTTTCTGCCGAAGCCGCGCTTTGCAGCCTACAAGTGCGGTTCACGTCAGCGGCGCACCTAGTAGCCGCTTCTTCGCCTCCGGCAGCCGGGGAGAGCGGTTGGCTTCTGAGAGGCGAAGAACGAAACCGGCTTGTGTGCGCAGCCTTGGCACTGCTAGAGGACGGTGGTTGCAGCTGCCAGCCCTTTCAGTTCACCTCTGGGATGCTTCTGGCAGGTGCTCCAGGACGACTTTCCTGCGTTTTGACTTGGTCCTGAAGCAGACGAATCTGGAGAATTCTTGTTCGTACCCTGAGTTTACGAGTTGCAGAGATCTCGATGGCAGCTGCAGAGAAGAAGGGCTGTGCTGAATTGCTCGGGAAGCAAGGACATAGACAGCGCCTTGTGTTTGGGAGTGAGCAGCTGCTGGTTTTTTGCAGTTGACTTCGCTGTGCACTGAATGTCAGGTGGAGCTGTGTACTCCTCTACAACGAGCAGGGCAGCAGAAAACAGAGAGCACGGACGTCTGACAGCAGTTTGAAGCTTGCCTAGGAAAGAGCAGTGTTTTTGGAGTGTTCAGCAAATATATGTGTCTGGGCAAGGGCGGGATGCGTGCACAGTGCTGGCAAGCTTTAACTCTGCAAGACGCGCTGGAAAAGCTTTTCACCATGATGCAGTCCGCTTGAGACGCAGACTCCGGCTCTCCGCAGCTGTCCGCAGGGAAAGCGGCGGTTGCCGGCGTCTTTCTGCCGAAGCCGCGCTTTGCAGCCTACAAGTGCGGTTCACGTCAGCGGTGCACTTATTAGCCGCTTCTTCGCCTCCGGCAGCCGGGGAGAGCGGTTGGCTTCTGAGAGGAGAAGAACGAAACCGGCTTGTGTGCGCAGCCTTGGCACTGCTAGAGGACGGTGGTTGCAGCTGCCAGCCCTTTCAGTTCACCTCTGGCATGATTCTGGCAGGTGCTCTGGGACGACTTTCCTGCGTTTTGACTTGGTCCTGATGCAGACGAATCTGGAGAATTCTTGTTCGTACCCTGCGTTTACGAGTTGCAGAGAAGAAGGGCTGCGCTGAGTTGCTCGGGAAGCAAGGACATAGACAGCGCCTTGTGTTTGGGAGTGAGCAGCTGCTGGTTTTTTGCAATTGACTTCGCTGTGCACTGAATGTCAGGTGGAGCTGTGCACTCTTCTACAACGAGCAGGACAGCAGAAAACAGAGAGCACAGATGGCTGTCAGCAGTTTGAAGCGTGCCTAAGAAAGAGTTGTGTTTTTGGAGTGTTCAGCAAATCCATGTGTCTGGGCAAGGGCGGGATGCGTGCACTGTGCTGGCAAGCTTTAACTCTGCAAGACGCGCTGGAAAAGCTTTTCACCATGATGCAGTCCGCTTGAGACGCAGACTCCGGCTCTCCGCAGCTGTCCGCTGGAAATCAGCGGTTGCCGGCGTCTTTCTGCCGAAGCGGCGCTTTGCAGCCTACAAGTGCGGTTCACGTCACCGGTGCACCTAGTAGCCGCTTCTTCGCCTCAGGCAGCCGGGGAGAGCGGTTGGCTTCTGAGAGGCGAAGAACGAAAGCGGCTTGTGTGCGCACCCTTGGCACTGCTAGAGAAGGGTGGCTGCAGCTGCCAGCCCTTTCAATTCACCGCTGGCATGCTTCTGGCAGGTGCTCCAGGACGACTTTCCTGCGTTTTGACTTGGTCCTGATGCAGACGAATCTGGAGAATTCTTGTTCGTACCCTGAGTTTACGAGTTGCAGGGATCTCGATGGCAGCTGCAGAGAAGAAGGTCTTTGCTGAATTGCTCTGGAAGCAAGGACATAGACAGAGCCTTGAGTTTGGGAGTGAGCAGCTGCTGTTTTTTTTCAATTGACTTCGCTGTGCACTGAATGCCAGGGTGAGCTGTGCACTCTTCTACAACGAGCAGGGCAGCAGAAAACAGAGAGCACAGATGGCTGACAGCAGTTTGAAGCTTGCCTAGGAAAGAGCAGTGTTTTTGGAGTGTTCAGTAAATCCATGTTTCTGGGCAAGGGCGGGATGCGTGCAGTGTGCTGGCAAGCTCTCTCCCTGCGAGACACGCTGGAAAAGCTTTTCGCTATCATGCAGTCCGCTAGAGACGCAGACTCCGGCTCTCCGCAGCTGTCCGCAGGGAAGCGGCGGTTGCCGGCTTCTTTCTGCCGAAACCGCGCTTTGCAGCCTACAAGTGCGGTTCACGTCAGCGGTGCACCTAGTAGCCGCTTCTTCGCCTCAGGCAGCCGGGGAGAGCGGTTGGCTTCTGAGAGGCGAAGAACGAAGGCGGCGTGTGCGCGCAGCCTTGGCACTGCTAGAGGACTGTGGCTGCAGCTGCCAGCCCTTTCAATTCACCGCTGGCATGCTTCTGGCAGGTGCTCCAGGACGACTTTCCTGCGTTTTGACTTGGTCCTGATGCAGACGAATCTGGAGAATTCTTGTCCGTGCCCTGAGCTTCCGAGATGCAGAGAAGAAGGGCTGCGTTGAGTTGCTCGGGAAGCAAGGACATAGACAGCGCCTTGTGTTTGGGAGTGAGCAGCTGCTGGTTTTTTGCAGTTGACTTCGCTGTGCACTGAATGTCAGGTGGAGCTGTGCACTCTTCTACAACGAGCAGGGCAGCAGAAAACAGAGAGCAGAGATGTCTGACAGCAGTTTGAAGCTTGCCTAGGAAAGAGCAGTGTTTTTGGAGTGTTCAGCAAATATATGTGTCTGGGCAAGGGCAGGATGCGTGCATTGTGCTGGCAAGCTCTCTCCCTGAGAGACACGCTGGAAAAGCTTTTCGCTATGATGCAGTCCGCTAGAGACGCAGACTCCGGCTCTCCGCAGCTGTCCGCAGTGAAGCGGCGGTTGCCGGCTTCTTTCTTTTGAAGCCGCGCTTTGCAGCCTACAAGTGCGGTTCACATCAGCGGCGCACCTAGTAGCCGCTTCTTCGCCTCCGGCAGCCGGGGAGAGCGGTTGGCTTCTGAGAGGCGAAGAACGAAACCGGCTTGTGTGCGCAGCCTTGGCACTGCTAGAAGACGGTGGCTGCAGCTGCCAGCCTTTTCAATTCACCGCTGGCATGCTTCTGGCAGGTGCCCCAGGACGGCTTTCCTGCAGGACCGTTTTGACTTGGTCCTGATGCAGACGAATCTGGAGAATTCTTGTTCGTACCCTGATTTTACGAGTTGCAGAGATCTCGATGGCAGCTGCAGAGAAGAAGGGCTGTGCTGAATTGCTCGGGAAGCAAGGACATACACAGCACCTTGTGTTTGGGAGTGAGCAGCTGCTGGTTTTTTGCAGTTGACTTCGCTGTGCACTGAATGCCAGGGTGAGCTGTGCACTCTTCTACAACGAGCAGGACAGAAGAAAACAGAGAGCACGGACGTCTGACAGCAGTTTGAAGCTTGCCTAGGAAAGAGTAGTGTTTATGGAGTGTTCGGCAAATCCATGTTTCTGGGCAAGGGCGGGATGCGTGCACAGTGCTGGCAAACTCTCTCCCTGCGAGACACGCTGGAAAAGCTTTTCGCTATGATGCAGTCCGCTAGAGACGCAGACTTCGGCTCTCCGCAGCTGTCCGCAGGGAAAGCGGCCGTTGCCGGCTTCTTTCTGCCGAAACCGCGCTTTGCAGCCTACAAGTGCGGTTCACGTCAGCGGTGCACCTAGTAGCCGCTTCTTCGCCTCCGGCAGCCGGAGAGAGCGGTTGGCTTCTGAGAGGCGAAGAACGAAGGCGGCGTGTGTGCGCAGCCTTAGCACTGCTAGAGGACTGTGGCTGCAGCTGCCAGCCCTTTCAATTCACCGCTGGTATGCTTCTGGCAGGTGCTCCAGGACGACTTTCCTGCGTTTTGACTTGTTCCTGATGCAGACGAATCTGGAGAATTCTTGTTCGTGCCCTGAGCTTCCGAGATGCAGAGAAGAAGGGCTGCGTTGAGTTGCTCGGGAAGCAAGGACATAGACAGCGCCTTGTGTTTGGGAGTGAGCAGCTGCTGGTTTTTTGCAGTTGACTTCGCTGTGCACTGAATGTCAGGTGGAGCTGTGCACTCTTCTACAACGAGCAGGGCAGCAGAAAACAGAGAGCACAGATGGCTGACAGCAGTTTGAAGCTTGCCTAGGAAAGAGCAGTGTTTTTGGAGTGTTCAGCAAATCCATGTTTCTGGGCAAGGGCAGGATGCGTGCATTGTGCTGGCAAGCTCTCTCCCTGAGAGACACGCTGGAAAAGCTTTTCGCTATGATGCAGTCCGCTAGAGACGCAGACTCCGGCTCTCCGCAGCTGTCCGCAGTGAAGCGGCGGTTGCCGGCTTCTTTCTGCCGAAGCCGCGCTTTGCAGCCTACAAGTGCGGTTCACATCAGCGGTGCACCTAGTAGCCGCTTCTTCGCCTCTGGCAGCCGGGGAGAGCGGCTGGCTTCTGAGAGGCGAAGAACGAAACCGGCTTTTGTGCGCAGCCTTGGCACTGCTAGAGAAGGGCGGCTGCAGCTGCCAGCCCTTTCAATTCACCGCTGGCATGCTTCTGGCAGGTGCTCCAGGACGACTTTCCTGCGTTTTGACTTGGTCCTGATGCAGACGAATCTGGAGAATTCTTGTTCGTACCCTGAGTTTACGAGTTGCAGAGATCTCTATGGCAGCTGCAGAGAAGAAGGGCTGTGCTGAATTGCTCTGGAAGCAAGGACATAGACAGCGCCTTGTATTTGGGAGTGAGCAGCTGCTGGTTTTTTGCAGTTGACTTCGCTGTGCACTGAATGCCAGGGTGAGCTGTGCACTCTTCTACAACGAGCAGGACAGAAGAAAACAGAGAGCACGGACGTCTGACAGCAGTTTGAAGCTTGCCTAGGAAAGAGTAGTGTTTATGGAGTGTTCGGCAAATCCATGTTTCTGGGCAAGGGCGGGATGCGTGCACAGTGCTGGCAAGCTCTCTCCCTGCGAGACACGCTGGAAAAGCTTTTCGCTATGATGCAGTCCGCTTGAGACGCAGACTTCGGCTCTCCGCAGCTGTCCGCAGGGAAAGCGGCGGTTGCCGGCTTCTTTCTGCCGAAACCGCGCTTTGAAGTCTACAAGTGCGGTTCACGTCAGCGGTGCACCTAGTAGCCGCTTCTTCGCCTCCGGCAGCCGGAGAGAGCGGTTGGCTTCTGAGAGGCGAAGAACGAAGGCGGCGTGTGTGCGCAGCCTTGGCACTGCTAGAGGACTGTGGCTGCAGCTGCCAGCCCTTTCAATTCACCGCTGGCATGCTTCTGGCAGGTGCTCCAGGACGACTTTCCTGCGTTTTGACTTGGTCCTGATGCAGACGAATCTGGAGAATTCTTGTTCGTGCCCTGAGCTTCCGAGATGCAGAGAAGAAGGGCTGCGTTGAGTTGCTCGGGAAGCAAGGACATAGACAGCGCCTTGTGTTTGGGAGTGAGCAGCTGCTGGTTTTTTGCAATTGACTTCGCTGTGCACTGAATGCCAGGTGGAGCTGTGCACTCTTCTACAACGAGCAGGACAGCAGAAAACAGAGAGCACAGATGGCTGACAGCATTTTGAAGCTTGCCTAAGAAAGAGCAGTGTTTTTGGAGTGTTCACCAAATATATGTGTCTGGGCAAGGGCGGGATGCGTGCACAGTGCTGGCAAGCTTTCTCCCTGCGAGACAACCTGGAAAAGCTTTTCGCCATGATGCAGTTGGCTTGGGACGCAGACTCCGGCTCTCCGCAGCTGTCCGCAGGGAAAGCGGCGGTTGCCGGCGTCTTTCTGCCGAAGCCGCGCTTTGCAGCCTACAAGTGCGGTTCACGTCAGCGGCGCACCTAGTAGCCGCTTCTTCGCCTCCGGCAGCCGGGGAGAGCGGTTGGCTTCTGAGAGGCGAAGAACGAAACCGGCTTGTGTGCGCAGCCTTGGCACTGCTAGAGGACGGTGGTTGCAGCTGCCAGCCCTTTCAGTTCACCTCTGGGATGCTTCTGGCAGGTGCTCCAGGACGACTTTCCTGCGTTTTGACTTGGTCCTGAAGCAGACGAATCTGGAGAATTCTTGTTCGTACCCTGAGTTTACGAGTTGCAGAGATCTCGATGGCAGCTGCAGAGAAGAAGGGCTGTGCTGAATTGCTCGGGAAGCAAGGACATAGACAGCGCCTTGTGTTTGGGAGTGAGCAGCTGCTGGTTTTTTGCAGTTGACTTCGCTGTGCACTGAATGTCAGGTGGAGCTGTGTACTCTTCTACAACGAGCAGGGCAGCAGAAAACAGAGAGCACGGACGTCTGACAGCAGTTTGAAGCTTGCCTAGGAAAGAGCAGTGTTTTTGGAGTGTTCAGCAAATATATGTGTCTGGGCAAGGGCGGGATGCGTGCACAGTGCTGGCAAGCTTTAACTCTGCAAGACACGCTGGAAAAGCTTTTCACCATGATGCAGTCCGCTTGAGACGCAGACTCCGGCTCTCCGCAGCTGTCCGCAGGGAAGCGGCGGTTGCCGGCGTCTTTCTGCCGAAGCCGCGCTTTGCAGCCTACAAGTGCGGTTCACATCAGCGGTGCACCTAGTAGCCGCTTCTTCGCCTCCGGCAGCCGGGGAGAGCGGCTGGCTTCTGAGAGGAGAAGAACGAAACCGGCTTGTGTGCGCAGCCTTGGCACTGCTAGAGGACGGTGGTTGCAGCTGCCAGCCCTTTCAGTTCACCTCTGGCATGATTCTGGCAGGTGCTCCAGGACGACTTTCCTGCGTTTTGACTTGGTCCTGATGCAGACGAATCTGGAGAATTCTTGTTCGTACCCTGCGTTTACGAGATGCAGAGAAGAAGGGCTGCGCTGAGTTGCTCGGGAAGCAAGGACATAGACAGCGCCTTGTCTTTGGGAGTGAGCAGCTGCTGGTTTTTTGCAATTGACTTCGCTGTGCACTGAATGTCAGGTGGAGCTGTGCACTCTTCTACAACGAGCAGGACAGCAGAAAACAGAGAGCACAGATGGCTGACAGCAGTTTGAAGCGTGCCTAAGAAAGAGTTGTGTTTTTGGAGTATTCAGCAAATCCATGTGTCTGGGCAAGGGCGGGATGCGTTCACTGTGCTGGCAAGCTTTAACTCTGCAAGACGCGCTGGAAAAGCTTTTCACCATGATGCAGTCCGCTTGAGACGCAGACTCCGGCTCTCCGCAGCTGTCCGCTGGAAAGCAGCGGTTGCTGGCGTCTTTCTGCCGAAGCGGCGCTTTGCAGCCTACAAGTGCGGTTCACGTCAGCGGTGCACCTAGTAGCCGCTTCTTCGCCTGCGGCAGCCGGGGAGCGCGGTTGGCTTCTGAGAGGCGAAGAACGAAACCGGCTTGTGTGCGCAGCCTTGGCACTGCTAGAGGACGGTGGTTGCAGCTGCCAGCCCTTTCAGTTCACCTCTGGCATGATTCTGGCAGGTGCTCCGGGACGACTTTCCTGCGTTTTGACTTGGTCCTGATGCAGACGAATCTGGAGAATTCTTGTTCGTACCCTGAGTGTACGAGTTGCAGAGAACTCGATAGCAGCTGCAGAAAAGAAGGGCGTCGCTGAATTGCTCGGGAAGAAAGGACATAGACAGCGCCTTGTTTTTGGGAGTGAGCAGCTGCTGGTTTTTTGCAGTTGACTTCGCTGTGCACTGAATGTCAGGTGGAGCTGTGCACTCCTCTACAACGAGCAGGGCAGCAGAAAACAGAGAGCACGGACGTCTGAAAGCAGTTTGAAGCTTGCCTAGGAAAGAGCAGTGTTTTTGGAGTGTTCAGCAAATATATGTGTCTGGGCAAGGGCGGGATGCGTGCACTGTGCTGGCAAGCTTTATCCCTGCGAGACAACCTGGAAAAGCTTTTCGCCATGATGCAGTCCGCTTGAGACGCAGACTCCGGCTCCCCGCAGCTGTCCGCAGGGAAGCGGCGGTTGCCGGCGTCTTTCTGCCGAAGCCGCGCTTTGCAGCCTACAAGTGCGGTTCACGTCAGCGGTGCACCTAGTAGCAGCTTCTTCGCCTCCGGCAGCCGGGGAGAGCGGTTGGCTTCTGAGAGGCGAAGAACGAAACCGGCTTGTGTGCGCAGCCTTGGCACTGCTAGAAGACGGTGGCTGCAGCTGCCAGCCCTTTCAATTCACCGCTGGCATGCTTCTGGCAGGTGCTCCAGGACGACTTTCCTGCGTTTTGACTTGGTCCTGATGCAGACGAATCTGGAGAATTCTTGTTCGTACCCTGAGTTTATGAGTTGCAGGGATCTCGATGGCAGCTGCAGAGAAGAAGGTCTTTGCTGAATTGCTCTGGAAGCAAGGACATAGACAGAGCCTTGTGTTTGGGAGTGAGCAGCTGCTGTTTTTTTTCAATTGACTTCGCTGTGCACTGAATGCCAGGGTGAGCTGTGCACTCTTCTACAACGAGCAGGGCAGCAGAAAACAGAGAGCACAGATGGCTGACAGCAGTTTGAAGCTTGCCTAGGAAAGAGCAGTGTTTTTGGAGTGTTCAGCAAATCCATGTTTCTGGGCAAGGGCGGGATGCGTGCAGTGTGCTGGCAAGCTCTCTCCCTGCGAGACACGCTGGAAAAGCTTTTCGCTATCATGCAGTCCGCTAGAGACGCAGACTCCGGCTCTCCGCAGCTGTACGCAGTGAAGCGGCGGTTGCCTGCTTCTTTCTGCCGAAGCCGCGCTTTGCAGCCTACAAGTGCGGTTCACGTCAGCGGTGCACCTAGTAGCCGCTTCTTCGCCTCAGGCAGCCGGGGAGAGCGGTTGGCTTCTGAGAGGCGAAGAACGAAGGCGGCGTGTGCGCGCAGCCTTGGCACTGCTAGAGGACTGTGGCTGCAGCTGCCAGCCCTTTCAATTCACCGCTGGCATGCTTCTGGCAGGTGCTCCAGGACGACTTTCCTGCGTTTTGACTTGGTCCTGATGCAGACGAATCTGGAGAATTCTTGTTCGTGCCCTGAGCTTCCGAGATGCAGAGAAGAAGGGCTGCGTTGAGTTGCTCGGGAAGCAAGGACATAGACAGCGCCTTGTGTTTGGGAGTGAGCAGCTGCTGGTTTTTTGCAGTTGACTTCGCTGTGCACTGAATATCAGGTGGAGCTGTGCACTCTTCTACAACGAGCAGGGCAGCAGAAAACAGAGAGCACAGATGGCTGACAGCAGTTTGAAGCTTGCCTAGGAAAGAGCAGTGTTTTTGGAGTGTTCAGCAAATATATGTGTCTGGGCAAGGGCAGGATGCGTGCATTGTGCTGGCAAGCTCTCTCCCTGAGAGACACGCTGGAAAAGCTTTTCGCTATGATGCAGTCCGCTAGAGACGCAGACTCCGGCTCTCCGCAGCTGTCCGCAGTGAAGCGGCGGTTGCCGGCTTCTTTCTGCCGAAACCGCGCTTTGCAGCCTACAAGTGCGGTTCACGTCAGCGGCGCACCTAGTAGCCGCTTCTTCGCCTCCGGCAGCCGGGGAGAGCGGTTGGCTTCTGAGAGGCGAAGAACGAAACCGGCTTGTGTGCGCAGCCTTGGCACTGCTAGAAGACGGTGGCTGCAGCTGCCAGCCCTTTCAATTCACCGCTGGCATGCTTCTGGCAGGTGCTCCAGGACGGCTTTCCTGCGTTTTGACTTGGTCCTGATGCAGACGAATCTGGAGAATTCTTGTTCGTACCCTGAGTTTACGAGTTGCAGAGATCTCGATGGCAGCTGCAGAGAAGAAGGGCTGTGCTGAATTGCTCTGGAAGCAAGGACATAGACAGCGCCTTGTGTTTGGGAGTGAGCAGCTGCTGGTTTTTTGCAGTTGACTTCGCTGTGCACTGAATGCCAGGGTGAGCTGTGCACTCTTCTACAACGAGCAGGACAGAAGAAAACAGAGAGCACGGACGTCTGACAGCAGTTTGAAGCTTGCCTAGGAAAGAGTAGTGTTTATGGAGTGTTCGGCAAATCCATGTTTCTGGGCAAGGGCGGGATGCGTGCACAGTGCTGGCAAACTCTCTCCCTGCGAGACACGCTGGAAAAGCTTTTCGCTATGATGCAGTCCGCTAGAGACGCAGACTCCGGCTCTCCGCAGCTGTCCGCAGGGAAAGCGGCCGTTGCCGGCTTCTTTCTGCCGAAACCGCGCTTTGCAGCCTACAAGTGCGGTTCACGTCAGCGGTGCACCTAGTAGCCGCTTCTTCGCCTCCGGCAGCCGGAGAGAGCTGTTGGCTTCTGAGAGGCGAAGAACGAACGCGGCGTGTGTGCGCAGCCTTGGCACTGCTAGAGGACTGTGGCTGCAGCTGCCAGCCCTTTCAATTCACCGCTGGCATGCTTCTGGCAGGTGCTCCAGGACGACTTTCCTGCGTTTTGACTTGTTCCTGATGCAGACGAATCTGGAGAATACTTGTTCGTGCCCTGAGCTTCCGAGATGCAGAGAAGAAGGGCTGCGTTGAGTTGCTCGGGAAGCAAGGACATAGACAGCGCCTTGTGTTTGGTAGTGAGCAGCTGCTGGTTTTTTGCAGTTGACTTCGCTGTGCACTGAATGCCAGGTGGAGCTGTGCACTCTTCTACAACGAGCAGGGCAGCAGAAAACAGAGAGCACAGATGGCTGACAGCAGTTTGAAGCTTGTCTAGGAAAGAGCAGTGTTTTTGGAGTGTTCAGCAAATCCATGTTTCTGGGCAAGGGCAGGATGCGTGCATTGTGCTGGCAAGCTCTCTCCCTGAGAGACACGCTGGAAAAGCTTTTCGCTATGATGCAGTCCGCTAGAGACGCAGACTCCGGCTCTCCGCAGCTGTCCGCAGTGAAGCGGCGGTTGCCGGCTTCTTTCTGCCGAAGCCGCGCTTTGCAGCCTACAAGTGCGGTTCACATCAGCGGTGCACCTAGTAGCCGCTTCTTCGCCTCTGGCAGCCGGGGAGAGCGGCTGGCTTCTGAGAGGCGAAGAATGAAACCGGCTTGTGTGCGCAGCCTTGGCACTGCTAGAGGAGGGCGGCTGCAGCTGCCAGCCCTTTCAATTCACCGCTGGCATGCTTCTGGCAGGTGCTCCAGGACGACTTTCCTGCGTTTTGACTTGGTCCTGATGCAGACGAATCTGGAGAATTCTAGTTCGTACCCTGAGTTTACGAGTTGCAGAGATCTCGATGGCAGCTGCAGAGAAGAAGGGCTGTGCTGAATTGCTCGGGAAGCAAGGACATAGACAGCGCCTTGTATTTGGGAGTGAGCAGCTGCTGGTTTTTTGCAGTTGACTTCGCTGTGCACTGAATGCCAGGGTGAGCTGTGCACTCTTCTACAACGAGCAGGACAGAAGAAAACAGAGAGCACGGACGTCTGACAGCAGTTTGAAGCTTGCCTAGGAAAGAGTAGTGTTTATGGAGTGTTCAGCAAATCCATGTTTCTGGGCAAGGGCGGGATGCGTGCACAGTGCTGGCAAACTCTCTCCCTGCGAGACACGCTGGAAAAGCTTTTCGCTATGATGCAGTCCGCTTGAGACGCAGACTTCGGCTCTCCGCAGCTGTCCGCAGGGAAAGCGGCGGTTGCCGGCTTCTTTCTGCCGAAACCGCGCTTTGAAGTCTACAAGTGCGGTTCACGTCAGCGGTGCACCTAGTAGCCGCTTCTTCGCCTCCGGCAGCCGGAGAGAGCGGTTGGCTTCTGAGAGGCGAAGAACGAAGGCGGCGTGTGTGCGCAGCCTTGGCACTGCTAGAGGACTGTGGCTGCAGCTGCCAGCCCTTTCAATTCACCGCTGGCATGCTTCTGGCAGGTGCTCCAGGACGACTTTCCTGCGTTTTGACTTGGTCCTGATGCAGACGAATCTGGAGAATTCTTGTTCGTGCCCTGAGCTTCCGAGATGCAGAGAAGAAGGGCTGCGTTGAGTTGCTCGGGAAGCAAGGACATAGACAGCGCCTTGTGTTTGGGAGTGAGCAGCTGCTGGTTTTTTGCAATTGACTTCGCTGTGCACTGAATGCCAGGTGGAGCTGTGCACTCTTCTACAACGAGCAGGACAGCAGAAAACAGAGAGCACAGATGGCTGACAGCATTTTGAAGCTTGCCTAAGAAAGAGCAGTGTTTTTGGAGTGTTCAGCAAATATATGTGTCTGGGCAAGGGCGGGATGCGTGCACAGTGCTGTCAAGCTTTCTCCCTGCGAGACAACCTGGAAAAGCTTTTCGCCATGATGCAGTTGGCTTGGGACGCAGACTCCGGCTCTCCGCAGCTGTCCGCAGGGAAAGCGGCGGTTGCCGGCGTCTTTCTGCCGAAGCCGCGCTTTGCAGCCTACAAGTGCGGTTCACGTCAGCGGCGCACCTAGTAGCCGCTTCTTCGCCTCCGGCAGCCGGGGAGAGCGGTTGGCTTCTGAGAGGCGAAGAACGAAACCGGCTTGTGTGCGCAGCCTTGGCACTGCTAGAGGACGGTGGTTGCAGCTGCCAGCCCTTTCAGTTCACCTCTGGGATGCTTCTGGCAGGTGCTCCAGGACGACTTTCCTGCGTTTTGACTTGGTCCTGAAGCAGACGAATCTGGAGAATTCTTGTTCGTACCCTGAGTTTACGAGTTGCAGAGATCTCGATGGCAGCTGCAGAGAAGAAGGGCTGTGCTGAATTGCTCGGGAAGCAAGGACATAGACAGCGCCTTGTGTTTGGGAGTGAGCAGCTGCTGGTTTTTTGCAGTTGACTTCGCTGTGCACTGAATGTCAGGTGGAGCTGTGTACTCTTCTACAACGAGCAGGGCAGCAGAAAACAGAGAGCACGGACGTCTGACAGCAGTTTGAAACTTGCCTAGGAAAGAGCAGTGTTTTTGGAGTGTTCAGCAAATATATGTGTCTGGGCAAGGGCGGGATGCGTGCACAGTGCTGGCAAGCTTTAACTCTGCAAGACACGCTGGAAAAGCTTTTCACCATGATGCAGTCCGCTTGAGACGCAGACTCCGGCTCTCCGCAGCTGTCCGCAGGGAAGCGGCGGTTGCCGGCGTCTTTCTGCCGAAGCCGCGCTTTGCAGCCTACAAGTGCGGTTCACGTCAGCGGTGCACCTAGTAGCCGCTTCTTCGCCTCCGGCAGCCGGGGAGAGCGGCTGGCTTCTGAGAGGAGAAGAACGAAACCGGCTTGTGTGCGCAGCCTTGGCACTGCTAGAGGACGGTGGTTGCAGCTGCCAGCCCTTTCAGTTCACCTCTGGCATGATTCTGGCAGGTGCTCTGGGACGACTTTCCTGCGTTTTGACTTGGTCCTGATGCAGACGAATCTGGAGAATTCTTGTTCGTACCCTGCGTTTACGAGATGCAGAGAAGAAGGGCTGCGCTGAGTTGCTCGGGAAGCAAGGACATAGACAGCGCCTTGTGTTTGGGAGTGAGCAGCTGCTGGTTTTTTGCAATTGACTTCGCTGTGCACTGAATGTCAGGTGGAGCTGTGCACTCTTCTACAACGAGCAGGACAGCAGAAAACAGAGAGCACAGATGGCTGACAGCAGTTTGAAGCGTGCCTAAGAAAGAGTTGTGTTTTTGGAGTATTCAGCAAATCCATGTGTCTGGGCAAGGGCGGGATGCGTGCACTGTGCTGGCAAGCTTTAACTCTGCAAGACGCGCTGGAAAAGCTTTTCACCATGATGCAGTCCGCTTGAGACGCAGACTCCGGCTCTCCGCAGCTGTCCGCTGGAAAGCAGCGGTTGCCGGCGTCTTTCTGCCGAAGCGGCGCTTTGCAGCCTACAAGTGCGGTTCACGTCAGCGGTGCACCTAGTAGCCGCTTCTTCGCCTGCGGCAGCCGGGGAGCGCGGTTGGCTTCTGAGAGGCGAAGAACGAAACCGGCTTGTGTGCGCAGCCTTGGCACTGCTAGAGGACGGTGGTTGCAGCTGCCAGCCCTTTCAGTTCACCTCTGGCATGATTCTGGCAGGTGCTCCGGGACGACTTTCCTGCGTTTTGACTTGGTCCTGATGCAGACGAATCTGGAGAATTCTTGTTCGTACCCTGAGTGTACGAGTTGCAGAGAACTCGATAGCAGCTGCAGAGAAGAAGGGCTGTGCTGAATTGCTCGGGAAGCAAGGACATAGACAGCGCCTTGTTTTTGGGAGTGAGCAGCTGCTGGTTTTTTGCAGTTGACTTCGCTGTGCACTGAATGTCAGGTGGAGCTGTGCACTCCTCTACAACGAGCAGGGCAGCAGAAAACAGAGAGCACGGACGTCTGAAAGCAGTTTGAAGCTTGCCTAGGAAAGAGCAGTGTTTTTGGAGTGTTCAGCAAATATATGTGTCTGGGCAAGGGCGGGATGCGTGCACTGTGCTGGCAAGCTTTATCCCTGCAAGACGCGCTGGAAAAGCTTTTCGCCATGACGCAGTTCGCTTGAGACGCAGACTTCGGCTCTCCGCAGCTGTCCGCAGGGAAGCGGCGGTTGCCGGCGTCTTTCTGCCGAAGCCGCGCTTTGCAGCCTACAAGTGCGGTTCACGTCACCGGTGCACCTAGTAGCCGCTTCTTCGCCTCAGGCAGCCGGGGAGAGCGGTTGGCTTCTGAGAGGAGAAGAACGAAACCGGCTTGTGTGCGCACCCTTGGCACTGCTAGAGGACGGTGGCTGCAGCTGCCAGCCCTTTCAGTTCACCTCTGGGATGCTTCTGGCAGGTGCTCCAGGACGACTTTCCTGCGTTTTGACTTGGTCCCGATGCAGACGAATCTGGAGAATTCTTGTTCGTACCCTGCGTTTACGAGATGCAGAGATCTCGATGTCAGCTGCAGAGAAGAAGGGCTGTGCTGAATTGCTCGGGAAGAAAGGACATAGACAGCGCCTTGTGTTTGGGAGTGAGCAGCTGCTGGTTTTTTGCAGTTGACTTCGCTGTGCACTGAATGAGAGGTGGAGCAGTGCACTCTTCTACAACGAGCAGGACAGCAGAAAACAGAGAGCACAGATGGCTGACAGCATTTTGAAGCTTGCCTAGGAAAGAGCAGTATTTTTGGAGTGTTCAGCAAATCCATGTTTCTGGGCAAGGGCAGGATGCGTGCATTTTGCTGGCAAGCTCTCTCCCTGAGAGACACGCTGGAAAAGCTTTTCGCTATGATGCAGTCCGCTAGAGACGCAGACTCCGGCTCTCCGCAGCTTTCCGCAGGGAAGCGGCGGTTGCCGGCTTCTTTCTGCCGAAGCCGCGCTTTGCAGCCTACAAGTGCGGTTCACATCAGCGGTGCACCTAGTAGCCGCTTCTTCGCCTCTGGCAGCCGGGGAGAGCGGCTGGCTTCTGAGAGGCGAAGAACGAAACCGGCTTTTGTGCGCAGCCTTGGCACTGCTAGAGGAGGGCGGCTGCAGCTGCCAGCCCTTTCAATTCACCGCTGGCATGCTTCTGGCAGGTGCTCCAGGACGACTTTCCTGCGTTTTGACTTGGTCCTGATGCAGACGAATCTGGAGAATTCTTGTTCGTGCCCTGAGCTTCCGAGATGCAGAGAAGAAGGGCTGCGTTGAGTTGCTCGGGAAGCAAGGACATAGACAGCGCCTTGTGTTTGGGAGTGAGCAGCTGCTGGTTTTTTGCAGTTGACTTCGCTGTGCACTGAATGTCAGGTGGAGCTGTGCACTCTTCTACAACGAGCAGGGCAGCAGAAAACAGAGAGCACAGATGGCTGACAGCAGTTTGAAGCTTGCCTAGGAAAGAGCAGTGTTTTTGGAGTGTTCAGCAAATCCATGTTTCTGGGCAAGGGCAGGATGCGTGCATTGTGCTGGCAAGCTCTCTCCCTGAGAGACACGCTGGAAAAGCTTTTCGCTATGATGCAGTCCGCTAGAGACGCAGACTCCGGCTCTCCGCAGCTGTCCGCAGGGAAGCGGCGGTTGCCAGCTTCTTTCTGCCGAAGCCGCGCTTTGCAGCCTACAAGTGCGGTTCACATCAGCGGTGCACCTAGTAGCCGCTTCTTCGCCTCTGGCAGCCGGGGAGAGCGGCTGGCTTCTGAGAGGCGAAGAACGAAACCGGCTATTGTGCGCAGCCTTGGCACTGCTAGAGGAGGGCGGCTGCAGCTGCCAGCCCTTTCAATTCACCGCTGGCATGCTTCTGGCAGGTGCTCCAGGACGACTTTCCTGCGTTTTGACTTGGTCCTGATGCAGACGAATCTGGAGAATTCTTGTTCGTGCCCTGAGCTTCCGAGATGCAGAGAAGAAGGGCTGCGTTGAGTTGCTCGGGAAGCAAGGACATAGACAGCGCCTTGTATTTGGGAGTGAGCAGCTGCTGGTTTTTTGCAGTTGACTTCGCTGTGCACTGAATGCCAGGGTGAGCTGTGCACTCTTCTACAACGAGCAGGACAGAAGAAAACAGAGAGCACGGACGTCTGACAGCAGTTTGAAGCTTGCCTAGGAAAGAGTAGTGTTTATGGAGTGTTCAGCAAATCCATGTTTCTGGGCAAGGGCGGGATGCGTGCACAGTGCTGGCAAGCTCTCTCCCTGCGAGACACGCTGGAAAAGCTTTTCGCTATGATGCAGTCCGCTTGAGACGCAGACTTCGGCTCTCCGCAGCTGTCCGCAGGGAAAGCGGCGGTTGCCGACTTCTTTCTGCCGAAACCTCGCTTTGAAGTCTACAAGTGCGGTTCACGTCAGCGGTGCACCTAGTAGCCGCTTCTTCGCCTCCGGCAGCCGGGGAGAGCGGTTGGCTTCTGAGAGGCGAAGAACGAAGGCGGCATGTGTGCGCAGCCTACGCACTGCTAGAGGACTGTGGCTGCAGCTGCCAGCCCTTTCAATTCACCGCTGGCATGCTTCTGGCAGGTGCTCCAGGACGACTTTCCTGCGTTTTGACTTGGTCCTGAATCAGACGAATCTGGAGAATTCTTGTTCGTGCCCTGAGCTTCCGAGATGCAGAGAAGAAGGGCTGCGTTGAGTTGCTCGGGAAGCAAGGACATAGACTGCGCCTTGTGTTTGGGAGTGAGCAGCTGCTGGTTTTTTGCAGTTGACTTCGCTGTGCACTGAATGTCAGGTGGAGCTGTGCACTCTTCTACAACGAGCAGGGCAGCAGAAAACAGAGAGCACAGATGGCTGACAGCAGTTTGAAGCTTGCCTAGGAAAGAGCAGTGTTTTTGGCGTGTTCAGCTAATCCATGTTTCTGGGCAAGGGCAGGATGCGTGCATTTTGCTGGCAAGCTCTCTCCCTGAGAGACACGCTGGAAAAGCTTTTCCCTATGATGCAGTCCGCTAGAGACGCAGACTCCGGCTCTCCGCAGCTTTCCGCAGGGAAGCGGCGGTTGCCGGCTTCTTTCTGCCGAAGCCGCGCTTTGCAGCCTACAAGTGCGGTTCACATCAGCGGTGCACCTAGTAGCCGCTTCTTCGCCTCTGGCAGCCGGGGAGAGCGGCTGGCTTCTGAGAGGCGAAGAACGAAACCGGCTTGTGTGCGCATCCTTGGCACTGCTAGAGGACGGTGGTTGCAGCTGCCAGCCCTTTCAGTTCACCTCTGGGATGCTTCTGGCAGGTGCTCCAGGACGACTTTCCTGCGTTTTGACTTGGTCCTGAAGCAGACGAATCTGGAGAATTCTTGTTCGTACCCTGAGTTTACGAGTTGCAGAGATCTCGATGGCAGCTGCAGAGAAGAAGGGCTGTGCTGAATTGCTCGGGAAGCAAGGACATAGACAGCGCCTTGTGTTTGGGAGTGAGCAGCTGCTGGTTTTTTGCAGTTGACTTCGCTGTGCACTGAATGTCAGGTGGAGCTGTGTACTCCTCTACAACGAGCAGGGCAGCAGAAAACAGAGAGCACGGACGTCTGACAGCAGTTTGAAGCTTGCCTAGGAAAGAGTAGTGTTTTTGGAGTGTTCAGCAAATATATGTGTCTGGGCAAGGGCGGGATGCGTGCACAGTGCTGGCAAGCTTTAACTCTGCAAGACGCGCTGGAAAAGCTTTTCACCATGATGCAGTCCGCTTGAGACGCAGACTCCGGCTCTCCGCAGCTGTCCGCAGGGAAGCGGCGGTTGCCGGCGTCTTTCTGCCGAAGCCGCGCTTTGCAGCCTACAAGTGCGGTTCACGTCAGCGGTGCACCTAGTAGCCGCTTCTTCGCCTCCGGCAGCCGGGGAGAGCGGTTGGCTTCTGAGAGGAGAAGAACGAAACCGGCTTGTGTGCGCAGCCTTGGCACTGCTAGAGGACGGTGGTTGCAGCTGCCAGCCCTTTCAGTTCACCTCTGGCATGATTCTGGCAGGTGCTCTGGGACGACTTTCCTGCGTTTTGACTTGGTCCTGATGCAGACGAATCTGGAGAATTCTTGTTCGTACCCTGCGTTTACGAGATGCAGAGAAGAAGGGCTGCGCTGAGTTGCTCGGGAAGCAAGGACATAGACAGCGCCTTGTGTTTGGGAGTGAGCAGCTGCTGGTTTTTTGCAATTGACTTCGCTGTGCACTGAATGTCAGGTGGAGCTGTGCACTCTTCTACAACGAGCAGGACAGCAGAAAACAGAGAGCACAGATGGCTGACAGCAGTTTGAAGCGTGCCTAAGAAAGAGTTGTGTTTTTGGAGTGTTCAGCAAATCCATGTGTCTGGGCAAGGGCGGGATGCGTGCACAGTGCTGGCAAGCTTTAACTCTGCAAGACGCGCTGGAAAAGCTTTTCGCCATGATGCAGTCCGCTTGAGACGCAGACTCCGGCTCTCCGCAGCTGTCCGCTGGAAAGCAGCGGTTGCCGGCGTCTTTCTGCCGAAGCGGCGCTTTGCAGCCTACAAGTGCGGTTCACGTCACCGGTGCACCTAGTAGCCGCTTCTTCGCCTCAGGCAGCCGGGGAGAGCGGTTGGCTTCTGAGAGGAGAAGAACGAAACCGGCTTGTGTGCGCAGCCTTGGCACTGCTAGAGGACGGTGGTTGCAGCTGCCACCCCTTTCAGTTCACCTCTGGCATGATTCTGGCAGGTGCTCTGGGACGACTTTCCTGCGTTTTGACTTGGTCCTGATGCAGACGAATCTGGAGAATTCTTGTTCGTACCCTGCGTTTACGAGATGCAGAGAAGAAGGGCTGCGCTGAGTTGCTCGGGAAGCAAGGACATAGACAGCGCCTTGTGTTTGGGAGTGAGCAGCTGCTGGTTTTTTGCAATTGACTTCGCTGTGCACTGAATGTCAGGTGGAGCTGTGCACTCTTCTACAACGAGCAGGACAGCAGAAAACAGAGAGCACAGATGGCTGACAGCAGTTTGAAGCGTGCCTAAGAAAGAGTTGTGTTTTTGGAGTGTTCAGCAAATCCATGTGTCTGGGCAAGGGCGGGATGCGTGCACAGTGCTGGCAAGCTTTAACTCTGCAAGACGCGCTGGAAAAGCTTTTCGCCATGATGCAGTCCGCTTGAGACGCAGACTCCGGCTCTCCGCAGCTGTCCGCTGGAAAGCAGCGGTTGCCGGCGTCTTTCTGCCGAAGCGGCGCTTTGCAGCCTACAAGTGCGGTTCACGTCACCGGTGCACCTAGTAGCCGCTTCTTCGCCTGCGGCAGCCGGGGAGAGCGGTTGGCTTCTGAGAGGCGAAGAACGAAACCGGCTTGTGTGCGCAGCCTTGGCACTGCTAGAGGACGGTGGTTGCAGCTGCCAGCCCTTTCAGTTCACCTCTGGCATGATTCTGGCAGGTGCTCCGGGACGACTTTCCTGCGTTTTGACTTGGTCCTGATGCAGACGAATCTGGAGAATTCTTGTTCGTACCCTGAGTGTACGAGTTGCAGAGAACTCGATAGCAGCTGCAGAAAAGAAGGGCGTCGCTGAATTGCTCGGGAAGAAAGGACATAGACAGCGCCTTGTTTTTGGGAGTGAGCAGCTGCTGGTTTTTTGCAGTTGACTTCGCTCTGCACTGAATGTCAGGTGGAGCTGTGCACTCCTCTACAACGAGCAGGGCAGCAGAAAACAGAGAGCACGGACGTCTGACAGCAGTTTGAAGCTTGCCTAGGAAAGAGCAGTGTTTTTGGAGTGTTCAGCAAATCCATGTTTCTGGGCAAGGGTAGGATGCGTGCATTGTGCTGGCAAGCTCTCTCCCTGAGAGACACGCTGGAAAAGCTTTTCGCTATGATGCAGTCCGCTAGAGACGCAGACTCCGGCTCTCCGCAGCTGTCCGCAGGGAAGCGGCGGTTGCCGGCTTCTTTCTGCCGAAGCCGCGCTTTGCAGCCTACAAGTGCGGTTCACATCAGCGGTGCACCTAGTAGCCGCTTCTTCGCCTCTGGCAGCCGGGGAGAGCGGCTGGCTTCTGAGAGGCGAAGAACGAAACCGGCTTTTGTGCGCAGCCTTGGCACTGCTAGAGGAGGGCGGCTGCAGCTGCCAGCCCTTTCAATTCACCGCTGGCATGCTTCTGGCAGGTGCTCCAGGACGACTTTCCTGCGTTTTGACTTGGTCCTGATGCAGACGAATCTGGAGAATTCTTGTTCGTGCCCTGAGCTTCCGAGATGCAGAGAAGAAGGGCTGCGCTGAGTTGCTCGGGAAGCAAGGACATAGACAGCGCCTTGTGTTTGGGAGTGAGCAGCTGCTGGTTTTTTGCAGTTGACTTCGCTGTGCACTGAATGTCAGGTGGAGCTGTGCACTCTTCTACAACGAGCAGGGCAGCAGAAAACAGAGAGCACAGATGGCTGACAGCAGTTTGAAGCTTGCCTAGGAAAGAGCAGTGTTTTTGGAGTGTTCAGCAAATCCATGTTTCTGGGCAAGGGCAGGATGCGTGCATTGTGCTGGCAAGCTCTCTCCCTGAGAGACACGCTGGAAAAGCTTTTCGCTATGATGCAGTCCGCTAGAGACGCAGACTCCGGCTCTCCGCAGCTGTCTGCAGTGAAGCGGCGGTTGCCGGCTTCTTTCTGCCGAAGCCGCGCTTTGCAGCCTACAAGTGCGGTTCACATCAGCGGTGCACCTAGTAGCCACTTCTTCGCCTCTGGCAGCCGGGGAGAGCGGTTGGCTTCTGAGAGGCGAAGAACGAAACCGGCTTTTGTGCGCAGCCTTGGCACTGCTAGAGGAGGGCGGCTGCAGCTGCCAGCCCTTTCAATTCACCGCTGGCATGCTTCTGGCAGGTGCTCCAGGACGACTTTCCTGCGTTTTGACTTGGTCCTGATGCAGACGAATCTGGAGAATTTTTGTTCGTACCCTGATTTTACGAGTTGCAGAGATCTCGATGGCAGCTGCAGAGAAGAAGGGCTGTGCTGAATTGCTCTGGAAGCAAGGACATAGACAGCGCCTTGTATTTGGGAGTGAGCAGCTGCTGGTTTTTTGCAGTTGACTTCGCTGTGCACTGAATGCCAGGGTGAGCTGTGCACTCTTCTACAACGAGCAGGACAGAAGAAAACAGAGAGCACGGACGTCTGACAGCAGTTTGAAGCTTGCCTAGGAAAGAGTAGTGTTTATGGAGTGTTCAGCAAATCCATGTTTCTGGGCAAGGGCGGGATGCGTGCACAGTGCTGGCAAGCTCTCTCCCTGAGAGACACGCTGGAAAAGCTTTTCGCTATGATGCAGTCCGCTTGAGACGCAGACTTCGGCTCTCCGCAGCTGTCCGCAGGGAAGCGGCGGTTGCCGGCGTCTTTCTGCCGAAGCCGCGCTTTGCAGCCTACAAGTGCGGTTCACGTCACCGGTGCACCTAGTAGCCGCTTCTTCGCCTCAGGCAGCCGGGGAGAGCGGTTGGCTTCTGAGAGGAGAAGAACGAAACCGGCTTGTGTGCGCACCCTTGGCACTGCTAGAGGACGGTGGCTGCAGCTGCCAGCCCTTTCAGTTCACCTCTGGGATGCTTCTGGCAGGTGCTCCAGGACGACTTTCCTGCGTTTTGACTTGGTCCCGATGCAGACAAATCTGGAGAATTCTTGTTCGTACCCTGCGTTTACGAGATGCAGAGATCTCGATGTCAGCTGCAGAGAAGAAGGGCTGTGCTGAATTGCTCGGGAAGCAAGGACATAGACAGCGCCTTGTGTTTGGGAGTGAGCAGCTGCTGGTTTTTTGCAGTTGACTTCGCTGTGCACTGAATGAGAGGTGGAGCAGTGCACTCTTCTACAACGAGCAGGACAGCAGAAAACAGAGAGCACAGATGGCTGACAGCATTTTGAAGCTTGCCTAGGAAAGAGCAGTGTTTTTGGAGTGTTCAGCAAATCCATGTTTCTGGGCAAGGGCAGGATGCGTGCATTGTGCTGGCAAGCTCTCTCCCTGAGAGACACGCTGGAAAAGCTTTTCGCTATGATGCAGTCCGCTAGAGACGCAGACTCCGGCTCTCCGCAGCTGTCCGCAGTGAAGCGGCGGTTGCCGGCTTCTTTCTGCCGAAGCCGCGCTTTGCAGCCTACAAGTGCGGTTCACATCAGCGGTGCACCTAGTAGCCGCTTCTTCGCCTCTGACAGCCGGGGAGAGCGGCTGGCTTCTGAGAGGCGAAGAACGAAACCGGCTTTTGTGCGCAGCCTTGTCACTGCTAGAGGAGGGCGGCTGCAGCTGCCAGCCCTTTCAATTCACCGCTGGCATGCTTCTGGCAGGTGCTCCAGGACGACTTTCCTGCGTTTTGACTTGGTCCTGATGCAGACGAATCTGGAGAATTCTTGTTCGTGCCCTGAGCTTCCGAGATGCAGAGAAGAAGGGCTGCGCTGAGTTGCTCGGGAAGCAAGGACATAGACAGCGCCTTGTGTTTGGGAGTGAGCAGCTGCTGGTTTTTTGCAGTTGACTTCGCTGTGCACTGAATGTCAGGTGGAGCTGTGCACTCTTCTACAACGAGCAGGGCAGCAGAAAACAGAGAGCACAGATGGCTGACAGCAGTTTGAAGCTTGCCTAGGAAAGAGCAGTGTTTTTGGAGTGTTCAGCAAATCCATGTTTCTGGGCAAGGGCAGGATGCGTGCATTGTGCTGGCAAGCTCTCTCCCTGAGAGACACGCTGGAAAAGCTTTTCGCTATGATGCAGTCCGCTAGAGACGCAGACTCCGGCTCTCCGCAGCTGTCCGCAGTGAAGCGGCGGTTGCCGGCTTCTTTCTGCCGAAGCCGCGCTTTGCAGCCTACAAGTGCGGTTCACATCAGCGGTGCACCTAGTAGCCGCTTCTTCGCCTCTGGCAGCCGGGGAGAGCGGTTGGCTTCTGAGAGGCGAAGAACGAAACCGGCTTTTGTGCGCAGCCTTGGCACTGCTAGAGGAGGGCGGCTGCAGCTGCCAGCCCTTTCAATTCACCGCTGGCATGCTTCTGGCAGGTGCTCCAGGACGACTTTCCTGCGTTTTGACTTGGTCCTGATGCAGACGAATCTGGAGAATTCTTGTTCGTATCCTGATTTTACGAGTTGCAGAGATCTCGATGGCAGCTGCAGAGAAGAAGGGCTGTGCTGAATTGCTCTGGAAGCAAGGACATAGACAGCGCCTTGTATTTGGGAGTGAGCAGCTGCTGGTTTTTTGCAGTTGACTTCGCTGTGCACTGAATGCCAGGGTGAGCTGTGCACTCTTCTACAACGAGCAGGACAGAAGAAAACAGAGAGCACGGACGTCTGACAGCAGTTTGAAGCTTGCCTAGGAAAGAGTAGTGTTTATGGAGTGTTCAGCAAATCCATGTTTCTGGGCAAGGGCGGGATGCGTGCACAGTGCTGGCAAGCTCTCTCCCTGCGAGACACGCTGGAAAAGCTTTTCGCTATGATGCAGTCCGCTTGAGACGCAGACTTCGGCTCTCCGCAGCTGTCCGCAGGGAAAGCGGCGGTTGCCGGCTTCTTTCTGCCGAAACCGCGCTTTGAAGTCTACAAGTGCGGTTCACGTCAGCGGTGCACCTAGTAGCCGCTTCTTCGCCTCCGGCAGCCGGAGAGAGCGGTTGGCTTCTGAGAGGCGAAGAACGAAGGCGGCGTAGGTGCGCACCCTTGGCACTGCTAGAGGACGGTGGTTGCAGCTGCCAGCCCTTTCAGTTCACCTCTGGCATGATTCTGGCAGGTGCTCTGGGACGACTTTCCTGCGTTTTGACTTGGTCCTGATGCAGACGAATCTGGAGAATTCTTGTTCGTACCCTGCGTTTACGAGATGCAGATAAGAAGGGCTGCGCTGAGTTGCTCGGGAAGCAAGGACATAGACAGCGCCTTGTGTTTGGGAGTGAGCAGCTGCTGGTTTTTTGCAATTGACTTCGCTGTGCACTGAATGTCAGGTGGAGCTGTGCACTCTTCTACAACGAGCAGGACAGCAGAAAACAGAGAGCACAGATGGCTGACAGCAGTTTGAAGCGTGCCTAAGAAAGAGTTGTGTTTTTGGAGTGTTCAGCAAATCCATGTGTCTGGGCAAGGGCGGGATGCGTGCACAGTGCTGGCAAGCTTTAACTCTGCAAGACGCGCTGGAAAAGCTTTTCGCCATGATGCAGTCCGCTTGAGACGCAGACTCCAGCTCTCCGCAGCTGTCCGCTGGAAAGCAGCGGTTGCCGGCGTCTTTCTGCCGAAGCGGCGCTTTGCAGCCTACAAGTGCGGTTCACGTCACCGGTGCACCTAGTAGCCGCTTCTTCGCCTCAGGCAGCCGGGGAGAGCGGTTGGCTTCTGAGAGGAGAAGAACGAAACTGGCTTGTGTGCGCACCCTTGGCACTGCTAGAGGACGGTGGTTGCAGCTGCCAGCCCTTTCAGTTCACCTCTGGCATGATTCTGGCAGGTGCTCTGGGACGACTTTCCTGCGTTTTGACTTGGTCCTGATGCAGACGAATCTGGAGAATTCTTGTTCGTACCCTGCGTTTACGAGATGCAGAGAAGAAGGGCTGCGCTGAGTTGCTCGGGAAGCAAGGACATAGACAGCGCCTTGTGTTTGGGAGTGAGCAGCTGCTGGTTTTTTGCAATTGACTTCGCTGTGCACTGAATGTCAGGTGGAGCTGTGCACTCTTCTACAACGAGCAGGACAGCAGAAAACAGAGAGCACAGATGGCTGACAGCAGTTTGAAGCGTGCCTAAGAAAGAGTTGTGTTTTTGGAGTGTTCAGCAAATCCATGTGTCTGGGCAAGGGCGGGATGCGTGCACAGTGCTGGCAAGCTTTAACTCTGCAAGACGCGCTGGAAAAGCTTTTCGCCATGATGCAGTCCGCTTGAGACGCAGACTCCGGCCCTCCGCAGCTGTCCGCTGGAAAGCAGCGGTTGCCGGCGTCTTTCTGCCGAAGCGGCGCTTTGCAGCCTACAAGTGCGGTTCACGTCAGCGGTGCACCTAGTAGCCGCTTCTTCGCCTGCGGCAGCCGGGGAGCGCGGTTGGCTTCTGAGAGGCGAAGAACGAAACCGGCTTGTGTGCGCAGCCTTGGCACTGCTAGAGGACGGTGGTTGCAGCTGCCAGCCCTTTCAGTTCACCTCTGGGATGCTTCTGGCAGGTGCTCCGGGACGACTTTCCTGCGTTTTGACTTGGTCCTGATGCAGACGAATCTGGAGAATTCTTGTTCGTACCCTGATTTTACGAGTTGCAGAGATCTCGATGGCAGCTGCAGAGAAGAAGGGCTGTGCTGAATTGCTCGGGAAGCAAGGACATAGACAGCGCCTTGTGTTTGGGAGTGAGCAGCTGCTGGTTTTTTGCAGTTGACTTCGCTGTGCACTGAATGTCAGGTGGAGCTGTGTACTCCTCTACAACGAGCAGGACAGCAGAAAACAGAGAGCACGGACGTCTGACAGCAGTTTGAAGCTTCCCTAGGAAAGAGCAGTGTTTTTGGAGTGTTCAGCAAATATATGTGTCTGGGCAAGGGCGGGATGCGTGCACAGTGCTGGCAAGCTTTAACTCTGCAAGACGCGCTGGAAAAGCTTTTCACCATGATGCAGTCCGCTTGAGACGCAGACTCCGGCTCTCCGCAGCTGTCCGCAGGGAAGCGGCGGTTGCCGGCGTCTTTCTGCCGAAGCCGCGCTTTGCAGCCTACAAGTGCGGTTCACGTCAGCGGTGCACCTAGTAGCCGCTTCTTCGCCTCCGGCAGCCGGGGAGAGCGGTTGGCTTCTGAGAGGAGAAGAACGAAACCGGCTTTTGTGCGCAGCCTTGGCACTGCTAGAGGACGGTGGTTGCAGCTGCCAGCCCTTTCAGTTCACCTCTGGCATGATTCTGGCAGGTGCTCTGGGACGACTTTCCTGCGTTTTGACTTGGTCCTGATGCAGACGAATCTGGAGAATTCTTGTTCGTACCCTGCGTTTACGAGATGCAGAGAAGAAGGGCTGCGCTGAGTTGCTCGGGAAGCAAGGACATAGACAGCGCCTTGTGTTTGGGAGTGAGCAGCTGCTGGTTTTTTGCAATTGACTTCGCTGTGCACTGAATGTCAGGTGGAGCTGTGCACTCTTCTACAACGAGCAGGACAGCAGAAAACAGAGAGCACAGATGGCTGACAGCAGTTTGAAGCGTGCCTAAGAAAGAGTTGTGTTTTTGGAGTGTTCAGCAAATCCATGTGTCTGGGCAAGGGCGGGATGCGTGCACAGTGCTGGCAAGCTTTAACTCTGCAAGACGCGCTGGAAAAGCTTTTCGCCATGATGCAGTCCGCTTGAGACGCAGACTCCAGCTCTCCGCAGCTGTCCGCTGGAAAGCAGCGGTTGCCGGCGTCTTTCTGCCGAAGCGGCGCTTTGCAGCCTACAAGTGCGGTTCACGTCACCGGTGCACCTAGTAGCCGCTTCTTCGCCTCAGGCAGCCGGGGAGAGCGGTTGGCTTCTGAGAGGAGAAGAACGAAACTGGCTTGTGTGCGCACCCTTGGCACTGCTAGAGGACGGTGGTTGCAGCTGCCAGCCCTTTCAGTTCACCTCTGGCATGATTCTGGCAGGTGCTCTGGGACGACTTTCCTGCGTTTTGACTTGGTCCTGATGCAGACGAATCTGGAGAATTCTTGTTCGTACCCTGCGTTTACGAGATGCAGAGAAGAAGGGCTGCGCTGAGTTGCTCGGGAAGCAAGGACATAGACAGCGCCTTGTGTTTGGGAGTGAGCAGCTGCTGGTTTTTTGCAATTGACTTCGCTGTGCACTGAATGTCAGGTGGAGCTGTGCACTCTTCTACAACGAGCAGGACAGCAGAAAACAGAGAGCACAGATGGCTGACAGCAGTTTGAAGCGTGCCTAAGAAAGAGTTGTGTTTTTGGAGTGTTCAGTAAATCCATGTGTCTGGGCAAGGGCGGGATGCGTGCACAGTGCTGGCAAGCTTTAACTCTGCAAGACGCGCTGGAAAAGCTTTTCGCCATGATGCAGTCCGCTTGAGACGCAGACTCCGGCCCTCCGCAGCTGTCCGCTGGAAAGCAGCGGTTGCCGGCGTCTTTCTGCCGAAGCGGCGCTTTGCAGCCTACAAGTGCGGTTCACGTCAGCGGTGCACCTAGTAGCCGCTTCTTCGCCTGCGGCAGCCGGGGAGCGCGGTTGGCTTCTGAGAGGCGAAGAACGAAACCGGCTTGTGTGCGCAGCCTTGGCACTGCTAGAGGACGGTGGTTGCAGCTGCCAGCCCTTTCAGTTCACCTCTGGCATGATTCTGGCAGGTGCTCCGGGACGACTTTCCTGCGTTTTGACTTGGTCCTGATGCAGACGAATCTGGAGAATTCTTGTTCGTACCCTGATTTTACGAGTTGCAGAGATCTCGATGGCAGCTGCAGAGAAGAAGGGCTGTGCTGAATTGCTCTGGAAGCAAGGACATAGACAGCGCCTTGTATTTGGGAGTGAGCAGCTGCTGGTTTTTTGCAGTTGACTTCGCTGTGCACTGAATGCCAGGGTGAGCTGTGCACTCTTCTACAACGAGCAGGACAGAAGAAAACAGAGAGCACGGACGTCTGACAGCAGTTTGAAGCTTGCCTAGGAAAGAGTAGTGTTTATGGAGTGTTCAGCAAATCCATGTTTCTGGGCAAGGGCGGGATGCGTGCACAGTGCTGGCAAGCTCTCTCCCTGCGAGACACGCTGGAAAAGCTTTTCGCTATGATGCAGTCCGCTTGAGACGCAGACTTCGGCTCTCCGCAGCTGTCCGCAGGGAAGCGGCGGTTGCCGGCGTCTTTCTGCCGAAGCCGCGCTTTGCAGCCTACAAGTGCGGTTCACGTCACCGGTGCACCTAGTAGCCGCTTCTTCGCCTCAGGCAGCCGGGGAGAGCGGTTGGCTTCTGAGAGGAGAAGAACGAAACCGGCTTGTGTGCGCACCCTTGGCACTGCTAGAGGACGGTGGCTGCAGCTGCCAGCCCTTTCAGTTCACCTCTGGGATGCTTCTGGCAGGTGCTCCAGGACGACTTTCCTGCGTTTTGACTTGGTCCCGATGCAGACAAATCTGGAGAATTCTTGTTCGTACCCTGCGTTTACGAGATGCAGAGATCTCGATGTCAGCTGCAGAGAAGAAGGGCTGTGCTGAATTGCTCGGGAAGCAAGGACATAGACAGCGCCTTGTGTTTGGGAGTGAGCAGCTGCTGGTTTTTTGCAGTTGACTTCGCTGTGCACTGAATGAGAGGTGGAGCAGTGCACTCTTCTACAACGAGCAGGACAGCAGAAAACAGAGAGCACAGATGGCTGACAGCATTTTGAAGCTTGCCTAGGAAAGAGCAGTGTTTTTGGAGTGTTCAGCAAATCCATGTTTCTGGGCAAGGGCAGGATGCGTGCATTGTGCTGGCAAGCTCTCTCCCTGAGAGACACGCTGGAAAAGCTTTTCGCTATGATGCAGTCCGCTAGAGACGCAGACTCCGGCTCTCCGCAGCTGTCCGCAGGGAAGCGGCGGTTGCCGGCTTCTTTCTGCCGAAGCCGCGCTTTGCAGCCTACAAGTGCGGTTCACATCAGCGGTGCACCTAGTAGCCGCTTCTTCGCCTCTGGCAGCCGGGGAGAGCGGCTGGCTTCTGAGAGGCGAAGAACGAAACCGGCTTCTGTGCGCAGCCTTGGCACTGCTAGAGGAGGGCGGCTGCAGCTGCCAGCCCTTTCAATTCACCGCTGGCATGCTTCTGGCAGGTGCTCCAGGACGACTTTCCTGCGTTTTGACTTGGTCCTGATGCAGACGAATCTGGAGAATTCTTGTTCGTGCCCTGAGCTTCCGAGATGCAGAGAAGAAGGGCTGCGCTGAGTTGCTCGGGAAGCAAGGACATAGACAGCGCCTTGTGTTTGGGAGTGAGCAGCTGCTGGTTTTTTGCAGTTGACTTCGCTGTGCACTGAATGTCAGGTGGAGCTGTGCACTCTTCTACAACGAGCAGGGCAGCAGAAAACAGAGAGCACAGATGGCTGACAGCAGTTTGAAGCTTGCCTAGGAAAGAGCAGTGTTTTTGGAGTGTTCAGCAAATCCATGTTTCTGGGCAAGGGCAGGATGCGTGCATTGTGCTGGCAAGCTCTCTCCCTGAGAGACACGCTGGAAAAGCTTTTCGCTATGATGCAGTCCGCTAGAGACGCAGACTCCGGCTCTCCGCAGCTGTCCGCAGTGAAGCGGCGGTTGCCGGCTTCTTTCTGCCGAAGCCGCGCTTTGCAGCCTACAAGTGCGGTTCACATCAGCGGTGCACCTAGTAGCCGCTTCTTCGCCTCTGGCAGCCGGGGAGAGCGGTTGGCTTCTGAGAGGCGAAGAACGAAACCGGCTTTTGTGCGCAGCCTTGGCACTGCTAGAGGAGGGCGGCTGCAGCTGCCAGCCCTTTCAATTCACCGCTGGCATGCTTCTGGCAGGTGCTCCAGGACGACTTTCCTGCGTTTTGACTTGGTCCTGATGCAGACGAATCTGGAGAATTCTTGTTCGTACCCTGATTTTACGAGTTGCAGAGATCTCGATGGCAGCTGCAGAGAAGAAGTGCTGTGCTGAATTGCTCTGGAAGCAAGGACATAGACAGCGCCTTGTATTTGGGAGTGAGCAGCTGCTGGTTTTTTGCAGTTGACTTCGCTGTGCACTGAATGCCAGGGTGAGCTGTGCACTCTTCTACAACGAGCAGGACAGAAGAAAACAGAGAGCACGGACGTCTGACAGCAGTTTGAAGCTTGCCTAGGAAAGAGTAGTGTTTATGGAGTGTTCAGCAAATCCATGTTTCTGGGCAAGGGCGGGATGCGTGCACAGTGCTGGCAAGCTCTCTCCCTGCGAGACACGCTGGAAAAGCTTTTCGCTATGATGCAGTCCGCTTGAGACGCAGACTTCGGCTCTCCGCAGCTGTCCGCAGGGAAAGCGGCGGTTGCCGGCTTCTTTCTGCCGAAACCGCGCTTTGAAGTCTACAAGTGCGGTTCACGTCAGCGGTGCACCTAGTAGCCGCTTCTTCGCCTCCGGCAGCCGGAGAGAGCGTTTGGCTTCTGAGAGGCGAAGAACGAAGGCGGCGTGTGTGCGCAGCCTTGGCACTGCTAGAGGACTGTGGCTGCAGCTGCCAGCCCTTTCAATTCACCGCTGGCATGCTTCTGGCAGGTGCTCCAGGACGACTTTCCTGCGTTTTGACTTGTTCCTGATGCAGACGAATCTGGAGAATTCTTGTTCGTGCCCTGAGCTTCCGAGATGCAGAGAAGAAGGGCTGCGTTGAGTTGCTCGGGAAGCAAGGACATAGACAGCGCCTTGTGTTTGGGAGTGAGCAGCTGCTGGTTTTTTGCAATTGACTTCGCTGTGCACTGAATGCCAGGTGGAGCTGTGCACTCTTCTACAACGAGCAGGACAGCAGAAAACAGAGAGCACAGATGGCTGACAGCATTTTGAAGCTTGCCTAAGAAAGAGCAGTGTTTTTGGAGTGTTCAGCAAATATATGTGTCTGGGCAAGGGCGGGATGCGTGCACAGTGCTGGCAAGCTTTCTCCCTGCGAGACAACCTGGAAAAGCTTTTCGCCATGATGCAGTTCGCTTGAGACGCAGACTCCGGCTCTCCGCAGCTGTCCACAGGGAAAGCGGCGGTTGCCGGCGTCTTTCTGCCGAAGCGGCGCTTTGCAGCCTACAAGTGCGGTTCACGTCAGCGGCGCACCTAGTAGCCGCTTCTTCGCCTCCGGCAGCCGGGGAGAGCGGTTGGCTTCTGAGAGGCGAAGAACGAAACCGGCTTGTGTGCGCACCCTTGGCACTGCTAGAGGACGGTGGTTGCAGCTGCCAGCCCTTTCAGTTCACGTCTGGGATGCTTCTGGCAGGTGCTCCAGGACGACTTTCCTGCGTTTTGACTTGGTCCTGAAGCAGACGAATCTGGAGAATTCTTGTTCGTACCCTGAGTTTACGAGTTGCAGAGATCTCGATGGCAGCTGCAGAGAAGAAGGGCTGTGCTGAATTGCTCGGGAAGCAAGGACATAGACAGCGCCTTGTGTTTGGGAGTGAGCAGCTGCTGGTTTTTTGCAGTTGACTTCGCTGTGCACTGAATGTCAGGTGGAGCTGTGTACTCCTCTACAACGAGCAGGACAGAAGAAAACAGAGAACACGGACGTCTGACAGCAGTTTGAAGCTTCCCTAGGAAAGAGCAGTGTTTTTGGAGTGTTCAGCAAATATATGTGTCTGGGCAAGGGCGGGATGCGTGCACAGTGCTGGCAAGCTTTAACTCTGCAAGACGCGCTGGAAAAGCTTTTCACCATGATGCAGTCCGCTTGAGACGCAGACTCCGGCTCTCCGCAGCTGTCCGCAGGGAAGCGGCGGTTGCCGGCGTCTTTCTGCCGAAGCCGCGCTTTGCAGCCTACAAGTGCGGTTCACGTCAGCGGTGCACCTAGTAGCCGCTTCTTCGCCTGCGGCAGCCGGGGAGCGCGGTTGGCTTCTGAGAGGCGAAGAACGAAACCGGCTTGTGTGCGCAGCCTTGGCACTGCTAGAGGACGGTGGTTGCAGCTGCCAGCCCTTTCAGTTCACCTCTGGCATGATTCTGGCAGGTGCTCCGGGACGACTTTCCTGCGTTTTGACTTGGTCCTGATGCAGACGAATCTGGAGAATTCTTGTTCGTACCCTGAGTGTACGAGTTGCAGAGAACTCGATAGCAGCTGCAGAAAAGAAGGGCGTCGCTGAATTGCTCGGGAAGAAAGGACATAGACAGCGCCTTGCGTTTGGGAGTGAGCAGCTGCTGGTTATTGCAGTTGACTTCGCTGTGCACTGAATGTCAGGTGGAGCTGTGCACTCCTCTACAACGAGCAGGGCAGCAGAAAACAGAGAGCACGGACGTCTGAAAGCAGTTTGAAGCTTGCCTAGGAAAGAGCAGTGTTTTTGGAGTGTTCAGCAAATATATGTGTCTGGGCAAGGGCGGGATGCGTGCACTGTGCTGGCAAGCTTTATTCCTGCAAGACGCGCTGGAAAAGCTTTTCGCCATGACGCAGTTCGCTTGAGACGCAGACTTCGGCTCTCCGCAGCTGTCCGCAGGGAAGCGGCGGTTGCCGGCTTCTTTCTGCCGAAGCCGCGCTTTGCAGCCTACAAGTGCGGTTCACATCAGCGGTGCACCTAGTAGCCGCTTCTTCGCCTCTGGCAGCCGGGGAGAGCGGCTGGCTTCTGAGAGGCGAAGAACGAAACCGGCTTGTGTGCGCACCCTTGGCACTGCTAGAGGACGGTGGCTGCAGCTGCCAGCCTTTTCAGTTCACCTCAGGGATGCTTCTGGCAGGTGCTCCAGGACGACTTTCCTGCGTTTTGACTTGGTCCCGATGCAGACGAATCTGGAGAATTCTTGTTCGTACCCTGCGTTTACGAGATGCAGAGATCTCGATGTCAGGTGCAGAGAAGAAGGGCTGTGCTGAATTGCTCGGGAAGAAAGGACATAGACAGCGCCTTGTGTTTGGGAGTGAGCAGCTGCTGGTTTTTTGCAGTTGACTTCGCTGTGCACTGAATGAGAGGTGGAGCAGTGCACTCTTCTACAACGAGCAGGACAGCAGAAAACAGAGAGCACAGATGGCTGATAGCATTTTGAAGCTTGCCTAGGAAAGAGCAGTGTTTTTGGAGTGTTCAGCAAATCCATGTTTCTGGGCAAGGGCAGGATGCGTGCATTGTGCTGGCAAGCTCTCTTCCTGAGAGACACGCTGGAAAAGCTTTTCGCTATGATGCAGTCCGCTAGAGACGCAGACTCCGGCTCTCCGCAGCTGTCCGCAGGGAAGCGGCGGTTGCCGGCTTCTTTCTGCCGAAGCCGCGCTTTGCAGCCTACAAGTGCGGTTCACATCAGCGGTGCACCTAGTAGCCGCTTCTTCGCCTCTGGAAGCCGGGGAGAGCGGCTGGCTTCTGAGAGGCGAAGAACGAAACCAGCTTTTGTGCGCAGCCTTGGCACTGCTAGAGGAGGGCGGCTGCAGCTGCCAGCCCTTTCAATTCACCGCTGGCATGCTTGTGGCAGGTGCTCCAGGACGACTTTCCTGCGTTTTGACTTGGTCCTGATGCAGACGAATCTGGAGAATTCTTGTTCGTACCCTGATTTTACGAGTTGCAGAGATCTCGATGGCAGCTGCAGAGAAGAAGGGCTGTGCTGAATTGCTCTGGAAGCAAGGACATAGACAGCGCCTTGTATTTGGGAGTGAGCAGCTGCTGGTTTTTTGCAGTTGACTTCGCTGTGCACTGAATGCCAGGGTGAGCTGTGCACTCTTCTACAACGAGCAGGACAGAAGAAAACAGAGAGCACGGACGTCTGACAGCAGTTTGAAGCTTGCCTAGGAAAGAGTAGTGTTTATGGAGTGTTCAGCAAATCCATGTTTCTGGGCAAGGGCGGGATGCGTGCACAGTGCTGGCAAGCTCTCTCCCTGCGAGACACGCTGGAAAAGCTTATCGCTATGATGCAGTCCGCTTGAGACGCAGACTTCGGCTCTCCGCAGCTGTCCGCAGGGAAAGCGGCGGTTGCCGGCTTCTTTCTGCCGAAACCGCGCTTTGAAGTCTACAAGTGCGGTTCACGTCAGCGGTGCACCTAGTAGCCGCTTCTTCGCCTCCGGCAGCCGGAGAGAGCGGTTGGCTTCTGAGAGGCGAAGAACGAAGGCGGCGTGTGTGCGCAGCCTTGGCACTGCTAGAGGACTGTGGCTGCAGCTGCCAGCCCTTTCAATTCACCGCTGGCATGCTTCTGGCAGGTGCTCCGGGACGACTTTCCTGCGTTTTGACTTGGTCCTGATGCAGACGAATCTGGAGAATTCTTGTTCGTGCCCTGAGCTTCCGAGATGCAGAGAAGAAGGGCTGCGTTGAGTTGCTCGGGAAGCAAGGACATAGACAGCGCCTTGTGTTTGGGAGTGAGCAGCTGCTGGTTTTTTGCAATTGACTTCGCTGTGCACTGAATGCCAGGTGGAGCTGTGCACTCTTCTACAACGAGCAGGACAGCAGAAAACAGAGAGCACAGATGGCTGACAGAATTTTGAAGCTTGCCTAAGAAAGAGCAGTGTTTTTGGAGTGTTCAGCAAATATATGTGTCTGGGCAAGGGCGGGATGCGTGCACAGTGCTGGCAAGCTTTCTCCCTGCGAGACAACCTGGAAAAGCTTTTCGCCATGATGCAGTTCGCTTGAGACGCAGACTCCGGCTCTCCGCAGCTGTCCGCAGGGAAAGCGGCGGTTGCCGGCGTCTTTCTGCCGAAACCGCGCTTTGCAGCCTACAAGTGCGGTTCACGTCAGCGGTGCACCTAGTAGCCGCTTCTTCGCCTCCGGCAGCCGGGGAGAGCGGTTGGCTTCTGAGAGGCGAAGAACGAAACCGGCTTGTGTGCGCACCCTTGGCACTGCTAGAGGACGGTGGTTGCAGCTGCCAGCCCTTTCAGTTCACGTCTGGGATGCTTCTGGCAGGTGCTCCAGGACGACTTTCCTGCGTTTTGACTTGGTCCTGAAGCAGACGAATCTGGAGAATTCTTGTTCGTACCCTGAGTTTACGAGTTGCAGAGATCTCGATGGCAGCTGCAGAGAAGAAGGGCTGTGCTGAATTGCTCGGGAAGCAAGGACATAGACAGCGCCTTGTGTTTGGGAGTGAGCAGCTGCTGGTTTTTTGCAGTTGACTTCGCTGTGCACTGAATGTCAGGTGGAGCTGTGTACTCCTCTACAACGAGCAGGACAGAAGAAAACAGAGAGCACGGACGTCTGACAGCAGTTTGAAGCTTCCCTAGGAAAGAGCAGTGTTTTTGGAGTGTTCAGCAAATATATGTGTCTGGGCAAGGGCGGGATGCGTGCACAGTGCTGGCAAGCTTTAACTCTGCAAGACGCGCTGGAAAAGCTTTTCACCATGATGCAGTCCGCTTGAGACGCAGACTCCGGCTCTCCGCAGCTGTCCGCAGGGAAGCGGCGGTTGCCGGCGTCTTTCTGCCGAAGCCGCGCTTTGCAGCCTACAAGTGCGGTTCACGTCAGCGGTGCACCTAGTAGCCGCTTCTTCGCCTCCGGCAGCCGGGGAGAGCGGTTGGCTTCTGAGAGGAGAAGAACGAAACCGGCTTGTGTGCGCAGCCTTGGCACTGCTAGAGGACGGTGGTTGCAGCTGCCAGCCCTTTCAGTTCACCTCTGGCATGATTCTGGCAGGTGCTCTGGGACGATTTTCCTGCGTTTTGACTTGGTCCTGATGCAGACGAATCTGGAGAATTCTTGTTCGTACCCTGCGTTTACGAGATGCAGAGAAGAAGGGCTGCGCTGAGTTGCTCGGGAAGCAAGGACATAGACAGCGCCTTGTGTTTGGGAGTGAGCAGCTGCTGGTTTTTTGCAATTGACTTCGCTGTGCACTGAATGTCAGGTGGAGCTGTGCACTCTTCTACAACGAGCAGGACAGCAGAAAACAGAGAGCACAGATGGCTGACAGCAGTTTGAAGCGTGCCTAAGAAAGAGTTGTGTTTTTGGAGTGTTCAGCAAATCCATGTGTCTGGGCAAGGGCGGGATGCGTGCACAGTGCTGGCAAGCTTTAACTCTGCAAGACGCGCTGGAAAAGCTTTTCGCCATGATGCAGTCCGCTTGAGACGCAGACTCCGGCCCACCGCAGCTGTCCGCTGGAAAGCAGCGGTTGCCGGCGTCTTTCTGCCGAAGCGGCGCTTTGCAGCCTACAAGTTCGGTTCACGTCAGCGGTGCACCTAGTAGCCGCTTCTTCGCCTGCGGCAGCCGGGGAGCGCGGTTGGCTTCTGAGAGGCGAAGAACGAAACCGGCTTGTGTGCGCAGCCTTGGCACTGCTAGAGGACGGTGGTTGCAGCTGCCAGCCCTTTCAGTTCACCTCTGGCATGATTCTGGCAGGTGCTCCGGGACGACTTTCCTGCGTTTTGACTTGGTCCTGATGCAGACGAATCTGGAGAATTCTTGTTCGTACACTGAGTGTACGAGTTGCAGAGAACTCGATAGCAGCTGCAGAAAAGAAGGGCGTCGCTGAATTGCTCGGGAAGAAAGGACATAGACAGCGCCTTGTTTTTGGGAGTGAGCAGCTGCTGGTTTTTTGCAGTTGACTTCGCTGTGCACTGAATGTCAGGTGGAGCTGTGCACTCCTCTACAACGAGCAGGGCAGCAGAAAACAGAGAGCACGGACGTCTGAAAGCAGTTTGAAGCTTGCCTAGGAAAGAGCAGTGTTTTTGGAGTGTTCAGCAAATATATGTGTCTGGGCAAGGGCGGGATGCGTGCACTGTGCTGGCAAGCTTTATCCCTGCAAGACGCGCTGGAAAAGCTTTTCGCCATGACGCAGTTCGCTTGAGACGCAGACTTCGGCTCTCCGCAGCTGTCCGCAGGGAAGCGGCGGTTGCCGGCTTCTTTCTGCCGAAGCCGCGCTTTGCAGCCTACAAGTGCGGTTCACATCAGCGGTGCACCTAGTAGCCGCTTCTTCGCCTCTGGCAGCCGGGGAGAGCGGCTGGCTTCTGAGAGGCGAAGAACGAAACCGGCTTGTGTGCGCACCCTTGGCACTGCTAGAGGACGGTGGCTGCAGCTGCCAGCCTTTTCAGTTCACCTCTGGGATGCTTCTGGCAGGTGCTCCAGGACGACTTTCCTGCGTTTTGACTTGGTCCCGATGCAGACGAATCTGGAGAATTCTTGTTCGTACCCTGCGTTTACGAGATGCAGAGATCTCGATGTCAGGTGCAGAGAAGAAGGGCTGTGCTGAATTGCTCGGGAAGAAAGGACATAGACAGCGCCTTGTGTTTGGGAGTGAGCAGCTGCTGGTTTTTTGCAGTTGACTTCGCTGTGCACTGAATGAGAGGTGGAGCAGTGCACTCTTCTACAACGAGCAGGACAGCAGAAAACAGAGAGCACAGATGGCTGACAGCATTTTGAAGCTTGCCTAGGAAAGAGCAGTGTTTTTGGAGTGTTCAGCAAATCCATGTTTCTGGGCAAGGGCAGGATGCGTGCATTGTGCTGGCAAGCTCTCTTCCTGAGAGACACGCTGGAAAAGCTTTTCGCTATGATGCAGTCCGCTAGAGACGCAGACTCCGGCTCTCCGCAGCTGTCCGCAGGGAAACGGCGGTTGCCGGCTTCTTTCTGCCGAAGCCGCGCTTTGCAGCCTACAAGTGCGGTTCACATCAGCGGTGCACCTAGTAGCCGCTTCTTCGCCTCTGGCAGCCGGGGAGAGCGGCTGGCTTCTGAGAGGCGAAGAACGAAACCGGCTTTTGTGCGCAGCCTTGGCACTGCTAGAGGAGGGCGGCTGCAGCTGCCAGCCCTTTCAATTCACCTCTGGCATGCTTCTGGCAGGTGCTCCAGGACGACTTTCCTGCGTTTTGACTTGGTCCTGATGCAGACGAATCTGGAGAATTCTTGTTCGTGCCCTGAGCTTCCGAGATGCAGAGAAGAAGGGCTGCGTTGAGTTGCTCGGGAAGCAAGGACATAGACAGCGCCTTGTGTTTGGGAGTGAGCAGCTGCTGGTTTTTTGCAGTTGACTTCGCTGTGCACTGAATGCCAGGGTGAGCTGTGCACTCTTCTACAACGAGCAGGACAGAAGAAAACAGAGAGCACGGACGTCTGACAGCAGTTTGAAGCTTGCCTAGGAAAGAGTAGTGTTTATGGAGTGTTCAGCAAATCCATGTTTCTGGGCAAGGGCGGGATGCGTGCACAGTGCTGGCAAGCTCTCTCCCTGCGAGACACGCTGGAAAAGCTTTTCGCTATGATGCAGTCCGCTTGAGACGCAGACTTCGGCTCTCCGCAGCTGTCCGCAGGGAAAGCGGCCGTTGCCGGCTTCTTTCTGCCGAAACCGCGCTTTGCAGTCTACAAGTGCGGTTCACGTCAGCGGTGCACCTAGTAGCCGCTTCTTCGCCTCCGGCAGCCGGGGAGAGCGGTTGGCTTCTGAGAGGCGAAGAACGAAGGCGGCGTGTGTGCGCAGCCTTGGCACTGCTAGAGGACTGTGGCTGCAGCTGCCAGCCCTTTCAATTCACCGCTGGCATGCTTGTGGCAGGTGCTCCAGGACGTCTTTCCTGCGTTTTGACTTGGTCCTGATGCAGACGAATCTGGAGAATTCTTGTTCGTGCCCTGAGCTTCCGAGATGCAGAGAAGAAGGTCTGCGTTGAGTTGCTCGGGAAGCAAGGACATAGACAGCGCCTTGTGTTTGGGAGTGAGCAGCTGCTGGTTTTTTGCAATTGACTTCGCTGTGCACTGAATGCCAGGTGGAGCTGTGCACTCTTCTACAACGAGCAGGACAGCAGAAAACAGAGAGCACAGATGGCTGACAGCATTTTGAAGCTTGCCTAAGAAAGAGCAGTGTTTTTGGAGTGTTCAGCAAATATATGTGTCTGGGCAAGGGCGGGATGCGTGCACAGTGCTGGCAAGCTTTAACTCTGCAAGACGCGCTGGAAAAGCTTTTCACCATGATGCAGTCCGCTTGAGACGCAGACTCCGGCTCTCCGCAGCTGTCCGCAGGGAAGCGGCGGTTGCCGGCGTCTTTCTGCCGAAGCGGCGCTTTGCAGCCTACAAGTGCGGTTCACGTCAGCGGTGCACCTAGTAGCCGCTTCTTCGCCTCCGGCAGCCGGGGAGAGCGGTTGGCTTCTGAGAGGCGAAGAACGAAACCGGCTTGTGTGCGCAGCCTTGGCACTGCTAGAAGACGGTGGCTGCAGCTGCCAGCCCTTTCAATTCACCGCTGGCATGCTTCTGGCAGGTGCTCCAGGACGACTTTCATGCGTTTTGACTTGGTCCTGATGCAGACGAATCTGGAGAATTCTTGTTCGTACCCTGCGTTTACGAGATGCAGAGATCTCGATGTCAGCTGCAGAGAAGAAGGGCTGTGCTGAATTGCTCGGGAAGAAAGGACATAGACAGCGCCTTGTGTTTGGGAGTGAGCAGCTGCTGGTTTTTTGCAGTTGACTTCGCTGTGCACTGAATGAGAGGTGGAGCAGTGCACTCTTCTACAACGAGCTTGACAGCAGAAAACAGAGAGCACAGATGGCTGACAGCATTTTGAAGCTTGCTTAGGAAAGAGTAGTGTTTTTGGAGTGTTTAGCAAATCCATGTTTCTGGGCAAGGGCGGGATGCGTGCACTGTGCTGACAAGCTTTCTCCCTGCGAGACAACCTGGAAAAGCTTTTCGCCATGATGCAGTCCGCTTGAGACGCAGACTCCGGCTCCCCGCAGCTGTCCGCTGGAAAGCGGCGGTTGCCGGCGTCTTTCTGCCGAAGCCGCGCTTTGCAGCCTACAAGTGCGGTTCACGTCAGCGGTGCACCTAGTAGCAGCTTCTTCGCCTCCGGCAGCCGGGGAGAGCGGTTGGCTTCTGAGAGGCGAAGAACGAAACCGGCTTGTGTGCGCAGCCTTGGCACTGCTAGAAGACGGTGGCTGCAGCTGCCAGCCCTTTCAATTCACCGCTGGCATGCTTCTGGCAGGTGCTCCAGGACGACTTTCCTGCGTTTTGACTTGGTCCTGATGCAGACGAATCTGGAGAATTCTTGTTCGTACCCTGAGTTTACGAGTTGCAGAGATCTCGATGGCAGCTGCAGAGAAGAAGGGCTGTGCTGAATTGCTCGGGAAGCAAGGACATAGACAGTGCCTTGTATTTGGGAGTGAGCAGCTGCTGGTTTTTTGCAGTTGACTTCGCTGTGCACTGAATGCCAGGGTGAGCTGTGCACTCTTCTACAACGAGCAGGACAGAAGAAAACAGGGAGCACGGACGTCTGACAGCAGTTTGAAGCTTGCCTAGGAAAGAGTAGTGTTTATGGAGTGTTCAGCAAATCCATGTTTCTGGGCAAGGGCGGGATGCGTGCACAGTGCTGGCAAGCTCTCTCCCTGCGAGACACGCTGGAAAAGCTTTTCGCTATGATGCAGTCCGCTTGAGACGCAGACTTCGGCTCTCCGCAGCTGTCCGCTGGAAAGCGGCGGTTGCCGGCGTCTTTCTGCCGAAGCCGCGCTTTGCAGCCTACAAGTGCGGTTCACGTCAGCGGTGCACCTAGTAGCAGCTTCTTCGCCTCCGGCAGCCGGGGAGAGCGGTTGGCTTCTGAGAGGCGAAGAACGAAACCGGCTTGTGTGCGCAGCCTTGGCACTGCTAGAAGACGGTGGCTGCAGCTGCCAGCCCTTTCAATTCACCGATGGCATGCTTCTGGCAGGTGCTCCAGGACGACTTTCCTGCGTTTTGACTTGGTCCTGATGCAGACGAATCTGGAGAATTCTTGTTCGTGCCCTGAGCTTCCGAGATGCAGAGAAGAAGGGCTGCGTTGAGTTGCTCGGGAAGCAAGGACATAGACAGCGCCTTGTGTTTGGGAGTGAGCAGCTGCTGGTTTTTTGCAGTTGACTTCGATGTGCACTGAATGTCAGGTGGAGCTGTGCACTCTTCTACAACGAGCAGGGCAGCAGAAAATAGAGAACACAGATATCTGACAGCAGATTGAAGCTTTCCTAGGAAAGAGCAGTGTTTTTGGAGTGTTCAGCAAATCCATGTTTCGGGGCAAGGGCAGGATGCGTGCACTGTGCTGGCAAGCTCTCTCCCTGCGAGACACGCTGGAAAAGCTTTTCGCTATCATGCAGTCCGCTAGCGACGCAGACTCCGGTTCTCGGCAGCTGTCCGCAGGGAAGCGGCGTTTGCCGGCGTCTTTCTGCCGAAACCGCGCTTTGCAGCCTACAAGTGCGGTTCACGTCAGCGGTGCACCTAGTAGCCGCTTCTTCGCCTCCGGCAGCCGGGGAGAGCGGTTGGCTTCTGAGAGGCGAAGAACGAAACCGGCTTGTGTGCGCAGCCTTGGCACTGCTAGAAGACGGAGGCTGCAGCTGCCAGCCCTTTCAATTCACCGCTGGCATGCTTCTGGCAGGTGCTCCAGGACGGCTTTCCTGCGTTTTGACTTGGTCCTGATGCAGACGAATCTGGAGAATTCTTGTTCGTACCCTGAGTTTACGAGTTGCAGAGATCTCGATGGCAGCTGCAGAGAAGAAGGGCTGTGCTGAATTGCTCGGGAAGCAAGGACATAGACAGCGCCTTGTGTTTGGGAGTGAGCAGCTGCTGGTTTTTTGCAGTTGACTTCGCTGTGCACTGAATGCCAGGGTGAGCTGTGCACTCTTCTACAACGAGCTGGACAGAAGAAAACAGAGAGCACGGACGTCTGACAGCAGTTTGAAGCTTGCCTAGGAAAGAGTAGTGTTTATGGAGTGTTCGGCAAATCCATGTTTCTGGGCAAGGGCGGGATGCGTGCACAGTGCTGGCAAGCTCTCTCCCTGCGAGACACGCTGGAAAAGCTTTTCGCTATGATGCAGTCCGCTAGAGACGCAGACTTCGGCTCTCCGCAGCTGTCCGCAGGGAAAGCGGCGGTTGCCGGCTTCTTTCTGCCGAAACCGCGCTTTGCAGCCTACAAGTGCGGTTCACGTCAGCGGTGCACCTAGTAGCCGCTTCTTCGCCTCCGGCAGCCGGAGAGAGCGGTTGGCTTCTGAGAGGCGAAGAACGAAGGCGGCGTGTGTGCGCAGCCTTGGCACTGCTAGAGGACTGTGGCTGCAGCTGCCAGCCCTTTCAATTCACCGCTGGCATGCTTCTGGCAGGTGCTCCAGGATGACTTTCCTGCGTTTTGACTTGGTCCTGATGCAGACGAATCTGGAGAATTCTTGTTCGTGCCCTGAGCTTCCGAGATGCAGAGAAGAAGGGCTGCGTTGAGTTGCTCGGGAAGCAAGGACATAGACAGCGCCTTGTGTTTGGGAGTGAGCAGCTGCTGGTTTTTTGCAGTTGACTTCGCTGTGCACTGAATGTCAGGTGGAGCTGTGCACTCCTCTACAACGAGCAGGGCAGCAGAAAACAGAGAGCACAGATGGCTGACAGCAGTTTGAAGCTTGCATAGGAAAGAGCAGTGTTTTTGGAGTGTTCAGCAAATATATGTGTCTGGGCAAGGGCGGGATGCGTGCACAGTGCTGGCAAGCTTTATCCCTGCAAGACGCGCTGGAAAAGCTTTTCGCCATGATGCAGTCCGCTTGAGACGCAGACCTCGGCTCTCCGCAGCTGTCCGCTGGAAACCGGCGGTTGCCGGCGTCTTTCTGCCGAAGCCGCGCTTTGCAGCCTACAAGTGCGGTTCACGTCAGCGGTGCACCTAGTAGCCGCTTCTTCGCCTCCGGCAGCCGGGGAGAGCGGTTGGCTTCTGAGAGGCGAAGAACGAAACCGGCTTGTGTGCGCAGCCTTGGCACTGCTAGAGGACGGTGGTTGCAGCTGCCAGCCCTTTCAGTTCACCTCTGGGATGCTTCTGGCAGGTGCTCCGGGACGACTTTCCTGCGTTTTGACTTGGTCCTGATGCAGACGAATCTGGAGAATTCTTGTTCGTACCCTGCGTTTACGAGATGCAGAGAAGAAGGGCTGCGCTGAGTTGCTCGGGAAGCAAGGACATAGACAGCGCCTTGTGTTTGGGAGTGAGCAGCTGCTGGTTTTTTGCAATTGACTTCGCTGTGCACTGAATGAGAAGTGGAGCTGTGCACTCTTCTACAACGAGCAGGACAGCAGAAAACAGAGAGCACAGATGGCTGACAGCAGTTTGAAGCGTGCCTAAGAAAGAGTTGTGTTTTTGGAGTGTTCAGCAAATATATGTGTCTGGGCAAGGGCGGGATGCGTGCACTGTGCTGGCAAGCTCTCTCACTGCGAGACACGCTGGAAAAGCTTTTCGCTATGATGCAGTCCTCTAGAGACGCAGTCTTCGGCTCTCCGCAGCTGTCCGCAGGGAAAGCAGCGGTTGCCGGCTTCTTTCTGCCGAAACCGCGCTTTGCAGCCTACAAGTGCGGTTCACGTCAGCGGTACACCTAGTAGCCGCTTCTTCGCCTCCGGCAGCCGGGGAGAGCGGTTGGCTTCTGAGAGGCGAAGAACGAAACCGGCTTGTGTGCGCTGCCTTGGCACTGCTAGAGGACGGTGGCTGCAGCTGCCAGCCCTTTCAGTTCACCTCTGGGATGCTTCTGGCAGGTGCTCCGGGACGACTTTCCTGCGTTTTGACTTGGTCCTGATGCAGACGAATCTGGAGAATTCTTGTTCGTACCCTGAGTTTACGAGTTGCAGATAAGAAGGGCTGCGCCGAGTTGCTCGGGAAGCAAGGACATAGACAGCGCCTTGTGTTTGGGAGTGAGCAGCTGCTGGTTTTTTGCAGTTGACTTCGCTGTGCACTGAATGCCAGGTGGAGCTGTGCACTCTTCTACAACGAGCAGGACAGCAGAAAACAGAGAGCACAGATGGCTGACAGCATTTTGAAGCTTGCCTAAGAAAGAGCAGTGTTTTTGGAGTGTTCAGCAAATATATGTTTCGGGGCAAGGGCAGGATGCGTGCACAGTGCTGGCAAGCTTTAACTCTGCAAGACGCGCTGGAAAAGCTTTTCACCATGATGCAGTCCGCTTGAGAGTCAGACTCCGGCTCTCCGCAGCTGTCCGCAGGGAAGCGGCGGTTGCCGGCGTCTTTCTGCTTAAGCGGCGCTTTGCAGCCTACAAGTGCGGTTCACGTCAGCGGTGCGCCTAGTAGCCGCTTCTTCGCCTCCGGCAGCCGGGGAGAGCGGTTTGCTTCTGAGAGGAGAAGAACGAAACCGGCTTGTGTGCGCAGCCTTGGCACTGCTAGAGGACGGTGGTTGCAGCTGCCAGCCCTTTCAGTTCACCTCTGGCATGATTCTGGCAGTTGCTCTGGGACGACTTTCCTGCGTTTTGACTTGGTCCTGATGCAGACGAATCTGGAGAATTCTTGTTCGTACCCTGCGTTTACGAGATGCAGAGATCTCGATGTAAGCTGCAGAGAAGAAGGGCTGTGCTGAATTGCTCGGGAAGAAAGGACATAGACAGCGCCTTGTGTTTGGGAGTGAGCAGCTGCTGGTTTTTTGCAATTGACTTCGCTGTGCACTGAATGCCAGGTGGAGCTGTGCACTCTTCTACAACGAGCAGGACAGCAGAAAACAGAGAGCACAGATGGCTGACAGCATTTTGAATCTTGCCTAAGAAAGAGCAGTGTTTTTGGAGTGTTCAGCAAATATATGTGTCTGGGCAAGGGCGGGATGCGTGCACTGTGCTGGCAAGCTCTCTCACTGCGAGACACGCTGGAAAAGCTTTTCGCTATGATGCAGTCCGCTAGAGACGCAGACATCGGCTCTCCGCAGCAGTCCGCAGGGAAAGCGGCGGTTGCCGGCTTCTTTCTGCCGAAAACGCGCTTTTCAGCCTACAAGTGCGGTTCACGTCAGCGGTGCACCTAGTAGCCGCTTCTTCGCCTCCGGCAGCCGGGGAGAGCGGTTGGCTTCTGAGAGGCGAAGAACGAAACCGGCTTGTGTGCGCAGCCTTGGCACTGCTAGAGGACGGTGGCTGCAGCTGCCAGCCCTTTCAGTTCACCTCTGGGATGCTTCTGGCAGGTGCTCCGGGACGACTTTCCTGCGTTTTGACTTGGTCCTGATGCAGACGAATCTGGAGAATTCTTGTTCGTACCCTGCGTTTACGAGATGCAGAGAAGAAGGGCTGCGCTGAGTTACTCGGGAAGCAAGGACATAGACAGCGCCTTGTGTTTGGGAGTGAGCAGCTGCTGGTTTTTTGCAATTGACTTCGCTGTGCACTGAATGTCAGGTGGAGCTGTGCACTCTTCTACAACGAGCAGGACAGCAGAAAACAGAGAGCACAGATGGCTGACAGCAGTTTGAAGCGTGCCTAAGAAAGAGTTGTGTTTTTGGAGTGTTCAGCAAATATATGTGTCTGGGCAAGGGCGGGATGCGTGCACAGTGCTGGCAAGCTTTATCCCTGCAAGACGCGCTGGAAAAGCTTTTCGCCATGATGCAGTCCGCTTGAGACGCAGACTCCGGCTCCCCGCAGCTGTCCGCTGGAAAGCGGCGGTTGCCGGCGTCTTTCTGCCGAAGCCGCGCTTTGCAGCCTACAAGTGCGGTTCACGTCAGCGGTGCACCTAGTAGCCGCTTCTTCGCCTCCGGCAGCCGGGGAGAGCGGTTGGCTTCTGAGAGGCGAAGAACGAAACCGGCTTTTGTGCGCAGCCTTGGCACTGCTAGAGGACGGTGGTTGCAGCTGCCAGCCCTTTCAGTTCACCTCTGGGATGCTTCTGGCAGGTGCTCCGGGACGACTTTCCTGCGTTTTGACTTGGTCCTGATGCAGACGAATCTGGAGAATTCTTGTTCGTACCCTGCGTTTACGAGATTCAGAGAAGAAGGGCTGCGCCGAGTTGCTCGGGAAGCAAGGACATAGACAGCGCCTTGTGTTTGGGAGTGAGCAGCTGCTGGTTTTTTACAATTGACTTCGCTGTGCACTGAATGTCAGGTGGAGCTGTGCACTCTTCTACAACGAGCAGGACAGCAGAAAACAGAGAGCACAGATGGCTGACAGCAGTTTGAAGCGTGCCTAAGAAAGAGTTGTGTTTTTGGAGTGTTCAGCAAATATATGTGTCTGGGCAAGGGCGGGATGCGTGCACAGTGCTGGCAAGCTTTATCCCTGCAAGACGCGCTGGAAAAGCTTTTCGCCATGATGCAGTCCGCTTGAGACGCAGACTCCGGCTCTCCGCAGCTGTCCGCTGGAAAGCGGCGGTTGCCGGCTTCTTTCTGCCGAAGCCGCGCTTTGCAGCCTACAAGTGCGGTTCACGTCAGCGGTGCACCTAGTAGCCGCTTCTTCGCCTCCGGCAGTCGGGGAGAGCGGTTGGCTTCTGAGAGGCGAAGAACGAAACCGGCTTGTGTGCGCAGCCTTGGCACTGCTAGAGGACGGTGGTTGCAGCTGCCAGCCCTTTCAGTTCACCTCTGGGATGCTTCTGGCAGGTGCTCCGGGACGACTTTCCTGCGTTTTGACTTGGTCCTGATGCAGACGAATCTGGAGAATTCTTGTTCGTACCCTGCGTTTACGAGATGCAGAGAAGAAGGGCTGCGCTGAGTTGCTCGGGAAGCAAGGACATAGACAGCGCCTTGTGTTTGGGAGTGAGCAGCTGCTGGTTTTTTGCAATTGACTTCGCTGTGCACTGAATGTCAGGTGGAGCTGTGCACTCTTCTACAACGAGCAGGACAGCAGAAAACAGAGAGCACAGATGGCTGACAGCAGTTTGAAGCGTGCCTAAGAAAGAGTTGTGTTTTTGGAGTGTTCAGCAAAACCATGTTTCTGGGCAAGGGCGGGATGCGTGCACTGTGCTGGCAAGCTCTCTCCCTAGGAGACACGCTGGAAAAGCTTTTCGCTATGATGCAGTCCTCTAGAGACGCAGTCTTCGGCTCTCCGCAGCTGTCCGCAGGGAAAGCGGCGGTTGCCGGCTTCTTTCTGCCGAAACCGCGCTTTGCAGCCTACAAGTGCGGTTCACGTCAGCGGTGCACCTAGTAGCCGCTTCTTCGCCTCCGGCAGCCGGGGAGAGCGGTTGGCTTCTGAGAGGCGAAGAACGAAACCGGCTTGTGTGCGCAGCCTTGGCACTGCTAGAGGACGGTGGCTGCAGCTGCCAGCCCTTTCAGTTCACCTCTGGGATGCTTCTGGCAGGTGCTCCGGGACGACTTTCCTGCGTTTTGACTTGGTCCGGATGCAGACGAATCTGGAGAATTCTTGTTCGTACCCTGAGTTTACGAGTTGCAGAAAACTCGATAGCAGCTGCAGAAAAGAAGGGCTGTGCTGAATTGCTCGGGAAGCAAGGACATAGACAGCGCCTTGTGTTTGGGAGTGAGCAGCTGCTGGTTTTTTGCAGTTGACTTCGCTGTGCACTGAATGAGAAGTGGAGCTGTGCACTCTTCTACAACGAGCAGGGCAGCAGAAAACAGAGAGCACGGACGTCTGACAGCAGTTTGAAGCTTGCCTAGGAAAGAGCAGTGTTTTTGAGTGTTCAGCAAATATATGTGTCTGGGCAAGGGCGGGATGCGTGCACAGTGCTGGCAAGATTTATCCCTGCAAGACGCGCTGGAAAAGCTTTTTGCCATGATGCAGTCTGCTTGAGACGCAGACCTCGGCTCCCCGCAGCTGTCCGCTGGAAAGCGGCGGTTGCCGGCGTCTTTCTGCCGAAGCCGCGCTTTGCAGCCTACAAGTGCGGTTCACGTCAGCGGTGCACCTAGTAGCCGCTTCTTCGCCTCCGGCAGCCGGGGGGGGGCGGTTGGCTTCTGAGAGGCGAAGAACGAAACCGGCTTGTGTGCGCAGCCTTGGCACTGCTAGAGGACGGTGGTTTCAGCTGCCAGCCCTTTCAGTTCACCTCTGGGATGCTTCTGGCAGGTGCTCCGGGACGACTTTCCTGCGTTTTGACTTGGTCCTGATGCAGACGAATCTGGAGAATTCTTGTTCGTACCCTGCGTTTACGAGATGCAGAGAAGAAGGGCTGCGCTGAGTTGCTCGGGAAGCAAGGACATAGACAGCGCCTTGTGTTTGGGAGTGAGCAGCTGCTGGTTTTTTGCAATTGACTTCGCTGTGCACTGAATGAGAAGTGGAGCTGTGCACTCTTCTACAACGAGCAGGACAGCAGAAAACAGATAGCACAGATGGCTGACAGCAGTTTGAAGCGTGCCTAATAAAGAGTTGTGTTTTTGGAGTGTTCAGCAAATATATGTGTCTGGGCAAGGGCGGGATGCGTGCACTGTGCTGGCAAGCTCTCTCCCTGCGAGACACGCTGGAAAAGCTTTTCGCTATGATGCAGTCCTCTAGAGACGCAGTCTTCGGCTCTCCGCAGCTGTCCGCAGGGAAAGCAGCGGTTGCCGGCTTCTTTCTGCCGAAACCGCGCTTTGCAGCCTACAAGTGCGGTTCACGTCAGCGGTGCACCTAGTAGCCGCTTCTTCGCCTCCGGCAGCCGGGGAGAGCGGTTGGCTTCTGAGAGGCGAAGAACGAAACCAGCTTGTGTGCGCTGCCTTGGCACTGCTAGAGGCCGGTGGCTGCAGCTGCCAGCCCTTTCAGTTCACCTCTGGGATGCTTCTGGCAGGTGCTCCGGGACGACTTTCCTGCGTTTTGACTTGGTCCTGATGCAGACGAATCTGGAGAATTCTTGTTCGTACCCTGAGTTTACGAGTTGCAGAAAACTCGATATCAGCTGCAGAAAAGAAGGGCTGTGCTGAATTGCTCGGGAAGCAAGGACATAGACAGCGCCTTGTGTTTGGGAGTGAGCAGCTGCTGGTTTTTTGCAGTTGACTTCGCTGTGCAATGAATGCCAGGTTGAGCTGTGCACTCTTCTACAACGAGCAGGGCAGCAGAAAACAGAGAGCACGGACGTCTGACAGCAGTTTGAAGCTTGCCTAGGAAAGAGCAGTGTTTTTGGAGTGTTCAGCAAATCCATGTGTCTGGGCAAGGGCGGGATGCGTGCACAGTGCTGGCAAGCTTTATCCCTGCAAGACGCGCTGGAAAAGCTTTTCGCCATGATGCAGTCCGCTTGAGACGCAGACCTCGGCTCTCCGCAGCTGTCCGCTGGAAACCGGCGGTTGCCGGCGTCTTTCTGCCGAAACCGCGCTTTGCAGCCTACAAGTGCGGTTCACGTCAGCGGTGCACCTAGTAGCCGCTTCTTCGCCTCCGGCAGCCGGGGAGAGCGGTTGGCTTCTGAGAGGCGAAGAACGAAACCGGCTTGTGTGCGCAGCCTTGGCACTGCTAGAGGACGGTGGTTGCAGCTGCCAGCCCTTTCAGTTCACCTCTGGGATGCTTCTGGCAGGTGCTCCGGGACGACTTTCCTGCGTTTTGACTTGGTCCTGATGCAGACGAATCTGGAGAATTCTTGTTCGTACCCTGAGTTTACGAGATGCAGAGAAGAAGGGCTGCGCTGAGTTGCTCGGGAAGCAAGGACATAGACAGCGCCTTGTGTTTGGGAATGAGCAGCTGCTGGTTTTTTGCAATTGACTTCGCTGTGCACTGAATGTCAGGTGGAGCTGTGCACTCTTCTACAACGAGCAGGACAGCAGAAAACAGAGAGCACAGATGGCTGACCGCAGTTTGAAGCGTGCCTAAGAAAGAGTTGTGTTTTTGGAGTGTTCAGCAAATATATGTGTCTGGGCAAGGGCGGGATGCGTGCACTGTGCTGGCAAGCTCTCTCACTGCGAGACACGCTGGAAAAGCTTTTCGCCATGATGCAGTCCGCTTGAGACGCAGACTCCGGCTCTCCGCAGCTGTCCGCTGGAAAGCGGCGGTTGCCGGCGTCTTTCTGCCGAAGCCGCGCTTTGCAGCCTACAAGTGCGGTTCACGTCAGCGGTGCACCTAGTAGCCGCTTCTTCGCCTCCGGCAGTCGGGGAGAGCGGTTGGCTTCTGAGAGGCGAAGAACGAAACCGGCTTGTGTGCGCAGCCTTGGCACTGCTAGAGGACGGTGGTTGCAGCTGCCAGCCCTTTCAGTTCACCTCTGGGATGCTTCTGGCAGGTGCTCCGGGACGACTTTCCTGCGTTTTGACTTGGTCCTGATGCAGACGAATCTGGAGAATTCTTGTTCGTACCCTGCGTTTACGAGATGCAGAGAAGAAGGGCTGCGCTGAGTTGCTCGGGAAGCAAGGACATAGACAGCGCCTTGTGTTTGGGAGTGAGCAGCTGCTGGTTTTTTGCAATTGACTTCGCTGTGCACTGAATGTCAGGTGGAGCTGTGCACTCTTCTACAAAGAGCAGGACAGCAGAAAACAGAGAGCACAGATGGCTGACCGCAGTTTGAAGCGTGCCTAAGAAAGAGTTGTGTTTTTGGAGTGTTCAGCAAATATATGTTTCTGGGCAAGGGCAGGATGCGTGCACTGTGCTGGCAAGCTTTATTCCTGCGAGACACGCTGGAAAAGCTTTTCGCTATGATGCAGTCCACTAGAGACGCAGACTTCGGCTCTCCGCAGCTGTCCGCAGGGAAAGCAGCGGTTGCCGGCTTCTTTCTGCCGAAACCGCGCTTTGCAGCCTACAAGTGCGGTTCACGTCAGCGGTGCACCTAGTAGCCGCTTTTTCGCCTCCGGCAGCCGGGGAGAGCGGTTGGCTTCTGAGAGGCGAAGAACGAAACCGGCTTGTGTGCGCAGCCTTGGCACTGCTAGAGGACGGTGGTTGCAGCTGCCAGCCCTTTCAGTTCACCTCTGGGATGCTTCTGGCAGGTGCTCTGGGACAACTTTCCTGCGTTTTGACTTGGTCCTGATGCAGACGATTCTGGAGAATTCTTGTTCGTACCCTGAGTTTACGAGTTGCAGAAAACTCGATAGCAGCTGCAGAAAAGAAGGGCTGTGCTGAATTGCTCGGGAAGCAAGGACATAGACAGCACCTTGTGTTTGGGAGTGAGCAGCTGCTGGTGTTTTGCAGTTGACTTCGCTGTGCACTGAATGTCAGGTGGAGCTGTGCACTCTTCTAAAACGAGCAGGGCAGCAGAAAACAGAGAGCACGGACGTCTGACAGCAGTTTGAAGCTTGCCTAGGAAAGAGCAGTGGTTTTGGAGTGTTCAGCAAATATATGTTTCTGGGCAAGGGCAGGATGCGTGCACTGTGCTGGCAAGCTTTCCTCCTGCGAGACACGCTGGAAAAGCTTTTCGCTATGATGCAGTCCTCTAGAGACGCAGTCTTCGGCTCTCCGCAGCTGTCCGCTGGAAAGCGGTGGTTGCCGGCGTCTTTCTGCCGAAGCCGCGCTTTGCAGCCTACAAGTGCGGTTCACGTCAGCGGTGCACCTAGTAGCCGCTTCTTCGCCTCCGGCAGCCGGGGAGAGCGGTTGGCTTCTGAGAGGCGAAGAACGAAACCGGCTTGTGTGCGCAGCCTTGGCACTGCTAGAGGACGGTGGTTGCAGCTGCCAGCCCTTTCAGTTCACCTCTGGGATGCTTCTGGCAGGTGCTCCGGGACGACTTTCCTGCGTTTTGACTTGGTCCTGATGCAGACGAATCTGGAGAATTCTTGTTCGTACCCTGCGTTTACGAGTTGCAGAGATCTCGATGTCAGCTGCAGAAAAGAAGGGCTGTGCTGAATTGCTCGGGAAGCAAGGACATAGACAGCGCCTTGTGTTTGGGAGTGAGCAGCTGCTGGTTTTTTGCAGTTGACTTCGCTGTGCACTGAATGTCAGGTGGAGCTGTGCACTCCTCTACAACGAGCAGGGCAGCAGAAAACAGAGAGCACAGATGGCTGACAGCAGTTTGAAGCTTGCCTAGGAAAGAGCAGTGTTTTTGGAGTGTTCAGCAAATATATGTGTCTGGGCAAGGGCGGGATGCGTGCACAGTGCTGGCAAGCTTTATCCCTGCAAGACGCGCTGGAAAAGCTTTTCGCCATGATGCAGTCCGCTTGAGACGCAGACCTCGGCTCTCCGCAGCTGTCCGCTGGAAACCGGCGGTTGCCGGCGTCTTTCTGCCGAAGCCGCGCTTTGCAGCCTACAAGTGCGGTTCACGTCAGCGGTGCACCTAGTAGCCGCTTCTTCGCCTCCGGCAGCCGGGGAGAGCGGTTGGCTTCTGAGAGGCGAAGAACGAAACCGGCTTGTGTGCGCAGCCTTGGCACTGCTAGAGGACGGTGGCTGCAGCTGCCAGCCCTTTCAGTTCACCTCTGGGATGCTTCTGGCAGGTGCTCCGGGACGACTTTCCTGCGTTTTGACTTGGTCCTGATGCAGACGAATCTGGAGAATTTTTGTTCGTACCCTGCGTTTACGAGATGCAGAGAAGAAGGGCTGCGTTGAGTTGCTAGGGAAGCAAGGACATAGACAGCGCCTTGTGTTTGGGAGTGAGCAGCTGCTGGTTTTTTGCAGTTGACTTCGCTGTGCACTGAATGCCAGGTGGAGCTGTGCACTCTTCTACAACGAGCAGGACAGCAGAAAACAGAGAGCACAGATGGCTGACAGCAGTTTGAAGCGTGCCTAAGAAAGAGTTGTGTTTTTGGAGTGTTCAGCAAATATATGTGTCTGGGCAAGGGCGGGATGCGTGCACTGTGCTGGCAAGCTCTCTCCCTGCGAGACACGCTGGAAAAGCTTTTCGCTATGATGCAGTCCTCTAGAGACGCAGTCTTCGGCTCTCCGCAGCTGTCCGCAGGGAAAGCAGCGGTTGCCGGCTTCTTTCTGCTGAAACCGCGCTTTGCAGCCTACAAGTGCGGTTCACGTCAGCGGTGCACCTAGTAGCCGCTTCTTCGCCTCCGGCAGCCGGGGAGAGCGGTTGGCTTCTGAGAGGCGAAGAACGAAACTGGCTTGTGTGCGCAGCCTTGGCACTGCTAGAGGACGGTGGCTGCAGCTGCCAGCCCTTTCAGTTCACCTCTGGGATGCTTCTGGCAGGTGCTCCGGGACGACTTTCCTGCGTTTTGACTTGGTCCTGATGCAGACGAATCTGGAGAATTCTTGTTCGTACCCTGCGTTTACGAGATGCAGAGAAGAAGGGCTGCGCTGAGTTGCTCGGGAAGCAAGGACATAGACAGCGCCTTGTGTTTGGGAGTGAGCAGCTGCTGGTTTTTTGCAATTGACTTCGCTGTGCACTGAATGTCAGGTGGAGCTGTGCACTCTTCTACAAAGAGCAGGACAGCAGAAAACAGAGAGCACAGATGGCTGACAGCAGTTTTAAGCGTGCCTAAGAAAGAGTTGTGTTTTTGGAGTGTTCAGCAAAACCATGTTTCTGGGCAAGGGCGGGATGCGTGCACTGTGCTGGCAAGCTCTCTCCCTAGGAGACACGCTGGAAAAGCTTTTCGCTATGATGCAGTCCTCTAGAGACGCAGTCTTCGGCTCTCCGCAGCTGTCCGCAGGGAAAGCGGCCGTTGCCGGCTTCTTTCTGCCGAAACCGCGCTTTGCAGCCTACAAGTGCGGTTCACGTCAGCGGTGCACCTAGTAGCCGCTTCTTCGCCTCCGGCAGCCGGGGAGAGCGGTTGGCTTCTGAGAGGCGAAGAACAAAACCGGCTTGTGTGCGCAGCCTTGGCACTGCTAGAGGACGGTGGCTGCATCTGCCAGCCCTTTCAGTTCACCTCTGGGATGCTTCTGGCAGGTGCTCCGGGACGACTTTCCTGCGTTTTGACTTGGTCCTGATGCAGACGGTTCTGGAGAATTCTTGTTCGTACCCTGAGTTTACGAGTTGCAGAAAACTCGATAGCAGCTGCAGAAAAGAAGGGCTGTGCTGAATTGCTCGGGAAGCAAGGACATATACAGCGCCTTGTGTTTGGGAGTGAGCAGCTGCTGGTTTTTTGCAGTTGACTTCGCTGTGCACTGAATGTCAGGTGGAGCTGTGCACTCTTCTACAACGAGCAGGGCAGCAGAAAACAGAGAGCACAGATGGCTGACAGCAGTTTGAAGCTTGCCTAGGAAAGAGCAGTGGTTTTGGAGTGTTCAGCAAATATATGTTTCTGGGCAAGGGCAGGATGCGTGCACTGTGCTGGCAAGCTTTCCTCCTGCGAGACACGCTGGAAAAGCTTTTCGCTATGATGCAGTCCACTAGAAATGCAGACTTCGGCTCTCCGCAGCTGTCCGCAGGGAAAGCGGCGGTTGCCGGCTTCTTTCTGCCGAAACCGCGCTTTGCAGCCTACAAGTGCGGTTCACGTCAGCGGTGCACCTAGTAGCTGCTTCTTCGCCTCCGGCAGCCGGGGAGAGAGGTTGGCTTCTGAGAGGCGAAGAACGAAACCGGCTTGTGTGCGCAGCCTTGGCACTGCTAGAGGACGGTGGTTGCAGCTGCCAGCCCTTTCAGTTCACCTCTGGGATGCTTCTGGCAGGTGCTCCGGGACGACTTTCCTGCGTTTTGACTTGGTCCTGATGCAGACGAATCTGGAGAATTCTTGTTCGTACCCTGAGTTTACGAGTTGCAGAGATCTCGATGGCAGCTGCAGAGAAGAAGGGCTGTGCTGAATTGCTCGGGAAGCAAGGACATAGACAGCGCCTTGTGTTTGGGAGTGAGCAGCTGCTGGTTTTTTGCAGTTGACTTCGCTGTGCATTGAATGAGAAGTGGAGCTGTGCACTCTTCTACAACGAGCAGGGTAGCAGAAAACAGAGAGCACGGACGTCTGACAGCAGTTTGAAGCTTGCCTAGGAAAGAGCAGTGTTTTTGAGTGTTCAGCAAATATATGTGTCTGGGCAAGGGCGGGATGCGTGCACAGTGCTGGCAAGCTTTATCCCTGCAAAACGCGCTGGAAAAGCTTTTTGCCATGATGCAGTCCGCTTGAGACGCAGACCTCGGCTTCCCGCAGCTGTCCGCTGGAAACCGGCGGTTGCCGGCGTCTTTCTGCCGAAGCCGCGCTTTGCAGCCTACAAGTGCGGTTCACGTCAGCGGTGCACCTAGTAGCCGCTTCTTCGCCTCCGGCAGCCGGGGAGAGCGGTTGGCTTCTGAGAGGCGAAGAACGAAACCGGCTTGTGTGCGCAGCCTTGGCACTGCTAGAGGACGGTGGTTGCAGCTGCCAGCCCTTTCAGTTCACCTCTGGGATGCTTCTGGCAGGTGCTCCGGGACGACTTTCCTGCGTTTTGACTTGGTCCTGATGCAGACGAATCTGGAGAATTCTTGTTCGTGCCCTGCGTTTACGAGATGCAGAGAAGAAGGGCTGCGCTGAGTTGCTCGGGAAGCAAGGACATAGACAGCGCCTTGTGTTTGGGAGTGAGCAGCTGCTGGTTTTTTGCAATTGACTTCGCTGTGCACTGAATGAGAAGTGGAGCTGTGCACTCTTCTACAACGAGCAGGACAGCAGAAAACAGAGAGCACAGATGGCTGACAGCAGTTTGAAGCGTGCCTAAGAAAGAGTTGTGTTTTTGGAGTGTTCAGCAAATATATGTGTCTGGGCAAGGGCGGGATGCGTGCACAGTGCTGGCAAGCTTTATCCCTCCAAGACGCGCTGGAAAAGCTTTTCGCCATGATGCAGTCCACTTGAGACGCAGACTCCGGCTCTCCGCAGCTGTCCGCTGGAAAGCGGCGGTTGCCGGCGTCTTTCTGCCGAAGCCGCGCTTTGCAGCCTACAAGTGCGGTTCACGTCAGCGGTGCACCTAGTAGCCGCTTCTTCGCCTCCGGCAGTCGGGGAGAGCGGTTGGCTTCTGAGAGGCGAAGAACGAAACCGGCTTGTGTGCGCAGCCTTGGCACTGCTAGAGGACGGTGGTTGCAGCTGCCAGCCCTTTCAGTTCACCTCTGGGATGCTTCTGGCAGGTGCTCCGGGACGACTTTCCTGCGTTTTGACTTGGTCCTGATGCAGACGAATCTGGAGAATTCTTGTTCGTACCCTGAGTTTACGAGTTGCAGAAAACTCGATATCAGCTGCAGAAAAGAAGGGCTGTGCTGAATTGCTCGGGAAGCAAGGACATAGACAGCGCCTTGTGTTTGGGAGTGAGCAGCTGCTGGTTTTTTGCAGTGGACTTCGCTGTGCAATGAATGCCAGGTTGAGCTGTGCACTCTTCTACAACGAGCAGGGCAGCAGAAAACAGAGAGCACGGACGTCTGACAGCAGTTTGAAGCTTGCCTAGGAAAGAGCAGTGGTTTTGGAGTGTTCAGCAAATATATGTTTCTGGGCAAGGGCAGGATGCGTGCACTGTGCTGGCAAGCTTTCTTCCTGCGAGACACGCTGGAAAAGCTTTTCGCTATGATGCAGTCCACTAGAGACGCAGACTTCGGCTCTCCGCAGCTGTCCGCTGGATAGCGGCGGTTGCCGGCTTCTTTCTGCCGAAGCCGTGCTTTGCAGCCTACAAGTGCGGTTCACGTCAGCGGTGCACCTAGTAGCCGCTTCTTCGCCTCCGGCAGCCGGGGAGAGAGGTTGGCTTCTGAGAGGCGAAGAACGAAACCGGCTTGTGTGCGCAGCCTTGGCACTGCTAGAGGACGGTGGTTGCAGCTGCCAGCCCTTTCAGTTCACCTCTGGGATGCTTCTGGCAGGTGCTCCGGGACGACTTTCCTGCGTTTTGACTTGGTCCTGATGCAGACGAATCTGGAGAATTTTTGTTCGTACCCTGCGTTTACGAGATGCAGAGAAGAAGGGCTGCGTTGAGTTGCTAGGGAAGCAAGGACATAGACAGCGCCTTGTGTTTGGGAGTGAGCAGCTGCTGGTTTTTTGCAATTGACTTCACTGTGCACTGAATGTCAGGTGGAGCTGTGCACTCTTCTACAACGAGCAGGACAGCAGAAAACAGAGAGCACAGATGGCTGACAGCATTTTGAAGCTTGCCTAAGAAAGAGCAGTGTTTTTGGAGTGTTCAGCAAATATATGTGTCTGGGCAAGGGCGGGATGCGTGCACAGTGCTGGCAAGCTTTAACTCTGCAAGACGCGCTGGAAAAGCTTTTCACCATGATGCAGTCCGCTTGAGACGCAGACTCCGGCTCTCCGCAGCTGTCCGCAGGGAAGCGGCGGTTGCCGGCGTCTTTCTGCCGAAGCGGCGCTTTGCAGCCTACAAGTGCGGTTCACGTCAGCGGTGCACCTAGTAGCCGCTTCTTCGCCTCCGGCAGCCGGGGAGAGCGGTTGGCTTCTGAGAGGCGAAGAACGAAACCGGCTTGTGTGCGCAGCCTTGGCACTGCTAGAAGACGGTGGCTGCAGCTGCCAGCCCTTTCAATTCACCGCTGGCATGCTTCTGGCAGGTGCTCCAGGACGACTTTCATGCGTTTTGACTTGGTCCTGATGCAGACGAATCTGGAGAATTCTTGTTCGTACCCTGCGTTTACGAGATGCAGAGATCTCGATGTCAGCTGCAGAGAAGAAGGGCTGTGCTGAATTGCTCGGGAAGAAAGGACATAGACAGCGCCTTGTGTTTGGGAGTGAGCAGCTGCTGGTTTTTTGCAGTTGACTTCGCTGTGCACTGAATGAGAGGTGGAGCAGTGCACTCTTCTACAACGAGCTTGACAGCAGAAAACAGAGAGCACAGATGGCTGACAGCATTTTGAAGCTTGCTTAGGAAAGAGTAGTGTTTTTGGAGTGTTTAGCAAATCCATGTTTCTGGGCAAGGGCGGGATGCGTGCACTGTGCTGACAAGCTTTCTCCCTGCGAGACACGCTGGAAAAGCTTTTCGCCATGATGCAGTCCGCTTGAGACGCAGACTCCGGCTCCCCGCAGCTGTCCGCTGGAAAGCGGCGGTTGCCGGCGTCTTTCTGCCGAAGCCGCGCTTTGCAGCCTACAAGTGCGGTTCACGTCAGCGGTGCACCTAGTAGCAGCTTCTTCGCCTCCGGCAGCCGGGGAGAGCGGTTGGCTTCTGAGAGGCGAAGAACGAAACCGGCTTGTGTGCGCAGCCTTGGCACTGCTAGAAGACGGTGGCTGCAGCTGCCAGCCCTTTCAATTCACCGCTGGCATGCTTCTGGCAGGTGCTCCAGGACGACTTTCCTGCGTTTTGACTTGGTCCTGATGCAGACGAATCTGGAGAATTCTTGTTCGTACCCTGAGTTTACGAGTTGCAGAGATCTCGATGGCAGCTGCAGAGAAGAAGGGCTGTGCTGAATTGCTCGGGAAGCAAGGACATAGACAGCGCCTTGTATTTGGGAGTGAGCAGCTGCTGGTTTTTTGCAGTTGACTTCGCTGTGCACTGAATGCCAGGGTGAGCTGTGCACTCTTCTACAACGAGCAGGACAGAAGAAAACAGGGAGCACGGACGTCTGACAGCAGTTTGAAGCTTGCCTAGGAAAGAGTAGTGTTTATGGAGTGTTCAGCAAATCCATGTTTCTGGGCAAGGGCGGGATGCGTGCACAGTGCTGGCAAGCTCTCTCCCTGCGAGACACGCTGGAAAAGCTTTTCGCTATGATGCAGTCCGCTTGAGACGCAGACTTCGGCTCTCCGCAGCTGTCCGCAGGGAAAGCGGCCGTTGCCGGCTTCTTTCTGCCGAAACCGCGCTTTGCAGTCTACAAGTGCGGTTCACGTCAGCGGTGCACCTAGTAGCCGCTTCTTCGCCTCCGGCAGCGGGAGAGAGCGGTTGGCTTCTGAGAGGCGAAGAACGAAGGCGGCGTGTGTGCGCAGCCTTGGCACTGCTAGAGGACTGTGGCTGCAGCTGCCAGCCCTTTCAATTCACCGCTGGCATGCTTGTGGCAGGTGCTCCAGGACGTCTTTCCTGCGTTTTGACTTGGTCCTGATGCAGACGAATCTGGAGAATTCTTGTTCGTGCCCTGAGCTTCCGAGATGCAGAGAAGAAGGTCTGCGTTGAGTTGCTCGGGAAGCAAGGACATAGACAGCGCCTTGTGTTTGGGAGTGAGCAGCTGCTGGTTTTTTGCAATTGACTTCGCTGTGCACTGAATGCCAGGTGGAGCTGTGCACTCTTCTACAACGAGCAGGACAGCAGAAAACAGAGAGCACAGATGGCTGACAGCATTTTGAATCTTGCCTAAGAAAGAGCAGTGTTTTTGGAGTGTTCAGCAAATATATGTGTATGGGCAAGGGCGGGATGCGTGCACAGTGCTGGCAAGCTTTATCCCTGCGAGACGCGCTGGAAAAGCTTTTCGCCATGATGCAGTCCGCTTGACACGCAGACTCCGGCTCTCCGCAGCTGTCCGCAGATAAATCGGCGGTTGCCGGCGTCTTTCTGCCGAAGCCGCGCTTTGCAGCCTACAAGTGCGGTTCACGTCAGCGGCGCACCTAGTAGCCGCTTCTTCGCCTCCGGCACCCGGGGAGAGCGGTTGGCTTCTGAGAGGCGAAGAACGAAACCGGCTTGTGTGCGCAGCCTTGGCACTGCTAGAGGACGGTGGTTGCAGCTGCCAGCCCTTTCAGTTCACCTCTGGGATGCTTCTGGCAGGTGCTCCAGGACGACTTTCCTGCGTTTTGACTTGGTCCTGAAGCAGACGAATCTGGAGAATTCTTGTTCGTACCCTGAGTTTACGAGTTGCAGAGATCTCGATGGCAGCTGCAGAGAAGAAGGGCTGTGCTGAATTGCTCGGGAAGCAAGGACATAGACAGCGCCTTGTGTTTGGGAGTGAGCAGCTGCTGGTTTTTTGCAGTTGACTTCGCTGTGCACTGAATGTCAGGTGGAGCTGTGTACTCCTCTACAACCAGCAGGGCAGCAGAAAACAGAGAGCACGGACGTCTGACAGCAGTTTGAAGCTTGCCTAGGAAAGAGCAGTGTTTTTGGAGTGTTCAGCAAATATATGTGTCTGGGCAAGGGCGGGATGCGTGCACAGTGCTGGCAAGCTCTCTCCCTGCAAGACGCGCTGGAAAAGCTTTTCACCATGATGCAGTCCGCTTGAGACGCAGACTCCGGCTCTCCGCAGCTGTCCGCAGGGAAAGCGGCGGTTGCCGGCGTCTTTCTGCCGAAGCGGCGCTTTGCAGCCTACAAGTGCGGTTCACGTCAGCGGTGCACATAGTAGCCGCTTCTTCGCCTCCGGCAGCCGGGGAGAGCGGTTGGCTTCTGAGAGGAGAAGAACGAAACCGGCTTGTGTGCGCTGCCTTGGCACTGCTAGAGGACGGTGGTTGCAGCTGCCAGCCCTTTCAGTTCACATCTGGCATGATTCTGGCAGGTGCTCTGGGACGACTTTCCTGCGTTTTGACTTGGTCCTGATGCAGACGAATCTGGAGAATTCTTGTTCGTACCCTGCGTTTACGAGATGCAGAGATCTCGATGTCAGCTGCAGAGAAGAAGGGCTGTGCTGAATTGCTCGGGAAGAAAGGACATAGACAGCGCCTTGTGTTTGGGAGTGAGCAGCTGCTGGTTTTTTGCAGTTGACTTCGCTGTGCACTGAATGAGAGGTGGAGCAGTGCACTCTTCTACAACGAGCTTGACAGCAGAAAACAGAGAGCACAGATGGCTGACAGCATTTTGAAGCTTGCTTAGGAAAGAGTAGTGTTTTTGGAGTGTTTAGAAAATCCATGTTTCTGGGCAAGGGCGGGATGCGTGCACTGTGCTGACAAGCTTTCTCCCTGCGAGACACGCTGGAAAAGCTTTTCGCCATGATGCAGTCCGCTTGAGACGCAGACTCCGGCTCCCCGCAGCTGTCCGCTGGAAAGCGGCGGTTGCCGGCGTCTTTCTGCCGAAGCCGCGCTTTGCAGCCTACAAGTGCGGTTCACGTCAGCGGTGCACCTAGTAGCCGCTTCTTCGCCTCCGGCAGCCGGGGAGAGCGGTTGGCTTCTGAGAGGCGAAGAACGAAACCGGCTTGTGTGCGCAGCCTTGGCACTGCTAGAAGACGGTGGCTGCAGCTGCCAGCCCTTTCAATTCACCGCTGGCATGCTTCTGGCAGGTGCTCCAGGACGACTTTCCTGCGTTTTGACTTGGTCCTGATGCAGACGAATCTGGAGAATTCTTGTTCGTGCCCTGAGCTTCCGAGATGCAGAGAAGAAGGGCTGCGTTGAGTTGCTCGGGAAGCAAGGACATAGACAGCGCCTTGTGTTTGGGAGTGAGCAGCTGCTGGTTTTTTGCAGTTGACTTCGATGTGCACTGAATGTCAGGTGGAGCTGTGCACTCTTCTACAACGAGCAGGGCAGCAGAAAATAGAGAACACAGATATCTGACAGCAGATTGAAGCTTTCCTAGGAAAGAGCAGTGTTTTTGGAGTGTTCAGCAAATCCATGTTTCGGGGCAAGGGCAGGATGCGTGCACTGTGCTGGCAAGCTCTCTCCCTGCGAGACACGCTGGAAAAGCTTTTCGCTATCATGCAGTCCGCTAGCGACGCAGACTCCGGTTCTCGGCAGCTGTCCGCAGGGAAGCGGCGTTTGCCGGCGTCTTTCTGCCGAAACCGCGCTTTGCAGCCTACAAGTGCGGTTCACGTCAGCGGTGCACCTAGTAGCCGCTTCTTCGCCTCCGGCAGCCGGGGAGAGCGGTTGGCTTCTGAGAGGCGAAGAACGAAACCGGCTTGTGTGCGCAGCCTTGGCACTGCTAGAAGACGGTGGCTGCAGCTGCCAGCCCTTTCAATTCACCGCTGGCATGCTTCTGGCAGGTGCTCCAGGACGACTTTCCTGCGTTTTGACTTGGTCCTGATGCAGACGAATCTGGAGAATTCTTGTTCGTACCCTGAGTTTACGAGTTGCAGAAAACTCGATATCAGCTGCAGAAAAGAAGGGCTGTGCTGAATTGCTCGGGAAGCAAGGACATAGACAGCGCCTTGTGTTTGGGAGTGAGCAGCTGCTGGTTTTTTGCAGTGGACTTCGCTGTGCAATGAATGCCAGGTTGAGCTGTGCACTCTTCTACAACGAGCAGGGCAGCAGAAAACAGAGAGCACGGACGTCTGACAGCAGTTTGAAGCTTGCCTAGGAAAGAGCAGTGGTTTTGGAGTGTTCAGCAAATATATGTTTCTGGGCAAGGGCAGGATGCGTGCACTGTGCTGGCAAGCTTTCTTCCTGCGAGACACGCTGGAAAAGCTTTTCGCTATGATGCAGTCCACTAGAGACGCAGACTTCGGCTCTCCGCAGCTGTCCGCTGGATAGCGGCGGTTGCCGGCTTCTTTCTGCCGAAGCCGTGCTTTGCAGCCTACAAGTGCGGTTCACGTCAGCGGTGCACCTAGTAGCCGCTTCTTCGCCTCCGGCAGCCGGGGAGAGAGGTTGGCTTCTGAGAGGCGAAGAACGAAACCGGCTTGTGTGCGCAGCCTTGGCACTGCTAGAGGACGGTGGTTGCAGCTGCCAGCCCTTTCAGTTCACCTCTGGGATGCTTCTGGCAGGTGCTCCGGGACGACTTTCCTGCGTTTTGACTTGGTCCTGATGCAGACGAATCTGGAGAATTTTTGTTCGTACCCTGCGTTTACGAGATGCAGAGAAGAAGGGCTGCGTTGAGTTGCTAGGGAAGCAAGGACATAGACAGCGCCTTGTGTTTGGGAGTGAGCAGCTGCTGGTTTTTTGCAATTGACTTCACTGTGCACTGAATGTCAGGTGGAGCTGTGCACTCTTCTACAACGAGCAGGACAGCAGAAAACAGAGAGCACAGATGGCTGACAGCATTTTGAAGCTTGCCTAAGAAAGAGCAGTGTTTTTGGAGTGTTCAGCAAATATATGTGTCTGGGCAAGGGCGGGATGCGTGCACAGTGCTGGCAAGCTTTAACTCTGCAAGACGCGCTGGAAAAGCTTTTCGCTATGATGCAGTCCGCTTGAGACGCAGACTTCGGCTCTCCGCAGCTGTCCGCAGGGAAGCGGCGGTTGCCGGCGTCTTTCTGCCGAAGCGGCGCTTTGCAGCCTACAAGTGCGGTTCACGTCAGCGGTGCACCTAGTAGCCGCTTCTTCGCCTCCGGCAGCCGGGGAGAGCGGTTGGCTTCTGAGAGGCGAAGAACGAAACCGGCTTGTGTGCGCAGCCTTGGCACTGCTAGAAGACGGTGGCTGCAGCTGCCAGCCCTTTCAATTCACCGCTGGCATGCTTCTGGCAGGTGCTCCAGGACGACTTTCATGCGTTTTGACTTGGTCCTGATGCAGACGAATCTGGAGAATTCTTGTTCGTACCCTGCGTTTACGAGATGCAGAGATCTCGATGTCAGCTGCAGAGAAGAAGGGCTGTGCTGAATTGCTCGGGAAGAAAGGACATAGACAGCGCCTTGTGTTTGGGAGTGAGCAGCTGCTGGTTTTTTGCAGTTGACTTCGCTGTGCACTGAATGAGAGGTGGAGCAGTGCACTCTTCTACAACGAGCTTGACAGCAGAAAACAGAGAGCACAGATGGCTGACAGCATTTTGAAGCTTGCTTAGGAAAGAGTAGTGTTTTTGGAGTGTTTAGCAAATCCATGTTTCTGGGCAAGGGCGGGATGCGTGCACTGTGCTGACAAGCTTTCTCCCTGCGAGACACGCTGGAAAAGCTTTTCGCCATGATGCAGTCCGCTTGAGACGCAGACTCCGGCTCCCCGCAGCTGTCCGCTGGAAAGCGGCGGTTGCCGGCGTCTTTCTGCCGAAGCCGCGCTTTGCAGCCTACAAGTGCGGTTCACGTCAGCGGTGCACCTAGTAGCAGCTTCTTCGCCTCCGGCAGCCGGGGAGAGCGGTTGGCTTCTGAGAGGCGAAGAACGAAACCGGCTTGTGTGCGCAGCCTTGGCACTGCTAGAAGACGGTGGCTGCAGCTGCCAGCCCTTTCAATTCACCGCTGGCATGCTTCTGGCAGGTGCTCCAGGACGACTTTCCTGCGTTTTGACTTGGTCCTGATGCAGACGAATCTGGAGAATTCTTGTTCGTACCCTGAGTTTACGAGTTGCAGAGATCTCGATGGCAGCTGCAGAGAAGAAGGGCTGTGCTGAATTGCTCGGGAAGCAAGGACATAGACAGCGCCTTGTATTTGGGAGTGAGCAGCTGCTGGTTTTTTGCAGTTGACTTCGCTGTGCACTGAATGCCAGGGTGAGCTGTGCACTCTTCTACAACGAGCAGGACAGAAGAAAACAGGGAGCACGGACGTCTGACAGCAGTTTGAAGCTTGCCTAGGAAAGAGTAGTGTTTATGGAGTGTTCAGCAAATCCATGTTTCTGGGCAAGGGCGGGATGCGTGCACAGTGCTGGCAAGCTCTCTCCCTGCGAGACACGCTGGAAAAGCTTTTCGCTATGATGCAGTCCGCTTGAGACGCAGACTTCGGCTCTCCGCAGCTGTCCGCAGGGAAAGCGGCCGTTGCCGGCTTCTTTCTGCCGAAACCGCGCTTTGCAGTCTACAAGTGCGGTTCACGTCAGCGGTGCACCTAGTAGCCGCTTCTTCGCCTCCGGCAGCGGGAGAGAGCGGTTGGCTTCTGAGAGGCGAAGAACGAAGGCGGCGTGTGTGCGCAGCCTTGGCACTGCTAGAGGACTGTGGCTGCAGCTGCCAGCCCTTTCAATTCACCGCTGGCATGCTTGTGGCAGGTGCTCCAGGACGTCTTTCCTGCGTTTTGACTTGGTCCTGATGCAGACGAATCTGGAGAATTCTTGTTCGTGCCCTGAGCTTCCGAGATGCAGAGAAGAAGGTCTGCGTTGAGTTGCTCGGGAAGCAAGGACATAGACAGCGCCTTGTGTTTGGGAGTGAGCAGCTGCTGGTTTTTTGCAATTGACTTCGCTGTGCACTGAATGCCAGGTGGAGCTGTGCACTCTTCTACAACGAGCAGGACAGCAGAAAACAGAGAGCACAGATGGCTGACAGCATTTTGAATCTTGCCTAAGAAAGAGCAGTGTTTTTGGAGTGTTCAGCAAATATATGTGTATGGGCAAGGGCGGGATGCGTGCACAGTGCTGGCAAGCTTTATCCCTGCGAGACGCGCTGGAAAAGCTTTTCGCCATGATGCAGTCCGCTTGACACGCAGACTCCGGCTCTCCGCAGCTGTCCGCAGATAAATCGGCGGTTGCCGGCGTCTTTCTGCCGAAGCCGCGCTTTGCAGCCTACAAGTGCGGTTCACGTCAGCGGCGCACCTAGTAGCCGCTTCTTCGCCTCCGGCACCCGGGGAGAGCGGTTGGCTTCTGAGAGGCGAAGAACGAAACCGGCTTGTGTGCGCAGCCTTGGCACTGCTAGAGGACGGTGGTTGCAGCTGCCAGCCCTTTCAGTTCACCTCTGGGATGCTTCTGGCAGGTGCTCCAGGACGACTTTCCTGCGTTTTGACTTGGTCCTGAAGCAGACGAATCTGGAGAATTCTTGTTCGTACCCTGAGTTTACGAGTTGCAGAGATCTCGATGGCAGCTGCAGAGAAGAAGGGCTGTGCTGAATTGCTCGGGAAGCAAGGACATAGACAGCGCCTTGTGTTTGGGAGTGAGCAGCTGCTGGTTTTTTGCAGTTGACTTCGCTGTGCACTGAATGTCAGGTGGAGCTGTGTACTCCTCTACAACCAGCAGGGCAGCAGAAAACAGAGAGCACGGACGTCTGACAGCAGTTTGAAGCTTGCCTAGGAAAGAGCAGTGTTTTTGGAGTGTTCAGCAAATATATGTGTCTGGGCAAGGGCGGGATGCGTGCACAGTGCTGGCAAGCTCTCTCCCTGCAAGACGCGCTGGAAAAGCTTTTCACCATGATGCAGTCCGCTTGAGACGCAGACTCCGGCTCTCCGCAGCTGTCCGCAGGGAAAGCGGCGGTTGCCGGCGTCTTTCTGCCGAAGCGGCGCTTTGCAGCCTACAAGTGCGGTTCACGTCAGCGGTGCACATAGTAGCCGCTTCTTCGCCTCCGGCAGCCGGGGAGAGCGGTTGGCTTCTGAGAGGAGAAGAACGAAACCGGCTTGTGTGCGCTGCCTTGGCACTGCTAGAGGACGGTGGTTGCAGCTGCCAGCCCTTTCAGTTCACATCTGGCATGATTCTGGCAGGTGCTCTGGGACGACTTTCCTGCGTTTTGACTTGGTCCTGATGCAGACGAATCTGGAGAATTCTTGTTCGTACCCTGCGTTTACGAGATGCAGAGATCTCGATGTCAGCTGCAGAGAAGAAGGGCTGTGCTGAATTGCTCGGGAAGAAAGGACATAGACAGCGCCTTGTGTTTGGGAGTGAGCAGCTGCTGGTTTTTTGCAGTTGACTTCGCTGTGCACTGAATGAGAGGTGGAGCAGTGCACTCTTCTACAACGAGCTTGACAGCAGAAAACAGAGAGCACAGATGGCTGACAGCATTTTGAAGCTTGCTTAGGAAAGAGTAGTGTTTTTGGAGTGTTTAGAAAATCCATGTTTCTGGGCAAGGGCGGGATGCGTGCACTGTGCTGACAAGCTTTCTCCCTGCGAGACACGCTGGAAAAGCTTTTCGCCATGATGCAGTCCGCTTGAGACGCAGACTCCGGCTCCCCGCAGCTGTCCGCTGGAAAGCGGCGGTTGCCGGCGTCTTTCTGCCGAAGCCGCGCTTTGCAGCCTACAAGTGCGGTTCACGTCAGCGGTGCACCTAGTAGCCGCTTCTTCGCCTCCGGCAGCCGGGGAGAGCGGTTGGCTTCTGAGAGGCGAAGAACGAAACCGGCTTGTGTGCGCAGCCTTGGCACTGCTAGAAGACGGTGGCTGCAGCTGCCAGCCCTTTCAATTCACCGCTGGCATGCTTCTGGCAGGTGCTCCAGGACGACTTTCCTGCGTTTTGACTTGGTCCTGATGCAGACGAATCTGGAGAATTCTTGTTCGTGCCCTGAGCTTCCGAGATGCAGAGAAGAAGGGCTGCGTTGAGTTGCTCGGGAAGCAAGGACATAGACAGCGCCTTGTGTTTGGGAGTGAGCAGCTGCTGGTTTTTTGCAGTTGACTTCGATGTGCACTGAATGTCAGGTGGAGCTGTGCACTCTTCTACAACGAGCAGGGCAGCAGAAAATAGAGAACACAGATATCTGACAGCAGATTGAAGCTTTCCTAGGAAAGAGCAGTGTTTTTGGAGTGTTCAGCAAATCCATGTTTCGGGGCAAGGGCAGGATGCGTGCACTGTGCTGGCAAGCTCTCTCCCTGCGAGACACGCTGGAAAAGCTTTTCGCTATCATGCAGTCCGCTAGCGACGCAGACTCCGGTTCTCGGCAGCTGTCCGCAGGGAAGCGGCGTTTGCCGGCGTCTTTCTGCCGAAACCGCGCTTTGCAGCCTACAAGTGCGGTTCACGTCAGCGGTGCACCTAGTAGCCGCTTCTTCGCCTCCGGCAGCCGGGGAGAGCGGTTGGCTTCTGAGAGGCGAAGAACGAAACCGGCTTGTGTGCGCAGCCTTGGCACTGCTAGAAGACGGTGGCTGCAGCTGCCAGCCCTTTCAATTCACCGCTGGCATGCTTCTGGCAGGTGCTCCAGGACGGCTTTCCTGCGTTTTGACTTGGTCCTGATGCAGACGAATCTGGAGAATTCTTGTTCGTACCCTGAGTTTACGAGTTGCAGAGATCTCGATGGCAGCTGCAGAGATGAAGGGCTGTGCTGAATTGCTCGGGAAGCAAGGACATAGACAGCGCCTTGTGTTTGGGAGTGAGCAGCTGCTGGTTTTTTGCAGTTGACTTCGCTGTGCACTGAATGCCAGGGTGAGCTGTGCACTCTTCTACAACGAGCTGGACAGAAGAAAACAGAGAGCACGGACGTCTGACAGCAGTTTGAAGCTTGCCTAGGAAAGAGTAGTGTTTATGGAGTGTTCGGCAAATCCATGTTTCTGGGCAAGGGCGGGATGCGTGCACAGTGCTGGCAAGCTCTCTCCCTAGGAGACACGCTGGAAAAGCTTTTCGCTATGATGCAGTCCGCTAGAGACGCAGTCTTCGGCTCTCCGCAGCTGTCCGCAGGGAAAGCGGCGGTTGCCGGCTTCTTTCTGCCGAAACCGCGCTTTGCAGCCTACAAGTGCGGTTCACGTCAGCGGTGCACCTAGTAGCCGCTTCTTCGCCTCCGGCAGCCGGAGAGAGCGGTTGGCTTCTGAGAGGCGAAGAACGAAGGCGGCGTGTGTGCGCAGCCTTGGCACTGCTAGAGGACTGTGGCTGCAGCTGCCAGCCCTTTCAATTCACCGCTGGCATGCTTCTGGCAGGTGCTCCAGGATGACTTTCCTGCGTTTTGACTTGGTCCTGATGCAGACGAATCTGGAGAATTCTTGTTCGTGCCCTGAGCTTCCGAGATGCAGAGAAGAAGGGCTGCGTTGAGTTGCTCGGGAAGCAAGGACATAGACAGCGCCTTGTGTTTGGGAGTGAGCAGCTGCTGGTTTTTTGCAGTTGACTTCGCTGTGCACTGAATGTCAGGTGGAGCTGTGCACTCCTCTACAACGAGCAGGGCAGCAGAAAACAGAGAGCACAGATGGCTGACAGCAGTTTGAAGCTTGCCTAGGAAAGAGCAGTGTTTTTGGAGTGTTCAGCAAATATATGTGTCTGGGCAAGGGCGGGATGCGTGCACAGTGCTGGCAAGCTTTAACTCTGCAAGACACGCTGGAAAAGCTTTTCGCCATGATGCAGTCCGCTTGAGACGCAGACCTCGGCTCTCCGCAGCTGTCCGCTCGAAACCGGCGGTTGCCGGCGTCTTTCTGCCGAAGCCGCGCTTTGCAGCCTACAAGTGCGGTTCACGTCAGCGGTGCACCTAGTAGCCGCTTCTTCGCCTCCGGCAGCCGGGGAGAGCGGTTGGCTTCTGAGAGGCGAAGAACGAAACCGGCTTGTGTGCGCAGCCTTGGCACTGCTAGAGGACGGTGGTTGCAGCTGCCAGCCCTTTCAGTTCACCTCTGGGATGCTTCTGGCAGGTGCTCCGGGACGACTTTCCTGCGTTTTGACTTGGTCCTGATGCAGACGAATCTGGAGAATTCTTGTTCGTACCCTGCGTTTACGAGATGCAGAGAAGAAGGGCTGCGCTGAGTTGCTCGGGAAGCAAGGACATAGACAGCGCCTTGTGTTTGGGAGTGAGCAGCTGCTGGTTTTTTGCAATTGACTTCGCTGTGCACTGAATGAGAAGTGGAGCTGTGCACTCTTCTACAACGAGCAGGACAGCAGAAAACAGAGAGCACAGATGGCTGACCGCAGTTTGAAGCGTGCCTAAGAAAGAGTTGTGTTTTTGGAGTGTTCAGCAAATATATGTGTCTGGGCAAGGGCGGGATGCGTGCACAGTGCTGGCAAGCTTTAACTCTGCAAGACGCGCTGGAAAAGCTTTTCACCATGATGCAGTCCGCTTGAGAGTCAGACTCCGGCTCTCCGCAGCTGTCCGCAGGGAAGCGGCGGTTGCCGGCGTCTTTCTGCCGAAGCGGCGCTTTGCAGCCTACAAGTGCGGTTCACGTCAGCGGTGCACCTAGTAGCCGCTTCTTCGCCTCCGGCAGCCGGGGAGAGCGGTTTGCTTATGAGAGGAGAAGAACGAAACCGGCTTGTGTGCGCAGCCTTGGCACTGCTAGAGGACGGTGGTTGCAGCTGCCAGCCCTTTCAGTTCACCTCTGGCATGATTCTGGCAGTTGCTCTGGGACGACTTTCCTGCGTTTTGACTTGGTCCTGATGCAGACGAATCTGGAGAATTCTTGTTCGTACCCTGCGTTTACGAGATGCAGAGATCTCGATGTAAGCTGCAGAGAAGAAGGGCTGTGCTGAATTGCTCGGGAAGAAAGGACATAGACAGCGCCTTGTGTTTGGGAGTGAGCAGCTGCAGGTTTTTTGCAATTGACTTCGCTGTGCACTGAATGCCAGGTGGAGCTGTGCACTCTTCTACAACGAGCAGGACAGCAGAAAACAGAGAGCACAGATGGCTGACAGCATTTTGAATCTTGCCTAAGAAAGAGCAGTGTTTTTGGAGTGTTCAGCAAATATATGTGTCTGGGCAAGGGCGGGATGCGTGCACTGTGCTGGCAAGCTCTCTCACTGCGAGACACGCTGGAAAAGCTTTTCGCTATGATGCAGTCCGCTAGAGACGCAGACATCGGCTCTCCGCAGCAGTCCGCAGGGAAAGCGGCGGTTGCCGGCTTCTTTCTGCCGAAACCGCGCTTTTCAGCCTACAAGTGCGGTTCACGTCAGCGGTGCACCTAGTAGCCGCTTCTTCGCCTCCGGCAGCCGGGGAGAGCGGTTGGCTTCTGAGAGGCGAAGAACGAAACCGGCTTGTGTGCGCAGCCTTGGCACTGCTAGAGGACGGTGGCTGCAGCTGCCAGCCCTTTCAGTTCACCTCTGGGATGCTTCTGGCAGGTGCTCCGGGACGACTTTCCTGCGTTTTGACTTGGTCCTGATGCAGACGAATCTGGAGAATTCTTGTTCGTACCCTGCGTTTACGAGATGCAGAGAAGAAGGGCTGCGCTGAGTTGCTCGGGAAGCAAGGACATAGACAGCGCCTTGTGTTTGGGAGTGAGCAGCTGCTGGTTTTTTGCAATTGACTTCGCTGTGCACTGAATGAGAAGTGGAGCTGTGCACTCTTCTACAACGAGCAGGACAGCAGAAAACAGAGAGCACAGATGGCTGACAGCAGTTTGAAGCGTGCCTAAGAAAGAGTTGTGTTTTTGGAGTGTTCAGCAAATATATGTGTCTGGGCAAGGGCGGGATGCGTGCACAGTGCTGGCAAGCTTTATCCCTGCAAGACGCGCTGGAAAAGCTTTTCGCCATGATGCAGTCCGCTTGAGACGAAGACTTCGGCTCTCCGCAGCTGTCCGCTGGAAAGCGGCGGTTGCCGGCGTCTTTCTGCCGAAGCCGCGCTTTGCAGCCTACAATGCGGTTCACGTCAGCGGTGCACCTAGTAGCCGCTTCTTCGCCTCCGGCAGCCGGGGAGAGCGGTTGGCTTCTGAGAGGCGAAGAACGAAACCGGCTTGTGTGCGCAGCCTTGGCACTGCTAGAGGACGGTGGTTGCAGCTGCCAGCCCTTTCAGTTCACCTCTGGGATGCTTCTGGCAGGTGCTCCGGGACGACTTTCCTGCGTTTTGACTTGGTCCTGATGCAGACGAATCTGGAGAATTCTTGTTCGTACCCTGCGTTTACGAGATGCAGAGAAGAAGGGCTGCGCCGAGTTGCTCGGGAAGCAAGGACATAGACAGCGCCTTGTGTTTGGGAGTGAGCAGCTGCTGGTTTTTTGCAATTGACTTCGCTGTGCACTGAATGAGAAGTGGAGCTGTGCACTCTTCTACAACGAGCAGGACAGCAGAAAACAGAGAGCACAGATGGCTGACCGCAGTTTGAAGCGTGCCTAAGAAAGAGTTGTGTTTTTGGAGTGTTCAGCAAATATATGTGTCTGGGCAAGGGCGGGATGCGTGCACTGTGCTGGCAAGCTCTCTCACTGCGAGACACGCTGGAAAAGCTTTTCGCTATGATGCAGTCCGCTAGAGATGCAGACATCGGCTCTCCGCAGCAGTCCGCAGGGAAAGCGGCGGTTGCCGGCTTCTTTCTGCCGAAACCGCGCTTTGCAGCCTACAAGTGTGGTTCACGTCAGCGGTGCACCTAGTAGCCGCTTCTTCGCCTCCGGCAGCCGGGGAGAGCGGTTGGCTTCTGAGAGGCGAAGAACGAAACCGGCTTGTGTGCGCAGCCTTGGCACTGCTAGAGGACGGTGGCTGCAGCTGCCAGCCCTTTCAGTTCACCTCTGGGATGCTTCTGGCAGGTGCTCCGGGACGACTTTCCTGCGTTTTGACTTGGTCCTGATGCAGACGAATCTGGAGAATTCTTGTTCGTACCCTGCGTTTACGAGATGCAGAGAAGGAGGGCTGCGCTGAGTTACTCGGGAAGCAAGGACATAGACAGCGCCTTGTGTTTGGGAGTGAGCAGCTGCTGGTTTTTTGCAATTGACTTCGCTGTGCACTGAATGTCAGGTGGAGCTGTGCACTCTTCTACAACGAGCAGGACAGCAGAAAACAGAGAGCACAGATGGCTGACAGCAGTTTGAAGCGTGCCTAAGAAAGAGTTGTGTTTTTGGAGTGTTCAGCAAATATATGTGTCTGGGCAAGGGCGGGATGCGTGCACTGTGCTGGCAAGCTCTCTCACTGCGAGACACGCTGGAAAAGCTTTTCGCTATGATGCAGTCCTCTAGAGACGCAGTCTTCGGCTCTCCGCAGCTGTCCGCAGGGAAAGCAGCGGTTGCCGGCTTCTTTCTGCCGAAACCGCGCTTTGCAGCCTACAAGTGCGGTTCACGTCAGCGGTACACCTAGTAGCCGCTTCTTCGCCTCCGGCAGCCGGGGAGAGCGGTTGGCTTCTGAGAGGCGAAGAACGAAACCGGCTTGTGTGCGCTGCCTTGGCACTGCTAGAGGACGGTGGCTGCAGCTGCCAGCCCTTTCAGTTCACCTCTGGGATGCTTCTGGCAGGTGCTCCGGGACGACTTTCCTGCGTTTTGACTTGGTCCTGATGCAGACGAATCTGGAGAATTCTTGTTCGTACCCTGAGTTTACGAGTTGCAGATAAGAAGGGCTGCGCCGAGTTGCTCGGGAAGCAAGGACATAGACAGCGCCTTGTGTTTGGGAGTGAGCAGCTGCTGGTTTTTTGCAGTTGACTTCGCTGTGCACTGAATGCCAGGTGGAGCTGTGCACTCTTCTACAACGAGCAGGACAGCAGAAAACAGAGAGCACAGATGGCTGACAGCATTTTGAAGCTTGCCTAAGAAAGAGCAGTGTTTTTGGAGTGTTCAGCAAATATATGTTTCGGGGCAAGGGCAGGATGCGTGCACAGTGCTGGCAAGCTTTAACTCTGCAAGACGCGCTGGAAAAGCTTTTCACCATGATGCAGTCCGCTTGAGAGTCAGACTCCGGCTCTCCGCAGCTGTCCGCAGGGAAGCGGCGGTTGCCGGCGTCTTTCTGCCGAAGCGGCGCTTTGCAGCCTACAAGTGCGGTTCACGTCAGCGGTGCACCTAGTAGCCGCTTCTTCGCCTCCGGCAGCCGGGGAGAGCGGTTTGCTTATGAGAGGAGAAGAACGAAACCGGCTTGTGTGCGCAGCCTTGGCACTGCTAGAGGACGGTGGTTGCAGCTGCCAGCCCTTTCAGTTCACCTCTGGCATGATTCTGGCAGTTGCTCTGGGATGACTTTCCTGCGTTTTGACTTGGTCCTGATGCAGACGAATCTGGAGAATTCTTGTTCGTACCCTGCGTTTACGAGATGCAGAGATCTCGATGTAAGCTGCAGAGAAGAAGGGCTGTGCTGAATTGCTCGGGAAGAAAGGACATAGACAGCGCCTTGTGTTTGGGAGTGAGCAGCTGCAGGTTTTTTGCAATTGACTTCGCTGTGCACTGAATGCCAGGTGGAGCTGTGCACTCTTCTACAACGAGCAGGACAGCAGAAAACAGAGAGCACAGATGGCTGACAGCATTTTGAATCTTGCCTAAGAAAGAGCAGTGTTTTTGGAGTGTTCAGCAAATATATGTGTCTGGGCAAGGGCGGGATGCGTGCACTGTGCTGGCAAGCTCTCTCACTGCGAGACACGCTGGAAAAGCTTTTCGCTATGATGCAGTCCGCTAGAGACGCAGACATCGGCTCTCCGCAGCAGTCCGCAGGGAAAGCGGCGGTTGCCGGCTTCTTTCTGCCGAAACCGCGCTTTTCAGCCTACAAGTGCGGTTCACGTCAGCGGTGCACCTAGTAGCCGCTTCTTCGCCTCCGGCAGCCGGGGAGAGCGGTTGGCTTCTGAGAGGCGAAGAACGAAACCGGCTTGTGTGCGCAGCCTTGGCACTGCTAGAGGACGGTGGCTGCAGCTGCCAGCCCTTTCAGTTCACCTCTGGGATGCTTCTGGCAGGTGCTCCGGGACGACTTTCCTGCGTTTTGACTTGGTCCTGATGCAGACGAATCTGGAGAATTCTTGTTCGTACCCTGCGTTTACGAGATGCAGAGAAGAAGGGCTGCGCTGAGTTGCTCGGGAAGCAAGGACATAGACAGCGCCTTGTGTTTGGGAGTGAGCAGCTGCTGGTTTTTTGCAATTGACTTCGCTGTGCACTGAATGAGAAGTGGAGCTGTGCACTCTTCTACAACGAGCAGGACAGCAGAAAACAGAGAGCACAGATGGCTGACAGCAGTTTGAAGCGTGCCTAAGAAAGAGTTGTGTTTTTGGAGTGTTCAGCAAATATATGTGTCTGGGCAAGGGCGGGATGCGTGCACAGTGCTGGCAAGCTTTATCCCTGCAAGACGCGCTGGAAAAGCTTTTTGCCATGATGCAGTCCGCTTGAGACGCAGACTCCGGCTCTCCGCAGCTGTCCGCTGGAAAGCGGCGGTTGCCGGCGTCTTTCTGCCGAAGCCGCGCTTTGCAGCCTACAAGTGCGGTTCACGTCAGCGGTGCACCTAGTAGCCGCTTCTTCGCCTCCGGCAGCCGGGGAGAGCGGTTGGCTTCTGAGAGGCGAAGAACGAAACCGGCTTGTGTGCGCAGCCTTGGCACTGCTAGAGGACGGTGGTTGCAGCTGCCAGCCCTTTCAGTTCACCTCTGGGATGCTTCTGGCAGGTGCTCCGGGACGACTTTCCTGCGTTTTGACTTGGTCCTGATGCAGACGAATCTGGAGAATTCTTGTTCGTACCCTGCGTTTACGAGATGCAGAGAAGAAGGGCTGCGCCGAGTTGCTCGGGAAGCAAGGACATAGACAGCGCCTTGTGTTTGGGAGTGAGCAGCTGCTGGTTTTTTGCAATTGACTTCGCTGTGCACTGAATGAGAAGTGGAGCTGTGCACTCTTCTACAACGAGCAGGACAGCAGAAAACAGAGAGCACAGATGGCTGACCGCAGTTTGAAGCGTGCCTAAGAAAGAGTTGTGTTTTTGGAGTGTTCAGCAAATATATGTGTCTGGGCAAGGGCGGGATGCGTGCACTGTGCTGGCAAGCTCTCTCACTGCGAGACACGCTGGAAAAGCTTTTCGCTATGATGCAGTCCGCTAGAGATGCAGACATCGGCTCTCCGCAGCAGTCCGCAGGGAAAGCGGCGGTTGCCGGCTTCTTTCTGCCGAAACCGCGCTTTGCAGCCTACAAGTGCGGTTCACGTCAGCGGTGCACCTAGTAGCCGCTTCTTCGCCTCCGGCAGCCGGGGAGAGCGGTTGGCTTCTGAGAGGCGAAGAACGAAACCGGCTTGTGTGCGCAGCCTTGGCACTGCTAGAGGACGGTGGCTGCAGCTGCCAGCCCTTTCAGTTCACCTCTGGGATGCTTCTGGCAGGTGCTCCGGGACGACTTTCCTGCGTTTTGACTTGGTCCTGATGCAGACGAATCTGGAGAATTCTTGTTCGTACCCTGCGTTTACGAGATGCAGAGAAGAAGGGCTGCGCTGAGTTACTCGGGAAGCAAGGACATAGACAGCGCCTTGTGTTTGGGAGTGAGCAGCTGCTGGTTTTTTGCAATTGACTTCGCTGTGCACGGAATGTCAGGTGGAGCTGTGCACTCTTCTACAACGAGCAGGACAGCAGAAAACAGAGAGCACAGATGGCTGACAGCAGTTTGAAGCGTGCCTAAGAAAGAGTTGTGTTTTTGGAGTGTTCAGCAAATATATGTGTCTGGGCAAGGGCGGGATGCGTGCACAGTGCTGGCAAGCTTTATCCCTGCAAGACGCGCTGGAAAAGCTTTTCGCCATGATGCAGTCCGCTTGAGACGCAGACTCCGGCTCTCCGCAGCTGTCCGCTGGAAAGCGGCGGTTGCCGGCGTCTTTCTGCCGAAGCCGCGCTTTGCAGCCTACAAGTGCGGTTCACGTCAGCGGTGCACCTAGTAGCCGCTTCTTCGCCTCCGGCAGCCGGGGAGAGCGGTTGGCTTCTGAGAGGCGAAGAACGAAACCGGCTTGTATGCGCAGCCTTGGCACTGCTAGAGGACGGTGGTTGCAGCTGCCAGCCCTTTCAGTTCACCTCTGGGATGCTTCTGGCAGGTGCTCCGGGACGACTTTCCTGCGTTTTGACTTGGTCCTGATGCAGACGAATCTGGAGAATTCTTGTTCGTACCCTGCGTTTACGAGATTCAGAGAAGAAGGGCTGCGCCGAGTTGCTCGGGAAGCAAGGACATAGACAGCGCCTTGTGTTTGGGAGTGAGCAGCTGCTGGTTTTTTGCAATTGACTTCGCTGTGCACTGAATGTCAGGTGGAGCTGTGCACTCTTCTACAACGAGCAGGACAGCAGAAAACAGAGAGCACAGATGGCTGACAGCAGTTTGAAGCGTGCCTAAGAAAGAGTTGTGTTTTTGGAGTGTTCAGCAAATATATGTGTCTGGGCAAGGGCGGGATGCGTGCACAGTGCTGGCAAGCTTTATCCCTGCAAGACGCGCTGGAAAAGCTTTTCGCCATGATGCAGTCCGCTTGAGACGCATACTCCGGCTCTCCGCAGCTGTCCGCTGGAAAGCGGCGGTTGCCGGCTTCTTTCTGCCGAAGCCGCGCTTTGCAGCCTACAAGTGCGGTTCACGTCAGCGGTGCACCTAGTAGCCGCTTCTTCGCCTCCGGCAGTCGGGGAGAGCGGTTGGCTTCTGAGAGGCGAAGAACGAAACCGGCTTGTGTGCGCAGCCTTGGCACTGCTAGAGGACGGTGGTTGCAGCTGCCAGCCCTTTCAGTTCACCTCTGGGATGCTTCTGGCAGGTGCTCCGGGACGACTTTCCTGCGTTTTGACTTGGTCCTGATGCAGACGAATCTGGAGAATTCTTGTTCGTACCCTGCGTTTACGAGATGCAGAGAAGAAGGGCTGCGCTGAGTTGCTCGGGAAGCAAGGACATAGACAGCGCCTTGTGTTTGGGAGTGAGCAGCTGCTGGTTTTTTGCAACTGACTTCGCTGTGCACTGAATGTCAGGTGGAGCTGTGCACTCTTCTACAAAGAGCAGGACAGCAGAAAACAGAGAGCACAGATGGCTGACAGCAGTTTGAAGCGTGCCTAAGAAAGAGTTGTGTTTTTGGAGTGTTCAGCAAAACCATGTTTCTGGGCAAGGGCGGGATGCGTGCACTGTGCTGGCAAGCTCTCTCCCTAGGAGACACGCTGGAAAAGCTTTTCGCTATGATGCAGTCCTCTAGAGACGCAGTCTTCGGCTCTCCACAGCTGTCCGCAGGGAAAGCGGCGGTTGCCGGCTTCTTTCTGCCGAAACCGCGCTTTGCAGCCTACAAGTGCGGTTCACGTCAGCGGTGCACCTAGTAGCCGCTTCTTCGCCTCCGGCAGCCGGGGAGAGCGGTTGGCTTCTGAGAGGCGAAGAACGAAACCGGCTTGTGTGCGCAGCCTTGGCACTGCTAGAGGACGGTGGCTGCAGCTGCCAGCCCTTTCAGTTCACCTCTGGGATGCTTCTGGCAGGTGCTCCGGGACGACTTTCCTGCGTTTTGACTTGGTCCTGATGCAGACGAATCTGGAGAATTCTTGTTCGTACCCTGCGTTTACGAGTTGCAGAGATCTCGATGTCAGCTGCAGAAAAGAAGGGCTGTGCTGAATTGCTCGGGAAGCAAGGACATAGACAGCGCCTTGTGTTTGGGAGTGAGCAGCTGCTGGTTTTTTGCAGTTGACTTCGCTGTGCACTGAATGTCAGGTGGAGCTGTGCACTCCTCTACAACGAGCAGGGCAGCAGAAAACAGAGAGCACAGATGGCTGACAGCAGTTTGAAGCTTGCCTAGGAAAGAGCAGTGTTTTTGGAGTGTTCAGCAAATATATGTGTCTGGGCAAGGGCGGGATGCGTGCACAGTGCTGGCAAGCTTTATCCCTGCAAGACGCGCTGGAAAAGCTTTTCGCCATGATGCAGTCCGCTTGAGACGCAGACCTCGGCTCTCCGCAGCTGTCCGCTGGAAACCGGCGGTTGCCGGCGTCTTTCTGCCGAAGCCGCGCTTTGCAGCCTACAAGTGCGGTTCACGTCAGCGGTGCACCTAGTAGCCGCTTCTTCGCCTCCGGCAGCCGGGGAGAGCGGTTGGCTTCTGAGAGGCGAAGAACGAAACCGGCTTGTGTGCGCAGCCTTGGCACTGCTAGAGGACGGTGGTTGCAGCTGCCAGCCCTTTCAGTTCACCTCTGGGATGCTTCTGGCAGGTGCTCCGGGACGACTTTCCTGCGTTTTGACTTGGTCCTGATGCAGACGAATCTGGAGAATTCTTGTTCGTACCCTGCGTTTACGAGATGCAGAGAAGAAGGACTGCGCTGAGTTGCTCGGGAAGCAAGGACATAGACAGCGCCTTGTGTTTGGGAATGAGCAGCTGCTGGTTTTTTGCAATTGACTTCGCTGTGCACTGAATGTCAGGTGGAGCTGTGCACTCTTCTACAACGAGCAGGACAGCAGAAAACAGAGAGCACAGATGGCTGACCGCAGTTTGAAGCGTGCCTAAGAAAGAGTTGTGTTTTTGGAGTGTTCAGCAAATATATGTGTCTGGGCAAGGGCGGGATGCGTGCACTGTGCTGGCAAGCTCTCTCACTGCGAGACACGCTGGAAAAGCTTTTCGCTATGATGCAGTCCGCTAGAGACGCAGACATCGGCTCTCCGCAGCAGTCCGCAGGGAAAGCGGCGGTTGCCGGCTTCTTTCTGCCGAAACCGCGCTTTGCAGCCTACAAGTGCGGTTCACGTCAGCGGTGCACCTAGTAGCCGCTTCTTCGCCTCCGGCAGCCGGGGAGAGCGGTTGGCTTCTGAGAGGCGAAGAACGAAACCGGCTTGTGTGCGCAGCCTTGGCACTGCTAGAGGACGGTGGCTGCAGCTGCCAGCCCTTTCAGTTCACCTCTGGGATGCTTCTGGCAGGTGCTCCGGGACGACTTTCCTGCGTTTTGACTTGGTCCTGATGCAGACGAATCTGGAGAATTCTTGTTCGTACCCTGCGTTTACGAGATGCAGAGAAGAAGGGCTGCGCTGAGTTACTCGGGAAGCAAGGACATAGACAGCGCCTTGTGTTTGGGAGTGAGCAGCTGCTGGTTTTTTGCAATTGACTTCGCTGTGCACTGAATGTCAGGTGGAGCTGTGCACTCTTCTACAACGAGCAGGACAGCAGAAAACAGAGAGCACAGATGGCTGACAGCAGTTTGAAGCGTGCCTAAGAAAGAGTTGTGTTTTTGGAGTGTTCAGCAAATATATGTGTCTGGGCAAGGGCGGGATGCGTGCACAGTGCTGGCAAGCTTTATCCCTGCAAGACGCGCTGGAAAAGCTTTTCGCCATGATGCAGTCCGCTTGAGACGCAGACTCCGGCTCTCCGCAGCTGTCCGCTGGAAAGCGGCGGTTGCCGGCGTCTTTCTGCCGAAGCGGCGCTTTGCAGCCTACAAGTGCGGTTCACGTCAGCGGTGCACCTAGTAGCCGCTTCTTCGCCTCCGGCAGCCGGGGAGAGCGGTTGGCTTCTGAGAGGCGAAGAACGAAACCGGCTTGTATGCGCAGCCTTGGCACTGCTAGAGGACGGTGGTTGCAGCTGCCAGCCCTTTCAGTTCACCTCTGGGATGCTTCTGGCAGGTGCTCCGGGACGACTTTCCTGCGTTTTGACTTGGTCCTGATGCAGACGAATCTGGAGAATTCTTGTTCGTACCCTGCGTTTACGAGATGCAGAGAAGAAGGGCTGCGCTGAGTTGCTCGGGAAGCAAGGACATAGACAGCGCCTTGTGTTTGGGAGTGAGCAGCTGCTGGTTTTTTGCAATTGACTTCGCTGTGCACTGAATGTCAGGTGGAGCTGTGCACTCTTCTACAAAGAGCAGGACAGCAGAAAACAGAGAGCACAGATGGCTGACAGCAGTTTGAAGCGTGCCTAAGAAAGAGTTGTGTTTTTGGAGTGTTCAGCAAATATATGTGTCTGGGCAAGGGCGGGATGCGTGCACAGTGCTGGCAAGCTTTATCCCTGCAAGACGCGCTGGAAAAGCTTTTCGCCATGATGCAGTCCGCTTGAGACGCAGACTCCGGCTCTCCGCAGCTGTCCGCTGGAAAGCGGCGGTTGCCGGCGTCTTTCTGCCGAAGCCGCGCTTTGCAGCCTACAAGTGCGGTTCACGTCAGCGGTGCACCTAGTAGCCGCTTCTTCGCCTCCGGCAGTCGGGGAGAGCGGTTGGCTTCTGAGAGGCGAAGAACGAAACCGGCTTGTGTGCGCAGCCTTGGCACTGCTAGAGGACGGTGGTTGCAGCTGCCAGCCCTTTCAGTTCACCTCTGGGATGCTTCTGGCAGGTGCTCCGGGACGACTTTCCTGCGTTTTGACTTGGTCCTGATGCAGACGAATCTGGAGAATTCTTGTTCGTACCCTGCGTTTACGAGATGCAGAGAAGAAGGGCTGCGCTGAGTTGCTCGGGAAGCAAGGACATAGACAGCGCCTTGTGTTTGGGAGTGAGCAGCTGCTGGTTTTTTGCAATTGACTTCGCTGTGCACTGAATGTCAGGTGGAGCTGTGCACTCTTCTACAAAGAGCAGGACAGCAGAAAACAGAGAGCACAGATGGCTGACCGCAGTTTGAAGCGTGCCTAAGAAAGAGTTGTGTTTTTGGAGTGTTCAGCAAATATATGTTTCTGGGCAAGGGCAGGATGCGTGCACTGTGCTGGCAAGCTTTATTCCTGCGAGACACGCTGGAAAAGCTTTTCGCTATGATGCAGTCCACTAGAGACGCAGACTTCGGCTCTCCGCAGCTGTCCGCAGGGAAAGCAGCGGTTGCCGGCTTCTTTCTGCCGAAACCGCGCTTTGCAGCCTACAAGTGCGGTTCACGTCAGCGGTGCACCTAGTAGCCGCTTTTTCGCCTCCGGCAGCCGGGGAGAGCGGTTGGCTTCTGAGAGGCGAAGAACGAAACCGGCTTGTGTGCGCAGCCTTGGCACTGCTAGAGGACGGTGGTTGCAGCTGCCAGCCCTTTCAGTTCACCTCTGGGATGCTTCTGGCAGGTGCTCTGGGACAACTTTCCTGCGTTTTGACTTGGTCCTGATGCAGACGATTCTGGAGAATTCTTGTTCGTACCCTGAGTTTACGAGTTGCAGAAAACTCGATAGCAGCTGCAGAAAAGAAGGGCTGTGCTGAATTGCTCGGGAAGCAAGGACATAGACAGCACCTTGTGTTTGGGAGTGAGCAGCTGCTGGTGTTTTGCAGTTGACTTCGCTGTGCACTGAATGTCAGGTGGAGCTGTGCACTCTTCTAAAACGAGCAGGGCAGCAGAAAACAGAGAGCACGGACGTCTGACAGCAGTTTGAAGCTTGCCTAGGAAAGAGCAGTGGTTTTGGAGTGTTCAGCAAATATATGTTTCTGGGCAAGGGCAGGATGCGTGCACTGTGCTGGCAAGCTTTCCTCCTGCGAGACACGCTGGAAAAGCTTTTCGCTATGATGCAGTCCACTAGAGACGCAGACTTCGGCTCTCCGCAGCTGTCCGCAGGGAAAGCGGCGGTTGCCGGCTTCTTTCTGCCGAAACCGCGCTTTGCAGCCTACAAGTGCGGTTCACGTCAGCGGTGCACCTAGTAGCCGCTTCTTCGCCTCCGGCAGCCGGGGAGAGAGGTTGGCTTCTGAGAGGCGAAGAACGAAACCGGCTTGTGTGCGCAGCCTTGGCACTGCTAGAGGACGGTGGTTGCAGCTGCCAGCCCTTTCAGTTCACCTCTGGGATGCTTCTGGCAGGTGCTCCGGGACGACTTTCCTGCGTTTTGACTTGGTCCTGATGCAGACGAATCTGGAGAATTCTTGTTCGTACCCTGCATTTACGAGTTGCAGAGATCTCGATGTCAGCTGCAGAAAAGAAGGGCTGTGCTGAATTGCTCGGGAAGCAAGGACATAGACAGCGCCTTGTGTTTGGGAGTGAGCAGCTGCTGGTTTTTTGCAGTTGACTTCGCTGTGCACTGAATGTCAGGTGGAGCTGTGCACTCCTCTACAACGAGCAGGGCAGCAGAAAACAGAGAGCACAGATGGCTGACAGCAGTTTGAAGCTTGCCTAGGAAAGAGCAGTGTTTTTGGAGTGTTCAGCAAATATATGTGTCTGGGCAAGGGCGGGATGCGTGCACAGTGCTGGCAAGCTTTATCCCTGCAAGACGCGCTGGAAAAGCTTTTCGCCATGATGCAGTCCGCTTGAGACGCAGACCTCGGCTCTCCGCAGCTGTCCGCTGGAAACCGGCGGTTGCCGGCGTCTTTCTGCCGAAGCCGCGCTTTGCAGCCTACAAGTGCGGTTCACGTCAGCGGTGCACCTAGTAGCCGCTTCTTCGCCTCCGGCAGCCGGGGAGAGCGGTTGGCTTCTGAGAGGCGAAGAACGAAACCGGCTTGTGTGCGCAGCCTTGGCACTGCTAGAGGACGGTGGCTGCAGCTGCCAGCCCTTTCAGTTCACCTCTGGGATGCTTCTGGCAGGTGCTCCGGGACGACTTTCCTGCGTTTTGACTTGGTCCTGATGCAGACGAATCTGGAGAATTTTTGTTCGTACCCTGCGTTTACGAGATGCAGAGAAGAAGGGCTGCGTTGAGTTGCTAGGGAAGCAAGGACATAGACAGCGCCTTGTGTTTGGGAGTGAGCAGCTGCTGGTTTTTTGCAATTGACTTCGCTGTGCACTGAATGTCAGGTGGAGCTGTGCACTCTTCTACAACGAGCAGGACAGCAGAAAACAGAGAGCACAGATGGCTGACAGCAGTTTGAAGCGTGCCTAAGAAAGAGCAGTGTTTTTGGAGTGTTCAGCAAATATATGTGTCTGGGCAAGGGCGGGATGCGTGCACAGTGCTGGCAAGCTTTATCCCTGCAAGACGCGCTGGAAAAGCTTTTCGCCATGATGCAGTCCGCTTGAGACGCAGACTCCGGCTCTCCGCAGCTGTCCGCTGGAAAGCGGCGGTTGCCGGCGTCTTTCTGCCGAAGCGGCGCTTTGCAGCCTACAAGTGCGGTTCACGTCAGCGGTGCACCTAGTAGCCGCTTCTTCGCCTCCGGCAGCCGGGGAGAGCGGTTGGCTTCTGAGAGGCGAAGAACGAAACCGGCTTGTGTGCGCAGCCTTGGCACTGCTAGAGGACGGTGGTTGCAGCTGCCAGCCCTTTCAGTTCACCTCTGGGATGCTTCTGGCAGGTGCTCCGGGACGACTTTCCTGCGTTTTGACTTGGTCCTGATGCAGACGAATCTGGAGAATTCTTGTTCGTACCCTGCGTTTACGAGATGCAGAGAAGAAGGGCTGCGCTGAGTTGCTCGGGAAGCAAGGACATAGACAGCGCCTTGTGTTTGGGAGTGAGCAGCTGCTGGATTTTTGCAATTGACTTCGCTGTGCACTGAATGAGAAGTGGAGCTGTGCACTCTTCTACAACGAGCAGGACAGCAGAAAACAGAGAGCACAGATGGCTGACCGCAGTTTGAAGCGTGCCTAAGAAAGAGTTGTGTTTTTGGAGTGTTCAGCAAATATATGTGTCTGGGCAAGGGCGGGATGCGTGCACTGTGCTGGCAAGCTCTCTCCCTGCGAGACACGCTGGAAAAGCTTTTCGCTATGATGCAGTCCTCTAGAGACGCAGTCTTCGGCTCTCCGCAGCTGTCCGCAGGGAAAGCAGCGGTTGCCGGCTTCTTTCTGCTGAAACCGCGCTTTGCAGCCTACAAGTGCGGTTCACGTCAGCGGTGCACCTAGTAGCCGCTTCTTCGCCTCCGGCAGCCGGGGAGAGCGGTTGGCTTCTGAGAGGCGAACAACGAAACTGGCTTGTGTGCGCAGCCTTGGCACTGCTAGAGGACGGTGGCTGCAGCTGCCAGCCCTTTCAGTTCACCTCTGGGATGCTTCTGGCAGGTGCTCCGGGACGACTTTCCTGCGTTTTGACTTGGTCCTGATGCAGACGAATCTGGAGAATTCTTGTTCGTACCCTGCGTTTACGAGATGCAGAGAAGAAGGGCTGCGCTGAGTTGCTCGGGAAGCAAGGACATAGACAGCGCCTTGTGTTTGGGAGTGAGCAGCTGCTGGTTTTTTGCAATTGACTTCGCTGTGCACTGAATGTCAGGTGGAGCTGTGCACTCTTCTACAAAGAGCAGGACAGCAGAAAACAGAGAGCACAGATGGCTGACAGCAGTTTGAAGCGTGCCTAAGAAAGAGTTGTGTTTTTGGAGTGTTCAGCAAAACCATGTTTCTGGGCAAGGGCGGGATGCGTGCACTGTGCTGGCAAGCTCTCTCCCTAGGAGACACGCTGGAAAAGCTTTTCGCTATGATGCAGTCCTCTAGAGACGCAGTCTTCGGCTCTCCGCAGCTGTCCGCAGGGAAAGCGGCCGTTGCCGGCTTCTTTCTGCCGAAACCGCGCTTTGCAGCCTACAAGTGCGGTTCACGTCAGCGGTGCACCTAGTAGCCGCTTCTTCGCCTCCGGCAGCCGGGGAGAGCGGTTGGCTTCTGAGAGGCGAAGAACAAAACCGGCTTGTGTGCGCAGCCTTGGCACTGCTAGAGGACGGTGGCTGCAGCTGCCAGCCCTTTCAGTTCACCTCTGGGATGCTTCTGGCAGGTGCTCCGGGACGACTTTCCTGCGTTTTGACTTGGTCCTGATGCAGACGGTTCTGGAGAATTCTTGTTCGTACCCTGAGTTTACGAGTTGCAGAAAACTAGATAGCAGCTGCAGAAAAGAAGGGCTGTGCTGAATTGCTCGGGAAGCAAGGACATATACAGCGCCTTGTGTTTGGGAGTGAGCAGCTGCTGGTTTTTTGCAGTTGACTTCGCTGTGCACTGAATGTCAGGTGGAGCTGTGCACTCTTCTACAACGAGCAGGGCAGCAGAAAACAGAGAGCACAGATGGCTGACAGCAGTTTGAAGCTTGCCTAGGAAAGAGCAGTGGTTTTGGAGTGTTCAGCAAATATATGTTTCTGGGCAAGGGCAGGATGCGTGCACTGTGCTGGCAAGCTTTCCTCCTGCGAGACATGCTGGAAAAGCTTTTCGCTATGATGCAGTCCACTAGAGACGCAGACTTCGGCTCTCCGCAGCTGTCCGCAGGGAAAGCGGCGGTTGCCGGCTTCTTTCTGCCGAAACCGCGCTTTGCAGCCTACAAGTGCGGTTCACGTCAGCGGTGCACCTAGTAGCTGCTTCTTCGCCTCCGGCAGCCGGGGAGAGAGGTTGGCTTCTGAGAGGCGAAGAACGAAACCGGCTTGTGTGCGCAGCCTTGGCACTGCTAGAGGACGGTGGTTGCAGCTGCCAGCCCTTTCAGTTCACCTCTGGGATGCTTCTGGCAGGTGCTCCGGGACGACTTTCCTGCGTTTTGACTTGGTCCTGATGCAGACGAATCTGGAGAATTCTTGTTCGTACCCTGCGTTTACGAGATGCAGAGAAGAAGGGCTGCGCTGAGTTGCTCGGGAAGCAAGGACATAGACAGCGCCTTGTGTTTGGGAGTGAGCAGCTGCTGGTTTTTTGCAATTGACTTCGCTGTGCACTGAATGTCAGGTGGAGCTGTGCACTCTTCTACAAAGAGCAGGACAGCAGAAAACAGAGAGCACAGATGGCTGACCGCAGTTTGAAGCGTGCCTAAGAAAGAGTTGTGTTTTTGGAGTGTTAAGCAAATATATGTTTCTGGGCAAGGGCAGGATGCGTGCACTGTGCTGGCAAGCTTTATTCCTGCGAGACACGCTGGAAAAGCTTTTCGCTATGATGCAGTCCACTAGAGACGCAGACTTCGGCTCTCCGCAGCTGTCCGCAGGGAAAGCAGCGGTTGCCGGCTTCTTTCTGCCGAAACCGCGCTTTGCAGCCTACAAGTGCGGTTCACGTCAGCGGTGCACCTAGTAGCCGATTTTTCGCCTCCGGCAGCCGGGGAGAGCGGTTGGCTTCTGAGAGGCGAAGAACGAAACCGGCTTGTGTGCGCAGCCTTGGCACTGCTAGAGGACGGTGGTTGCAGCTGCCAGCCCTTTCAGTTCACCTCTGGGATGCTTCTGGCAGGTGCTCTGGGACAACTTTCCTGCGTTTTGACTTGGTCCTGATGCAGACGATTCTGGAGAATTCTTGTTCGTACCCTGAGTTTACGAGTTGCAGAAAACTCGATAGCAGCTGCAGAAAAGAAGGGCTGTGCTGAATTGCTCGGGAAGCAAGGACATAGACAGCACCTTGTGTTTGGGAGTGAGCAGCTGCTGGTGTTTTGCAGTTGACTTCGCTGTGCACTGAATGTCAGGTGGAGCTGTGCACTCTTCTAAAACGAGCAGGGCAGCAGAAAACAGAGAGCACGGACGTCTGACAGCAGTTTGAAGCTTGCCTAGGAAAGAGCAGTGGTTTTGGAGTGTTCAGCAAATATATGTTTCTGGGCAAGGGCAGGATGCGTGCACTGTGCTGGCAAGCTTTCCTCCTGCGAGACACGCTGGAAAAGCTTTTCGCTATGATGCAGTCCACTAGAGACGCAGACTTCGGCTCTCTGCAGCTGTCCGCAGGGAAAGCGGCGGTTGCCGGCTTCTTTCTGCCGAAACCGCGCTTTGCAGCCTACAAGTGCGGTTCACGTCAGCGGTGCACCTAGTAGCCGCTTCTTCGCCTCCGGCAGCCGGGGAGAGAGGTTGGCTTCTGAGAGGCGAAGAACGAAACCGGCTTGTGTGCGCAGCCTTGGCACTGCTAGAGGACGGTGGTTGCAGCTGCCAGCCCTTTCAGTTCACCTCTGGGATGCTTCTGGCAGGTGCTCCGGGACGACTTTCCTGCGTTTTGACTTGGTCCTGATGCAGACGAATCTGGAGAATTCTTGTTCGTACCCAGAGTTTACTAGTTGCATAGATCTCGATGGCAGCTGCAGAAAAGAAGGGCTGTGCTGAATTGCTCGGGAAGCAAGGACATAGACAGCGCCTTGTGTTTGGGAGTGAGCAGCTGCTGGTTTTTTGCAATTCACTTCGCTGTGCACTGAATGTCAGGTGGAGCTGTGCACTCTTCTACAACGAGCAGGGCAGCAGAAAACAGAGAGCACAGATGGCTGACAGCAGTTTGAAGCTTGCCTAAGAAAGAGTAGTGTTTTTGGAGTGTTCAGCAAAACCATGTTTCTGGGCAAGGGCGGGATGCGTGCACTGTGCTGGCAAGCTCTCTCCCTGCGACACACGCTGGAAAAGCTTTTCGCTATGATGCAGTCCTCTAGAGACGCAGTCTTCGGCTCTCCGCAGCTGTCCGCTGGAAAGCGGTGGTTGCCGGCGTCTTTCTGCCGAAGCCGCGCTTTGCAGCCTACAAGTGCGGTTCACGTCAGCGGTGCACCTAGTAGCCGCTTCTTCGCCTCCGGCAGCCGGGGAGAGCGGTTGGCTTCTGAGAGGCGAAGAACGAAACCGGCTTGTGTGCGCAGCCTTGGCACTGCTAGAGGACGGTGGTTGCAGCTGCCAGCCCTTTCAGTTCACCTCTGGGATGCTTCTGGCAGGTGCTCCGGGACGACTTTCCTGCGTTTTGACTTGGTCCTGATGCAGACGAATCTGGAGAATTCTTGTTCGTACCCAGAGTTTACGAGTTGCAGAGATCTCGATGTCAGCTGCAGAAAAGAAGGGCTGTGCTGAATTGCTCGGGAAGCAAGGACATAGACAGCGCCTTGTGTTTGGGAGTGAGCAGCTGCTGGTTTTTTGCAGTTGACTTCGCTGTGCACTGAATGTCAGGTGGAGCTGTGCACTCCTCTACAACGAGCAGGGCAGCAGAAAACAGAGAGCACAGATGGCTGACAGCAGTTTGAAGCTTGCCTAGGAAAGAGCAGTGTTTTTGGAGTGTTCAGCAAATATATGTGTCTGGGCAAGGGCGGGATGCGTGCACAGTGCTGGCAAGCTTTATCCCTGCAAGACGCGCTGGAAAAGCTTTTCGCCATGATGCAGTCCGCTTGAGACGCAGACCTCGGCTCTCCGCAGCTGTCCGCTGGAAACCGGCGGTTGCCGGCGTCTTTCTGCCGAAGCCGCGCTTTGCAGCCTACAAGTGCGGTTCACGTCAGCGGTGCACCTAGTAGCCGCTTCTTCGCCTCCGGCAGCCGGGGAGAGCGGTTGGCTTCTGAGAGGCGAAGAACGAAACCGGCTTGTGTGCGCAGCCTTGGCACTGCTAGAGGACGGTGGTTGCAGCTGCCAGCCCTTTCAGTTCACCTCTGGGATGCTTCTGGCAGGTGCTCCGGGACGACTTTCCTGCGTTTTGACTTGGTCCTGATGCAGACGAATCTGGAGAATTTTTGTTCGTACCCTGCGTTTACGAGATGCAGAGAAGAAGGGCTGCGTTGAGTTGCTAGGGAAGCAAGGACATAGACAGCGCCTTGTGTTTGGGAGTGAGCAGCTGCTGGTTTTTTGCAATTGACTTCGCTGTGCACTGAATGTCAGGTGGAGCTGTGCACTCTTCTACAACGAGCAGGACAGCAGAAAACAGAGAGCACAGATGGCTGACAGCAGTTTGAAGCGTGCCTAAGAAAGAGCAGTGTTTTTGGAGTGTTCAGCAAATATATGTGTCTGGGCAAGGGCGGGATGCGTGCACAGTGCTGGCAAGCTTTATCCCTGCAAGACGCGCTGGAAAAGCTTTTCGCCATGATGCAGTCCGCTTGAGACGCAGACTTCGGCTCTCCGCAGCTGTCCGCTGGAAAGCGGCGGTTGCCGGCGTCTTTCTGCCGAAGCGGCGCTTTGCAGCCTACAAGTGCGGTTCACGTCAGCGGTGCACCTAGTAGCCGCTTCTTCGCCTCCGGCAGCCGGGGAGAGCGGTTGGCTTCTGAGAGGCGAAGAACGAAACCGGCTTGTGTGCGCAGCCTTGGCACTGCTAGAGGACGGTGGTTGCAGCTGCCAGCCCTTTCAGTTCACCTCTGGGATGCTTCTGGCAGGTGCTCCGGGACGACTTTCCTGCGTTTTGACTTGGTCCTGATGCAGACGAATCTGGAGAATTCTTGTTCGTACCCTGAGTTTACGAGTTGCAGAGATCTCGATGGCAGCTGCAGAAAAGAAGGGCTGTGCTGAATTGCTCGGGAAGCAAGGACATAGACAGCGCCTTGTGTTTGGGAGTGAGCAGCTGCTGGTTTTTTGCAATTCACTTCGCTGTGCACTGAATGTCAGGTGGAGCTGTGCACTCTTCTACAACGAGCAGGGCAGCAGAAAACAGAGAGCACAGATGGCTGACAGCAGTTTGAAGCGTGCCTAAGAAAGAGCAGTGTTTTTGGAGTGTTCAGCAAATATATGTGTCTGGGCAAGGGCGGGATGCGTGCACTGTGCTGGCAAGCTCTCTCCCTGCGACACACGCTGGAAAAGCTTTTCGCTATGATGCAGTCCTCTAGAGACGCAGTCTTCGGCTCTCCGCAGCTGTCCGCTGGAAAGCGGTGGTTGCCGGCGTCTTTCTGCCGAAGCCGCGCTTTGCAGCCTACAAGTGCGGTTCACGTCAGCGGTGCACCTAGTAGCCGCTTCTTCGCCTCCGGCAACCGGGGAGAGCGGTTGGCTTCTGAGAGGCGAAGAACGAAACCGGCTTGTGTGCGCAGCCTTGGCACTGCTAGAGGACGGTGGTTGCAGCTGCCAGCCCTTTCAGTTCACCTCTGGGATGCTTCTGGCAGGTGCTCCGGGACGACTTTCCTGCGTTTTGACTTGGTCCTGATGCAGACGAATCTGGAGAATTCTTGTTCGTACCCTGCGTTTACGAGTTGCAGAGATCTCGATGTCAGCTGCAGAAAAGAAGGGCTGTGCTGAATTGCTCAGGAAGCAAGGACATAGACAGCGCCTTGTGTTTGGGAGTGAGCAGCTGCTGGTTTTTTGCAGTTGACTTCGCTGTGCACTGAATGTCAGGTGGAGCTGTGCACTCCTCTACAACGAGCAGGGCAGCAGAAAACAGAGAGCACAGATGGCTGACAGCAGTTTGAAGCTTGCCTAGGAAAGAGCAGTGTTTTTGGAGTGTTCAGCAAATATATGTGTCTGGGCAAGGGCGGGATGCGTGCACAGTGCTGGCAAGCTTTATCCCTGCAAGACGCGCTGGAAAAGCTTTTCGCCATGATGCAGTCCGCTTGAGACGCAGACCTCGGCTCTCCGCAGCTGTCCGCTGGAAAGCGGCGGTTGCCGGCGTCTTTCTGCCGAAGCCGCGCTTTGCAGCCTACAAGTGCGGTTCACGTCAGCGGTGCACCTAGTAGCCGCTTCTTCGCCTCCGGCAGCCGGGGAGAGCGGTTGGCTTCTGAGAGGCGAAGAACGAAACCGGCTTGTGTGCGCAGCCTTGGCACTGCTAGAGGACGGTGGCTGCAGCTGCCAGCCCTTTCAGTTCACCTCTGGGATGCTTCTGGCAGGTGCTCCGGGACGACTTTCCTGCGTTTTGACTTGGTCCTGATGCAGACGAATCTGGAGAATTTTTGTTCGTACCCTGCGTTTACGAGATGCAGAGAAGAAGGGCTGCGTTGAGTTGCTAGGGAAGCAAGGACATAGACAGCGCCTTGTGTTTGGGAGTGAGCAGCTGCTGGTTTTTTGCAATTGACTTCGCTGTGCACTGAATGTCAGGTGGAGCTGTGCACTCTTCTACAACGAGCAGGACAGCAGAAAACAGAGAGCACAGATGGCTGACAGCAGTTTGAAGCGTGCCTAAGAAAGAGCAGTGTTTTTGGAGTGTTCAGCAAATATATGTGTCTGGGCAAGGGCGGGATGCGTGCACAGTGCTGGCAAGCTTTATCCCTGCAAGACGCGCTGGAAAAGCTTTTCGCCATGATGCAGTCCGCTTGAGACGCAGACTCCGGCTCTCCGCAGCTGTCCGCTGGAAAGCGGCGGTTGCCGGCGTCTTTCTGCCGAAGCGGCGCTTTGCAGCCTACAAGTGCGGTTCACGTCAGCGGTGCACCTAGTAGCCGCTTCTTCGCCTCCGGCAGCCGGGGAGAGCGGTTGGCTTCTGAGAGGCGAAGAACGAAACCGGCTTGTGTGCGCAGCCTTGGCACTGCTAGAGGACGGTGGTTGCAGCTGCCAGCCCTTTCAGTTCACCTCTGGGATGCTTCTGGCAGGTGCTCCGGGACGACTTTCCTGCGTTTTGACTTGGTCCTGATGCAGACGAATCTGGAGAATTCTTGTTCGTACCCTGCGTTTACGAGATGCAGAGAAGAAGGGCTGCGCTGAGTTGCTCGGGAAGCAAGGACATAGACAGCGCCTTGTGTTTGGGAGTGAGCAGCTGCTGGTTTTTTGCAATTGACTTCGCTGTGCACTGAATGAGAAGTGGAGCTGTGCACTCTTCTACAACGAGCAGGACAGCAGAAAACAGAGAGCACAGATGGCTGACCGCAGTTTGAAGCGTGCCTAAGAAAGAGTTGTGTTTTTGGAGTGTTCAGCAAATATATGTGTCTGGGCAAGGGCGGGATGCGTGCACTGTGCTGGCAAGCTCTCTCCCTGCGAGACACGCTGGAAAAGCTTTTCACTATGATGCAGTCCTCTAGAGACGCAGTCTTCGGCTCTCCGCAGCTGTCCGCAGGGAAAGCAGCGGTTGCCGGCTTCTTTCTGCTGAAACCGCGCTTTGCAGCCTACAAGTGCGGTTCACGTCAGCGGTGCACCTAGTAGCCGCTTCTTCGCCTCCGGCAGCCGGGGAGAGCGGTTGGCTTCTGAGAGGCGAAGAACGAAACTGGCTTGTGTGCGCAGCCTTGGCACTGCTAGAGGACGGTGGCTGCAGCTGCCAGCCCTTTCAGTTCACCTCTGGGATGCTTCTGGCAGGTGCTCCGGGACGACTTTCCTGCGTTTTGACTTGGTCCTGATGCAGACGAATCTGGAGAATTCTTGTTCGTACCCTGCGTTTACGAGATGCAGAGAAGAAGGGCTGCGCTGAGTTGCTCGGGAAGCAAGGACATAGACAGCGCCTTGTGTTTGGGAGTGAGCAGCTGCTGGTTTTTTGCAGTTGACTTCGCTGTGCACTGAATGTCAGGTGGAGCTGTGCACTCTTCTACAACGAGCAGGGCAGCAGAAAACAGAGAGCACAGATGGCTGACAGCAGTTTGAAGCTTGCCTAGGAAAGAGCAGTGGTTTTGGAGTGTTCAGCAAATATATGTTTCTGGGCAAGGGCAGGATGCGTGCACTGTGCTGGCAAGCTTTCCTCCTGCGAGACACGCTGGAAAAGCTTTTCGCTATGATGCAGTCCACTAGAGACGCAGACTTCGGCTCTCCGCAGCTGTCCGCAGGGAAAGCGGCGGTTGCCGGCTTCTTTCTGCCGAAACCGCGCTTTGCAGCCTACAAGTGCGGTTCACGTCAGCGGTGCACCTAGTAGCTGCTTCTTCGCCTCCGGCAGCCGGGGAGAGAGGTTGGCTTCTGAGAGGCGAAGAACGAAACCGGCTTGTGTGCGCAGCCTTGGCACTGCTAGAGGACGGTGGTTGCAGCTGCCAGCCCTTTCAGTTCACCTCTGGGATGCTTCTGGCAGGTGCTCCGGGACGACTTTCCTGCGTTTTGACTTGGTCCTGATGCAGACGAATCTGGAGAATTCTTGTTCGTACCCTGAGTTTACGAGTTGCAGAGATCTCGATGGCAGCTGCAGAGAAGAAGGGCTGTGCTGAATTGCTCGGGAAGCAAGGACATAGACAGCGCCTTGTGTTTGGGAGTGAGCAGCTGCTGGTTTTTTGCAGTTGACTTCGCTGTGCACTGAATGAGAAGTGGAGCTGTGCACTCTTCTACAACGAGCAGGGCAGCAGAAAACAGAGAGCACGGACGTCTGACAGCAGTTTGAAGCTTGCCTAGGAAAGAGCAGTGTTTTTGAGTGTTCAGCAAATATATGTGTCTGGGCAAGGGCGGGATGCGTGCACAGTGCTGGCAAGCTTTATCCCTGCAAAACGCGCTGGAAAAGCTTTTTGCCATGATGCAGTCCGCTTGAGACGCAGACCTCGGCTTCCGGCAGCTGTCCGCTGGAAACCGGCGGTTGCCGGCGTCTTTCTGCCGAAGCCGCGCTTTGCAGCCTACAAGTGCGGTTCACGTCAGCGGTGCACCTAGTAGCCGCTTCTTCGCCTCCGGCAGCCGGGGAGAGCGGTTGGCTTCTGAGAGGCGAAGAACGAAACCGGCTTGTGTGCGCAGCCTTGGCACTGCTAGAGGACGGTGGTTGCAGCTGCCAGCCCTTTCAGTTCACCTCTGGGATGCTTCTGGCAGGTGCTCCGGGACGACTTTCCTGCGTTTTGACTTGGTCCTGATGCAGACGAATCTGGAGAATTCTTGTTCGTACCCTGCGTTTACGAGATGCAGAGAAGAAGGGCTGCGCTGAGTTGCTCGGGAAGCAAGGACATAGACAGCGCCTTGTGTTTGGGAGTGAGCAGCTGCTGGTTTTTTGCAATTGACTTCGCTGTGCACTGAATGAGAAGTGGAGCTGTGCACTCTTCTACAACGAGCAGGACAGCAGAAAACAGAGAGCACAGATGGCTGACCGCAGTTTGAAGCGTGCCTAAGAAAGAGTTGTGTTTTTGGAGTGTTCAGCAAATATATGTGTCTGGGCAAGGGCGGGATGCGTGCACAGTGCTGGCAAGCTTTATCCCTGCAAGACGCGCTGGAAAAGCTTTTCGCCATGATGCAGTCCACTTGAGACGCAGACTCCGGCTCTCCGCAGCTGTCCGCTGGAAAGCGGCGGTTGCCGGCGTCTTTCTGCCGAAGCCGCGCTTTGCAGCCTACAAGTGCGGTTCACGTCAGCGGTGCACCTAGTAGCCGCTTCTTCGCCTCCGGCAGTCGGGGAGAGCGGTTGGCTTCTGAGAGGCGAAGAACGAAACCGGCTTGTGTGCGCAGCCTTGGCACTGCTAGAGGACGGTGGTTGCAGCTGCCAGCCCTTTCAGTTCACCTCTGGGATGCTTCTGGCAGGTGCTCCGGGACGACTTTCCTGCGTTTTGACTTGGTCCTGATGCAGACGAATCTGGAGAATTCTTGTTCGTACCCTGAGTTTACGAGTTGCAGAAAACTCGATATCAGCTGCAGAAAAGAAGGGCTGTGCTGAATTGCTCGGGAAGCAAGGACATAGACAGCGCCTTGTGTTTGGGAGTGAGCAGCTGCTGGTTTTTTGCAGTTGACTTCGCTGTGCAATGAATGCCAGGTTGAGCTGTGCACTCTTCTACAACGAGCAGGACAGCAGAAAACAGAGAGCACAGATGGCTGACCGCAGTTTGAAGCGTGCCTAAGAAAGAGTTGTGTTTTTGGAGTGTTCAGCAAATATATGTGTCTGGGCAAGGGCGGGATGCGTGCACTGTGCTGGCAAGCTTTATCCCTGCAAGACGCGCTGGAAAAGCTTTTCGCCATGATGCAGTCCACTTGAGACGCAGACTCCGGCTCTCCGCAGCTGTCCGCTGGAAAGCGGCGGTTGCCGCCGTCTTTCTGCCGAAGCCGCGCTTTGCAGCCTACAAGTGCGGTTCACGTCAGCGGTGCACCTAGTAGCCGCTTCTTCGCCTCCGGCAGTCGGGGAGAGCGGTTGGCTTCTGAGAGGCGAAGAACGAAACCGGCTTGTGTGCGCAGCCTTGGCACTGCTAGAGGACGGTGGTTGCAGCTGCCAGCCCTTTCAGTTCACCTCTGGGATGCTTCTGGCAGGTGCTCCGGGACGACTTTCCTGCGTTTTGACTTGGTCCTGATGCAGACGAATCTGGAGAATTCTTGTTCGTACCCTGAGTTTACGAGTTGCAGAAAACTCGATATCAGCTGCAGAAAAGAAGGGCTGTGCTGAATTGCTCGGGAAGCAAGGACATAGACAGCGCCTTGTGTTTGGGAGTGAGCAGCTGCTGGTTTTTTGCAGTTGACTTCGCTGTGCAATGAATGCCAGGTTGAGCTGTGCACTCTTCTACAACGAGCAGGGCAGCAGAAAACAGAGAGCACGGATGGCTGACAGCAGTTTGAAGCTTGCCTAGGAAAGAGCAGTGGTTTTGGAGTGTTCAGCAAATATATGTGTCTGGGCAAGGGCAGGATGCGTGCACTGTGCTGGCAAGCTTTCTTCCTGCGAGACACGCTGGAAAAGCTTTTCGCTATGATGCAGTCCACTAGAGACGCAGACTTCGGCTCTCCGCAGCTGTCCGCTGGAAAGCGGCGTTTGCCGGCTTCTTTCTGCCGAAGCCGTGCTTTGCAGCCTACAAGTGCGGTTCACGTCAGCGGTGCACCTAGTAGCCGCTTCTTCGCCTCCGGCAGCCGGGGAGAGAGGTTGGCTTCTGAGAGGCGAAGAACGAAACCGGCTTGTGTGCGCAGCCTTGGCACTGCTAGAGGACGGTGGTTGCAGCTGCCAGCCCTTTCAGTTCACCTCTGGGATGCTTCTGGCAGGTGCTCCGGGACGACTTTCCTGCGTTTTGACTTGGTCCTGATGCAGACGAATCTGGAGAATTTTTGTTCGTACCCTGCGTTTACGAGATGCAGAGAAGAAGGGCTGCGTTGAGTTGCTAGGGAAGCAAGGACATAGACAGCGCCTTGTGTTTGGGAGTGAGCAGCTGCTGGTTTTTTGCAATTGACTTCGCTGTGCACTGAATGTCAGGTGGAGCTGTGCACTCTTCTACAACGAGCAGGACAGCAGAAAACAGAGAGCACAGATGGCTGACAGCAGTTTGAAGCGTGCCTAAGAAAGAGCAGTGTTTTTGGAGTGTTCAGCAAATATATGTGTCTGGGCAAGGGCGGGATGCGTGCACAGTGCTGGCAAGCTTTATCCCTGCAAGACGCGCTGGAAAAGCTTTTCGCCATGATGCAGTCCGCTTGAGACGCAGACTCCGGCTCTCCGCAGCTGTCCGCTGGAAAGCGGCGGTTGCCGGCGTCTTTCTGCCGAAGCGGCGCTTTGAAGCCTACAAGTGCGGTTCACGTCAGCGGTGCACCTAGTAGCCGCTTCTTCGCCTCCGGCAGCCGGGGAGAGCGGTTGGCTTCTGAGAGGCGAAGAACGAAACCGGCTTGTGTGCGCAGCCTTGGCACTGCTAGAGGACGGTGGTTGCAGCTGCCAGCCCTTTCAGTTCACCTCTGGGATGCTTCTGGCAGGTGCTCCGGGACGACTTTCCTGCGTTTTGACTTGGTCCTGATGCAGACGAATCTGGAGAATTCTTGTTCGTACCCAGAGTTTACGAGATGCAGAGAAGAAGGGCTGCGCTGAGTTGCTCGGGAAGCAAGGACATAGACAGCGCCTTGTGTTTGGGAGTGAGCAGCTGCTGGTTTTTTGCAATTGACTTCGCTGTGCACTGAATGAGAAGTGGAGCTGTGCACTCTTCTACAACGAGCAGGACAGCAGAAAACAGAGAGCACAGATGGCTGACCGCAGTTTGAAGCGTGCCTATGAAAGAGTTGTGTTTTTGGAGTGTTCAGCAAATATATGTGTCTGGGCAAGGGCGGGATGCGTGCACTGTGCTGGCAAGCTCTCTCCCTGCGAGACACGCTGGAAAAGCTTTTCGCTATGATGCAGTCCTCTAGAGACGCAGTCTTCGGCTCTCCGCAGCTGTCCGCAGGGAAAGCAGCGGTTGCCGGCTTCTTTCTGCCGAAACCGCGCTTTGCAGCCTACAAGTGCGGTTCACGTCAGCGGTGCACCTAGTAGCCGCTTCTTCGCCTCCGGCAGCCGGGGAGAGCGGTTGGCTTCTGAGAGGCGAAGAACGAAACTGGCTTGTGTGCGCAGCCTTGGCACTGCTAGAGGACGGTGGCTGCAGCTGCCAGCCCTTTCAGTTCACCTCTGGGATGCTTCTGGCAGGTGCTCCGGGACGACTTTCCTGCGTTTTGACTTGGTCCTGATGCAGACGAATCTGGAGAATTCTTGTTCGTACCCTGCGTTTACGAGATGCAGAGAAGAAGGGCTGCGCTGAGTTGCTCGGGAAGCAAGGACATAGACAGCGCCTTGTGTTTGGGAGTGAGCAGCTGCTGGTTTTTTGCAATTGACTTCGCTGTGCACTGAATGTCAGGTGGAGCTGTGCACTCTTCTACAAAGAGCAGGACAGCAGAAAACAGAGAGCACAGATGGCTGACAGCAGTTTGAAGCGTGCCTAAGAAAGAGTTGTGTTTTTGGAGTGTTCAGCAAAACCATGTTTCTGGGCAAGGGCGGGATGCGTGCACTGTGCTGGCAAGCTCTCTCCCTAGGAGACACGCTGGAAAAGCTTTTCGCTATGATGCAGTCCTCTAGAGACGCAGTCTTCGGCTCTCCGCAGCTGTCCGCAGGGAAAGCGGCCGTTGCCGGCTTCTTTCTGCCGAAACCGCGCTTTGCAGCCTACAAGTGCGGTTCACGTCAGCGGTGCACCTAGTAGCCGCTTCTTCGCCTCCGGCAGCCGGGGAGAGCGGTTGGCTTCTGAGAGGCGAAGAACAAAACCGGCTTGTGTGCGCAGCCTTGGCACTGCTAGAGGACGGTGGCTGCAGCTGCCAGCCCTTTCAGTTCACCTCTGGGATGCTTCTGGCAGGTGCTCCGGGACGACTTTCCTGCGTTTTGACTTGGTCCTGATGCAGACGGTTCTGGAGAATTCTTGTTCGTACCCTGAGTTTACGAGTTGCAGAAAACTCGATAGCAGCTGCAGAAAAGAAGGGCTGTGCTGAATTGCTCGGGAAGCAAGGACATATACAGCGCCTTGTGTTTGGGAGTGAGCAGCTGCTGGTTTTTTGCAGTTGACTTCGCTGTGCACTGAATGTCAGGTGGAGCTGTGCACTCTTCTACAACGAGCAGGGCAGCAGAAAACAGAGAGCACAGATGGCTGACAGCAGTTTGAAGCTTGCCTAGGAAAGAGCAGTGGTTTTGGAGTGTTCAGCAAATATATGTTTCTGGGCAAGGGCAGGATGCGTGCACTGTGCTGGCAAGCTTTCCTCCTGCGAGACACGCTGGAAAAGCTTTTCGCTATGATGCAGTCCACTAGAGACGCAGACTTCGGCTCTCCGCAGCTGTCCGCAGGGAAAGCGGCGGTTGCCGGCTTCTTTCTGCCGAAACCGCGCTTTGCAGCCTACAAGTGCGGTTCACGTCAGCGGTGCACCTAGTAGCTGCTTCTTCGCCTCCGGCAGCCGGGGAGAGAGGTTGGCTTCTGAGAGGCGAAGAACGAAACCGGCTTGTGTGCGCAGCCTTGGCACTGCTAGAGGACGGTGGTTGCAGCTGCCAGCCCTTTCAGTTCACCTCTGGGATGCTTCTGGCAGGTGCTCCGGGACGACTTTCCTGCGTTTTGACTTGGTCCTGATGCAGACGAATCTGGAGAATTCTTGTTCGTACCCTGAGTTTACGAGTTGCAGAGATCTCGATGGCAGCTGCAGAGAAGAAGGGCTGTGCTGAATTGCTCGGGAAGCAAGGACATAGACAGCGCCTTGTGTTTGGGAGTGAGCAGCTGCTGGTTTTTTGCAGTTGACTTCGCTGTGCACTGAATGAGAAGTGGAGCTGTGCACTCTTCTACAACGAGCAGGGCAGCAGAAAACAGAGAGCACGGACGTCTGACAGCAGTTTGAAGCTTGCCTAGGAAAGAGCAGTGTTTTTGAGTGTTCAGCAAATATATGTGTCTGGGCAAGGGCGGGATGCGTGCACAGTGCTGGCAAGCTTTAACTCTGCAAGACGCGCTGGAAAAGCTTTTTGCCATGATGCAGTCCGCTTGAGACGCAGACCTCGGCTTCCCGCAGCTGTCCGCTGGAAACCGGCGGTTGCCGGCGTCTTTCTGCCGAAGCCGCGCTTTGCAGCCTACAAGTGCGGTTCACGTCAGCGGTGCACCTAGTAGCCGCTTCTTCGCCTCCGGCAGCCGGGGAGAGCGGTTGGCTTCTGAGAGGCGAAGAACGAAACCGGCTTGTGTGCGCAGCCTTGGCACTGCTAGAGGACGGTGGTTGCAGCTGCCAGCCCTTTCAGTTCACCTCTGGGATGCTTCTGGCAGGTGCTCCGGGACGACTTTCCTGCGTTTTGACTTGGTCCTGATGCAGACGAATCTGGAGAATTCTTGTTCGTACCCTGCGTTTACGAGATGCAGAGAAGAAGGGCTGCGCTGAGTTGCTCGGGAAGCAAGGACATAGACAGCGCCTTGTGTTTGGGAGTGAGCAGCTGCTGGTTTTTTGCAATTGACTTCGCTGTGCACTGAATGAGAAGTGGAGCTGTGCACTCTTCTACAACGAGCAGGACAGAAGAAAACAGAGAGCACAGATGGCTGACCGCAGTTTGAAGCGTGCCTAAGAAAGAGTTGTGTTTTTGGAGTGTTCAGCAAATATATGTGTCTGGGCAAGGGCGGGATGCGTGCACAGTGCTGGCAAGCTTTATCCCTGCAAGACTCGCTGGAAAAGCTTTTCGCCATGATGCAGTCCACTTGAGACGCAGACTCCGGCTCTCCGCAGCTGTCCGCTGGAAAGCGGCGGTTGCCGGCGTCTTTCTGCCGAAGCCGCGCTTTGCAGCCTACAAGTGCGGTTCACGTCAGCGGTGCACCTAGTAGCCGCTTCTTCGCCTCCGGCAGTCGGGGAGAGCGGTTGGCTTCTGAGAGGCGAAGAACGAAACCGGCTTGTGTGCGCAGCCTTGGCACTGCTAGAGGACGGTGGTTGCAGCTGCCAGCCCTTTCAGTTCACCTCTGGGATGCTTCTGGCAGGTGCTCCGGGACGACTTTCCTGCGTTTTGACTTGGTCCTGATGCAGACGAATCTGGAGAATTCTTGTTCGTACCCTGAGTTTACGAGTTGCAGAAAACTCGATAGCAGCTGCAGAAAAGAAGGGCTGTGCTGAATTGCTCGGGAAGCAAGGACATAGACAGCGCCTTGTGTTTGGGAGTGAGCAGCTGCTGGTTTTTTGCAGTTGACTTCGCTGTGCAATGAATGCCAGGTTGAGCTGTGCACTCTTCTACAACGAGCAGGGCAGCAGAAAACAGAGAGCACGGACGTCTGACAGCAGTTTGAAGCTTGCCTAGGAAAGAGCAGTGGTTTTGGAGTGTTCAGCAAATATATGTTTCTGGGCAAGGGCAGGATGCGTGCACTGTGCTGGCAAGCTTTCTTCCTGCGAGACACGCTGGAAAAGCTTTTCGCTATGATGCAGTCCACTAGAGACGCAGACTTCGGCTCTCCGCAGCTGTCCGCTGGAAAGCGGCGGTTGCCGGCTTCTTTCTGCCGAAGCCGTGCTTTGCAGCCTACAAGTGCGGTTCACGTCAGCGGTGCACCTAGTAGCCGCTTCTTCGCCTCCGGCAGCCGGGGAGAGAGGTTGGCTTCTGAGAGGCGAAGAACGAAACCGGCTTGTGTGCGCAGCCTTGTCACTGCTAGAGGACGGTGGTTGCAGCTGCCAGCCCTTTCAGTTCACCTCTGGGATGCTTCTGGCAGGTGCTCCGGTACGACTTTCCTGCGTTTTGACTTGGTCCTGATGCAGACGAATCTGGAGAATTCTTGTTCGTACCCTGCGTTTACGAGATGCAGAGAAGAAGGGCTGTGCTGAATTGCTCGGGAAGCAAGGACATAGACAGCGCCTTGTGTTTGGGAGTGAGCAGCTGCTGGTTTTTTGCAATTGACTTCGCTGTGCACTGAATGAGAAGTGGAGCTGTGCACTCTTCTACAACGAGCAGGACAGCAGAAAACAGAGAGCACAGATGGCTGACCGCAGTTTGAAGCGTGCCTAAGAAAGAGTTGTGTTTTTGGAGTGTTCAGCAAATATCTGTGTCTGGGCAAGGGCGGGATGCGTGCACTGTGCTGGCAAGCTCTCTCCCTGCGAGACACACTGGAAAAGCTTTTCGCTATGATGCAGTCCTCTAGAGACGCAGTCTTCGGCTCTCCGCAGCTGTCCGCAGGGAAAGCAGCGGTTGCCGGCTTCTTTCTGCTGAAACCGCGCTTTGCAGCCTACAAGTGCGGTTCACGTCAGCGGTGCACCTAGTAGCCGCTTCTTCGCCTCCGGCAGCCGGGGAGAGCGGTTGGCTTCTGAGAGGCGAAGAACGAAACTGGCTTGTGTGCGCAGCCTTGGCACTGCTAGAGGACGGTGGCTGCAGCTGCCAGCCCTTTCAGTTCACCTCTGGGATGCTTCTGGCAGGTGCTCCGGGACGACTTTCCTGCGTTTTGACTTGGTCCTGATGCAGACGGTTCTGGAGAATTCTTGTTCGTACCCTGAGTTTACGAGTTGCAGAAAACTCGATAGCAGCTGCAGAAAAGAAGGGCTGTGCTGAATTGCTCGGGAAGCAAGGACATATACAGCGCCTTGTGTTTGGGAGTGAGCAGCTGCTGGTTTTTTGCAGTTGACTTCGCTGTGCACTGAATGTCAGGTGGAGCTGTGCACTCTTCTACAACGAGCAGGGCAGCAGAAAACAGAGAGCACAGATGGCTGACAGCAGTTTGAAGCTTGCCTAGGAAAGAGCAGTGTTTTTGAGTGTTCAGCAAATATATGTGTCTGGGCAAGGGCGGGATGCGTGCACTGTGCTGGCAAGCTCTCTCCCTAGGAGACACGCTGGAAAAGCTTTTCGCTATGATGCAGTCCTCTAGAGACGCAGTCTTCGGCTCTCCGCAGCTGTCCGCAGGGAAAGCGGCCGTTGCCGGCTTCTTTCTGCCGAAACCGCGCTTTGCAGCCTACAAGTGCGGTTCACGTCAGCGGTGCACCTAGTAGCCGCTTCTTCGCCTCCGGCAGCCGGGGAGAGCGGTTGGCTTCTGAGAGGCGAAGAACGAAACCGGCTTGTGTGCGCAGCCTTGGCACTGCTAGAGGACGGTGGTTGCAGCTGCCAGCCCTTTCAGTTCACCTCTGGGATGCTTCTGGCAGGTGCTCCGGGACGACTTTCCTGCGTTTTTACTTGGTCCTGATGCAGACGAATCTGGAGAATTCTTGTTCGTACCCTGCGTTTACGAGATGCAGAGAAGAAGGGCTGCGCTGAGTTGCTCGGGAAGCAAGGACATAGACAGCGCCTTGTGTTTGGGAGTGAGCAGCTGCTGGTTTTTTGCAATTGACTTCGCTGTGCACTGAATGAGAAGTGGAGCTGTGCACTCTTCTACAACGAGCAGGACAGCAGAAAACATAGAGCACAGATGGCTGACCGCAGTTTGAAGCGTGCCTAAGAAAGAGTTGTGTTTTTGGAGTGTTCAGCAAATATATGTTTCTGGGCAAGGGCGGGATGCGTGCACAGTGCTGGCAAGCTTTATCCCTGCAAGACGCGCTGGAAAAGCTTTTCGCCATGATGCAGTCCACTTGAGACGCAGACTCCGGCTCTCCGCAGCTGTCCGCTGGAAAGCGGCGGTTGCCGGCGTCTTTCTGCCGAAGCCGCGCTTTGCAGCCTACAAGTGCGGTTCACGTCAGCGGTGCACCTAGTAGCCGCTTCTTCGCCTCCGGCAGTCGGGGAGAGCGGTTGGCTTCTGAGAGGCGAAGAACGAAACCGGCTTGTGTGCGCAGCCTTGGCACTGCTAGAGGACGGTGGTTGCAGCTGCCAGCCCTTTCAGTTCACCTCTGGGATGCTTCTGGCAGGTGCTCCGGGACGACTTTCCTGCGTTTTGACTTGGTCCTGATGCAGACGAATCTGGAGAATTCTTGTTCGTACCCTGAGTTTACGAGTTGCAGAAAACTCGATATCAGCTGCAGAAAAGAAGGGCTGTGCTGAATTGCTCGGGAAGCAAGGACATAGACAGCGCCTTGTGTTTGGGAGTGAGCAGCTGCTGGTTTTTTGCAGTTGACTTCGCTGTGCAATGAATGCCAGGTTGAGCTGTGCACTCTTCTACAACGAGCAGGGCAGCAGAAAACAGAGAGCACGGACGTCTGACAGCAGTTTGACGCTTGCCTAGGAAAGAGCAGTGGTTTTGGAGTGTTCAGCAAATATATGTTTCTGGGCAAGGGCAGGATGCGTGCACTGTGCTGGCAAGCTTTCTTCCTGCGAGACACGCTGGAAAAGCTTTTCGCTATGATGCAGTCCACTAGAGACGCAGACTTCGGCTCTCCGCAGCTGTCCGCTGGAAAGCGGCGGTTGCCGGCTTCTTTCTGCCGAAGCCGTGCTTTGCAGCCTACAAGTGCGGTTCATGTCAGCGGTGCACCTAGTAGCCGCTTCTTCGCCTCCGGCAGCCGGGGAGAGCGGTTGGCTTCTGAGAGGCGAAGAACGAAACCGGCTTGTGTGCGCAGCCTTGGCACTGCTAGAGGACGGTGGTTGCAGCTGCCAGCCCTTTCAGTTCACCTCTGGGATGCTTCTGGCAGGTGCTCCGGGACGACTTTCCTGCGTTTTGACTTGGTCCTGATGCAGACGAATCTGGAGAATTCTTGTTCGTACCCTGAGTTTACGAGTTGCAGAAAACTCGATAGCAGCTGCAGAAAAGAAGGGCTGTGCTGAATTGCTCGGGAAGCAAGGACATAGACAGCGCCTTGTGTTTGGGAGTGAGCAGCTGCTGGTTTTTTGCAATTGACTTCGCTGTGCAATAAATGCCAGGGTGAGCTGTGCACTCTTCTACAACGAGCAGGGCAGCAGAAAACGGAGAGCACGGACGTCTGACAGCAGTTTGAAGCTTGCCTAGGAAAGAGCAGTGTTTTTGGAGTGTTCAGCAAATCCATGTTTCTGGGCAAGGGCGGGATGCGTGCACTGTGCTGGCAAGCTCTCTCCCTGCGAGACACGCTGGAAAAGCTTTTCGCTATGATGCAGTCCGCTAGAGACGCAGACATCCGCTCTCCGCAGCAGTCCGCAGGGAAAGCGGCGGTTGCCGGCTTCTTTCTGCCGAAGCCGCGCTTTGCAGCCTACAAGTGCGGTTCACGTCAGCGGTGCACCTAGTAGCCGCTTCTTCGCCTCCGGCAGCCGGGGAGAGCGGTTGGCTTCTGAGAGGCGAAGAACGAAACCGGCTTGTGTGCGCAGCCTTGGCACTGCTAGAGGACGGTGGTTGCAGCTGCCAGCCCTTTCAGTTCACCTCTGGGATGCTTCTGGCAGGTGCTTCGGGACGACTTTCCTGCGTTTTGACTTGGTCCTGATGCAGACGAATCTGGAGAATTCTTGTTCGTACCCTGAGTTTACGAGTTGCAGAAAACTCGATAGCAGCTGCAGAAAAGAAGGGCTGTGCTGAATTGCTCGGGAAGCAAGGACATAGCGCCTTGTGTTTGGGAGTGAGCAGCTGCTGGTTTTTTGCAGTTGACTTCGCTGTGCACTGAATGAGAAGTGGAGCTGTGCACTCTTCTACAACGAGCAGGGCAGCAGAAAACAGAGAGCACGGACGTCTGACAGCAGTTTGAAGCTTGCCTAGGAAAGAGCAGTGGTTTTGGAGTGTTCAGCAAATATATGTTTCTGGGCAAGGGCAGGATGCGTGCACTGTGCTGGCAAGCTTTCCTCCTGCGAGACACGCTGGAAAAGCTTTTCGCTATGATGCAGTCCACTAGAGACGCAGACTTCGGCTCTCCGCAGCTGTCCGCAGGGAAAGCGGCGGTTGCCGGCTTCTTTCTGCCGAAACCGCGCTTTGCAGCCTACAAGTGCGGTTCACGTCAGCGGTGCACCTAGTAGCTGCTTCTTCGCCTCCGGCAGCCGGGGAGAGAGGTTGGCTTCTGAGAGGCGAAGAACGAAACCGGCTTGTGTGCGCAGCCTTGGCACTGCTAGAGGACGGTGGTTGCAGCTGCCAGCCCTTTCAGTTCACCTCTGGGATGCTTCTGGCAGGTGCTCCGGGACGACTTTCCTGCGTTTTGACTTGGTCCTGATGCAGACGAATCTGGAGAATTCTTGTTCGTACCCAGAGTTTACGAGTTGCAGAGATCTCGATGGCAGCTGCAGAGAAGAAGGGCTGTGCTGAATTGCTCGGGAAGCAAGGACATAGACAGCGCCTTGTGTTTGGGAGTGAGCAGCTGCTGGTTTTTTGCAGTTGACTTCGCTGTGCACTGAATGAGAAGTGGAGCTGTGCACTCTTCTACAACGAGCAGGGCAGCAGAAAACAGAGAGCACGGACGTCTGACAGCAGTTTGAAGCTTGCCTAGGAAAGAGCAGTGTTTTTGAGTGTTCAGCAAATATATGTGTCTGGGCAAGGGCGGGATGCGTGCACAGTGCTGGCAAGCTTTATCCCTGCAAAACGCGCTGGAAAAGCTTTTTGCCATGATGCAGTCCGCTTGAGACGCAGACCTCGGCTTCCCGCAGCTGTCCGCTGGAAACCGGCGGTTGCCGGCGTCTTTCTGCCGAAGCCGCGCTTTGCAGCCTACAAGTGCGGTTCACGTCAGCGGTGCACCTAGTAGCCGCTTCTTCGCCTCCGGCAGCCGGGGAGAGCGGTTGGCTTCTGAGAGGCGAAGAACGAAACCGGCTTGTGTGCGCAGTCTTGGCACTGCTAGAGGACGGTGGCTGCAGCTGCCAGCCCTTTCAGTTCACCTCTGGGATGCTTCTGGCAGGTGCTCCGGGACGACTTTCCTGCGTTTTGACTTGGTCCTGATGCAGACGAATCTGGAGAATTCTTGTTCGTACCCTGCGTTTACGAGATGCAGAGAAGAAGGGCTGCGCTGAGTTGCTCGGGAAGCAAGGACATAGACAGCGCCTTGTGTTTGGGAGTGAGCAGCTGCTGGTTTTTTGCAATTGACTTCGCTGTGCACTGAATGAGAAGTGGAGCTGTGCACTCTTCTACAACGAGCAGGACAGCAGAAAACAGAGAGCACAGATGGCTGACCGCAGTTTGAAGCGTGCCTAAGAAAGAGTTGTGTTTTTGGAGTGTTCAGCAAATATATGTGTCTGGGCAAGGGCGGGATGCGTGCACTGTGCTGGCAAGCTATCTCCCTGCGAGACACGCTGGAAAAGCTTTTCGCTATGATGCAGTCCTCTAGAGACGCAGTCTTCGGCTCTCCGCAGCTGTCCGCAGGGAAAGCAGCGGTTGCCGGCTTCTTTCTGCCGAAACCGCGCTTTGCAGCCTACAAGTGCGGTTCACGTCAGCGGTGCACCTAGTAGCCGCTTCTTCGCCTCCGGCAGCCGGGGAGAGCGGTTGGCTTCTGAGAGGCGAAGAACGAAACCGGCTTGTGTGCGCAGCCTTGGCACTGCTAGAGGACGGTGGTTGCAGCTGCCAGCCCTTTCAGTTCACCTCTGGGATGCTTCTGGCAGGTGCTCCGGGACGACTTTCCTGCGTTTTGACTTGGTCCTGATGCAGACGAATCTGGAGAATTCTTGTTCGTACCCTGAGTTTACGAGTTGCAGAAAACTCGATATCAGCTGCAGAAAAGAAGGGCTGTGCTGAATTGCTCGGGAAGCAAGGACATATACAGCGCCTTGTGTTTGGGAGTGAGCAGCTGCTGGTTTTTTGCAGTTGACTTCGCTGTGCAATGAATGCCAGGTTGAGCTGTGCACTCTTCTACAACGAGCAGGGCAGCAGAAAACGGAGAGCACGGACGTCTGACAGCAGTTTGAAGCTTGCCTAGGAAAGAGCAGTGTTTTTGGAGTGTTCAGCAAATCCATGTTTCTGGGCAAGGGCGGGATGCGTGCACTGTGCTGGCAAGCTCTCTCCCTGCGAGACACGCTGGAAAAGCTTTTCGCTATGATGCAGTCCGCTAGAGACGCAGACATCCGCTCTCCGCAGCAGTCCGCAGGGAAAGCGGCGGTTGCCGGCTTCTTTCTGCCGAGGCCGCGCTTTGCAGCCTACAAGTGCGGTTCACGTCAGCGGTGCACCTAGTAGCCGCTTCTTCGCCTCCGGCAGCCGGGGAGAGCGGTTGGCTTCTGAGAGGCGAAGAACGAAACCGGCTTGTGTGCGCAGCCTTGGCACTGCTAGAGGACGGTGGTTGCAGCTGCCAGCCCTTTCAGTTCACCTCTGGGATGCTTCTGGCAGGTGCTCCGGGACGACTTTCCTGCGTTTTGACTTGGTCCTGATGCAGACGAATCTGGAGAATTCTTGTTCGTACCCAGAGTTTACGAGTTGCAGAGATCTCGATGGCAGCTGCAGAGAAGAAGGGCTGTGCTGAATTGCTCGGGAAGCAAGGACATAGACAGCGCCTTGTGTTTGGGAGTGAGCAGCTGCTGGTTTTTTGCAGTTGACTTCGCTGTGCACTGAATGAGAAGTGGAGCTGTGCACTCTTCTACAACGAGCAGGGCAGCAGAAAACAGAGAGCACGGACGTCTGACAGCAGTTTGAAGCTTGCCTAGGAAAGAGCAGTGTTTTTGAGTGTTCAGCAAATATATGTGTCTGGGCAAGGGCGGGATGCGTGCACAGTGCTGGCAAGCTTTATCCCTGCAAAACGCGCTGGAAAAGCTTTTTGCCATGATGCAGTCCGCTTGAGACGCAGACCTCGGCTTCCCGCAGCTGTCCGCTGGAAACCGGCGGTTGCCGGCGTCTTTCTGCCGAAGCCGCGCTTTGCAGCCTACAAGTGCGGTTCACGTCAGCGGTGCACCTAGTAGCCGCTTCTTCGCCTCCGGCAGCCGGGGAGAGCGGTTGGCTTCTGAGAGGCGAAGAACGAAACCGGCTTGTGTGCGCAGCCTTGGCACTGCTAGAGGACGGTGGTTGCAGCTGCCAGCCCTTTCAGTTCACCTCTGGGATGCTTCTGGCAGGTGCTCCGGGACGACTTTCCTGCGTTTTGACTTGGTCCTGATGCAGACGAATCTGGAGAATTCTTGTTCGTACCCAGAGTTTACGAGATGCAGAGAAGAAGGGCTGCGCTGAGTTGCTCGGGAAGCAAGGACATAGACAGCGCCTTGTGTTTGGGAGTGAGCAGCTGCTGGTTTTTTGCAATTGACTTCGCTGTGCACTGAATGAGAAGTGGAGCTGTGCACTCTTCTACAACGAGCAGGACAGCAGAAAACAGAGAGCACAGATGGCTGACCGCAGTTTGAAGCGTGCCTAAGAAAGAGTTGTGTTTTTGGAGTGTTCAGCAAATATATGTGTCTGGGCAAGGGCGGGATGCGTGCACTGTGCTGGCAAGCTCTCTCCCTGCGAGACACGCTGGAAAAGCTTTTCGCTATGATGCAGTCCTCTAGAGACGCAGTCTTCGGCTCTCCGCAGCTGTCCGCAGGGAAAGCAGCGGTTGCCGGCTTCTTTCTGCCGAAGCCGCGCTTTGCAGCCTACAAGTGCGGTTCACGTCTGCAGTGCACCTAGTAGCCGCTTCTTCGCCTCCGGCAGCCGGGGAGAGCGGTTGGCTTCTGAGAGGCGAAGAACGAAACCGGCTTGTGTGCGCAGCCTTGGCACTGCTAGAAGACGGTGGTTGCAGCTGCCAGCCCTTTCAGTTCGGCTCTGGGATGCTTCTGGCAGGTGCTCCGGGACGACTTTCCTGCGTTTTGACTTGGTCCTGATGCAGACGAATCTGGAGAATTCTTGTTCGTACCCTGAGTTTACGAGTTGCAGAGATCTCGATGGCAGCTGCAGAAAAGAAGGGCTGTGCTGAATTGCTCGGGAAGCAAGGACATAGACAGCGCCTTGTGTTTGGGAGTGAGCAGCTGCTGGTTTTTTGCAGTTGACTTCGCTGTGCACTGAATGTCAGGTGGAGCGGTGCACTCCTCTACAACGAGCAGGGCAGCAGAAAACAGAGAGCACAGATGGCTGACAGCAGTTTGAAGCTTGCCTAGGAAAGAGCAGTGTTTTTGAGTGTTCAGCAAATATATGTGTCTGGGCAAGGGCGGGATGCGTGCACTGTGCTGGCAAGCTTTCTTCCTGCGAGACACGCTGGAAAAGCTTTTCGCTATGATGCAGTCCACTAGACACGCAGACTTCGGCTCTCCGCAGCTGTCCACTGGAAAGCGGCGGTTGCCGGCGTCTTTCTGCCGAAGCCGCGCTTTGCAGCCTACAAGTGCGGTTCACGTCAGCGGTGCACCTAGTAGCCGCTTCTTCGCCTCCGGCAGCCGGGGAGAGCGGTTGGCTTCTGAGAGGCGAAGAACGAAACCGGCTTGTGTGCGCAGCCTTGGCACTGCTAGAGGACGGTGGTTGCAGCTGCCAGCCCTTTCAGTTCACCTCTGGGATGCTTCTGGCAGGTGCTCCGGGACGACTTTCCTGCGTTTTGACTTGGTCCTGATGCAGACGAATCTGGAGAATTCTTGTTCGTACCCTGAGTTTACGAGTTGCAGAAAACTCGATAGCAGCTGCAGAAAAGAAGGGCTGTGCTGAATTGCTCGGGAAGCAAGGACATAGACAGCGCCTTGTGTTTGGGAGTGAGCAGCTGCTGGTTTTTTGCAGTTGACTTCGCTGTGCACTGAATGAGAAGTGGAGCTGTGCACTCTTCTACAACGAGCAGGGCAGCAGAAAACAGAGAGCACGGACGTCTGACAGCAGTTTGAAGCTTGCCTAGGAAAGAGCAGTGGTTTTGGAGTGTTCAGCAAATATATGTTTCTGGGCAAGGGCAGGATGCGTGCACTGTGCTGGCAAGCTTTCTTCCTGCGAGACACGCTGGAAAAGCTTTTCGGTATGATGCAGTCCACTAGAGACGCAGACTTCGGCTCTCCGCAGCTGTCCGCAGGGAAAGCAGCGGTTGCCGGCTTCTTTCTGCCGAAACCGCGCTTTGCAGCCTACAAGTGCGGTTCACGTCAGCGGTGCACCTAGTAGCCGCTTCTTCGCCTCCGGCAGCGGGGGAGAGCGGTTGGCTTCTGAGAGGCGAAGAACGAAACCGGCTTGTGTGCGCAGCCTTGGCACTGCTAGAGGACGGTGGTTGCAGCTGCCAGCCCTTTCAGTTCACCTCTGGGATGCTTCTGGCAGGTGCTCCAGGACGACTTTCCTGCGTTTTGACTTGGTCCTGATGCAGACGAATCTGGAGAATTCTTGTTCGTACCCTGCGTTTACGAGATGCAGAGAAGAAGGGCTGCGCTGAGTTGCTCGGGAAGCAAGGACATAGACAGCGCCTTGTGTTTGGGAGTGAGCAGCTGCTGGTTTTTTGCAATTGACTTCGCAGTGCACTGAATGTCAGGTGGAGCTGTGCACTCTTCTACAAAGAGCAGGACAGCAGAAAACAGAGAGCACAGATGGCTGACAGCAGTTTGAAGCGTGCCTAAGAAAGAGTTGTGTTTTTGGAGTGTTCAGCAAAACCATGTTTCTGGGCAAGGGCGGGATGCGTGCACTGTGGTGGTAAGCTCTCTCCCTAGGAGACACGCTGGAAAAGCTTTTCGCTATGATGCAGTCCTCTAGAGACGCAGTCTTCGGCTCTCCGCAGCTGTCCGCAGGGAAAGCGGCGGTTGCCGGCTTCTTTCTGCCGAAACCGCGCTTTGCAGCCTACAAGTGCGGTTCACGTCAGCGGTGCACCTAGTAGCCGCTTCTTCGCCTCCGGCAGCCGGGGAGAGAGGTTGGCTTCTGAGAGGCGAAGAACGAAACCGGCTTGTGTGCGCAGCCTTGGCACTGCTACAGGACGGTGGCTGCAGCTGCCAGCCCTTTCAGTTCACCTCTGGGATGCTTCTGGCAGGTGCTCCGGGACGACTTTCCTGCGTTTTGACTTGGTCCTGATGCAGACGAATCTGGAGAATTCTTGTTCGTACCCTGAGTTTACGAGTTGCAGAAAACTCGATATCAGCTGCAGAAAAGAAGGGCTGTGCTGAATTGCTCGGGAAGCAAGGACATAGACAGCGCCTTGTGTTTGGGAGTGAGCAGCTGCTGGTTTTTTGCAGTTGACTTCGCTGTGCACTGAATGTCAGGTGGAGCGGTGCACTCCTCTACAACGAGCAGGGCAGCAGAAAACAGAGAGCACAGATGGCTGACAGCAGTTTGAAGCTTGCCTAGGAAAAAGCAGTGTTTTTGAGTGTTCAGCAAATATATGTTTCTGGGCAAGGGCAGGATGCGTGCACAGTGCTGGCAAGCTTTCTTCCTGCGAGACACGCTGGAAAAGCTTTTCGCTATGATGCAGTCCACTAGAGACGCAGACTTCGGCTCTCCGCAGCTGTCCGCAGGGAAAGCGGCGGTTGCCGGCTTCTTTCTGCCGAAACCGCGCTTTGCAGCCTACAAGTGCGGTTCACGTCAGCGGTGCACCTAGTAGCTGCTTCTTCGCCTCCGGCAGCCGGGGAGAGAGGTTGGCTTCTGAGAGGCGAAGAACGAAACCGGCTTGTGTGCGCAGCCTTGGCACTGCTAGAGGACGGTGGTTGCAGCTGCCAGCCCTTTCAGTTCACCTCTGGGATGCTTCTGGCAGGTGCTCCGGGACGACTTTCCTGCGTTTTGACTTGGTCCTGATGCAGACGAATCTGGAGAATTCTTGTTCGTACCCAGAGTTTACGAGTTGCAGAGATCTCGATGGCAGCTGCAGAGAAGAAGGGCTGTGCTGAATTGCTCGGGAAGCAAGGACATAGACAGCGCCTTGTGTTTGGGAGTGAGCAGCTGCTGGTTTTTTGCAGTTGACTTCGCTGTGCACTGAATGAGAAGTGGAGCTGTGCACTCTTCTACAACGAGCAGGGCAGCAGAAAACAGAGAGCACGGACGTGTGACAGCAGTTTGAAGCTTGCCTAGGAAAGAGCAGTGTTTTTGAGTGTTCAGCAAATATATGTGTCTGGGCAAGGGCGGGATGCGTGCACAGTGCTGGCAAGCTTTATCCCTGCGAGACGCGCTGGAAAAGCTTTTTGCCATGATGCAGTCCGCTTGAGACGCAGACCTCGGCTTCCCGCAGCTGTCCGCTGGAAACCGGCGGTTGCCGGCGTCTTTCTGCCGAAGCCGCGCTTTGCAGCCTACAAGTGCGGTTCACGTCAGCGGTGCACCTAGTAGCCGCTTCTTCGCCTCCGGCAGCCGGGGAGAGCGGTTGGCTTCTGAGAGGCGAAGAACGAAACCGGCTTGTGTGCGCAGCCTTGGCACTGCTAGAGGACGGTGGTTGCAGCTGCCAGCCCTTTCAGTTCACCTCTGGGATGCTTCTGGCAGGTGCTCCGGGACGACTTTCCTGCGTTTTGACTTGGTCCTGATGCAGACGAATCTGGAGAATTCTTGTTCGTACCCTGCGTTTACGAGATGCAGAGCAGAAGGGCTGCGCTGAGTTGCTCGGGAAGCAAGGACATAGACAGCGCCTTGTGTTTGGGAGTGAGCAGCTGCTGGTTTTTTGCAATTGACTTCGCTGTGCACTAAATGCCAGGTGGAGCTGTGCACTCTTCTACAACGAGCAGGACAGCAGAAAACAGAGAGCACAGATGGCTGACCGCAGTTTGAAGCGTGCCTAAGAAAGAGTTGTGTTTTTGGAGTGTTCAGCAAATATATGTGTCTGGGCAAGGGCGGGATGCGTGCACTGTGCTGGCAAGCTCTCTCCCTGCGAGACACGCTGGAAAAGCTTTTCGCTATGATGCAGTCCTCTAGAGACGCAGTCTTCGGCTCTCCGCAGCTGTCCGCAGGGAAAGCAGCGGTTGCCGGCTTCTTTCTGCCGAAACCGCGCTTTGCAGCCTACAAGTGCGGTTCACGTCTGCAGTGCACCTAGTAGCCGCTTCTTCGCCTCCGGCAGCCGGGGAGAGCGGTTGGCTTCTGAGAGGCGAAGAACGAAACCGGCTTGTGTGCGCAGCCTTGGCACTGCTAGAAGACGGTGGTTGCAGCTGCCAGCCCTTTCAGTTCGGCTCTGGGATGCTTCTGGCAGGTGCTCCGGGACGACTTTCCTGCGTTTTGACTTGGTCCTGATGCAGACGAATCTGGAGAATTCTTGTTCGTACCCTGAGTTTACGAGTTGCAGAGATCTCGATGGCAGCTGCAGAAAAGAAGGGCTGTGCTGAATTGCTCGGGAAGCAAGGACATAGACAGCGCCTTGTGTTTGGGAGTGAGCAGCTGCTGGTTTTTTGCAGTTGACTTCGCTGTGCACTGAATGTCAGGTGGAGCGGTGCACTCCTCTACAACGAGCAGGGCAGCAGAAAACAGAGAGCACAGATGGCTGACAGCAGTTTGAAGCTTGCCTAGGAAAGAGCAGTGTTTTTGAGTGTTCAGCAAATATATGTGTCTGGGCAAGGGCGGGATGCGTGCACTGTGCTGGCAAGCTTTCTTCCTGCGAGACACGCTGGAAAAGCTTTTCGCTATGATGCAGTCCACTAGACACGCAGACTTCGGCTCTCCGCAGCTGTCCACTGGAAAGCGGCGGTTGCCGGCGTCTTTCTGCCGAAGCCGCGCTTTGCAGCCTACAAGTGCGGTTCACGTCAGCGGTGCACCTAGTAGCCGCTTCTTCGCCTCCGGCAGCCGGGGAGAGCGGTTGGCTTCTGAGAGGCGAAGAACGAAACCGGCTTGTGTGCGCAGCCTTGGCACTGCTAGAGGACGGTGGTTGCAGCTGCCAGCCCTTTCAGTTCACCTCTGGGATGCTTCTGGCAGGTGCTCCGGGACGACTTTCCTGCGTTTTGACTTGGTCCTGATGCAGACGAATCTGGAGAATTCTTGTTCGTACCCTGAGTTTACGAGTTGCAGAAAACTCGATAGCAGCTGCAGAAAAGAAGGGCTGTGCTGAATTGCTCGGGAAGCAAGGACATAGACAGCGCCTTGTGTTTGGGAGTGAGCAGCTGCTGGTTTTTTGCAGTTGACTTCGCTGTGCACTGAATGAGAAGTGGAGCTGTGCACTCTTCTACAACGAGCAGGGCAGCAGAAAACAGAGAGCACGGACGTCTGACAGCAGTTTGAAGCTTGCCTAGGAAAGAGCAGTGGTTTTGGAGTGTTCAGCAAATATATGTTTCTGGGCAAGGGCAGGATGCGTGCACTGTGCTGGCAAGCTTTCTTCCTGCGAGACACGCTGGAAAAGCTTTTCGGTATGATGCAGTCCACTAGAGACGCAGACTTCGGCTCTCCGCAGCTGTCCGCAGGGAAAGCAGCGGTTGCCGGCTTCTTTCTGCCGAAACCGCGCTTTGCAGCCTACAAGTGCGGTTCACGTCAGCGGTGCACCTAGTAGCCGCTTCTTCGCCTCCGGCAGCGGGGGAGAGCGGTTGGCTTCTGAGAGGCGAAGAACGAAACCGGCTTGTGTGCGCAGCCTTGGCACTGCTAGAGGACGGTGGTTGCAGCTGCCAGCCCTTTCAGTTCACCTCTGGGATGCTTCTGGCAGGTGCTCCAGGACGACTTTCCTGCGTTTTGACTTGGTCCTGATGCAGACGAATCTGGAGAATTCTTGTTCGTACCCTGCGTTTACGAGATGCAGAGAAGAAGGGCTGCGCTGAGTTGCTCGGGAAGCAAGGACATAGACAGCGCCTTGTGTTTGGGAGTGAGCAGCTGCTGGTTTTTTGCAATTGACTTCGCAGTGCACTGAATGTCAGGTGGAGCTGTGCACTCTTCTACAAAGAGCAGGACAGCAGAAAACAGAGAGCACAGATGGCTGACAGCAGTTTGAAGCGTGCCTAAGAAAGAGTTGTGTTTTTGGAGTGTTCAGCAAAACCATGTTTCTGGGCAAGGGCGGGATGCGTGCACTGTGGTGGTAAGCTCTCTCCCTAGGAGACACGCTGGAAAAGCTTTTCGCTATGATGCAGTCCTCTAGAGACGCAGTCTTCGGCTCTCCGCAGCTGTCCGCAGGGAAAGCGGCGGTTGCCGGCTTCTTTCTGCCGAAACCGCGCTTTGCAGCCTACAAGTGCGGTTCACGTCAGCGGTGCACCTAGTAGCCGCTTCTTCGCCTCCGGCAGCCGGGGAGAGCGGTTGGCTTCTGAGAGGCGAAGAACGAAACCGGCTTGTGTGCGCAGCCTTGGCACTGCTACAGGACGGTGGCTGCAGCTGCCAGCCCTTTCAGTTCACCTCTGGGATGCTTCTGGCAGGTGCTCCGGGACGACTTTCCTGCGTTTTGACTTGGTCCTGATGCAGACGAATCTGGAGAATTCTTGTTCGTACCCTGAGTTTACGAGTTGCAGAAAACTCGACGGCAGCTGCAGAAAAGAAGGGCTGTGCTGAATTGCTCGGGAAGCAAGGACATAGACAGCGCCTTGTGTTTGGGAGTGAGCAGCTGCTGGTTTTTTGCAGTTGACTTCGCTGTGCACTGAATGTCAGGTGGAGCGGTGCACTCCTCTACAACGAGCAGGGCAGCAGAAAACAGAGAGCACAGATGGCTGACAGCAGTTTGAAGCTTGCCTAGGAAAAAGCAGTGTTTTTGAGTGTTCAGCAAATATATGTTTCTGGGCAAGGGCAGGATGCGTGCACTGTGCTGGCAAGCTTTCTTCCTGCGAGACACGCTGGAAAAGCTTTTCGCTATGATGCAGTCCACTAGAGACGCAGACTTCGGCTCTCCGCAGCTGTCCGCAGGGAAAGCGGCGGTTGCCGGCTTCTTTCTGCCGAAACCGCGCTTTGCAGCCTACAAGTGCGGTTCACGTCAGCGGTGCACCTAGTAGCTGCTTCTTCGCCTCCGGCAGCCGGGGAGAGAGGTTGGCTTCTGAGAGGCGAAGAACGAAACCGGCTTGTGTGCGCAGCCTTGGCACTGCTAGAGGACGGTGGTTGCAGCTGCCAGCCCTTTCAGTTCACCTCTGGGATGCTTCTGGCAGGTGCTCCGGGACGACTTTCCTGCGTTTTGACTTGGTCCTGATGCAGACGAATCTGGAGAATTCTTGTTCGTACCCAGAGTTTACGAGTTGCAGAGATCTCGATGGCAGCTGCAGAGAAGAAGGGCTGTGCTGAATTGCTCGGGAAGCAAGGACATAGACAGCGCCTTGTGTTTGGGAGTGAGCAGCTGCTGGTTTTTTGCAGTTGACTTCGCTGTGCACTGAATGAGAAGTGGAGCTGTGCACTCTTCTACAACGAGCAGGGCAGCAGAAAACAGAGAGCACGGACGTGTGACAGCAGTTTGAAGCTTGCCTAGGAAAGAGCAGTGTTTTTGAGTGTTCAGCAAATATATGTGTCTGGGCAAGGGCGGGATGCGTGCACAGTGCTGGCAAGCTTTATCCCTGCAAAACGCGCTGGAAAAGCTTTTTGCCATGATGCAGTCCGCTTGAGACGCAGACCTCGGCTTCCCGCAGCTGTCCGCTGGAAACCGGCGGTTGCCGGCGTCTTTCTGCCGAAGCCGCGCTTTGCAGCCTACAAGTGCGGTTCACGTCAGCGGTGCACCTAGTAGCCGCTTCTTCGCCTCCGGCAGCCGGGGAGAGCGGTTGGCTTCTGAGAGGCGAAGAACGAAACCGGCTTGTGTGCGCAGCCTTGGCACTGCTAGAGGACGGTGGTTGCAGCTGCCAGCCCTTTCAGTTCACCTCTGGGATGCTTCTGGCAGGTGCTCCGGGACGACTTTCCTGCGTTTTGACTTGGTCCTGATGCAGACGAATCTGGAGAATTCTTGTTCGTACCCTGCGTTTACGAGATGCAGAGAAGAAGGGCTGCGCTGAGTTGCTCGGGAAGCAAGGACATAGCGCCTTGTGTTTGGGAGTGAGCAGCTGCTGGTTTTTTGCAATTGACTTCGCTGTGCACTGAATGAGAAGTGGAGCTGTGCACTCTTCTACAACGAGCAGGACAGCAGAAAACAGAGAGCACAGATGGCTGACCGCAGTTTGAAGCGTGCCTAAGAAAGAGTTGTGTTTTTGGAGTGTTCAGCAAATATATGTGTCTGGGCAAGGGCGGGATGCGTGCACTGTGCTGGCAAGCTCTCTCCCTGCGAGACACGCTGGAAAAGCTTTTCGCTATGATGCAGTCCTCTAGAGACGCAGTCTTCGGCTCTCCGCAGCTGTCCGCAGGGAAAGCAGCGGTTGCCGGCTTCTTTCTGCCGAAACCGCGCTTTGCAGCCTACAAGTGCGGTTCACGTCAGCGGTGCACCTAGTAGCCGCTTCTTCGCCTCCGGCAGCCGGGGAGAGCGGTTGGCTTCTGAGAGGCGAAGAACGAAACCGGCTTGTGTGCGCAGCCTTGGCACTGCTAGAGGACGGTGGTTGCAGCTGCCAGCCCTTTCAGTTCACCTCTGGGATGCTTCTGGCAGGTGCTCCGGGACGACTTTCCTGCGTTTTGACTTGGTCCTGATGCAGACGAATCTGGAGAATTCTTGTTCGTACCCTGCGTTTACGAGATGCAGAGAAGAAGGGCTGCGCCGAGTTGCTCGGGAAGCAAGGACATAGACAGCGCCTTGTGTTTGGGAGTGAGCAGCTGCTGGTTTTTTGCAATTGACTTCGCTGTGCACTGAATGTCAGGTGGAGCTGTGCACTCTTCTACACAGAGCAGGACAGCAGAAAACAGAGAGCACAGATGGCTGACAGCAGTTTGAAGCGTGCCTAAGAAAGAGTTGTGTTTTTGGAGTGTTCAGCAAAACCATGTTTCTGGGCAAGGGCGGGATGCGTGCACTGTGCTGGCAAGCTCTCTCCCTAGGAGACACGCTGGAAAAGCTTTTCGCTATGATGCAGTCCTCTAGAGACGCAGTCTTCGGCTCTCCGCAGCTGTCCTCAGGGAAAGCGGCGGTTGCCGGCTTCTTTCTGCCGAAACCGCGCTTTGCAGCCTACAAGTGCGGTTCACGTCAGCGGTGCACCTAGTAGCCGCTTCTTCGCCTCCGGCAGCCGGGGAGAGCGGTTGGCTTCTGAGAGGCGAAGAACGAAACCGGCTTGTGTGCGCAGCCTTGGCACTGCTAGAGGACGGTGGCTGCAGCTGCCAGCCCTTTCAGTTCACCTCTGGGATGCTTCTGGCAGGTGCTCCGGGACGACTTTCCTGCGTTTTGACTTGGTCCTGATGCAGACGAATCTGGAGAATTCTTGTTCGTACCCTGAGTTTACGAGTTGCAGAAAACTCGATAGCAGCTGCAGAAAAGAAGGGCTGTGCTGAATTGCTCGGGAAGCAAGGACATAGACAGCGCCTTGTGTTTGGGAGTGAGCAGCTGCTGGTTTTTTGCAGTTGACTTCGCTGTGCACTGAATGTCAGGTGGAGCTGTGCACTCTTCTACAACGAGCAGGGCAGCAGAAAACAGAGAGCACGGACGTCTGACAGCAGTTTGAAGCTTGCCTAGGAAAGAGCAGTGGTTTTGGAGTGTTCAGCAAATATATGTTTCTGGGCAAGGGCAGGATGCGTGCACTGTGCTGGCAAGCTTTCCTCCTGCGAGACACGCTGGAAAAGCTTTTCGCTATGATGCAGTCCACTAGAGACGCAGACTTCGGCTCTCCGCAGCTGTCCGCAGGGAAAGCGGCGGTTGCCGGCTTCTTTCTGCCGAAACCGCGCTTTGCAGCCTACAAGTGCGGTTCACGTCAGCGGTGCACCTAGTAGCTGCTTCTTCGCCTCCGGCAGCCGGGGAGAGAGGTTGGCTTCTGAGAGGCGAAGAACGAAACCGGCTTGTGTGCGCAGCCTTGGCACTGCTAGAGGACGGTGGTTGCAGCTGCCAGCCCTTTCAGTTCACCTCTGGGATGCTTCTGGCAGGTGCTCCGGGACGACTTTCCTGCGTTTTGACTTGGTCCTGATGCAGACGAATCTGGAGAATTCTTGTTCGTACCCTGAGTTTACGAGTTGCAGAGATCTCGATGGCAGCTGCAGAGAAGAAGGGCTGTGCTGAATTGCTCGGGAAGCAAGGACATAGACAGCGCCTTGTGTTTGGGAGTGAGCAGCTGCTGGTTTTTTGCAGTTGACTTCGCTGTGCACTGAATGAGAAGTGGAGCTGTGCACTCTTCTACAACGAGCAGGGCAGCAGAAAACAGAGAGCACGGACGTCTGACAGCAGTTTGAAGCTTGCCTAGGAAAGAGCAGTGTTTTTGAGTGTTCAGCAAATATATGTGTCTGGGCAAGGGCGGGATGCGTGCACAGTGCTGGCAAGCTTTATCCCTGCAAAACGCGCTGGAAAAGCTTTTTGCCATGATGCAGTCCGCTTGAGACGCAGACCTCGGCTTCCCGCAGCTGTCCGCTGGAAACCGGCGGTTGCCGGCGTCTTTCTGCCGAAGCCGCGCTTTGCAGCCTACAAGTGCGGTTCACGTCAGCGGTGCACCTAGTAGCCGCTTCTTCGCCTCCGGCAGCCGGGGAGAGTGGTTGGCTTCTGAGAGGCGAAGAACGAAACCGGCTTGTGTGCGCAGCCTTGGCACTGCTAGAGGACGGTGGTTGCAGCTGCCAGCCCTTTCAGTTCACCTCTTGGATGCTTCTGGCAGGTGCTCCGGGACGACTTTCCTGCGTTTTGACTTGGTCCTGATGCAGACGAATCTGGAGAATTCTTGTTCGTACCCTGCGTTTACGAGATGCAGAGAAGAAGGGCTGCGCTGAGTTGCTCGGGAAGCAAGGACATAGACAGCGCCTTGTGTTTGGGAGTGAGCAGCTGCTGGTTTTTTGCAATTGACTTCGCTGTGCACTGAATGAGAAGTGGAGCTGTGCACTCTTCTACAACGAGCAGGACAGCAGAAAACAGAGAGCACAGATGGCTGACCGCAGTTTGAAGCGTGCCTAAGAAAGAGTTGTGTTTTTGGAGTGTTCAGCAAATATATGTGTCTGGGCAAGGGCGGGATGCGTGCACTGTGCTGGCAAGCTCTCTCCCTGCGAGACACGCTGGAAAAGCTTTTCGCTATGATGCAGTCCTCTAGAGAAGCAGTCTTCGGCTCTCCGCAGCTGTCCGCAGGGAAAGCAGCGGTTGCCGGCTTCTTTCTGCCGAAGCCGCGCTTTGCAGCCTACAAGTGCGGTTCACGTCTGCAGTGCACCTAGTAGCCGCTTCTTCGCCTCCGGCAGCCGGGGAGAGCGGTTGGCTTCTGAGAGGCGAAGAACGAAACCGGCTTGTGTGCGCAGCCTTGGCACTGCTAGAAGACGGTGGTTGCAGCTGCCAGCCCTTTCAGTTCGGCTCTGGGATGCTTCTGGCAGGTGCTCCGGGACGACTTTCCTGCGTTTTGACTTGGTCCTGATGCAGACGAATCTGGAGAATTCTTGTTCGTACCCTGAGTTTACGAGTTGCAGAGATCTCGATGGCAGCTGCAGAAAAGAAGGGCTGTGCTGAATTGCTCGGGAAGCAAGGACATAGACAGCGCCTTGTGTTTGGGAGTGAGCAGCTGCTGGTTTTTTGCAGTTGACTTCGCTGTGCACTGAATGTCAGGTGGAGCGGTGCACTCCTCTACAACGAGCAGGGCAGCAGAAAACAGAGAGCACAGATGGCTGACAGCAGTTTGAAGCTTGCCTAGGAAAGAGCAGTGTTTTTGAGTGTTCAGCAAATATATGTGTCTGGGCAAGGGCGGGATGCGTGCACTGTGCTGGCAAGCTTTCTTCCTGCGAGACACGCTGGAAAAGCTTTTCGCTATGATGCAGTCCACTAGACACGCAGACTTCGGCTCTCCGCAGCTGTCCACTGGAAAGCGGCGGTTGCCGGCGTCTTTCTGCCGAAGCCGCGCTTTGCAGCCTACAAGTGCGGTTCACGTCAGCGGTGCACCTAGTAGCCGCTTCTTCGCCTCCGGCAGCCGGGGAGAGCGGTTGGCTTCTGAGAGGCGAAGAACGAAACCGGCTTGTGTGCGCAGCCTTGGCACTGCTAGAGGACGGTGGTTGCAGCTGCCAGCCCTTTCAGTTCACCTCTGGGATGCTTCTGGCAGGTGCTCCGGGACGACTTTCCTGCGTTTTGACTTGGTCCTGATGCAGACGAATCTGGAGAATTCTTGTTCGTACCCTGAGTTTACGAGTTGCAGAAAACTCGATAGCAGCTGCAGAAAAGAAGGGCTGTGCTGAATTGCTCGGGAAGCAAGGACATAGACAGCGCCTTGTGTTTGGGAGTGAGCAGCTGCTGGTTTTTTGCAGTTGACTTCGCTGTGCACTGAATGAGAAGTGGAGCTGTGCACTCTTCTACAACGAGCAGGGCAGCAGAAAACAGAGAGCACGGACGTCTGACAGCAGTTTGAAGCTTGCCTAGGAAAGAGCAGTGGTTTTGGAGTGTTCAGCAAATATATGTTTCTGGGCAAGGGCAGGATGCGTGCACTGTGCTGGCAAGCTTTCTTCCTGCGAGACACGCTGGAAAAGCTTTTCGGTATGATGCAGTCCACTAGAGACGCAGACTTCGGCTCTCCGCAGCTGTCCGCAGGGAAAGCAGCGGTTGCCGGCTTCTTTCTGCCGAAACCGCGCTTTGCAGCCTACAAGTGCGGTTCACGTCAGCGGTGCACCTAGTAGCCGCTTCTTCGCCTCCGGCAGCGGGGGAGAGCGGTTGGCTTCTGAGAGGCGAAGAACGAAACCGGCTTGTGTGCGCAGCCTTGGCACTGCTAGAGGACGGTGGTTGCAGCTGCCAGCCCTTTCAGTTCACCTCTGGGATGCTTCTGGCAGGTGCTCCAGGACGACTTTCCTGCGTTTTGACTTGGTCCTGATGCAGACGAATCTGGAGAATTCTTGTTCGTACCCTGCGTTTACGAGATGCAGAGAAGAAGGGCTGCGCTGAGTTGCTCGGGAAGCAAGGACATAGACAGCGCCTTGTGTTTGGGAGTGAGCAGCTGCTGGTTTTTTGCAATTGACTTCGCAGTGCACTGAATGTCAGGTGGAGCTGTGCACTCTTCTACAAAGAGCAGGACAGCAGAAAACAGAGAGCACAGATGGCTGACAGCAGTTTGAAGCGTGCCTAAGAAAGAGTTGTGTTTTTGGAGTGTTCAGCAAAACCATGTTTCTGGGCAAGGGCGGGATGCGTGCACTGTGGTGGTAAGCTCTCTCCCTAGGAGACACGCTGGAAAAGCTTTTCGCTATGATGCAGTCCTCTAGAGACGCAGTCTTCGGCTCTCCGCAGCTGTCCGCAGGGAAAGCGGCGGTTGCCGGCTTCTTTCTGCCGAAACCGCGCTTTGCAGCCTACAAGTGCGGTTCACGTCAGCGGTGCACCTAGTAGCCGCTTCTTCGCCTCCGGCAGCCGGGGAGAGCGGTTGGCTTCTGAGAGGCGAAGAACGAAACCGGCTTGTGTGCGCAGCCTTGGCACTGCTACAGGACGGTGGCTGCAGCTGCCAGCCCTTTCAGTTCACCTCTGGGATGCTTCTGGCAGGTGCTCCGGGACGACTTTCCTGCGTTTTGACTTGGTCCTGATGCAGACGAATCTGGAGAATTCTTGTTCGTACCCTGAGTTTACGAGTTGCAGAAAACTCGACGGCAGCTGCAGAAAAGAAGGGCTGTGCTGAATTGCTCGGGAAGCAAGGACATAGACAGCGCCTTGTGTTTGGGAGTGAGCAGCTGCTGGTTTTTTGCAGTTGACTTCGCTGTGCACTGAATGTCAGGTGGAGCGGTGCACTCCTCTACAACGAGCAGGGCAGCAGAAAACAGAGAGCACAGATGGCTGACAGCAGTTTGAAGCTTGCCTAGGAAAAAGCAGTGTTTTTGAGTGTTCAGCAAATATATGTTTCTGGGCAAGGGCAGGATGCGTGCACTGTGCTGGCAAGCTTTCTTCCTGCGAGACACGCTGGAAAAGCTTTTCGCTATGATGCAGTCCACTAGAGACGCAGACTTCGGCTCTCCGCAGCTGTCCGCAGGGAAAGCGGCGGTTGCCGGCTTCTTTCTGCCGAAACCGCGCTTTGCAGCCTACAAGTGCGGTTCACGTCAGCGGTGCACCTAGTAGCTGCTTCTTCGCCTCCGGCAGCCGGGGAGAGAGGTTGGCTTCTGAGAGGCGAAGAACGAAACCGGCTTGTGTGCGCAGCCTTGGCACTGCTAGAGGACGGTGGTTGCAGCTGCCAGCCCTTTCAGTTCACCTCTGGGATGCTTCTGGCAGGTGCTCCGGGACGACTTTCCTGCGTTTTGACTTGGTCCTGATGCAGACGAATCTGGAGAATTCTTGTTCGTACCCAGAGTTTACGAGTTGCAGAGATCTCGATGGCAGCTGCAGAGAAGAAGGGCTGTGCTGAATTGCTCGGGAAGCAAGGACATAGACAGCGCCTTGTGTTTGGGAGTGAGCAGCTGCTGGTTTTTTGCAGTTGACTTCGCTGTGCACTGAATGAGAAGTGGAGCTGTGCACTCTTCTACAACGAGCAGGGCAGCAGAAAACAGAGAGCACGGACGTGTGACAGCAGTTTGAAGCTTGCCTAGGAAAGAGCAGTGTTTTTGAGTGTTCAGCAAATATATGTGTCTGGGCAAGGGCGGGATGCGTGCACAGTGCTGGCAAGCTTTATCCCTGCAAAACGCGCTGGAAAAGCTTTTTGCCATGATGCAGTCCGCTTGAGACGCAGACCTCGGCTTCCCGCAGCTGTCCGCTGGAAACCGGCGGTTGCCGGCGTCTTTCTGCCGAAGCCGCGCTTTGCAGCCTACAAGTGCGGTTCACGTCAGCGGTGCACCTAGTAGCCGCTTCTTCGCCTCCGGCAGCCGGGGAGAGCGGTTGGCTTCTGAGAGGCGAAGAACGAAACCGGCTTGTGTGCGCAGCCTTGGCACTGCTAGAGGACGGTGGTTGCAGCTGCCAGCCCTTTCAGTTCACCTCTGGGATGCTTCTGGCAGGTGCTCCGGGACGACTTTCCTGCGTTTTGACTTGGTCCTGATGCAGACGAATCTGGAGAATTCTTGTTCGTACCCTGCGTTTACGAGATGCAGAGAAGAAGGGCTGCGCTGAGTTGCTCGGGAAGCAAGGACATAGCGCCTTGTGTTTGGGAGTGAGCAGCTGCTGGTTTTTTGCAATTGACTTCGCTGTGCACTGAATGAGAAGTGGAGCTGTGCACTCTTCTACAACGAGCAGGACAGCAGAAAACAGAGAGCACAGATGGCTGACCGCAGTTTGAAGCTTGCCTAGGAAAGAGCAGTGTTTTTGAGTGTTCAGCAAATATATGTGTCTGGGCAAGGGCGGGATGCGTGCACAGTGCTGGCAAGCTTTATCCCTGCAAAACGCGCTGGAAAAGCTTTTTGCCATGATGCAGTCCGCTTGAGACGCAGACCTCGGCTTCCCGCAGCTGTCCGCTGGAAACCGGCGGTTGCCGGCGTCTTTCTGCCGAAGCCGCGCTTTGCAGCCTACAAGTGCGGTTCACGTCAGCGGTGCACCTAGTAGCCGCTTCTTCGCCTCCGGCAGCCGGGGAGAGTGGTTGGCTTCTGAGAGGCGAAGAACGAAACCGGCTTGTGTGCGCAGCCTTGGCACTGCTAGAGGACGGTGGTTGCAGCTGCCAGCCCTTTCAGTTCACCTCTTGGATGCTTCTGGCAGGTGCTCCGGGACGACTTTCCTGCGTTTTGACTTGGTCCTGATGCAGACGAATCTGGAGAATTCTTGTTCGTACCCTGCGTTTACGAGATGCAGAGAAGAAGGGCTGCGCTGAGTTGCTCGGGAAGCAAGGACATAGACAGCGCCTTGTGTTTGGGAGTGAGCAGCTGCTGGTTTTTTGCAGTTGACTTCGCTGTGCAATGAATGCCAGGGTGAGCTGTGCACTCTTCTACAACGAGCAGGGCAGCAGAAAACGGAGAGCACGGACGTCTGACAGCAGTTTGAAGCTTGCCTAGGAAAGAGCAGTGTTTTTGGAGTGTTCAGCAAATATATGTTTCTGGGCAAGGGCGGGATGCGTGCACTGTGCTGGCAAGCTCTCTCCCTGCGAGACACGCTGGAAAAGCTTTTCGCTATGATGCAGTCCGCTAGAGACGCAGACATCGGCTCTCCGCAGCAGTCCGCAGGGAAAGCGGCGGTTGCCGGCTTCTTTCTGCCGAAGCCGCGCTTTGCAGCCTACAAGTGCGGTTCACGTCAGCGGTGCACCTAGTAGCCGCTTCTTCGCCTCCGGCAGCCGGGGAGAGCGGTTGGCTTCTGAGAGGCGAAGAACGAAACCGGCTTGTGTGCGCAGCCTTGGCACTGCTAGAGGACGGTGGTTGCAGCTGCCAGCCCTTTCAGTTCGGCTCTGGGATGCTTCTGGCAGGTGCTCCGGGACGACTTTCCTGCGTTTTGACTTGGTCCTGATGCAGACGAATCTGGAGAATTCTTGTTCGTACCCTGAGTTTACGAGTTGCAGAGATCTCGATGGCAGCTGCAGAAAAGAAGGGCTGTGCTGAATTGCTCGGGAAGCAAGGACATAGACAGCGCCTTGTGTTTGGGAGTGAGCAGCTGCTGGTTTTTTGCAATTGACTTCGCTGTGCACTGAATGTCAGGTGGAGCGGTGCACTCCTCTACAACGAGCAGGGCAGCAGAAAACAGAGAGCACAGATGGCTGACAGCAGTTTGAAGCTTGCCTAGGAAAGAGCAGTGTTTTTGGAGTGTTCAGCAAATATATGTTTCTGGGCAAGGGCAGGATGCGTGCACTGTGCTGGCAAGCTTTCTTCCTGCGAGACACGCTGGAAAAGCTTTTCGGTATGATGCAGTCCACTAGAGACGCAGACTTCGGCTCTCCGCAGCTGTCCGCAGGGAAAGCAGCGGTTGCCGGCTTCTTTCTGCCGAAGCCGTGCTTTGCAGCCTACAAGTGCGGTTCACGTCAGCGGTGCACCTAGTAGCCGCTTCTTCGCCTCCGGCAGCCGGGGAGAGCGGTTGGCTTCTGAGAGGCGAAGAACGAAACCGGCTTGTGTGCGCAGCCTTGGCACTGCTAGAGGACGGTGGCTGCAGCTGCCAGCCCTTTCAATTCACCGCTGGCATGCTTCTGGCAGGTGCTCCGGGACGACTTTCCTGCGTTTTGACTTGGTCCTGATGCAGACGAATCTGGAGAATTCTTGTTCGTACCCTGAGTTTACGAGTTGCAGAAAACTCGATATCAGCTGCAGAAAAGAAGGGCTGTGCTGAATTGCTCGGGAAGCAAGGACATAGACAGCGCCTTGTGTTTGGGAGTGAGCAGCTGCTGGTTTTTTGCAATTGACTTCGCTGTGCACTGAATGTCAGGTGGAGCTGTGCACTCTTCTACAACGAGCAGGACAGCAGAAAACAGAGAGCACAGATGGCTGACAGCAGTTTGAAGCGTGCCTAAGAAAGAGTTGTGTTTTTGGAGTGTTCAGCAAATATATGTGTCTGGGCAAGGGCGGGATGCGTGCACAGTGCTGGCAAGCTTTATCCCTGCAAGACGCGCTGGAAAAGCTTTTCGCCATGATGCAGTCCGCTTGAGACGCAGACTCCGGCTCTCCGCAGCTGTCCGCTGGAAAGCGGCGGTTGCCGGCGTCTTTCTGCCGAAGCCGCGCTTTGCAGCCTACAAGTGCGGTTCACGTCAGCGGTGCACCTAGTAGCCGCTTCTTCGCCTCCGGCAGCCGGGGAGAGCGGTTGGCTTCTGAGAGGCGAAGAACGAAACCGGCTTGTGTGCGCAGCCTTGGCACTGCTAGAGGACGGTGGTTGCAGCTGCCAGCCCTTTCAGTTCACCTCTGGGATGCTTCTGGCAGGTGCTCCGGGACGACTTTCCTGCGTTTTGACTTGGTCCTGATGCAGACGAATCTGGAGAATTCTTGTTCGTACCCTGCGTTTACGAGATGCAGAGAAGAAGGGCTGCGCTGAGTTGCTCGGGAAGCAAGGACATAGACAGCGCCTTGTGTTTGGGAGTGAGCAGCTGCTGGTTTTTTGCAATTGACTTCGCAGTGCACTGAATGTCAGGTGGAGCTGTGCACTCTTCTACAAAGAGCAGGACAGCAGAAAACAGAGAGCACAGATGGCTGACAGCAGTTTGAAGCGTGCCTAAGAAAGAGTTGTGTTTTTGGAGTGTTCAGCAAAACCATGTTTCTGGGCAAGGGCGGGATGCGTGCACTGTGGTGGTAAGCTCTCTCCCTAGGAGACACGCTGGAAAAGCTTTTCGCTATGATGCAGTCCTCTAGAGACGCAGTCTTCGGCTCTCCGCAGCTGTCCGCAGGGAAAGCGGCGGTTGCCGGCTTCTTTCTGCCGAAACCGCGCTTTGCAGCCTACAAGTGCGGTTCACGTCAGCGGTGCACCTAGTAGCCGCTTCTTCGCCTCCGGCAGCCGGGGAGAGCGGTTGGCTTCTGAGAGGCGAAGAACGAAACCGGCTTGTGTGCGCAGCCTTGGCACTGCTAGAGGACGGTGGCTGCAGCTGCCAGCCCTTTCAGTTCACCTCTGGGATGCTTCTGGCAGGTGCTCCGGGACGACTTTCCTGCGTTTTGACTTGGTCCTGATGCAGACGAATCTGGAGAATTCTTGTTCGTACCCTGAGTTTACGAGTTGCAGAAAACTCGACGGCAGCTGCAGAAAAGAAGGGCTGTGCTGAATTGCTCGGGAAGCAAGGACATAGACAGCGCCTTGTGTTTGGGAGTGAGCAGCTGCTGGTTTTTTGCAGTTGACTTCGCTGTGCACTGAATGTCAGGTGGAGCGGTGCACTCCTCTACAACGAGCAGGGCAGCAGAAAACAGAGAGCACAGATGGCTGACAGCAGTTTGAAGCTTGCCTAGGAAAAAGCAGTGTTTTTGAGTGTTCAGCAAATATATGTTTCTGGGCAAGGGCAGGATGCGTGCACTGTGCTGGCAAGCTTTCTTCCTGCGAGACACGCTGGAAAAGCTTTTCGCTATGATGCAGTCCACTAGAGACGCAGACTTCGGCTCTCCGCAGCTGTCCACTGGAAAGCGGTGGTAGCCGGCGTCTTTCTGCCGAAGCCGGGCTTTGCAGCCTACAAGTGCGGTTCACGTCAGCGGTGCACCTAGTAGCCGCTTCTTCGCCTCCGGCAGCCGGGGAGAGCGGTTGGCTTCTGAGAGGCGAAGAACGAAACCGGCTTGTGTGCGCAGCCTTGGCACTGCTAGAGGACGGTGGTTGCAGCTGCCAGCCCTTTCAGTTCACCTCTGGGATGCTTCTGGCAGGTGCTCCGGGACGACTTTCCTGCGTTTTGACTTGGTCCTGATGCAGACGAATCTGGAGAATTCTTGTTCGTACCCTGCGTTTACGAGATGCAGAGAAGAAGGGCTGCGCTGAGTTGCTCGGGAAGCAAGGACATAGACAGCGCCTTGTGTTTGGGAGTGAGCAGCTGCTGGTTTTTTGCAATTGACTTCGCAGTGCACTGAATGTCAGGTGGAGCTGTGCACTCTTCTACAAAGAGCAGGACAGCAGAAAACAGAGAGCACAGATGGCTGACAGCAGTTTGAAGCGTGCCTAAGAAAGAGTTGTGTTTTTGGAGTGTTCAGCAAAACCATGTTTCTGGGCAAGGGCGGGATGCGTGCAGTGTGCTGGCAAGCTCTCTCCTTGCGAGACACGCTGGAAAAGCTTTTCGCTATGATGCAGTCCTCTAGAGACGCAGTCTTCGGCTCTCCGCAGCTGTCCGCAGGGAAAGCGGCGGTTGCCGGCTTCTTTCTGCCGAAACCGCGCTTTGCAGCCTACAAGTGCGGTTCACGTCAGCGGTGCACCTAGTAGCCGCTTCTTCGCCTCCGGCAGTCGGGGAGAGCGGTTGGCTTCTGAGAGGCGAAGAACGAAACCGGCTTGTGTGCGCAGCCTTGGCACTGCTAGAGGACGGTGGCTGCAGCTGCCAGCCCTTTCAGTTCACCTCTGGGATGCTTCTGGCAGGTGCTCCGGGACGACTTTCCTGCGTTTTGACTTGGTCCTGATGCAGACGAATCTGGAGAATTCTTGTTCGTACCCTGAGTTTACGAGTTGCAGAAAACTCGATAGCAGCTGCAGAAAAGAAGGGCTGTGCTGAATTGCTTGGGAAGCAAGGACATAGACAGCGCCTTGTGTTTGGGAGTGAGCAGCTGCTAATTTTTTGCAGTTGACTTCGCTGTGCACTGAATGAGAAGTGGAGCTGTGCACTCTTCTACAACGAGCAGGGCAGCAGAAAACAGAGAGCACGGACGTCTGACAGCAGTTTGAAGCTTGCCTAGGAAAGAGCAGTGTTTTTGAGTGTTCAGCAAATATATGTGTCTGGGCAAGGGCGGGATGCGTGCACAGTGCTGGCAAGCTTTATCCCTGCAAGACGCGCTGGAAAAGCTTTTCGCCATGATGCAGTCCGCTTGAGACGCAGACCTCGGCTCCCCGCAGCTGTCCGCTGGAAAGCGGCGGTTGCCGGCGTCTTTCTGCCGAAGCCGCGCTTTGCAGCCTACAAGTGCGGTTCACGTCAGCGGTGCACCTAGTAGCCGCTTCTTCGCCTCCGGCAGCCGGGGAGAGCGGTTGGCTTCTGAGAGGCGAAGAACGAAACCGGCTTGTGTGCGCAGCCTTGGCACTGCTAGAGGACGGTGGTTGCAGCTGCCAGCCCTTTCAGTTCACCTCTGGGATGCTTCTGGCAGGTGCTCCGGGACGACTTTCCTGCGTTTTGACTTGGTCCTGATGCAGACGAATCTGGAGAATTCTTGTTCGTACCCTGAGTTTACGAGTTGCAGAAAACTCGATAGCAGCTGCAGAAAAGAAGGGCTGTGCTGAATTGCTCGGGAAGCAAGGACATAGACAGCGCCTTGTGTTTGGGAGTGAGCAGCTGCTGGTTTTTTGCAGTTGACTTCGCTGTGCACTGAATGAGAAGTGTAGCTGTGCACTCTTCTACAACGAGCAGGGCAGCAGAAAACAGAGAGCACGGACGTCTGACAGCAGTTTGAAGCTTGCCTAGGAAAGAGCAGTGGTTTTGGAGTGTTCAGCAAATATATGTTTCTGGGCAAGGGCAGGATGCGTGCACTGTGCTGGCAAGCTTTATTCCTGCGAGACACGCTGGAAAAGCTTTTCGCTATGATGCAGTCCACTAGAGACGCAGACTTCGGCTCTCCGCAGCTGTCCGCAGGGAAAGCAGCGGTTGCCGGCTTCTTTCTGCCGAAACCGCGCTTTGCAGCCTACAAGTGCGGTTCACGTCAGCGGTGCACCTAGTAGCCGCTTCTTCGCCTCCGGCAGCCGGAGAGAGCGGTTGGCTTCTGAGAGGCGAAGAACGAAACCGGCTTGTGTGCGCAGCCTTGGCACTGCTAGAGGACGGTGGTTGCAGCTGCCAGCCCTTTCAGTTCACCTCTGGGATGCTTCTGGCAGGTGCTCCGGGACGACTTTCCTGCGTTTTGACTTGGTCCTGATGCAGACGAATCTGGAGAATTCTTGTTCGTACCCTGAGTTTACGAGTTGCAGAAAACTCGATAGCAGCTGCAGAAAAGAAGGGCTGCGCTGAGTTGCTCGGGAAGCAAGGACATAGACAGCGCCTTGTGTTTGGGAGTGAGCAGCTGCTGTTTTTTTGCAATTGACTTCGCTGTGCACTGAATGAGAAGTGGAGCTGTGCACTCTTCTACAACGAGCAGGACAGCAGAAAACAGAGAGCACAGATGGCTGACCGCAGTTTGAAGCGTGCCTAAGAAAGAGTTGTGTTTTTGGAGTGTTCAGCAAATATATGTGTCTGGGCAAGGGCGGGATGCGTGCACAGTGCTGGCAAGCTCTCTCCCTGCGAGACACGCTGGAAAAGCTTTTCGCTATGATGCAGTCCTCTAGAGACGCAGACTTCGGCTCTCCGCAGCTGTCCGCAGGGAAAGCAGCGGTTGCCGGCTTCTTTCTGCCGAAACCGCGCTTTGCAGCCTACAAGTGCGGTTCACGTCAGCGGTGCACCTAGTAGCCGCTTCTTCGCCTCCGGCAGCCGGGGAGAGCGGTTGGCTTCTGAGAGGCGAAGAACAAAACCGGCTTGTGTGCGCAGCCTTGGCACTGCTAGAGGACGGTGGCTGCAGCTGCCAGCCCTTTCAGTTCACCTCTGGGATGCTTCTGGCAGGTGCTCCGGGACGACTTTCCTGCGTTTTGACTTGGTCCTGATGCAGACGAATCTGGAGAATTCTTGTTCGTACCCTGAGTTTACGAGTTGCAGAAAACTCGACGGCAGCTGCAGAAAAGAAGGGCTGTGCTGAATTGCTCGGGAAGCAAGGACATAGACAGCGCCTTGTGTTTGGGAGTGAGCAGCTGCTGGTTTTTTGCAGTTGACTTCGCTGTGCACTGAATGTCAGGTGGAGCTGTGCACTCTTCTACAACGAGCAGGGCAGCAGAAAACAGAGAGCACGGACGTCTGACAGCAGTTTGAAGCTTGCCTAGGAAAGAGCAGTGGTTTTGGAGTGTTCAGCAAATATATGTTTCTGGGCAAGGGCAGGAAGCGTGCACTGTGCTGGCAAGCTTTCCTCCTGCGAGACACGCTGGAAAAGCTTTTCGCTATGATGCAGTCCACTAGAGACGCAGACTTCGGCTCTCCGCAGCTGTCCGCAGGGAAAGCGGCGGTTGCCGGCTTCTTTCTGCCGAAACCGCGCTTTGCAGCCTACAAGTGCGGTTCACGTCAGCGGTGCACCTAGTAGCTGCTTCTTCGCCTCCGGCAGCCGGGGAGAGAGGTTGGCTTCTGAGAGGCGAAGAACGAAACCGGCTTGTGTGCGCAGCCTTGGCACTGCTAGAGGACGGTGGTTGCAGCTGCCAGCCCTTTCAGTTCACCTCTGGGATGCTTCTGGCAGGTGCTCCGGGACGACTTTCCTGCGTTTTGACTTGGTCCTGATGCAGACGAATCTGGAGAATTCTTGTTCGTACCCTGCGTTTACGAGATGCAGAGAAGAAGGGCTGCGCTGAGTTGCTCGGGAAGCAAGGACATAGACAGCGCCTTGTGTTTGGGAGTGAGCAGCTGCTGGTTTTTTGCAATTGACTTCGCTGTGCACTGAATGAGAAGTGGAGCTGTGCACTCTTCTACAACGAGCAGGACAGCAGAAAACAGAGAGCACAGATGGCTGACCGCAGTTTGAAGCGTGCCTAAGAAAGAGTTGTGTTTTTGGAGTGTTCAGCAAATATATGTGTCTGGGCAAGGGCGGGATGCGTGCACTGTGCTGGCAAGCTCTCTCCCTGCGAGACACGCTGGAAAAGCTTTTCGCTATGATGCAGTCCTCTAGAGACGCAGTCTTCGGCTCTCCGCAGCTGTCCGCAGGGAAAGCAGCGGTTGCCGGCTTCTTACTGCCGAAGCCGCGCTTTGCAGCCTACAAGTGCGGTTCACGTCAGCGGTGCACCTAGTAGCCGCTTCTTCGCCTCCGGCAGCCGGGGAGAGCGGTTGGCTTCTGAGAGGCGAAGAACGAAACCAGCTTGTGTGCGCTGCGTTGGCACTGCTAGAGGACGGTGGCTGCAGCTGCCAGCCCTTTCAGTTCACCTCTGGGATGCTTCTGGCAGGTGCTCCGGGACGACTTTCCTGCGTTTTGACTTGGTCCTGATGCAGACGAATCTGGAGAATTCTTGTTCGTACCCTGAGTTTACGAGTTGCAGAAAACTCGATAGCAGCTGCAGAAAAGAAGGGCTGTGCTGAATTGCTCGGGAAGCAAGGACATAGACAGCGCCTTGTGTTTGGGAGTGAGCAGCTGCTGGTTTTTTGCAGTTGACTTCGCTGTGCAATGAATGCCAGGTTGAGCTGTGCACTCTTCTACAACGAGCAGGGCAGCAGAAAACAGAGAGCACGGACGTCTGACAGCAGTTTGAAGCTTGCCTAGGAAAGAGCAGTGGTTTTGGAGTGTTCAGCAAATATATGTTTCTGGGCAAGGGCAGGATGCGTGCACTGTGCTGGCAAGCTTTCTTCCTGCGAGACACGCTGGAAAAGCTTTTCGCTATGATGCAGTCCACTAGAGACGCAGACTTCGGCTCTCCGCAGCTGTCCGCTGGAAAGCGGCGGTTGCCGGCTTCTTTCTGCCGAAGCCGTGCTTTGCAGCCTACAAGTGCGGTTCACGTCAGCGGTGCACCTAGTAGCCGCTTCTTCGCCTCCGGCAGCCGGGGAGAGCAGTTGGCTTCTGAGAGGCGAAGAACGAAACCGGCTTGTGTGCGCAGCCTTGGCACTGCTAGAGGACGGTGGTTGCAGCTGCCAGCCCTTTCAGTTCACCTCTGGGATGCTTCTGGCAGGTGCTCCGGGACGACTTTCCTGCGTTTTGACTTGGTCCTGATGCAGACGAATCTGGAGAATTCTTGTTCGTACCCTGAGTTTACGAGTTGCAGAAAACTCGATAGCAGCTGCAGAAAAGAAGGGCTGTGCTGAATTGCTCGGGAAGCAAGGACATAGACAGCGCCTTGTGTTTGGGAGTGAGCAGCTGCTGGTTTTTTGCAATTGACTTCGCTGTGCAATGAATGCCAGGGTGAGCTGTGCACTCTTCTACAACGAGCAGGACAGCAGAAAACGGAGAGCACGGACGTCTGACAGCAGTTTGAAGCTTGCCTAGGAAAGAGCAGTGTTTTTGGAGTGTTCAGCAAATATATGTTTCTGGGCAAGGGCGGGATGCGTGCACTGTGCTGGCAAGCTCTCTCCCTGCGAGACACGCTGGAAAAGCTTTTCGCTATGATGCTGTCCGCTAGAGACGCAGACATCGGCTCTCCGCAGCAGTCCGCAAGGAAAGCGGCGGTTGCCGGCTTCTTTCTGCCAAAGCCGCGCTTTGCAGCCTACAAGTGCGGTTCACGTCAGCGGTGCACCTAGTAGCCGCTTCTTCGCCTCCGGCAGCCGGGGAGAGCGGTTGGCTTCTGAGAGGCGAAGAACGAAACCGGCTTGTGTGCGCAGCCTTGGCACTGCTAGAGGACGGTGGTTGCAGCTGCCAGCCCTTTCAGTTCGGCTCTGGGATGCTTCTGGCAGGTGCTCCGGGACGACTTTCCTGCGTTTTGACTTGGTCCTGATGCAGACGAATCTGGAGAATTCTTGTTCGTACCCTGAGTTTACGAGTTGCAGAAAACTCGATAGCAGCTGCAGAAAAGAAGGGCTGTGCTGAATTGCTCGGGAAGCAAGGACATAGACAGCGCCTTGTGTTTGGGAGTGAGCAGCTGCTGGTTTTTTGCAGTTGACTTCGCTGTGCAATGAATGCCAGGTTGAGCTGTGCACTCTTCTACAACGAGCAGGGCAGCAGAAAACAGAGAGCACGGACGTCTGACAGCAGTTTGAAGCTTGCCTAGGAAAGAGCAGTGGTTTTGGAGTGTTCAGCAAATATATGTTTCTGGGCAAGGGCAGGATGCGTGCACTGTGCTGGCAAGCTTTCTTCCTGCGAGACACGCTGGAAAAGCTTTTCGCTATGATGCAGTCCACTAGAGACGCAGACTTCGGCTCTCCGCAGCTGTCCGCAGGGAAAGCAGCGGTTGCCGGCTTCTTTCTGCCGAAACCGCGCTTTGCAGCCTACAAGTGCGGTTCACGTCAGCGGTGCACCTAGTAGCCGCTTCTTCGCCTCCGGCAGCCGGGGAGAGCGGTTGGCTTCTGAGAGGCGAAGAACGAAACCGGCTTGTGTGCGCAGCCTTGGCACTGCTAGAGGACGGTGGCTGCAGCTGCCAGCCCTTTCAATTCACCGCTGGCATGCTTCTGGCAGGTGCTCCGGGACGACTTTCCTGCGTTTTGACTTGGTCCTGATGCAGACGAATCTGGAGAATTCTTGTTCGTACCCTGAGTGTACGAGTTGCAGAGATCTCGATGGCAGCTGCAGAGAAGAAGGGCTGTGCTGAATTGCTCGGGAAGCAAGGACATAGACAGCGCCTTGTGTTTGGGAGTGAGCAGCTGCTGGTTTTTTGCAATTGACTTCGCTGTGCACTGAATGTCAGGTGGAGCTGTGCACTCTTCTACAACGAGCAGGACAGCAGAAAACAGAGAGCACGGACGTCTGACAGCAGTTTGAAGCTTGCCTAGGAAAGAGCAGTGTTTTTGGAGTGTTCAGCAAATATATGTTTCTGGGCAAGGGCGGGATGCGTGCACTGTGCTGGCAAGCTTTATCCCTGCAAGACGCGCTGGAAAAGCTTTTCGCCATGATGCAGTCCGCTTGAGACGCAGACTCCGGCTCTCCGCAGCTGTCCGCTGGAAAGCGGCGGTTGCCGGCGTCTTTCTGCCGAAGCCGCGCTTTGCAGCCTACAAGTGCGGTTCACGTCAGCGGTGCACCTAGTAGCCGCTTCTTCGCCTCCGGCAGCCGGGGAGAGCGGTTGGCTTCTGAGAGGCGAAGAACGAAACCGGCTTGTGTGCGCAGCCTTGGCACTGCTAGAGGACGGTGGTTGCAGCTGCCAGCCCTTTCAGTTCACCTCTGGGATGCTTCTGGCAGGTGCTCCGGGACGACTTTCCTGCGTTTTGACTTGGTCCTGATGCAGACGAATCTGGAGAATTCTTGTTCGTACCCTGCGTTTACGAGATGCAGAGAAGAAGGGCTGCACTGAGTTGCTCGGGAAGCAAGGACATAGACAGCGCCTTGTGTTTGGGAGTGAGCAGCTGCTGGTTTTTTGCAATTGACTTCGCAGTGCACTGAATGTCAGGTGGAGCTGTGCACTCTTCTACAAAGAGCAGGACAGCAGAAAACAGAGAGCACAGATGGCTGACAGCAGTTTGAAGCGTGCCTAAGAAAGAGTTGTGTTTTTGGAGTGTTCAGCAAAACCATGTTTCTGGGCAAGGGCGGGATGCGTGCACTGTGGTGGTAAGCTCTCTCCCTAGGAGACACGCTGGAAAAGCTTTTCGCTATGATGCAGTCCTCTAGAGACGCAGTCTTCGGCTCTCCGCAGCTGTCTGCAGGGAAAGCGGCGGTTGCCGGCTTCTTTCTGCCGAAACCGCGCTTTGCAGCCTACAAGTGCGGTTCACGTCAGCGGTGCACCTAGTAGCCGCTTCTTCGCCTCCGGCAGCCGGGGAGAGCGGTTGGCTTCTGAGAGGCGAAGAACGAAACCGGCTTGTGTGCGCAGCCTTGGCACTGCTAGAGGACGGTGGCTGCAGCTGCCAGCCCTTTCAGTTCACCTCTGGGATGCTTCTGGCAGGTGCTCCGGGACGACTTTCCTGCGTTTTGACTTGGTCCTGATGCAGACGAATCTGGAGAATTCTTGTTCGTACCCTGAGTTTACGAGTTGCAGAAAACTCGACGGCAGCTGCAGAAAAGAAGGGCTGTGCTGAATTGCTCGGGAAGCAAGGACATAGACAGCGCCTTGTGTTTGGGAGTGAGCAGCTGCTGGTTTTTTGCAGTTGACTTCGCTGTGCACTGAATGTCAGGTGGAGCGGTGCAGTCCTCTACAACGAGCAGGGCAGCAGAAAACAGAGAGCACAGATGGCTGACAGCAGTTTGAAGCTTGCCTAGGAAAAAGCAGTGTTTTTGAGTGTTCAGCAAATATATGTTTCTGGGCAAGGGCAGGATGCGTGCACTGTGCTGGCAAGCTTTCTTCCTGCGAGACACGCTGGAAAAGCTTTTCGCTATGATGCAGTCCACTAGAGACGCAGACTTCGGCTCTCCGCAGCTGTCCACTGGAAAGCGGTGGTTGCCGGCGTCTTTCTGCCGAAGCCGCGCTTTGCAGCCTACAAGTGCGGTTCACGTCAGCGGTGCACCTAGTAGCCGCTTCTTCGCCTCCGGCAGCCGGGGAGAGCGGTTGGCTTCTGAGAGGCGAAGAACGAAACCGGCTTGTGTGCGCAGCCTTGGCACTGCTAGAGGACGGTGGTTGCAGCTGCCAGCCCTTTCAGTTCACCTCTGGGATGCTTCTGGCAGGTGCTCCGGGACGACTTTCCTGCGTTTTGACTTGGTCCTGATGCAGACGAATCTGGAGAATTCTTGTTCGTACCCTGAGTTTACGAGTTGCAGAAAACTCGATAGCAGCTGCAGAAAAGAAGGGCTGTGCTGAATTGCTCGGGAAGCAAGGACATAGACAGCGCCTTGTGTTTGGGAGTGAGCAGCTGCTGGTTTTTTGCAATTGACTTCGCTGTGCAATGAATGCCAGGGTGAGCTGTGCACTCTTCTACAACGAGCAGGACAGCAGAAAACGGAGAGCACGGACGTCTGACAGCAGTTTGAAGCTTGCCTAGGAAAGAGCAGTGTTTTTGGAGTGTTCAGCAAATATATGTTTCTGGGCAAGGGCGGGATGCGTGCACTGTGCTGGCAAGCTCTCTCCCTGCGAGACACGCTGGAAAAGCTTTTCGCTATGATGCTGTCCGCTAGAGACGCAGACATCGGCTCTCCGCAGCAGTCCGCAAGGAAAGCGGCGGTTGCCGGCTTCTTTCTGCCGAAGCCGCGCTTTGCAGCCTACAAGTGCGGTTCACGTCAGCGGTGCACCTAGTAGCCGCTTCTTCGCCTCCGGCAGCCGGGGAGAGCGGTTGGCTTCTGAGAGGCGAAGAACGAAACCGGCTTGTGTGCGCAGCCTTGGCACTGCTAGAGGACGGTGGTTGCAGCTGCCAGCCCTTTCAGTTCGGCTCTGGGATGCTTCTGGCAGGTGCTCCGGGACGACTTTCCTGCGTTTTGACTTGGTCCTGATGCAGACGAATCTGGAGAATTCTTGTTCGTACCCTGAGTTTACGAGTTGCAGAAAACTCGATAGCAGCTGCAGAAAAGAAGGTCTGTGCTGAATTGCTCGGGAAGCAAGGACATAGACAGCGCCTTGTGTTTGGGAGTGAGCAGCTGCTGGTTTTTTGCAGTTGACTTCGCTGTGCAATGAATGCCAGGTTGAGCTGTGCACTCTTCTACAACGAGCAGGGCAGCAGAAAACAGAGAGCACGGACGTCTGACAGCAGTTTGAAGCTTGCCTAGGAAAGAGCAGTGGTTTTGGAGTGTTCAGCAAATATATGTTTCTGGGCAAGGGCAGGATGCGTGCACTGTGCTGGCAAGCTTTCTTCCTGCGAGACACGCTGGAAAAGCTTTTCGCTATGATGCAGTCCACTAGAGACGCAGACTTCGGCTCTCCGCAGCTGTCCGCAGGGAAAGCAGCGGTTGCCGGCTTCTTTCTGCCGAAACCGCGCTTTGCAGCCTACAAGTGCGGTTCACGTCAGCGGTGCACCTAGTAGCCGCTTCTTCGCCTCCGGCAGCCGGGGAGAGCGGTTGGCTTCTGAGAGGCGAAGAACGAAACCGGCTTGTGTGCGCAGCCTTGGCACTGCTAGAGGACGGTGGCTGCAGCTGCCAGCCCTTTCAATTCACCGCTGGCATGCTTCTGGCAGGTGCTCCGGGACGACTTTCCTGCGTTTTGACTTGGTCCTGATGCAGACGAATCTGGAGAATTCTTGTTCGTACCCTGAGTGTACGAGTTGCAGAGATCTCGATGGCAGCTGCAGAGAAGAAGGGCTGTGCTGAATTGCTCGGGAAGCAAGGACATAGACAGCGCCTTGTGTTTGGGAGTGAGCAGCTGCTGGTTTTTTGCAATTGACTTCGCTGTGCACTGAATGTCAGGTGGAGCTGTGCACTCTTCTACAACGAGCAGGACAGCAGAAAACAGAGAGCACGGACGTCTGACAGCAGTTTGAAGCTTGCCTAGGAAAGAGCAGTGTTTTTGGAGTGTTCAGCAAATATATGTTTCTGGGCAAGGGCGGGATGCGTGCACTGTGCTGGCAAGCTTTATCCCTGCAAGACGCGCTGGAAAAGCTTTTCGCCATGATGCAGTCCGCTTGAGACGCAGACTCCGGCTCTCCGCAGCTGTCCGCTGGAAAGCGGCGGTTGCCGGCGTCTTTCTGCCGAAGCCGCGCTTTGCAGCCTACAAGTGCGGTTCACGTCAGCGGTGCACCTAGTAGCCGCTTCTTCGCCTCCGGCAGCCGGGGAGAGCGGTTGGCTTCTGAGAGGCGAAGAACGAAACCGGCTTGTGTGCGCAGCCTTGGCACTGCTAGAGGACGGTGGTTGCAGCTGCCAGCCCTTTCAGTTCACCTCTGGGATGCTTCTGGCAGGTGCTCCGGGACGACTTTCCTGCGTTTTGACTTGGTCCTGATGCAGACGAATCTGGAGAATTCTTGTTCGTACCCTGCGTTTACGAGATGCAGAGAAGAAGGGCTGCACTGAGTTGCTCGGGAAGCAAGGACATAGACAGCGCCTTGTGTTTGGGAGTGAGCAGCTGCTGGTTTTTTGCAATTGACTTCGCAGTGCACTGAATGTCAGGTGGAGCTGTGCACTCTTCTACAAAGAGCAGGACAGCAGAAAACAGAGAGCACAGATGGCTGACAGCAGTTTGAAGCGTGCCTAAGAAAGAGTTGTGTTTTTGGAGTGTTCAGCAAAACCATGTTTCTGGGCAAGGGCGGGATGCGTGCACTGTGGTGGTAAGCTCTCTCCCTAGGAGACACGCTGGAAAAGCTTTTCGCTATGATGCAGTCCTCTAGAGACGCAGTCTTCGGCTCTCCGCAGCTGTCTGCAGGGAAAGCGGCGGTTGCCGGCTTCTTTCTGCCGAAACCGCGCTTTGCAGCCTACAAGTGCGGTTCACGTCAGCGGTGCACCTAGTAGCCGCTTCTTCGCCTCCGGCAGCCGGGGAGAGCGGTTGGCTTCTGAGAGGCGAAGAACGAAACCGGCTTGTGTGCGCAGCCTTGGCACTGCTAGAGGACGGTGGCTGCAGCTGCCAGCCCTTTCAGTTCACCTCTGGGATGCTTCTGGCAGGTGCTCCGGGACGACTTTCCTGCGTTTTGACTTGGTCCTGATGCAGACGAATCTGGAGAATTCTTGTTCGTACCCTGAGTTTACGAGTTGCAGAAAACTCGACGGCAGCTGCAGAAAAGAAGGGCTGTGCTGAATTGCTCGGGAAGCAAGGACATAGACAGCGCCTTGTGTTTGGGAGTGAGCAGCTGCTGGTTTTTTGCAGTTGACTTCGCTGTGCACTGAATGTCAGGTGGAGCGGTGCAGTCCTCTACAACGAGCAGGGCAGCAGAAAACAGAGAGCACAGATGGCTGACAGCAGTTTGAAGCTTGCCTAGGAAAAAGCAGTGTTTTTGAGTGTTCAGCAAATATATGTTTCTGGGCAAGGGCAGGATGCGTGCACTGTGCTGGCAAGCTTTCTTCCTGCGAGACACGCTGGAAAAGCTTTTCGCTATGATGCAGTCCACTAGAGACGCAGACTTCGGCTCTCCGCAGCTGTCCACTGGAAAGCGGTGGTTGCCGGCGTCTTTCTGCCGAAGCCGCGCTTTGCAGCCTACAAGTGCGGTTCACGTCAGCGGTGCACCTAGTAGCCGCTTCTTCGCCTCCGGCAGCCGGGGAGAGCGGTTGGCTTCTGAGAGGCGAAGAACGAAACCGGCTTGTGTGCGCAGCCTTGGCACTGCTAGAGGACGGTGGCTGCAGCTGCCAGCCCTTTCAATTCACCGCTGGCATGCTTCTGGCAGGTGCTCCGGGACGACTTTCCTGCGTTTTGACTTGGTCCTGATGCAGACGAATCTGGAGAATTCTTGTTCGTACCCTGAGTTTACGAGTTGCAGAGATCTCGATGGCAGCTGCAGAAAAGAAGGGCTGTGCTGAATTGCTCGGGAAGCAAGGACATAGACAGCGCCTTGTGTTTGGGAGTGAGCAGCTGCTGGTTTTTTGCAATTGACTTCGCTGTGCAATGAATGTCAGGTGGAGCTGTGCACTCCTCTACAACGAGCAGGACAGCAGAAAACAGAGAGCACGGACGTCTGACAGCAGTTTGAAGCTTGCCTAGGAAAGAGCAGTGTTTTTGGAGTGTTCAGCAAATATATGTTTCTGGGCAAGGGCGGGATGCGTGCACTGTGCTGGCAAGCTCTCTCCCTGCGAGACACGCTGGAAAAGCTTTTCGCTATGATGCAGTCCGCTAGAGACGCAGACATCGGCTCTCCGCAGCAGTCCGCAGGGAAAGCGGCGGTTGCCGGCTTCTTTCTGCCGAAGCCGCGCTTTGCAGCCTACAAGTGCGGTTCACGTCAGCGGTGCACCTAGTAGCCGCTTCTTCGCCTCCGGCAGCCGGGGAGAGCGGTTGGCTTCTGAGAGGCGAAGAACGAAACCGGCTTGTGTGCGCAGCCTTGGCACTGCTAGAGGACGGTGGTTGCAGCTGCCAGCCCTTTCAGTTCGGCTCTGGGATGCTTCTGGCAGGTGCTCCGGGACGACTTTCCTGCGTTTTGACTTGGTCCTGATGCAGACGAATCTGGAGAATTCTTGTTCGTACCCTGAGTTTACGAGTTGCAGAGATCTCGATGGCAGCTGCAGAAAAGAAGGGCTGTGCTGAATTGCTCGGGAAGCAAGGACATAGACAGCGCCTTGTGTTTGGGAGTGAGCAGCTGCTGGTTTTTTGCAGTTGACTTCGCTGTGCACTGAATGTCAGGTGGAGCGGTGCACTCCTCTACAACGAGCAGGGCAGCAGAAAACAGAGAGCACAGATGGCTGACAGCAGTTTGAAGCTTGCCGAGGAAAGAGCAGTGTTTTTGAGTGTTCAGCAAATATATGTTTCTGGGCAAGGGCAGGATGCGTGCACTGTGCTGGCAAGCTTTCTTCCTGCGAGACACGCTGGAAAAGCTTTTCGCTATGATGCAGTCCACTAGAGACGCAGACTTCGGCTCTCCGCAGCTGTCCGCAGGGAAAGCAGCGGTTGCCGGCTTCTTTCTGCCGAAACCGCGCTTTGCAGCCTACAAGTGCGGTTCACGTCAGCGGTGCACCTAGTAGCCGCTTCTTCGCCTCCGGCAGCCGGGGAGAGCGGTTGGCTTCTGAGAGGCGAAGAACGAAACCGGCTTGTGTGCGCAGCCTTGGCACTGCTAGAGGACGGTGGCTGCAGCTGCCAGCCCTTTCAATTCACCGCTGGCATGCTTCTGGCAGGTGCTCCGGGACGACTTTCCTGCGTTTTGACTTGGTCCTGATGCAGACGAATCTGGAGAATTCTTGTTCGTACCCTGAGTGTACGAGTTGCAGAGATCTCGATGGCAGCTGCAGAGAAGAAGGGCTGTGCTGAATTGCTCGGGAAGCAAGGACATAGACAGCGCCTTGTGTTTGGGAGTGAGCAGCTGCTGGTTTTTTGCAATTGACTTCGCTGTGCACTGAATGTCAGGTGGAGCTGTGCACTCTTCTACAACGAGCAGGACAGCAGAAAACAGAGAGCACAGATGGCTGACAGCAGTTTGAAGCGTGCCTAAGAAAGAGTTGTGTTTTTGGAGTGTTCAGCAAATATATGTGTCTGGGCAAGGGCGGGATGCGTGCACAGTGCTGGCAAGCTTTATCCCTGCAAGACGCGCTGGAAAAGCTTTTCGCCATGATGCAGTCCGCTTGAGACGCAGACTCCGGCTCTCCGCAGCTGTCCGCTGGAAAGCGGCGGTTGCCGGCGTCTTTCTGCCGAAGCCGCGCTTTGCAGCCTACAAGTGCGGTTCACGTCAGCGGTGCACCTAGTAGCCGCTTCTTCGCCTCCGGCAGCCGGGGAGAGCGGTTGGCTTCTGAGAGGCGAAGAACGAAACCGGCTTGTGTGCGCAGCCTTGGCACTGCTAGAGGACGGTGGTTGCAGCTGCCAGCCCTTTCAGTTCACCTCTGGGATGCTTCTGGCAGGTGCTCCGGGACGACTTTCCTGCGTTTTGACTTGGTCCTGATGCAGACGAATCTGGAGAATTCTTGTTCGTACCCTGAGTTTACGAGTTGCAGAGATCTCGATGGCAGCTGCAGAAAAGAAGGGCTGTGCTGAATTGCTCGGGAAGCAAGGACATAGACAGCGCCTTGTGTTTGGGAGTGAGCAGCTGCTGGTTTTTTGCAGTTGACTTCGCTGTGCACTGAATGTCAGGTGGAGCGGTGCACTCCTCTACAACGAGCAGGGCAGCAGAAAACAGAGAGCACAGATGGCTGACAGCAGTTTGAAGCTTGCCTAGGAAAGAGCAGTGTTTTTGAGTGTTCAGCAAATATATGTTTCTGGGCAAGGGCAGGATGCGTGCACTGTGCTGGCAAGCTTTCTTCCTGCGAGACACGCTGGAAAAGCTTTTCGCTATGATGCAGTCCACTAGAGACGCAGACTTCGGCTCTCCGCAGCTGTCCACTGGAAAGCGGCGGTTGCCGGCGTCTTTCTGCCGAAGCCGCGCTTTGCAGCCTACAAGTGCGGTTCACGTCAGCGGTGCACCTAGTAGCCGCTTCTTCGCCTCCGGCAGCCGGGGAGAGCGGTTGGCTTCTGAGAGGCGAAGAACGAAACCGGCTTGTGTGCGCAGCCTTGGCACTGCTAGAGGACGGTGGTTGCAGCTGCCAGCCCTTTCAGTTCACCTCTGGGATGCTTCTGGCAGGTGCTCCGGGACGACTTTCCTGCGTTTTGACTTGGTCCTGATGCAGACGAATCTGGAGAATTCTTGTTCGTACCCTGAGTTTACGAGTTGCAGAAAACTCGATAGCAGCTGCAGAAAAGAAGGGCTGTGCTGAATTGCTCGGGAAGCAAGGACATAGACAGCGCCTTGTGTTTGGGAGTGAGCAGCTGCTGGTTTTTTGCAGTTGACTTCGCTGTGCAATGAATGCCAGGTTGAGCTGTGCACTCTTCTACAACGAGCAGGGCAGCAGAAAACAGAGAGCACGGACGTCTGACAGCAGTTTGAAGCTTGCCTAGGAAAGAGCAGTGTTTTTGGAGTGTTCAGCAAATATATGTTTCTGGGCAAGGGCAGGATGCGTGCACTGTGCTGGCAAGCTTTATTCCTGCGAGACACGCTGGAAAAGCTTTTCGGTATGATGCAGTCCACTAGAGACGAAGACTTCGGCTCTCCGCAGCTGTCCGCAGGGAAAGCAGCGGTTGCCGGCTTCTTTCTGCCGAAACCGCGCTTTGCAGCCTACAAGTGCGGTTCACGTCAGCGGTGCACCTAGTAGCCGCTTCTTCGCCTCCGGCAGCCGGGGAGAGCGGTTGGCTTCTGAGAGGCGAAGAACGAAACCGGCTTGTGTGCGCAGCCTTGGCACTGCTAGAGGACGGTGGCTGCAGCTGCCAGCCCTTTCAATTCACCGCTGGCATGCTTCTGGCAGGTGCTCCGGGACGACTTTCCTGCGTTTTGACTTGGTCCTGATGCAGACGAATCTGGAGAATTCTTGTTCGTACCATGCGTTTACGAGATGCAGAGAAGAAGGGCTGCACTGAGTTGCTCGGGAAGCAAGGACATAGACAGCGCCTTGTGTTTGGGAGTGAGCAGCTGCTGGTTTTTTGCAATTGACTTCGCAGTGCACTGAATGTCAGGTGGAGCTGTGCACTCTTCTACAAAGAGCAGGACAGCAGAAAACAGAGAGCACAGATGGCTGACAGCAGTTTGAAGCGTGCCTAAGAAAGAGTTGTGTTTTTGGAGTGTTCAGCAAAACCATGTTTCTGGGCAAGGGCGGGATGCGTGCACTGTGGTGGTAAGCTCTCTCCCTAGGAGACACGCTGGAAAAGCTTTTCGCTATGATGCAGTCCTCTAGAGACGCAGTCTTCGGCTCTCCGCAGCTGTCCGCAGGGAAAGCGGCGGTTGCCGGCTTCTTTCTGCCGAAACCGCGCTTTGCAGCCTACAAGTGCGGTTCACGTCAGCGGTGCACCTAGTAGCCGCTTCTTCGCCTCCGGCAGCCGGGGAGAGCGGTTGGCTTCTGAGAGGCGAAGAACGAAACCGGCTTGTGTGCGCAGCCTTGGCACTGCTAGAGGACGGTGGCTGCAGCTGCCAGCCCTTTCAGTTCACCTCTGGGATGCTTCTGGCAGGTGCTCCGGGACGACTTTCCTGCGTTTTGACTTGGTCCTGATGCAGACGAATCTGGAGAATTCTTGTTCGTACCCTGAGTTTACGAGTTGCAGAAAACTCGACGGCAGCTGCAGAAAAGAAGGGCTGTGCTGAATTGCTCGGGAAGCAAGGACATAGACAGCGCCTTGTGTTTGGGAGTGAGCAGCTGCTGGTTTTTTGCAGTTGACTTCGCTGTGCACTGAATGTCAGGTGGAGCGGTGCACTCCTCTACAACGAGCAGGACAGCAGAAAACGGAGAGCACGGACGTCTGACAGCAGTTTGAAGCTTGCCTAGGAAAGAGCAGTGTTTTTGGAGTGTTCAGCAAATATATTTTTCTTGTCAAGGGCGGGATGCGTGCACTGTGCTGGCAAGCTCTCTCCCTGCGAGACACGCTGGAAAAGCTTTTCGCTATGATGCAGTCCGCTAGAGACGCAGACATCGGCTCTCCGCAGCAGTCCGCAGGGAAAGCGGCGGTTGCCGGCTTCTTTCTGCCGAAGCCGCGCTTTGCAGCCTACAAGTGCGGTTCACGTCAGCGGTGCACCTAGTAGCCGCTTCTTCGCCTCCGGCAGCCGGGGAGAGCGGTTGGCTTCTGAGAGGCGAAGAACGAAACTTGCTTGTGTGCGCAGCCTTGGCACTGCTAGAGGACGGTGGTTGCAGCTGCCAGCCCTTTCAGTTCGGCTCTGGGATGCTTCTGGCAGGTGCTCCGGGACGACTTTCCTGCGTTTTGACTTGGTCCTGATGCAGACGAATCTGGAGAATTCTTGTTCGTACCCTGAGTTTACGAGATGCAGAGAAGAAGGGCTGCGCTGAGTTGCTCGGGAAGCAAGGACATAGACAGCGCCTTGTGTTTGGGAGTGAGCAGCTGCTGGTTTTTTGCAATTGACTTCGCAGTGCACTGAATGTCAGGTGGAGCTGTGCACTCTTCTACAAAGAGCAGGACAGCAGGAAACAGAGAGCACAGATGGCTGACAGCAGTTTGAAGCGTGCCTAAGAAAGAGTTGTGTTTTTGGAGTGTTCAGCAAAACCATGTTTCTGGGCAAGGGCGGGATGCGTGCAGTGTGCTGGCAAGCTCTCTCCCTGCGAGACACGCTGGAAAAGCTTTTCGCTATGATGCAGTCCTCTAGAGACGCAGACTTCGGCTCTCCGCAGCTGTCCGCAGGGAAAGCGGCGGTTGCCGGCGTCTTTCTGCCGAAGCCGCGCTTTGCAGCCTACAAGTGCGGTTCACGTCAGCGGTGCACCTAGTAGCCGCTTCTTCGCCTCCGGCAGCCGGGGAGAGCGGTTGGCTTCTGAGAGGCGAAGAACGAAACCGGCTTGTGTGCGCAGCCTTGGCACTGCTAGAGGACGGTGGTTGCAGCTGCCAGCCCTTTCAGTTCACCTCTGGGATGCTTCTGGCAGGTGCTCCGGGACGACTTTCCTGCGTTTTGACTTGGTCCTGATGCAGACGAATCTGGAGAATTCTTGTTCGTACCCTGAGTTTACGAGTTGCAGAAAACTCGATAGCAGCTGCAGAAAAGAAGGGCTGTGCTGAATTGCTCGGGAAGCAAGGACATAGACAGCGCCTTGTGTTTGGGAGTGAGCAGCTGCTGGTTTTTTGCAGTTGACTTCGCTGTGCACTGAATGAGAAGTGGAGCTGTGCACTCTTCTACAACGAGCAGGGCAGCAGAAAACAGAGAGCACGGACGTCTGACAGCAGTTTGAAGCTTGCCTAGGAAAGAGCAGTGTTTTTGAGTGTTCAGCAAATATATGTGTCTGGGCAAGGGCGGGATGCGTGCACAGTGCTGGCAAGCTTTATCCCTGCAAGACGCGCTGGAAAAGCTTTTCGCCATGATGCAGTCCGCTTGAGACGCAGACCTCGGCTCCCCGCAGCTGTCCGCTGGAAAGCGGCGGTTGCCGGCGTCTTTCTGCCGAAGCCGCGCTTTGCAGCCTACAAGTGCGGTTCACGTCAGCGGTGCACCTAGTAGCCGCTTCTTCGCCTCCGGCAGCCGGGGAGAGCGGTTGGCTTCTGAGAGGCGAAGAACGAAACCGGCTTGTGTGCGCAGCCTTGGCACTGCTAGAGGACGGTGGCTGCAGCTGCCAGCCCTTTCAGTTCACCTCTGGGATGCTTCTGGCAGGTGCTCCGGGACGACTTTCCTGCGTTTTGACTTGGTCCTGATGCAGACGAATCTGGAGAATTCTTGTTCGTACCCTGAGTGTACGAGTTGCAGAGATCTCGATGGCAGCTGCAGAGAAGAAGGGCTGTGCTGAATTGCTCGGGAAGGAAGGACATAGACAGCGCCTTGTGTTTGGGAGTGAGCAGCTGCTGGTTTTTTGCAATTGACTTCGCTGTGCACTGAATGTCAGGTGGAGCTGTGCACTCTTCTACAACGAGCAGGACAGCAGAAAACAGAGAGCACAGATGGCTGACAGCAGTTTGAAGCGTGCCTAAGAAAGAGTTGTGTTTTTGGAGTGTTCAGCAAATATATGTGTCTGGGCAAGGGCGGGATGCGTGCACTGTGCTGGCAAGCTTTATCCCTGCAAGACGCGCTGGAAAAGCTTTTCGCCATGATGCAGTCCGCTTGAGACGCAGACTCCGGCTCTCCGCAGCTGTCCGCTGGAAAGCGGCGGTTGCCGGCGTCTTTCTGCCGAAGCCGCGCTTTGCAGCCTACAAGTGCGGTTCACGTCAGCGGTGCACCTAGTAGCCGCTTCTTCGCCTCCGGCAGCCGGGGAGAGCGGTTGGCTTCTGAGAGGCGAAGAACGAAACCGGCTTGTGTGCCCAGCCTTGGCACTGCTAGAGGACGGTGGTTGCAGCTGCCAGCCCTTTCAGTTCACCTCTGGGATGCTTCTGGCAGGTGCTCCGGGACGACTTTCCTGCGTTTTGACTTGGTCCTGATGCAGACGAATCTGGAGAATTCTTGTTCGTACCCTGCGTTTACGAGATGCAGAGAAGAAGGGCTGCACTGAGTTGCTCGGGAAGCAAGGACATAGACAGCGCCTTGTGTTTGGGAGTGAGCAGCTGCTGGTTTTTTGCAATTGACTTCGCAGTGCACTGAATGTCAGGTGGAGCTGTGCACTCTTCTACAAAGAGCAGGACAGCAGAAAACAGAGAGCACAGATGGCTGACAGCAGTTTGAAGCGTGCCTAAGAAACAGTTGTGTTTTTGGAGTGTTCAGCAAAACCATGTTTCTGGGCAAGGGCGGGATGCGTGCACTGTGGTGGTAAGCTCTCTCCCTAGGAGACACGCTGGAAAAGCTTTTCGCTATGATGCAGTCCTCTAGAGACGCAGTCTTCGGCTCTCCGCAGCTGTCCGCAGGGAAAGCGGCGGTTGCCGGCTTCTTTCTGCCGAAACCGCGCTTTGCAGCCTACAAGTGCGGTTCACGTCAGCGGTGCACCTAGTAGCCGCTTCTTCGCCTCCGGCAGCCGGGGAGAGCGGTTGGCTTCTGAGAGGCGAAGAACGAAACCGGCTTGTGTGCGCAGCCTTGGCACTGCTAGAGGACGGTGGCTGCAGCTGCCAGCCCTTTCAGTTCACCTCTGGGATGCTTCTGGCAGGTGCTCCGGGACGACTTTCCTGCGTTTTGACTTGGTCCTGATGCAGACGAATCTGGAGAATTCTTGTTCGTACCCTGAGTTTACGAGTTGCAGAAAACTCGACGGCAGCTGCAGAAAAGAAGGGCTGTGCTGAATTGCTCGGGAAGCAAGGACATAGACAGCGCCTTGTGTTTGGGAGTGAGCAGCTGCTGGTTTTTTGCAGTTGACTTCGCTGTGCACTGAATGTCAGGTGGAGCGGTGCAGTCCTCTACAACGAGCAGGGCAGCAGAAAACAGAGAGCACAGATGGCTGACAGCAGTTTGAAGCTTGCCTAGGAAAAAGCAGTGTTTTTGAGTGTTCAGCAAATATATGTTTCTGGGCAAGGGCAGGATGCGTGCACTGTGCTGGCAAGCTTTCTTCCTGCGAGACACGCTGGAAAAGCTTTTCGCTATGATGCAGTCCACTAGAGACGCAGACTTCGGCTCTCCGCAGCTGTCCACTGGAAAGCGGTGGTTGCCGGCGTCTTTCTGCCGAAGCCGCGCTTTGCAGCCTACAAGTGCGGTTCACGTCAGCGGTGCACCTAGTAGCCGCTTCTTCGCCTCCGGCAGCCGGGGAGAGCGGTTGGCTTCTGAGAGGCGAAGAACGAAACCGGCTTGTGTGCGCAGCCTTGGCACTGCTAGAGGACGGTGGCTGCAGCTGCCAGCCCTTTCAATTCACCGCTGGCATGCTTCTGGCAGGTGCTCCGGGACGACTTTCCTGCGTTTTGACTTGGTCCTGATGCAGACGAATCTGGAGAATTCTTGTTCGTACCCTGAGTTTACGAGTTGCAGAGATCTCGATGGCAGCTGCAGAGAAGAAGGGCTGTGCTGAATTGCTCGGGAAGCAAGGACATAGACAGCGCCTTGTGTTTGGGAGTGAGCAGCTGCTGGTTTTTTGCAATTGACTTCGCTGTGCACTGAATGTCAGGTGGAGCTGTGCACTCTTCTACAACGAGCAGGACAGCAGAAAACAGAGAGCACAGATGGCTGACAGCAGTTTGAAGCGTGCCTAAGAAAGAGTTGTGTTTTTGGAGTGTTCAGCAAATATATGTGTCTGGGCAAGGGCGGGATGCGTGCACAGTGCTGGCAAGCTTTATCCCTGCAAGACGCGCTGGAAAAGCTTTTCGCCATGATGCAGTCCGCTTGAGACGCAGACTCCGGCTCTCCGCAGCTGTCCGCTGGAAAGCGGCGGTTGCCGGCGTCTTTCTGCCGAAGCCGCGCTTTGCAGCCTACAAGTGCGGTTCACGTCAGCGGTGCACCTAGTAGCCGCTTCTTCGCCTCCGGCAGCCGGGGAGAGCGGTTGGCTTCTGAGAGGCGAAGAACGAAACCGGCTTGTGTGCGCAGCCTTGGCACTGCTAGAGGACGGTGGTTGCAGCTGCCAGCCCTTTCAGTTCACCTCTGGGATGCTTCTGGCAGGTGCTCCGGGACGACTTTCCTGCGTTTTGACTTGGTCCTGATGCAGACGAATCTGGAGAATTCTTGTTCGTACCCTGCGTTTACGAGATGCAGAGAAGAAGGGCTGCGCTGAGTTGCTTGGGAAGCAAGGACATAGACAGCGCCTTGTGTTTGGGAGTGAGCAGCTGCTGGTTTTTTGCAATTGACTTCGCTGTGCACTGAATGTCAGGTGGAGCTGTGCACTCTTCTACAAAGAGCAGGACAGCAGAAAACAGAGAGCACAGATGGCTGACAGCAGTTTGAAGCGTGCCTAAGAAAGAGTTGTGTTTTTGGAGTGTTCAGCAAAACCATGTTTCTGGGCAAGGGCGGGATGCGTGCAGTGTGCTGGCAAGCTCTCTCCCTGCGAGACACGCTGGAAAAGCTTTTCGCTATGATGCAGTCCTCTAGAGACGCAGACTTCGGCTCTCCGCAGCTGTCCGCAGGGAAAGCGGCGGTTGCCGGCGTCTTTCTGCCGAAGCCGCGCTTTGCAGCCTACAAGTGCGGTTCACGTCAGCGGTGCACCTAGTAGCCGCTTCTTCGCCTCCGGCAGCCGGGGAGAGCGGTTGGCTTCTGAGAGGCGAAGAACGAAACCGGCTTGTGTGCGCAGCCTTGGCACTGCTAGAGGACGGTGGTTGCAGCTGCCAGCCCTTTCAGTTCACCTCTGGGATGCTTCTGGCAGGTGCTCCGGGACGACTTTCCTGCGTTTTGACTTGGTCCTGATGCAGACGAATCTGGAGAATTCTTGTTCGTACCCTGAGTTTACGAGTTGCAGAAAACTCGATAGCAGCTGCAGAAAAGAAGGGCTGTGCTGAATTGCTCGGGAAGCAAGGACATAGACAGCGCCTTGTGTTTGGGAGTGAGCAGCTGCTGGTTTTTTGCAGTTGACTTCGCTGTGCACTGAATGAGAAGTGTAGCTGTGCACTCTTCTACAACGAGCAGGGCAGCAGAAAACAGAGCGCACGGACGTCTGACAGCAGTTTGAAGCTTGCCTAGGAAAGAGCAGTGGTTTTGGAGTGTTCAGCAAATATATGTTTCTGGGCAAGGGCAGGATGCGTGCACTGTGCTGGCAAGCTTTATTCCTGCGAGACACGCTGGAAAAGCTTTTCGCTATGATGCAGTCCACTAGAGACGCAGACTTCGGCTCTCCGCAGCTGTCCGCAGGGAAAGCAGCGGTTGCCGGCTTCTTTCTGCCGAAACCGCGCTTTGCAGCCTACAAGTGCGGTTCACGTCAGCGGTGCACCTAGTAGCCGCTTCTTCGCCTCCGGCAGCCGGGGAGAGCGGTTGGCTTCTGAGAGGCGAAGAACGAAGGCGGCGTGTGTGCGCAGCCTTGGCACTGCTAGAGGACGGTGGTTGCAGCTGCCAGCCCTTTCAGTTCACCTCTGGGATGCTTCTGGCAGGTGCTCCGGGACGACTTTCCTGCGTTTTGACTTAGTCCTGATGCAGACGAATCTGGAGAATTCTTGTTCGTACCCTGAGTTTACGAGTTGCAGAAAACTCGATAGCAGCTGCAGAAAAGAAGGGCTGTGCTGAATTGCTCAGGAAGCAAGGACATAGACAGCGCCTTGTGTTTGGGAGTGAGCAGCTGCTGGTTTTTTGCAGTTGACTTCGCTGTGCACTGAATGAGAAGTGGAGCTGTGCACTCTTCTACAACGAGCAGGGCAGCAGAAAACAGAGAGCACGGACGTCTGACAGCAGTTTGAATCTTGCCTAGGAAAGAGCAGTGTTTTTGAGTGTTCAGCAAATATATGTGTCTGGGCAAGGGCGGGATGCGTGCACAGTGCTGGCAAGCTTTATCCCTGCGAGACGCGCTGGAAAAGCTTTTCGCCATGATGCAGTCCGCTTGAGACGCAGACCTCGGCTCCCCGCAGCTGTCCGCTGGAAAGCGGCGGTTGCCGGCGTCTTTCTGCCGAAGCCGCGCTTTGCAGCCTACAAGTGCGGTTCACGTCAGCGGTGCACCTAGTAGCCGCTTCTTCGCCTCCGGCAGCCGGGGAGAGCGGTTGGCTTCTGAGAGGCGAAGAACGAAACCGGCTTGTGTGCGCAGCCTTGGCACTGCTAGAGGACGGTGGCTGCAGCTGCCAGCCCTTTCAGTTCACCTCTGGGATGCTTCTGGCAGGTGCTCCGGGACGACTTTCCTGCGTTTTGACTTGGTCCTGATGCAGACGAATCTGGAGAATTCTTGTTCGTACCCTGAGTTTACGAGTTGCAGAAAACTCGATAGCAGCTGCAGAAAAGAAGGGCTGCGCTGAGTTGCTCGGGAAGCAAGGACATAGACAGCGCCTTGTGTTTGGGAGTGAGCAGCTGCTGTTTTTTTGCAATTGACTTCGCTGTGCACTGAATGAGAAGTGGAGCTGTGCACTCTTCTACAACGAGCAGGACAGCAGAAAACAGAGAGCACAGATGGCTGACAGCAGTTTGAAGCGTGCCTAAGAAAGAGTTGTGTTTTTGGAGTGTTCAGCAAATATATGTGTCTGGGCAAGGGCGGGATGCGTGCACTGTGCTGGCAAGCTCTCTCCCTGCGAGACACGCTGGAAAAGCTTTTCGCTATGATGCAGTCCTCTAGAGACGCAGTCTTCGGCTCTCCGCAGCTGTCCGCAGGGAAAGCAGCGGTTGCCGGCTTCTTTCTGCCGAAACCGCGCTTTGCAGCCTACAAGTGCGGTTCACGTCAGCGGTGCACCTAGTAGCCGCTTCTTCGCCTCCGGCAGCCGGGGAGAGCGGTTGGCTTCTGAGAGGCGAAGAACGAAACCGGCTTGTGTGCGCAGCCTTGGCACTGCTAGAGGACGGTGGCTGCAGCTGCCAGCCCTTTCAGTTCACCTCTGGGATGCTTCTGGCAGGTGCTCCGGGACGACTTTCCTGCGTTTTGACTTGGTCCTGATGCAGACGAATCTGGAGAATTCTTGTTCGTACCCTGAGTTTACGAGTTGCAGAAAACTCGATAGCAGCTGCAGAAAAGAAGGGCTGTGCTGAATTGCTCGGGAAGCAAGGACATAGACAGCGCCTTGTGTTTGGGAGTGAGCAGCTGCTGGTTTTTTGCAGTTGACTTCGCTGTGCACTGAATGTCAGGTGGAGCTGTGCACTCTTCTACAACGAGCAGGGCAGCAGAAAACAGAGAGCACGGACGTCTGACAGCAGTTTGAAGCTTGCCTAGGAAAGAGCAGTGGTTTTGCAGTGTTCAGCAAATATATGTTTCTGGGCAAGGGCAGGATGCGTGCACTGTGCTGGCAAGCTTTATTCCTGCGAGACACGCTGGAAAAGCTTTTCGCTATGATGCAGTCCACTAGAGACGCAGACTTCGGCTCTCCGCAGCTGTCCGCAGGGAAAGCAGCGGTTGCCGGCTTCTTTCTGCCGAAACCGCGCTTTGCAGCCTACAAGTGCGGTTCACGTCAGCGGTGCACCTAGTAGCCGCTTCTTCGCCTCCGGCAGCCGGGGAGAGCGGTTGGCTTCTGAGAGGCGAAGAACGAAACCGGCTTGTGTGCGCAGCCTTGGCACTGCTAGAGGACGGTGGTTGCAGCTGCCAGCCCTTTCAGTTCACCTCTGGGATGCTTCTGGCAGGTGCTCCGGGACGACTTTCCTGCGTTTTGACTTGGTCCTGATGCAGACGAATCTGGAGAATTCTTGTTCGTACCCTGAGTTTACGAGTTGCAGAAAACTCGATAGCAGCTGCAGAAAAGAAGGGCTGTGCTGAATTGCTCGGGAAGCAAGGACATAGACAGCGCCTTGTGTTTGGGAGTGAGCAGCTGCTGGTTTTTTGCAGTTGACTTCGCTGTGCACTGAATGTCAGGTGGAGCTGTGCACTCTTCTACAACGAGCAGGGCAGCAGAAAACAGAGAGCACGGACGTCTGACAGCAGTTTGAAGCTTGCCTAGGAAAGAGCAGTGGTTTTGGAGTGTTCAGCAAATCCATGTTTCTGGGCAAGGGCGGGATGCGTGCACTGTGCTGGCAAGCTCTCTCTTTGCGTGACAAGCTGGAAAAGCTTTTCGCTATGATGCAGTCCTCTAGAGACACAGTCTTCGGCTCTCCGCAGCTGTCCGCAGGGAAGCGGCGGTTGCCGGCGTCTTTCTGCCGAAGCCGCGCTTTGCAGCCTACAAGTGCGGTTCACGTCAGCGGTGCACCTAGTAGCCGCTTCTTCGCCTCCGGCAGCCGGGGAGAGCGGTTGGCTTCTGAGAGGCGAAGAACGAAACCGGCTTGTGTGCGCAGCCTTGGCACTGCTAGAGGACGGTGGTTGCAGCTGCCAGCCCTTTCAGTTCACCTCTGGGATGCTTCTGGCAGGTGCTCCGGGACGACTTTCCTGCGTTTTGACTTGGTCCTGATGCAGACGAATCTGGAGAATTCTTGTTCGTACCCTGAGTTTACGAGATGCAGAGAAGAAGGGCTGCGCTGAGTTGCTCGGGAAGCAAGGACATAGGCAGCGCCTTGTGTTTGGGAGTGAGCAGCTGCTGGTTTTTTGCAATTGACTTCTCTGTGCACTGAATGTCAGGTGGAGCTGTGCACTCTTCTGCAACGAGCAGGGCAGCAGAAAACAGAGAGCACAGATGGCTGACAGCAGTTTGAAGCGTGCCTAAGAAAGAGCTGTGTTTTTGGAGTGTTCAGCAAATATATGTGTCTGGGCAAGGGCGGGATGCGTGCACTGTGCTGGCAAGCTCTCTCCCTAGGAGACACGCTGGAAAAGCTTTTCGCTATGATGCAGTCCTCTAGAGACACAGTCTTCGGCTCTCTGCAGCTGTCCGCAGGGAAAGCAGCGGTTGCCGGCTTCTTTCTGCCGAAACCGCGCTTTGCAGCCTACAAGTGCGGTTCACGTCACCGGTGCACCTAGTAGCCGCTTTTTCGCCTCCGGCAGCCGGGGAGAGCGGTTGGCTTCTGAGAGGTGAAGAACGAAACCGGCTTGTGTGCGCAGCCTTGGCACTGCTAGAAGACGGTGGCTGCAGCTGCCAGCCCTTTCAATTCTCCGCTGGCATGCTTCTGGCAGGTGCTCCAGGACGACTTTCCTGCGTTTTGACTTGGTCCTGATGCAGACGAATCTGGAGAATTCTTGTTCGTACCCTGAGTGTACGAGTTGCAGAGATCTCGATGTCAGCTGCAGAAAAGAAGGGCTGTGCTGAATTGCTCGGGAAGCAAGGACATAGACAGCGCCTTGTGTTTGGGAGTGAGCAGCTGCTGGTTTTTTGCAATTGACTTCGCTGTGCACTGAATGTCAGGTGGAGCTGTGCACTCTTCTACAACGAGCAGGACAGCAGAAAACAGAGAGCACAGATGGCTGACAGCAGTTTGAAGCGTGCCTAAGAAAGAGTTGTGTTTTTGGAGTGTTCAGCAAATATATGTGTCTGGGCAAGGGCGGGATGCGTGCACTGTGCTGGCAAGCTCTCTCCCTGCGAGACACGCTGGAAAAGCTTTTCGCTATGATGCAGTCCTCTAGAGACGCAGTCTTCGGCTCTCCGCAGCTGTCCGCAGGGAAAGCAGCGGTTGCCGGCTTCTTTCTGCCGAAACCGCGCTTTGCAGCCTACAAGTGCGGTTCACGTCAGCGGTGCACCTAGTAGCCGCTTCTTCGCCTCCGGCAGCCGGGGAGAGCGGTTGGCTTCTGAGAGGCGAAGAACGAAACCAGCTTGTGTGCGCTGCCTTGGCACTGCTAGAGGCCGGTGGCTGCAGCTGCCAGCCCTTTCAGTTCACCTCTGGGATGCTTCTGGCAGGTGCTCCGGGACGACTTTCCTGCGTTTTGACTTGGTCCTGATGCAGACGAATCTGGAGAATTCTTGTTCGTACCCTGAGTTTACGAGTTGCAGAAAACTCGATATCAGCTGCAGAAAAGAAGGGCTGTGCTGAATTGCTCGGGAAGCAAGGACATAGACAGCGCCTTGTGTTTGGGAGTGAGCAGCTGCTGGTTTTTTGCAGTTGACTTCGCTGTGCAATGAATGCCAGGTTGAGCTGTGCACTCTTCTACAACGAGCAGGGCAGCAGAAAACAGAGAGCACGGACGTCTGACAGCAGTTTGAAGCTTGCCTAGGAAAGAGCAGTGGTTTTGGAGTGTTCAGCAAATATATGTTTCTGGGCAAGGGCAGGATGCGTGCACTGTGCTGGCAAGCTTTCTTCCTGCGAGACACGCTGGAAAAGCTTTTCGCTATGATGCAGTCCACTAGAGACGCAGACTTCGGCTCTCCGCAGCTGTCCGTTGGAAAGCGGCGGTTGCCGGCTTCTTTCTGCCGAAGCCGTGCTTTGCAGCCTACAAGTGCGGTTCACGTCAGCGGTGCACCTAGTAGCCGCTTCTTCGCCTCCGGCAGCCGGGGAGAGCGGTTGGCTTCTGAGAGGCGAAGAACGAAACCGGCTTGTGTGCGCAGCCTTGGCACTGCTAGAGGACGGTGGTTGCAGCTGCCAGCCCTTTCAGTTCACCTCTGGGATGCTTCTGGCAGGTGCTCCGGGACGACTTTCCTGCGTTTTGACTTGGTCCTGATGCAGACGAATCTGGAGAATTCTTGTTCGTACCCTGAGTTTACGAGTTGCAGAAAACTCGATAGCAGCTGCAGAAAAGAAGGGCTGTGCTGAATTGCTCGGGAAGCAAGGACATAGACAGCGCCTTGTGTTTGGGAGTGAGCAGCTGCTGGTTTTTTGCAGTTGACTTCGCTGTGCACTGAATGAGAAGTGTAGCTGTGCACTCTTCTACAACGAGCAGGGCAGCAGAAAACAGAGCGCACGGACGTCTGACAGCAGTTTGAAGCTTGCCTAGGAAAGAGCAGTGGTTTTGGAGTGTTCAGCAAATATATGTTTCTGGGCAAGGGCAGGATGCGTGCACTGTGCTGGCAAGCTTTATTCCTGCGAGACACGCTGGAAAAGCTTTTCGCTATGATGCAGTCCACTAGAGACGCAGACTTCGGCTCTCCGCAGCTGTCCGCAGGGAAAGCAGCGGTTGCCGGCTTCTTTCTGCCGAAACCGCGCTTTGCAGCCTACAAGTGCAGTTCACGTCAGCGGTGCACCTAGTAGCCGCTTCTTCGCCTCCGGCAGCCGGGGAGAGCGGTTGGCTTCTGAGAGGCGAAGAACGAAGGCGGCGTGTGTGCGCAGCCTTGGCACTGCTAGAGGACGGTGGTTGCAGCTGCCAGCCCTTTCAGTTCACCTCTGGGATGCTTCTGGCAGGTGCTCCGGGACGACTTTCCTGCGTTTTGACTTGGTCCTGATGCAGACGAATCTGGAGAATTCTTGTTCGTACCCTGAGTTTACGAGTTGCAGAAAACTCGATAGCAGCTGCAGAAAAGAAGGGCTGTGCTGAATTGCTCGGGAAGCAAGGACATAGACAGCGCCTTGTGTTTGGGAGTGAGCAGCTGCTGGTTTTTTGCAGTTGACTTCGCTGTGCACTGAATGAGAAGTGGAGCTGTGCACTCTTCTACAACGAGCAGGGCAGCAGAAAACAGAGAGCACGGACGTCTGACAGCAGTTTGAAGCTTGCCTAGGAAAGAGCAGTGTTTTTGAGTGTTCAGCAAATATATGTGTCTGGGCAAGGGCGGGATGCGTGCACAGTGCTGGCAAGCTTTATCCCTGCAAGACGCGCTGGAAAAGCTTTTCGCCATGATGCAGTCCGCTTGAGACGCAGACCTCGGCTCCCCGCAGCTGTCCGCTGGAAAGCGGCGGTTGCCGGCGTCTTTCTGCCGAAGCCGCGCTTTGCAGCCTACAAGTGCGGTTCACGTCAGCGGTGCACCTAGTAGCCGCTTCTTCGCCTCCGGCAGCCGGGGAGAGCGGTTGGCTTCTGAGAGGCGAAGAACGAAACCGGCTTGTGTGCGCAGCCTTGGCACTGCTAGAGGACGGTGGCTGCAGCTGCCAGCCCTTTCAGTTCACCTCTGGGATGCTTCTGGCAGGTGCTCCGGGACGACTTTCCTGCGTTTTGACTTGGTCCTGATGCAGACGAATCTGGAGAATTCTTGTTCGTACCCTGAGTTTACGAGTTGCAGAAAACTCGATAGCAGCTGCAGAAAAGAAGGGCTGCGCTGAGTTGCTCGGGAAGCAAGGACATAGACAGCGCCTTGTGTTTGGGAGTGAGCAGCTGCTGTTTTTTTGCAATTGACTTCGCTGTGCACTGAATGAGAAGTGGAGCTGTGCACTCTTCTACAACGAGCAGGACAGCAGAAAACAGAGAGCACAGATGGCTGACAGCAGTTTGAAGCGTGCCTAAGAAAGAGTTGTGTTTTTGGAGTGTTCAGCAAATATATGTGTCTGGGCAAGGGCGGGATGCGTGCACAGTGCTGGCAAGCTCTCTCCCTGCGAGACACGCTGGAAAAGCTTTTCGCTATGATGCAGTCCTCTAGAGACACAGTCTTCGGCTCTCTGCAGCTGTCCGCAGGGAAAGCAGCGGTTGCCGGCTTCTTTCTGCCGAAACCGCGCTTTGCAGCCTACAAGTGCGGTTCACGTCACCGGTGCACCTAGTAGCCGCTTTTTCGCCTCCGGCAGCCGGGGAGAGCGGTTGGCTTCTGAGAGGTGAAGAACGAAACCGGCTTGTGTGCGCAGCCTTGGCACTGCTAGAAGACGGTGGCTGCAGCTGCCAGCCCTTTCAATTCTCCGCTGGCATGCTTCTGGCAGGTGCTCCAGGACGACTTTCCTGCGTTTTGACTTGGTCCTGATGCAGACGAATCTGGAGAATTCTTGTTCGTACCCTGAGTGTACGAGTTGCAGAGATCTCGATGTCAGCTGCAGAAAAGAAGGGCTGTGCTGAATTGCTCGGGAAGCAAGGACATAGACAGCGCCTTGTGTTTGGGAGTGAGCAGCTGCTGGTTTTTTGCAATTGACTTCGCTGTGCACTGAATGAGAAGTGGAGCTGTGCACTCTTCTACAACGAGCAGGACAGCAGAAAACAGAGAGCACAGATGGCTGACCGCAGTTTGAAGCGTGCCTAAGAAAGAGTTGTGTTTTTGGAGTGTTCAGCAAATATATGTGTCTGGGCAAGGGCGGGATGCGTGCACTGTGCTGGCAAGCTCTCTCCCTGCGAGACACGCTGGAAAAGCTTTTCGCTATGATGCAGTCCTCTAGAGACGCAGTCTTCGGCTCTCCGCAGCTGTCCGCAGGGAAAGCAGCGGTTGCCGGCTTCTTTCTGCCGAAACCGCGCTTTGCAGCCTACAAGTGCGGTTCACGTCAGCGGTGCACCTAGTAGCCGCTTCTTCGCCTCCGGCAGCCGGGGAGAGCGGTTGGCTTCTGAGAGGCGAAGAACGAAACCAGCTTGTGTGCGCTGCCTTGGCACTGCTAGAGGCCGGTGGCTGCAGCTGCCAGCCCTTTCAGTTCACCTCTGGGATGCTTCTGGCAGGTGCTCCGGGACGACTTTCCTGCGTTTTGACTTGGTCCTGATGCAGACGAATCTGGAGAATTCTTGTTCGTACCCTGAGTTTACGAGTTGCAGAAAACTCGATATCAGCTGCAGAAAAGAAGGGCTGTGCTGAATTGCTCGGGAAGCAAGGACATAGACAGCGCCTTGTGTTTGGGAGTGAGCAGCTGCTGGTTTTTTGCAGTTGACTTCGCTGTGCAATGAATGCCAGGTTGAGCTGTGCACTCTTCTACAACGAGCAGGGCAGCAGAAAACAGAGAGCACGGACGTCTGACAGCAGTTTGAAGCTTGCCTAGGAAAGAGCAGTGGTTTTGGAGTGTTCAGCAAATATATGTTTCTGGGCAAGGGCAGGATGCGTGCACTGTGCTGGCAAGCTTTATTCCTGCGAGACACGCTGGAAAAGCTTTTCGCTATGATGCAGTCCACTAGAGACGCAGACTTCGGCTCTCCGCAGCTGTCCGCAGGGAAAGCAGCGGTTGCCGGCTTCTTTCTGCCGAAACCGCGCTTTGCAGCCTACAAGTGCAGTTCACGTCAGCGGTGCACCTAGTAGCCGCTTCTTCGCCTCCGGCAGCCGGGGAGAGCGGTTGGCTTCTGAGAGGCGAAGAACGAAGGCGGCGTGTGTGCGCAGCCTTGGCACTGCTAGAGGACGGTGGTTGCAGCTGCCAGCCCTTTCAGTTCACCTCTGGGATGCTTCTGGCAGGTGCTCCGGGACGACTTTCCTGCGTTTTGACTTGGTCCTGATGCAGACGAATCTGGAGAATTCTTGTTCGTACCCTGAGTTTACGAGTTGCAGAAAACTCGATAGCAGCTGCAGAAAAGAAGGGCTGTGCTGAATTGCTCGGGAAGCAAGGACATAGACAGCGCCTTGTGTTTGGGAGTGAGCAGCTGCTGGTTTTTTGCAGTTGACTTCGCTGTGCACTGAATGTCAGGTGGAGCTGTGCACTCTTCTACAACGAGCAGGGCAGCAGAAAACAGAGAGCACGGACGTCTGACAGCAGTTTGAAGCTTGCCTAGGAAAGAGCAGTGGTTTTGGAGTGTTCAGCAAATCCATGTTTCTGGGCAAGGGCGGGATGCGTGCACTGTGCTGGCAAGCTCTCTCTTTGCGTGACAAGCTGGAAAAGCTTTTCGCTATGATGCAGTCCTCTAGAGACACAGTCTTCGGCTCTCCGCAGCTGTCCGCAGGGAAGCGGCGGTTGCCGGCGTCTTTCTGCCGAAGCCGCGCTTTGCAGCCTACAAGTGCGGTTCACGTCAGCGGTGCACCTAGTAGCCGCTTCTTCGCCTCCGGCAGCCGGGGAGAGCGGTTGGCTTCTGAGAGGCGAAGAACGAAACCGGCTTGTGTGCGCAGCCTTGGCACTGCTAGAGGACGGTGGTTGCAGCTGCCAGCCCTTTCAGTTCACCTCTGGGATGCTTCTGGCAGGTGCTCCGGGACGACTTTCCTGCGTTTTGACTTGGTCCTGATGCAGACGAATCTGGAGAATTCTTGTTCGTACCCTGAGTTTACGAGATGCAGAGAAGAAGGGCTGCGCTGAGTTGCTCGGGAAGCAAGGACATAGGCAGCGCCTTGTGTTTGGGAGTGAGCAGCTGCTGGTTTTTTGCAATTGACTTCTCTGTGCACTGAATGTCAGGTGGAGCTGTGCACTCTTCTGCAACGAGCAGGGCAGCAGAAAACAGAGAGCACAGATGGCTGACAGCAGTTTGAAGCGTGCCTAAGAAAGAGCTGTGTTTTTGGAGTGTTCAGCAAATATATGTGTCTGGGCAAGGGCGGGATGCGTGCACTGTGCTGGCAAGCTCTCTCCCTAGGAGACACGCTGGAAAAGCTTTTCGCTATGATGCAGTCCTCTAGAGACACAGTCTTCGGCTCTCTGCAGCTGTCCGCAGGGAAAGCAGCGGTTGCCGGCTTCTTTCTGCCGAAACCGCGCTTTGCAGCCTACAAGTGCGGTTCACGTCACCGGTGCACCTAGTAGCCGCTTTTTCGCCTCCGGCAGCCGGGGAGAGCGGTTGGCTTCTGAGAGGTGAAGAACGAAACCGGCTTGTGTGCGCAGCCTTGGCACTGCTAGAAGACGGTGGCTGCAGCTGCCAGCCCTTTCAATTCTCCGCTGGCATGCTTCTGGCAGGTGCTCCAGGACGACTTTCCTGCGTTTTGACTTGGTCCTGATGCAGACGAATCTGGAGAATTCTTGTTCGTACCCTGAGTGTACGAGTTGCAGAGATCTCGATGTCAGCTGCAGAAAAGAAGGGCTGTGCTGAATTGCTCGGGAAGCAAGGACATAGACAGCGCCTTGTGTTTGGGAGTGAGCAGCTGCTGGTTTTTTGCAATTGACTTCGCTGTGCACTGAATGTCAGGTGGAGCTGTGCACTCTTCTACAACGAGCAGGACAGCAGAAAACAGAGAGCACAGATGGCTGACAGCAGTTTGAAGCGTGCCTAAGAAAGAGTTGTGTTTTTGGAGTGTTCAGCAAATATATGTGTCTGGGCAAGGGCGGGATGCGTGCACTGTGCTGGCAAGCTCTCTCCCTGCGAGACACGCTGGAAAAGCTTTTCGCTATGATGCAGTCCTCTAGAGACGCAGTCTTCGGCTCTCCGCAGCTGTCCGCAGGGAAAGCAGCGGTTGCCGGCTTCTTTCTGCCGAAACCGCGCTTTGCAGCCTACAAGTGCGGTTCACGTCAGCGGTGCACCTAGTAGCCGCTTCTTCGCCTCCGGCAGCCGGGGAGAGCGGTTGGCTTCTGAGAGGCGAAGAACGAAACCAGCTTGTGTGCGCTGCCTTGGCACTGCTAGAGGCCGGTGGCTGCAGCTGCCAGCCCTTTCAGTTCACCTCTGGGATGCTTCTGGCAGGTGCTCCGGGACGACTTTCCTGCGTTTTGACTTGGTCCTGATGCAGACGAATCTGGAGAATTCTTGTTCGTACCCTGAGTTTACGAGTTGCAGAAAACTCGATATCAGCTGCAGAAAAGAAGGGCTGTGCTGAATTGCTCGGGAAGCAAGGACATAGACAGCGCCTTGTGTTTGGGAGTGAGCAGCTGCTGGTTTTTTGCAGTTGACTTCGCTGTGCAATGAATGCCAGGTTGAGCTGTGCACTCTTCTACAACGAGCAGGGCAGCAGAAAACAGAGAGCACGGACGTCTGACAGCAGTTTGAAGCTTGCCTAGGAAAGAGCAGTGGTTTTGGAGTGTTCAGCAAATATATGTTTCTGGGCAAGGGCAGGATGCGTGCACTGTGCTGGCAAGCTTTCTTCCTGCGAGACACGCTGGAAAAGCTTTTCGCTATGATGCAGTCCACTAGAGACGCAGACTTCGGCTCTCCGCAGCTGTCCGTTGGAAAGCGGCGGTTGCCGGCTTCTTTCTGCCGAAGCCGTGCTTTGCAGCCTACAAGTGCGGTTCACGTCAGCGGTGCACCTAGTAGCCGCTTCTTCGCCTCCGGCAGCCGGGGAGAGCGGTTGGCTTCTGAGAGGCGAAGAACGAAACCGGCTTGTGTGCGCAGCCTTGGCACTGCTAGAGGACGGTGGTTGCAGCTGCCAGCCCTTTCAGTTCACCTCTGGGATGCTTCTGGCAGGTGCTCCGGGACGACTTTCCTGCGTTTTGACTTGGTCCTGATGCAGACGAATCTGGAGAATTCTTGTTCGTACCCTGAGTTTACGAGTTGCAGAAAACTCGATAGCAGCTGCAGAAAAGAAGGGCTGTGCTGAATTGCTCGGGAAGCAAGGACATAGACAGCGCCTTGTGTTTGGGAGTGAGCAGCTGCTGGTTTTTTGCAGTTGACTTCGCTGTGCACTGAATGAGAAGTGTAGCTGTGCACTCTTCTACAACGAGCAGGGCAGCAGAAAACAGAGCGCACGGACGTCTGACAGCAGTTTGAAGCTTGCCTAGGAAAGAGCAGTGGTTTTGGAGTGTTCAGCAAATATATGTTTCTGGGCAAGGGCAGGATGCGTGCACTGTGCTGGCAAGCTTTATTCCTGCGAGACACGCTGGAAAAGCTTTTCGCTATGATGCAGTCCACTAGAGACGCAGACTTCGGCTCTCCGCAGCTGTCCGCAGGGAAAGCAGCGGTTGCCGGCTTCTTTCTGCCGAAACCGCGCTTTGCAGCCTACAAGTGCAGTTCACGTCAGCGGTGCACCTAGTAGCCGCTTCTTCGCCTCCGGCAGCCGGGGAGAGCGGTTGGCTTCTGAGAGGCGAAGAACGAAGGCGGCGTGTGTGCGCAGCCTTGGCACTGCTAGAGGACGGTGGTTGCAGCTGCCAGCCCTTTCAGTTCACCTCTGGGATGCTTCTGGCAGGTGCTCCGGGACGACTTTCCTGCGTTTTGACTTGGTCCTGATGCAGACGAATCTGGAGAATTCTTGTTCGTACCCTGAGTTTACGAGTTGCAGAAAACTCGATAGCAGCTGCAGAAAAGAAGGGCTGTGCTGAATTGCTCGGGAAGCAAGGACATAGACAGCGCCTTGTGTTTGGGAGTGAGCAGCTGCTGGTTTTTTGCAGTTGACTTCGCTGTGCACTGAATGAGAAGTGGAGCTGTGCACTCTTCTACAACGAGCAGGGCAGCAGAAAACAGAGAGCACGGACGTCTGACAGCAGTTTGAAGCTTGCCTAGGAAAGAGCAGTGTTTTTGAGTGTTCAGCAAATATATGTGTCTGGGCAAGGGCGGGATGCGTGCACAGTGCTGGCAAGCTTTATCCCTGCAAGACGCGCTGGAAAAGCTTTTCGCCATGATGCAGTCCGCTTGAGACGCAGACCTCGGCTCCCCGCAGCTGTCCGCTGGAAAGCGGCGGTTGCCGGCGTCTTTCTGCCGAAGCCGCGCTTTGCAGCCTACAAGTGCGGTTCACGTCAGCGGTGCACCTAGTAGCCGCTTCTTCGCCTCCGGCAGCCGGGGAGAGCGGTTGGCTTCTGAGAGGCGAAGAACGAAACCGGCTTGTGTGCGCAGCCTTGGCACTGCTAGAGGACGGTGGCTGCAGCTGCCAGCCCTTTCAGTTCACCTCTGGGATGCTTCTGGCAGGTGCTCCGGGACGACTTTCCTGCGTTTTGACTTGGTCCTGATGCAGACGAATCTGGAGAATTCTTGTTCGTACCCTGAGTTTACGAGTTGCAGAAAACTCGATAGCAGCTGCAGAAAAGAAGGGCTGCGCTGAGTTGCTCGGGAAGCAAGGACATAGACAGCGCCTTGTGTTTGGGAGTGAGCAGCTGCTGTTTTTTTGCAATTGACTTCGCTGTGCACTGAATGAGAAGTGGAGCTGTGCACTCTTCTACAACGAGCAGGACAGCAGAAAACAGAGAGCACAGATGGCTGACAGCAGTTTGAAGCGTGCCTAAGAAAGAGTTGTGTTTTTGGAGTGTTCAGCAAATATATGTGTCTGGGCAAGGGCGGGATGCGTGCACAGTGCTGGCAAGCTCTCTCCCTGCGAGACACGCTGGAAAAGCTTTTCGCTATGATGCAGTCCTCTAGAGACACAGTCTTCGGCTCTCTGCAGCTGTCCGCAGGGAAAGCAGCGGTTGCCGGCTTCTTTCTGCCGAAACCGCGCTTTGCAGCCTACAAGTGCGGTTCACGTCACCGGTGCACCTAGTAGCCGCTTTTTCGCCTCCGGCAGCCGGGGAGAGCGGTTGGCTTCTGAGAGGTGAAGAACGAAACCGGCTTGTGTGCGCAGCCTTGGCACTGCTAGAAGACGGTGGCTGCAGCTGCCAGCCCTTTCAATTCTCCGCTGGCATGCTTCTGGCAGGTGCTCCAGGACGACTTTCCTGCGTTTTGACTTGGTCCTGATGCAGACGAATCTGGAGAATTCTTGTTCGTACCCTGAGTGTACGAGTTGCAGAGATCTCGATGTCAGCTGCAGAAAAGAAGGGCTGTGCTGAATTGCTCGGGAAGCAAGGACATAGACAGCGCCTTGTGTTTGGGAGTGAGCAGCTGCTGGTTTTTTGCAATTGACTTCGCTGTGCACTGAATGAGAAGTGGAGCTGTGCACTCTTCTACAACGAGCAGGACAGCAGAAAACAGAGAGCACAGATGGCTGACCGCAGTTTGAAGCGTGCCTAAGAAAGAGTTGTGTTTTTGGAGTGTTCAGCAAATATATGTGTCTGGGCAAGGGCGGGATGCGTGCACTGTGCTGGCAAGCTCTCTCCCTGCGAGACACGCTGGAAAAGCTTTTCGCTATGATGCAGTCCTCTAGAGACGCAGTCTTCGGCTCTCCGCAGCTGTCCGCAGGGAAAGCAGCGGTTGCCGGCTTCTTTCTGCCGAAACCGCGCTTTGCAGCCTACAAGTGCGGTTCACGTCAGCGGTGCACCTAGTAGCCGCTTCTTCGCCTCCGGCAGCCGGGGAGAGCGGTTGGCTTCTGAGAGGCGAAGAACGAAACCAGCTTGTGTGCGCTGCCTTGGCACTGCTAGAGGCCGGTGGCTGCAGCTGCCAGCCCTTTCAGTTCACCTCTGGGATGCTTCTGGCAGGTGCTCCGGGACGACTTTCCTGCGTTTTGACTTGGTCCTGATGCAGACGAATCTGGAGAATTCTTGTTCGTACCCTGAGTTTACGAGTTGCAGAAAACTCGATATCAGCTGCAGAAAAGAAGGGCTGTGCTGAATTGCTCGGGAAGCAAGGACATAGACAGCGCCTTGTGTTTGGGAGTGAGCAGCTGCTGGTTTTTTGCAGTTGACTTCGCTGTGCAATGAATGCCAGGTTGAGCTGTGCACTCTTCTACAACGAGCAGGGCAGCAGAAAACAGAGAGCACGGACGTCTGACAGCAGTTTGAAGCTTGCCTAGGAAAGAGCAGTGGTTTTGGAGTGTTCAGCAAATATATGTTTCTGGGCAAGGGCAGGATGCGTGCACTGTGCTGGCAAGCTTTATTCCTGCGAGACACGCTGGAAAAGCTTTTCGCTATGATGCAGTCCACTAGAGACGCAGACTTCGGCTCTCCGCAGCTGTCCGCAGGGAAAGCAGCGGTTGCCGGCTTCTTTCTGCCGAAACCGCGCTTTGCAGCCTACAAGTGCAGTTCACGTCAGCGGTGCACCTAGTAGCCGCTTCTTCGCCTCCGGCAGCCGGGGAGAGCGGTTGGCTTCTGAGAGGCGAAGAACGAAGGCGGCGTGTGTGCGCAGCCTTGGCACTGCTAGAGGACGGTGGTTGCAGCTGCCAGCCCTTTCAGTTCACCTCTGGGATGCTTCTGGCAGGTGCTCCGGGACGACTTTCCTGCGTTTTGACTTGGTCCTGATGCAGACGAATCTGGAGAATTCTTGTTCGTACCCTGAGTTTACGAGTTGCAGAAAACTCGATAGCAGCTGCAGAAAAGAAGGGCTGTGCTGAATTGCTCGGGAAGCAAGGACATAGACAGCGCCTTGTGTTTGGGAGTGAGCAGCTGCTGGTTTTTTGCAGTTGACTTCGCTGTGCACTGAATGAGAAGTGTAGCTGTGCACTCTTCTACAACGAGCAGGGCAGCAGAAAACAGAGCGCACGGACGTCTGACAGCAGTTTGAAGCTTGCCTAGGAAAGAGCAGTGGTTTTGGAGTGTTCAGCAAATATATGTTTCTGGGCAAGGGCAGGATGCGTGCACTGTGCTGGCAAGCTTTATTCCTGCGAGACACGCTGGAAAAGCTTTTCGCTATGATGCAGTCCACTAGAGACGCAGACTTCGGCTCTCCGCAGCTGTCCGCAGGGAAAGCAGCGGTTGCCGGCTTCTTTCTGCCGAAACCGCGCTTTGCAGCCTACAAGTGCAGTTCACGTCAGCGGTGCACCTAGTAGCCGCTTCTTCGCCTCCGGCAGCCGGGGAGAGCGGTTGGCTTCTGAGAGGCGAAGAACGAAGGCGGCGTGTGTGCGCAGCCTTGGCACTGCTAGAGGACGGTGGTTGCAGCTGCCAGCCCTTTCAGTTCACCTCTGGGATGCTTCTGGCAGGTGCTCCGGGACGACTTTCCTGCGTTTTGACTTGGTCCTGATGCAGACGAATCTGGAGAATTCTTGTTCGTACCCTGAGTTTACGAGTTGCAGAAAACTCGATAGCAGCTGCAGAAAAGAAGGGCTGTGCTGAATTGCTCGGGAAGCAAGGACATAGACAGCGCCTTGTGTTTGGGAGTGAGCAGCTGCTGGTTTTTTGCAGTTGACTTCGCTGTGCACTGAATGAGAAGTGGAGCTGTGCACTCTTCTACAACGAGCAGGGCAGCAGAAAACAGAGAGCACGGACGTCTGACAGCAGTTTGAAGCTTGCCTAGGAAAGAGCAGTGTTTTTGAGTGTTCAGCAAATATATGTGTCTGGGCAAGGGCGGGATGCGTGCACAGTGCTGGCAAGCTTTATCCCTGCAAGACGCGCTGGAAAAGCTTTTCGCCATGATGCAGTCCGCTTGAGACGCAGACCTCGGCTCCCCGCAGCTGTCCGCTGGAAAGCGGCGGTTGCCGGCGTCTTTCTGCCGAAGCCGCGCTTTGCAGCCTACAAGTGCGGTTCACGTCAGCGGTGCACCTAGTAGCCGCTTCTTCGCCTCCGGCAGCCGGGGAGAGCGGTTGGCTTCTGAGAGGCGAAGAACGAAACCGGCTTGTGTGCGCAGCCTTGGCACTGCTAGAGGACGGTGGCTGCAGCTGCCAGCCCTTTCAGTTCACCTCTGGGATGCTTCTGGCAGGTGCTCCGGGACGACTTTCCTGCGTTTTGACTTGGTCCTGATGCAGACGAATCTGGAGAATTCTTGTTCGTACCCTGAGTTTACGAGTTGCAGAAAACTCGATAGCAGCTGCAGAAAAGAAGGGCTGCGCTGAGTTGCTCGGGAAGCAAGGACATAGACAGCGCCTTGTGTTTGGGAGTGAGCAGCTGCTGTTTTTTTGCAATTGACTTCGCTGTGCACTGAATGAGAAGTGGAGCTGTGCACTCTTCTACAACGAGCAGGACAGCAGAAAACAGAGAGCACAGATGGCTGACAGCAGTTTGAAGCGTGCCTAAGAAAGAGTTGTGTTTTTGGAGTGTTCAGCAAATATATGTGTCTGGGCAAGGGCGGGATGCGTGCACAGTGCTGGCAAGCTCTCTCCCTGCGAGACACGCTGGAAAAGCTTTTCGCTATGATGCAGTCCTCTAGAGACACAGTCTTCGGCTCTCTGCAGCTGTCCGCAGGGAAAGCAGCGGTTGCCGGCTTCTTTCTGCCGAAACCGCGCTTTGCAGCCTACAAGTGCGGTTCACGTCACCGGTGCACCTAGTAGCCGCTTTTTCGCCTCCGGCAGCCGGGGAGAGCGGTTGGCTTCTGAGAGGTGAAGAACGAAACCGGCTTGTGTGCGCAGCCTTGGCACTGCTAGAAGACGGTGGCTGCAGCTGCCAGCCCTTTCAATTCTCCGCTGGCATGCTTCTGGCAGGTGCTCCAGGACGACTTTCCTGCGTTTTGACTTGGTCCTGATGCAGACGAATCTGGAGAATTCTTGTTCGTACCCTGAGTGTACGAGTTGCAGAGATCTCGATGTCAGCTGCAGAAAAGAAGGGCTGTGCTGAATTGCTCGGGAAGCAAGGACATAGACAGCGCCTTGTGTTTGGGAGTGAGCAGCTGCTGGTTTTTTGCAATTGACGTCGCTGTGCACTGAATGAGAAGTGGAGCTGTGCACTCTTCTACAACGAGCAGGACAGCAGAAAACAGAGAGCACAGATGGCTGACCGCAGTTTGAAGCGTGCCTAAGAAAGAGTTGTGTTTTTGGAGTGTTCAGCAAATATATGTGTCTGGGCAAGGGCGGGATGCGTGCACTGTGCTGGCAAGCTCTCTCCCTGCGAGACACGCTGGAAAAGCTTTTCGCTATGATGCAGTCCTCTAGAGACGCAGTCTTCGGCTCTCCGCAGCTGTCCGCAGGGAAAGCAGCGGTTGCCGGCTTCTTTCTGCCGAAACCGCGCTTTGCAGCCTACAAGTGCGGTTCACGTCAGCGGTGCACCTAGTAGCCGCTTCTTCGCCTCCGGCAGCCGGGGAGAGCGGTTGGCTTCTGAGAGGCGAAGAACGAAACCAGCTTGTGTGCGCTGCCTTGGCACTGCTAGAGGCCGGTGGCTGCAGCTGCCAGCCCTTTCAGTTCACCTCTGGGATGCTTCTGGCAGGTGCTCCGGGACGACTTTCCTGCGTTTTGACTTGGTCCTGATGCAGACGAATCTGGAGAATTCTTGTTCGTACCCTGAGTTTACGAGTTGCAGAAAACTCGATATCAGCTGCAGAAAAGAAGGGCTGTGCTGAATTGCTCGGGAAGCAAGGACATAGACAGCGCCTTGTGTTTGGGAGTGAGCAGCTGCTGGTTTTTTGCAGTTGACTTCGCTGTGCAATGAATGCCAGGTTGAGCTGTGCACTCTTCTACAACGAGCAGGGCAGCAGAAAACAGAGAGCACGGACGTCTGACAGCAGTTTGAAGCTTGCCTAGGAAAGAGCAGTGGTTTTGGAGTGTTCAGCAAATATATGTTTCTGGGCAAGGGCAGGATGCGTGCACTGTGCTGGCAAGCTTTATTCCTGCGAGACACGCTGGAAAAGCTTTTCGCTATGATGCAGTCCACTAGAGACGCAGACTTCGGCTCTCCGCAGCTGTCCGCAGGGAAAGCAGCGGTTGCCGGCTTCTTTCTGCCGAAACCGCGCTTTGCAGCCTACAAGTGCAGTTCACGTCAGCGGTGCACCTAGTAGCCGCTTCTTCGCCTCCGGCAGCCGGGGAGAGCGGTTGGCTTCTGAGAGGCGAAGAACGAAGGCGGCGTGTGTGCGCAGCCTTGGCACTGCTAGAGGACGGTGGTTGCAGCTGCCAGCCCTTTCAGTTCACCTCTGGGATGCTTCTGGCAGGTGCTCCGGGACGACTTTCCTGCGTTTTGACTTGGTCCTGATGCAGACGAATCTGGAGAATTCTTGTTCGTACCCTGAGTTTACGAGTTGCAGAAAACTCGATAGCAGCTGCAGAAAAGAAGGGCTGTGCTGAATTGCTCGGGAAGCAAGGACATAGACAGCGCCTTGTGTTTGGGAGTGAGCAGCTGCTGGTTTTTTGCAGTTGACTTCGCTGTGCACTGAATGAGAAGTGGAGCTGTGCACTCTTCTACAACGAGCAGGGCAGCAGAAAACAGAGAGCACGGACGTCTGACAGCAGTTTGAAGCTTGCCTAGGAAAGAGCAGTGTTTTTGAGTGTTCAGCAAATATATGTGTCTGGGCAAGGGCGGGATGCGTGCACAGTGCTGGCAAGCTTTATCCCTGCAAGACGCGCTGGAAAAGCTTTTCGCCATGATGCAGTCCGCTTGAGACGCAGACCTCGGCTCCCCGCAGCTGTCCGCTGGAAAGCGGCGGTTGCCGGCGTCTTTCTGCCGAAGCCGCGCTTTGCAGCCTACAAGTGCGGTTCACGTCAGCGGTGCACCTAGTAGCCGCTTCTTCGCCTCCGGCAGCCGGGGAGAGCGGTTGGCTTCTGAGAGGCGAAGAACGAAACCGGCTTGTGTGCGCAGCCTTGGCACTGCTAGAGGACGGTGGCTGCAGCTGCCAGCCCTTTCAGTTCACCTCTGGGATGCTTCTGGCAGGTGCTCCGGGACGACTTTCCTGCGTTTTGACTTGGTCCTGATGCAGACGAATCTGGAGAATTCTTGTTCGTACCCTGAGTTTACGAGTTGCAGAAAACTCGATAGCAGCTGCAGAAAAGAAGGGCTGCGCTGAGTTGCTCGGGAAGCAAGGACATAGACAGCGCCTTGTGTTTGGGAGTGAGCAGCTGCTGTTTTTTTGCAATTGACTTCGCTGTGCACTGAATGAGAAGTGGAGCTGTGCACTCTTCTACAACGAGCAGGACAGCAGAAAACAGAGAGCACAGATGGCTGACCGCAGTTTGAAGCGTGCCTAAGAAAGAGTTGTGTTTTTGGAGTGTTCAGCAAATATATGTGTCTGGGCAAGGGCGGGATGCGTGCACAGTGCTGGCAAGCTCTCTCCCTGCGAGACACGCTGGAAAAGCTTTTCGCTATGATGCAGTCCTCTAGAGACACAGTCTTCGGCTCTCTGCAGCTGTCCGCAGGGAAAGCAGCGGTTGCCGGCTTCTTTCTGCCGAAACCGCGCTTTGCAGCCTACAAGTGCGGTTCACGTCACCGGTGCACCTAGTAGCCGCTTTTTCGCCTCCGGCAGCCGGGGAGAGCGGTTGGCTTCTGAGAGGTGAAGAACGAAACCGGCTTGTGTGCGCAGCCTTGGCACTGCTAGAAGACGGTGGCTGCAGCTGCCAGCCCTTTCAATTCTCCGCTGGCATGCTTCTGGCAGGTGCTCCAGGACGACTTTCCTGCGTTTTGACTTGGTCCTGATGCAGACGAATCTGGAGAATTCTTGTTCGTACCCTGAGTGTACGAGTTGCAGAGATCTCGATGTCAGCTGCAGAAAAGAAGGGCTGTGCTGAATTGCTCGGGAAGCAAGGACATAGACAGCGCCTTGTGTTTGGGAGTGAGCAGCTGCTGGTTTTTTGCAATTGACTTCGCTGTGCACTGAATGAGAAGTGGAGCTGTGCACTCTTCTACAACGAGCAGGACAGCAGAAAACAGAGAGCACAGATGGCTGACCGCAGTTTGAAGCGTGCCTAAGAAAGAGTTGTGTTTTTGGAGTGTTCAGCAAATATATGTGTCTGGGCAAGGGCGGGATGCGTGCACTGTGCTGGCAAGCTCTCTCCCTGCGAGACACGCTGGAAAAGCTTTTCGCTATGATGCAGTCCTCTAGAGACGCAGTCTTCGGCTCTCCGCAGCTGTCCGCAGGGAAAGCAGCGGTTGCCGGCTTCTTTCTGCCGAAACCGCGCTTTGCAGCCTACAAGTGCGGTTCACGTCAGCGGTGCACCTAGTAGCCGCTTCTTCGCCTCCGGCAGCCGGGGAGAGCGGTTGGCTTCTGAGAGGCGAAGAACGAAACCAGCTTGTGTGCGCTGCCTTGGCACTGCTAGAGGCCGGTGGCTGCAGCTGCCAGCCCTTTCAGTTCACCTCTGGGATGCTTCTGGCAGGTGCTCCGGGACGACTTTCCTGCGTTTTGACTTGGTCCTGATGCAGACGAATCTGGAGAATTCTTGTTCGTACCCTGAGTTTACGAGTTGCAGAAAACTCGATATCAGCTGCAGAAAAGAAGGGCTGTGCTGAATTGCTCGGGAAGCAAGGACATAGACAGCGCCTTGTGTTTGGGAGTGAGCAGCTGCTGGTTTTTTGCAGTTGACTTCGCTGTGCAATGAATGCCAGGTTGAGCTGTGCACTCTTCTACAACGAGCAGGGCAGCAGAAAACAGAGAGCACGGACGTCTGACAGCAGTTTGAAGCTTGCCTAGGAAAGAGCAGTGGTTTTGGAGTGTTCAGCAAATATATGTTTCTGGGCAAGGGCAGGATGCGTGCACTGTGCTGGCAAGCTTTCTTCCTGCGAGACACGCTGGAAAAGCTTTTCGCTATGATGCAGTCCACTAGAGACGCAGACTTCGGCTCTCCGCAGCTGTCCGTTGGAAAGCGGCGGTTGCCGGCTTCTTTCTGCCGAAGCCGTGCTTTGCAGCCTACAAGTGCGGTTCACGTCAGCGGTGCACCTAGTAGCCGCTTCTTCGCCTCCGGCAGCCGGGGAGAGCGGTTGGCTTCTGAGAGGCGAAGAACGAAACCGGCTTGTGTGCGCAGCCTTGGCACTGCTAGAGGACGGTGGTTGCAGCTGCCAGCCCTTTCAGTTCACCTCTGGGATGCTTCTGGCAGGTGCTCCGGGACGACTTTCCTGCGTTTTGACTTGGTCCTGATGCAGACGAATCTGGAGAATTCTTGTTCGTACCCTGAGTTTACGAGTTGCAGAAAACTCGATAGCAGCTGCAGAAAAGAAGGGCTGTGCTGAATTGCTCGGGAAGCAAGGACATAGACAGCGCCTTGTGTTTGGGAGTGAGCAGCTGCTGGTTTTTTGCAGTTGACTTCGCTGTGCACTGAATGAGAAGTGTAGCTGTGCACTCTTCTACAACGAGCAGGGCAGCAGAAAACAGAGCGCACGGACGTCTGACAGCAGTTTGAAGCTTGCCTAGGAAAGAGCAGTGGTTTTGGAGTGTTCAGCAAATATATGTTTCTGGGCAAGGGCAGGATGCGTGCACTGTGCTGGCAAGCTTTATTCCTGCGAGACACGCTGGAAAAGCTTTTCGCTATGATGCAGTCCACTAGAGACGCAGACTTCGGCTCTCCGCAGCTGTCCGCAGGGAAAGCAGCGGTTGCCGGCTTCTTTCTGCCGAAACCGCGCTTTGCAGCCTACAAGTGCGGTTCACGTCAGCGGTGCACCTAGTAGCCGCTTCTTCGCCTCCGGCAGCCGGGGAGAGCGGTTGGCTTCTGAGAGGCGAAGAACGAAGGCGGCGTGTGTGCGCAGCCTTGGCACTGCTAGAGGACGGTGGTTGCAGCTGCCAGCCCTTTCAGTTCACCTCTGGGATGCTTCTGGCAGGTGCTCCGGGATGACTTTCCTGCGTTTTGACTTGGTCCTGATGCAGACGAATCTGGAGAATTCTTGTTCGTACCCTGAGTTTACGAGTTGCAGAAAACTCGATAGCAGCTGCAGAAAAGAAGGGCTGTGCTGAATTGCTCGGGAAGCAAGGACATAGACAGCGCCTTGTGTTTGGGAGTGAGCAGCTGCTGGTTTTTTGCAGTTGACTTCGCTGTGCACTGAATGAGAAGTGGAGCTGTGCACTCTTCTACAACGAGCAGGGCAGCAGAAAACAGAGAGCACGGACGTCTGACAGCAGTTTGAAGCTTGCCTAGGAAAGAGCAGTGTTTTTGAGTGTTCAGCAAATATATGTGTCTGGGCAAGGGCGGGATGCGTGCACAGTGCTGGCAAGCTTTATCCCTGCAAGACGCGCTGGAAAAGCTTTTCGCTATGATGCAGTCCGCTTGAGACGCAGACTCCGGCTCCCCGCAGCTGTCCGCTGGAAAGCGGCGGTTGCCGGCGTCTTTCTGCCGAAGCCGCGCTTTGCAGCCTACAAGTGCGGTTCACGTCAGCGGTGCACCTAGTAGCCGCTTCTTCGCCTCCGGCAGCCGGGGAGAGCGGTTGGCTTCTGAGAGGCGAAGAACGAAACCGGCTTGTGTGCGCAGCCTTGGCACTGCTAGAGGACGGTGGCTGCAGCTGCCAGCCCTTTCAGTTCACCTCTGGGATGCTTCTGGCAGGTGCTCCGGGACGACTTTCCTGCGTTTTGACTTGGTCCTGATGCAGACGAATCTGGAGAATTCTTGTTCGTACCCTGAGTTTACGAGTTGCAGAAAACTCGATAGCAGCTGCAGAAAAGAAGGGCTGCGCTGAGTTGCTCGGGAAGCAAGGACATAGACAGCGCCTTGTGTTTGGGAGTGAGCAGCTGCTGTTTTTTTGCAATTGACTTCGCTGTGCACTGAATGAGAAGTGGAGCTGTGCACTCTTCTACAACGAGCAGGACAGCAGAAAACAGAGAGCACAGATGGCTGACAGCAGTTTGAAGCGTGCCTAAGAAAGAGTTGTGTTTTTGGAGTGTTCAGCAAATATATGTGTCTGGGCAAGGGCGGGATGCGTGCACAGTGCTGGCAAGCTCTCTCCCTGCGAGACACGCTGGAAAAGCTTTTCGCTATGATGCAGTCCTCTAGAGACACAGTCTTCGGCTCTCTGCAGCTGTCCGCAGGGAAAGCAGCGGTTGCCGGCTTCTTTCTGCCGAAACCGCGCTTTGCAGCCTACAAGTGCGGTTCACGTCACCGGTGCACCTAGTAGCCGCTTTTTCGCCTCCGGCAGCCGGGGAGAGCGGTTGGCTTCTGAGAGGTGAAGAACGAAACCGGCTTGTGTGCGCAGCCTTGGCACTGCTAGAAGACGGTGGCTGCAGCTGCCAGCCCTTTCAATTCTCCGCTGGCATGCTTCTGGCAGGTGCTCCAGGACGACTTTCCTGCGTTTTGACTTGGTCCTGATGCAGACGAATCTGGAGAATTCTTGTTCGTACCCTGAGTGTACGAGTTGCAGAGATCTCGATGTCAGCTGCAGAAAAGAAGCGCTGTGCTGAATTGCTCGGGAAGCAAGGACATAGACAGCGCCTTGTGTTTGGGAGTGAGCAGCTGCTGGTTTTTTGCAATTGACTTCGCTGTGCACTGAATGTCAGGTGGAGCTGTGCACTCTTCTACAACGAGCAGGACAGCAGAAAACAGAGAGCACAGATGGCTGACCGCAGTTTGAAGCGTGCCTAAGAAAGAGTTGTGTTTTTGGAGTGTTCAGCAAATATATGTGTCTGGGCAAGGGCGGGATGCGTGCACTGTGCTGGCAAGCTCTCTCCCTGCGAGACACGCTGGAAAAGCTTTTCGCTATGATGCAGTCCACTAGAGACGCAGACTTCGGCTCTCCGCAGCTGTCCGCAGGGAAAGCAGCGGTTGCCGGCTTCTTTCTGCCGAAACCGCGCTTTGCAGCCTACAAGTGCGGTTCACGTCAGCGGTGCACCTAGTAGCCGCTTCTTCGCCTCCGGCAGCCGGGGAGAGCGGTTGGCTTCTGAGAGGCGAAGAACGAAACCAGCTTGTGTGCGCTGCCTTGGCACTGCTAGAGGCCGGTGGCTGCAGCTGCCAGCCCTTTCAGTTCACCTCTGGGATGCTTCTGGCAGGTGCTCCGGGACGACTTTCCTGCGTTTTGACTTGGTCCTGATGCAGACGAATCTGGAGAATTCTTGTTCGTACCCTGAGTTTACGAGTTGCAGAAAACTCGATAGCAGCTGCAGAAAAGAAGGGCTGTGCTGAATTGCTCGGGAAGCAAGGACATAGACAGCGCCTTGTGTTTGGGAGTGAGCAGCTGCTGGTTTTTTGCAGTTGACTTCGCTGTGCAATGAATGCCAGGTTGAGCTGTGCACTCTTCTACAACGAGCAGGGCAGCAGAAAACAGAGAGCACGGACGTCTGACAGCAGTTTGAAGCTTGCCTAGGAAAGAGCAGTGGTTTTGGAGTGTTCAGCAAATATATGTTTCTGGGCAAGGGCAGGATGCGTGCACTGTGCTGGCAAGCTTTCTTCCTGCGAGACACGCTGGAAAAGCTTTTCGCTATGATGCAGTCCACTAGAGACGCAGACTTCGGCTCTCCGCAGCTGTCCGTTGGAAAGCGGCGGTTGCCGGCTTCTTTCTGCCGAAGCCGTGCTTTGCAGCCTACAAGTGCGGTTCACGTCAGCGGTGCACCTAGTAGCCGCTTCTTCGCCTCCGGCAGCCGGGGAGAGCAGTTGGCTTCTGAGAGGCGAAGAACGAAACCGGCTTGTGTGCGCAGCCTTGGCACTGCTAGAGGACGGTGGTTGCAGCTGCCAGCCCTTTCAGTTCACCTCTGGGATGCTTCTGGCAGGTGCTCCGGGACGACTTTCCTGCGTTTTGACTTGGTCCTGATGCAGACGAATCTGGAGAATTCTTGTTCGTACCCTGAGTTTACGAGTTGCAGAAAACTCGATAGCAGCTGCAGAAAAGAAGGGCTGTGCTGAATTGCTCGGGAAGCAAGGACATAGACAGCGCCTTGTGTTTGGGAGTGAGCAGCTGCTGGTTTTTTGCAGTTGACTTCGCTGTGCACTGAATGAGAAGTGGAGCTGTGCACTCTTCTACAACGAGCAGGGCAGCAGAAAACAGAGAGCACGGACGTCTGACAGCAGTTTGAAGCTTGCCTAGGAAAGAGCAGTGTTTTTGAGTGTTCAGCAAATATATGTGTCTGGGCAAGGGCGGGATGCGTGCACAGTGCTGGCAAGCTTTATCCCTGCATGACGCGCTGGAAAAGCTTTTCGCCATGATGCAGTCCGCTTGAGACGCAGACTCCGGCTCCCCGCAGCTGTCCGCTGGAAAGCGGCGGTTGCCGGCGTCTTTCTGCCGAAGCCGCGCTTTGCAGCCTACAAGTGCGGTTCACGTCAGCGGTGCACCTAGTAGCCGCTTCTTCGCCTCCGGCAGCCGGGGAGAGCGGTTGGCTTCTGAGAGGCGAAGAACGAAACCGGCTTGTGTGCGCAGCCTTGGCACTGCTAGAGGACGGTGGCTGCAGCTGCCAGCCCTTTCAGTTCACCTCTGGGATGCTTCTGGCAGGTGCTCCGGGACGACTTTCCTGCGTTTTGACTTGGTCCTGATGCAGACGAATCTGGAGAATTCTTGTTCGTACCCTGAGTTTACGAGTTGCAGAAAACTCGATAGCAGCTGCAGAAAAGAAGGGCTGCGCTGAGTTGCTCGGGAAGCAAGGACATAGACAGCGCCTTGTGTTTGGGAGTGAGCAGCTGCTGTTTTTTTGCAATTGACTTCGCTGTGCACTGAATGAGAAGTGGAGCTGTGCACTCTTCTACAACGAGCAGGACAGCAGAAAACAGAGAGCACAGATGGCTGACAGCAGTTTGAAGCGTGCCTAAGAAAGAGTTGTGTTTTTGGAGTGTTCAGCAAATATATGTGTCTGGGCAAGGGCGGGATGCGTGCACAGTGCTGGCAAGCTCTCTCCCTGCGAGACACGCTGGAAAAGCTTTTCGCTATGATGCAGTCCTCTAGAGACACAGTCTTCGGCTCTCTGCAGCTGTCCGCAGGGAAAGCAGCGGTTGCCGGCTTCTTTCTGCCGAAACCGCGCTTTGCAGCCTACAAGTGCGGTTCACGTCACCGGTGCACCTAGTAGCCGCTTTTTCGCCTCCGGCAGCCGGGGAGAGCGGTTGGCTTCTGAGAGGTGAAGAACGAAACCGGCTTGTGTGCGCAGCCTTGGCACTGCTAGAAGACGGTGGCTGCAGCTGCCAGCCCTTTCAATTCTCCGCTGGCATGCTTCTGGCAGGTGCTCCAGGACGACTTTCCTGCGTTTTGACTTGGTCCTGATGCAGACGAATCTGGAGAATTCTTGTTCGTACCCTGAGTGTACGAGTTGCAGAGATCTCGATGTCAGCTGCAGAAAAGAAGGGCTGTGCTGAATTGCTCGGGAAGCAAGGACATAGACAGCGCCTTGTGTTTGGGAGTGAGCAGCTGCTGGTTTTTTGCAATTGACTTCGCTGTACACTGAATGCCAGGTGGAGCTGTGCACTCTTCTACAACGAGCAGGACAGCAGAAAACAGAGAGCACAGATGGCTGACCGCAGTTTGAAGCGTGCCTAAGAAAGAGTTGTGTTTTTGGAGTGTTCAGCAAATATATGTGTCTGGGCAAGGGCGGGATGCGTGCACTGTGCTGGCAAGCTCTCTCCCTGCGAGACACGCTGGAAAAGCTTTTCGCTATGATGCAGTCCACTAGAGACGCAGACTTCGGCTCTCCGCAGCTGTCCGCAGGGAAAGCAGCGGTTGCCGGCTTCTTTCTGCCGAAACCGCGCTTTGCAGCCTACAAGTGCGGTTCACGTCAGCGGTGCACCTAGTAGCCGCTTCTTCGCCTCCGGCAGCCGGGGAGAGCGGTTGGCTTCTGAGAGGCGAAGAACGAAACCAGCTTGTGTGCGCTGCCTTGGCACTGCTAGAGGCCGGTGGCTGCAGCTGCCAGCCCTTTCAGTTCACCTCTGGGATGCTTCTGGCAGGTGCTCCGGGACGACTTTCCTGCGTTTTGACTTGGTCCTGATGCAGACGAATCTGGAGAATTCTTGTTCGTACCCTGAGTTTACGAGTTGCAGAAAACTCGATATCAGCTGCAGAAAAGAAGGGCTGTGCTGAATTGCTCGGGAAGCAAGGACATAGACAGCGTCTTGTGTTTGGGAGTGAGCAGCTGCTGGTTTTTTGCAGTTGACTTCGCTGTGCAATGAATGCCAGGTTGAGCTGTGCACTCTTCTACAACGAGCAGGGCAGCAGAAAACAGAGAGCACGGACGTCTGACAGCAGTTTGAAGCTTGCCTAGGAAAGAGCAGTGGTTTTGGAGTGTTCAGCAAATATATGTTTCTGGGCAAGGGCAGGATGCGTGCACTGTGCTGGCAAGCTTTCTTCCTGCGAGACACGCTGGAAAAGCTTTTCGCTATGATGCAGTCCACTAGAGACGCAGACTTCGGCTCTCCGCAGCTGTCCACTGGAAAGCGGCGGTTGCCGGCGTCTTTCTGCCGAAGCCGCGCTTTGCAGCCTACAAGTGCGGTTCACGTCAGCGGTGCACCTAGTAGCCGCTTCTTCGCCTCCGGCAGCCGGGGAGAGCGGTTGGCTTCTGAGAGGCGAAGAACGAAACCGGCTTGTGTGCGCAGCCTTGGCACTGCTAGAGGACGGTGGTTGCAGCTGCCAGCCCTTTCAGTTCACCTCTGGGATGCTTCTGGCAGGTGCTCCGGGACGACTTTCCTGCGTTTTGACTTGGTCCTGATGCAGACGAATCTGGAGAATTCTTGTTCGTACCCTGAGTTTACGAGTTGCAGAAAACTCGATAGCAGCTGCAGAAAAGAAGGGCTGTGCTTAATTGCTTGGGAAGCAAGGACATAGACAGCGCCTTGTGTTTGGGAGTGAGCAGCTGCTGGTTTTTTGCAGTTGACTTCGCTGTGCACTGAATGAGAAGTGGAGCTGTGCACTCTTCTACAACGAGCAGGGCAGCAGAAAACAGAGAGCACGGACGTCTGACAGCAGTTTGAAGCTTGCCTAGGAAAGAGCAGTGTTTTTGAGTGTTCAGCAAATATATGTGTCTGGGCAAGGGCGGGATGCGTGCACAGTGCTGGCAAGCTTTATCCCTGCAAGACGCGCTGGAAAAGCTTTTCGCCATGATGCAGTCCGCTTGAGACGCAGACCTCGGCTCCCCGCAGCTGTCCGCTGGAAACCGGCGGTTGCCGGCGTCTTTCTGCCGAAGCCGCGCTTTGCAGCCTACAAGTGCGGTTCACGTCAGCGGTGCACCTAGTAGCCGCTTCTTCGCCTCCGGCAGCCGGGGAGAGCGGTTGGCTTCTGAGAGGCGAAGAACGAAACCGGCTTGTGTGCGCAGCCTTGGCACTGCTAGAGGACGGTGGTTGCAGCTGCCAGCCCTTTCAGTTCACCTCTGGGATGCTTCTGGCAGGTGCTCCGGGACGACTTTCCTGCGTTTTGACTTGGTCCTGATGCAGACGAATCTGGAGAATTCTTGTTCGTACCCTGCGTTTACGAGATGCAGAGAAGAAGGGCTGCGCTGAGTTGCTCGGGAAGCAAGGACATAGACAGCGCCTTGTGTTTGGGAGTGAGCAGCTGCTGGTTTTTTGCAATTGACTTCGCAGTGCACTGAATGTCAGGTGGAGCTGTGCACTCTTCTACAAAGAGCAGGACAGCAGAAAACAGAGAGCACAGATGGCTGACAGCAGTTTGAAGCGTGCCTAAGAAAGAGTTGTGTTTTTGGAGTGTTCAGCAAAACCATGTTTCTGGGCAAGGGCGGGATGCGTGCACTGTGGTGGTAAGCTCTCTCCCTAGGAGACACGCTGGAAAAGCTTTTCGCTATGATGCAGTCCTCTAGAGACGCAGTCTTCGGCTCTCCGCAGCTGTCCACTGGAAAGCGGCGGTTGCCGGCGTCTTTCTGCCGAAGCCGCGCTTTGCAGCCTACAAGTGCGGTTCACATCAGCGGTGCACCTAGTAGCCGCTTCTTCGCCTCCGGCAGCCGGGGAGAGCGGTTGGCTTCTGAGAGGCGAAGAACGAAACCGGCTTGTGTGCGCAGCCTTGGCACTGCTAGAGGACGGTGGTTGCAGCTGCCAGCCCTTTCAGTTCACCTCTGGGATGCTTCTGGCAGGTGCTCCGGGACGACTTTCCTGCGTTTTGACTTGGTCCTGATGCAGACGAATCTGGAGAATTCTTGTTCGTACCCTGAGTTTACGAGTTGCAGAAAACTCGATAGCAGCTGCAGAAAAGAAGGGCTGTGCTGAATTGCTTGGGAAGCAAGGACATAGACAGCGCCTTGTGTTTGGGAGTGAGCAGCTGCTGGTTTTTTGCAGTTGACTTCGCTGTGCACTGAATGAGAAGTGGAGCTGTGCACTCTTCTACAACGAGCAGGGCAGCAGAAAACAGAGAGCACGGACGTCTGACAGCAGTTTGAAGCTTGCCTAGGAAAGAGCAGTGTTTTTGAGTGTTCAGCAAATATATGTGTCTGGGCAAGGGCGGGATGCGTGCACAGTGCTGGCAAGCTTTATCCCTGCAAGACGCGCTGGAAAAGCTTTTCGCCATGATGCAGTCCGCATGAGACGCAGACCTCGGCTCCCCGCAGCTGTCCGCTGGAAACCGGCGGTTGCCGGCGTCTTTCTGCCGAAGCCGCGCTTTGCAGCCTACAAGTGCGGTTCACGTCAGCGGTGCACCTAGTAGCCGCTTCTTCGCCTCCGGCAGCCGGGGAGAGCGGTTGGCTTCTGAGAGGCGAAGAAGGAAACCGGCTTGTGTGCGCAGCCTTGGCACTGCTAGAGGACGGTGGTTGCAGCTGCCAGCCCTTTCAGTTCACCTCTGGGATGCTTCTGGCAGGTGCTCCGGGACGACTTTCCTGCGTTTTGACTTGGTCCTGATGCAGACGAATCTGGAGAATTCTTGTTCGTACCCTGAGTTTACGAGTTGCAGAAAACTCGATAGCAGCTGCAGAAAAGAAGGGCTGTGCTGAATTGCTCGGGAAGCAAGGACATAGACAGCGCCTTGTGTTTGGGAGTGAGCAGCTGCTGGTTTTTTGCAGTTGACTTCGCTGTGCACTGAATGAGAAGTGGAGCTGTGCACTCTTCTACAACGAGCAGGGCAGCAGAAAACAGAGAGCACGGACGTCTGACAGCAGTTTGAAGCTTGCCTAGGAAAGAGCAGTGTTTTTGAGTGTTCAGCAAATATATGTTTCTGGGCAAGGGCAGGATGCGTGCACTGTGCTGGCAAGCTTTCTTCCTGCGAGACACGCTGGAAAAGCTTTTCGCTATGATGCAGTCCACTAGAGACGCAGACTTCGGCTCTCCGCAGCTGTCCGTTGGAAAGCGGCGGTTGCCGGCTTCTTTCTGCCGAAGCCGTGCTTTGCAGCCTACAAGTGCGGTTCACGTCAGCGGTGCACCTAGTAGCCGCTTCTTCGCCTCCGGCAGCCGGGGAGAGCAGTTGGCTTCTGAGAGGCGAAGAACGAAACCGGCTTGTGTGCGCAGCCTTGGCACTGCTAGAGGACGGTGGTTGCAGCTGCCAGCCCTTTCAGTTCACCTCTGGGATGCTTCTGGCAGGTGCTCCGGGACGACTTTCCTGCGTTTTGACTTGGTCCTGATGCAGACGAATCTGGAGAATTCTTGTTCGTACCCTGAGTTTACGAGTTGCAGAAAACTCGATAGCAGCTGCAGAAAAGAAGGGCTGTGCCGAATTGCTCGGGAAGCAAGGACATAGACAGCGCCTTGTGTTTGGGAGTGAGCAGCTGCTGGTTTTTTGCAATTGACTTCGCTCTGCAATGAATGCCAGGGTGAGCTGTGCACTCTTCTACAACGAGCAGGGCAGCAGAAAACGGAGAGCACGGACGTCTGACAGCAGTTTGAAGCTTGCCTAGGAAAGAGCAGTGTTTTTGAGTGTTCAGCAAATATATGTTTCTGGGCAAGGGCAGGATGCGTGCACTGTGCTGGCAAGCTTTCTTCCTGCGAGACACGCTGGAAAAGCTTTTCGCTATGATGCAGTCCACTAGAGACGCAGACTTCGGCTCTCCGCAGCTGTCCACTGGAAAGCGGCGGTTGCCGGCGTCTTTCTGCCGAAGCCGCGCTTTGCAGCCTACAAGTGCGGTTCACGTCAGCGGTGCACCTAGTAGCCGCTTCTTCGCCTCCGGCAGCCGGGGAGAGCGGTTGGCTTCTGAGAGGCGAAGAACGAAACCGGCTTGTGTGCGCAGCCTTGGCACTGCTAGAGGACGGTGGCTGCAGCTGCCAGCCCTTTCAGTTCACCTCTGGGATGCTTCTGGCAGGTGCTCCGGGACGACTTTCCTGCGTTTTGACTTGGTCCTGATGCAGACGAATCTGGAGAATTCTTGTTCGTACCCTGAGTTTACGAGTTGCAGAAAACTCGATAGCAGCTGCAGAAAAGAAGGGCTGCGCTGAGTTGCTCGGGAAGCAAGGACATAGACAGCGCCTTGTGTTTGGGAGTGAGCAGCTGCTGTTTTTTTGCAATTGACTTCGCTGTGCACTGAATGAGAAGTGGAGCTGTGCACTCTTCTACAACGAGCAGGACAGCAGAAAACAGAGAGCACAGATGGCTGACAGCAGTTTGAAGCGTGCCTAAGAAAGAGTTGTGTTTTTGGAGTGTTCAGCAAATATATGTGTCTGGGCAAGGGCGGGATGCGTGCACAGTGCTGGCAAGCTCTCTCCCTGCGAGACACGCTGGAAAAGCTTTTCACTATGATGCAGTCCTCTAGAGACACAGTCTTCGGCTCTCTGCAGCTGTCCGCAGGGAAAGCAGCGGTTGCCGGCTTCTTTCTGCCGAAACCGCGCTTTGCAGCCTACAAGTGCGGTTCACGTCACCGGTGCACCTAGTAGCCGCTTTTTCGCCTCCGGCAGCCGGGGAGAGCGGTTGGCTTCTGAGAGGTGAAGAACGAAACCGGCTTGTGTGCGCAGCCTTGGCACTGCTAGAAGACGGTGGCTGCAGCTGCCAGCCCTTTCAATTCTCCGCTGGCATGCTTCTGGCAGGTGCTCCAGGACGACTTTCCTGCGTTTTGACTTGGTCCTGATGCAGACGAATCTGGAGAATTCTTGTTCGTACCCTGAGTGTACGAGTTGCAGAGATCTCGATGTCAGCTGCAGAAAAGAAGGGCTGTGCTGAATTGCTCGGGAAGCAAGGACATAGACAGCGCCTTGTGTTTGGGAGTGAGCAGCTGCTGGTTTTTTGCAATTGACTTCGCTGTGCACTGAATGAGAAGTGGAGCTGTGCACTCTTCTACAACGAGCAGGACAGCAGAAAACAGAGAGCACAGATGGCTGACCGCAGTTTGAAGCGTGCCTAAGAAAGAGTTGTGTTTTTGGAGTGTTCAGCAAATATATGTGTCTGGGCAAGGGCGGGATGCGTGCACTGTGCTGGCAAGCTCTCTCCCTGCGAGACACGCTGGAAAAGCTTTTCGCTATGATGCAGTCCACTAGAGACGCAGACTTCGGCTCTCCGCAGCTGTCCGCAGGGAAAGCAGCGGTTGCCGGCTTCTTTCTGCCGAAACCGCGCTTTGCAGCCTACAAGTGCGGTTCACGTCAGCGGTGCACCTAGTAGCCGCTTCTTCGCCTCCGGCAGCCGGGGAGAGCGGTTGGCTTCTGAGAGGCGAAGAACGAAACCAGCTTGTGTGCGCTGCCTTGGCACTGCTAGAGGCCGGTGGCTGCAGCTGCCAGCCCTTTCAGTTCACCTCTGGGATGCTTCTGGCAGGTGCTCCGGGACGACTTTCCTGCGTTTTGACTTGGTCCTGATGCAGACGAATCTGGAGAATTCTTGTTCGTACCCTGAGTTTACGAGTTGCAGAAAACTCGATATCAGCTGCAGAAAAGAAGGGCTGTGCTGAATTGCTCGGGAAGCAAGGACATAGACAGCGCCTTGTGTTTGGGAGTGAGCAGCTGCTGGTTTTTTGCAGTTGACTTCGCTGTGCAATGAATGCCAGGTTGAGCTGTGCACTCTTCTACAATGAGCAGGGCAGCAGAAAACAGAGAGCACGGACGTCTGACAGCAGTTTGAAGCTTGCCTAGGAAAGAGCAGTGGTTTTGGAGTGTTCAGCAAATATATGTTTCTGGGCAAGGGCAGGATGCGTGCACTGTGCTGGCAAGCTTTCTTCCTGCGAGACACGCTGGAAAAGCTTTTCGCTATGATGCAGTCCACTAGAGACGCAGACTTCGGCTCTCCGCAGCTGTCCGTTGGAAAGCGGCGGTTGCCGGCTTCTTTCTGCCGAAGCCGTGCTTTGCAGCCTACAAGTGCGGTTCACGTCAGCGGTGCACCTAGTAGCCGCTTCTTCGCCTCCGGCAGCCGGGGAGAGCAGTTGGCTTCTGAGAGGCGAAGAACGAAACCGGCTTGTGTGCGCAGCCTTGGCACTGCTAGAGGACGGTGGTTGCAGCTGCCAGCCCTTTCAGTTCACCTCTGGGATGCTTCTGGCAGGTGCTCCGGGACGACTTTCCTGCGTTTTGACTTGGTCCTGATGCAGACGAATCTGGAGAATTCTTGTTCGTACCCTGAGTTTACGAGTTGCAGAAAACTCGATAGCAGCTGCAGAAAAGAAGGGCTGTGCTGAATTGCTCGGGAAGCAAGGACATAGACAGCGCCTTGTGTTTGGGAGTGAGCAGCTGCTGGTTTTTTGCAGTTGACTTCGCTGTGCACTGAATGAGAAGTGGAGCTGTGCACTCTTCTACAACGAGCAGGGCAGCAGAAAACAGAGAGCACGGACGTCTGACAGCAGTTTGAAGCTTGCCTAGGAAAGAGCAGTGTTTTTGAGTGTTCAGCAAATATATGTGTCTGGGCAAGGGCGGGATGCGTGCACAGTGCTGGCAAGCTTTATCCCTGCAAGACGCGCTGGAAAAGCTTTTCGCCATGATGCAGTCCGCTTGAGACGCAGACCTCGGCTCCCCGCAGCTGTCCGCTGGAAACCGGCGGTTGCCGGCGTCTTTCTGCCGAAGCCGCGCTTTGCAGCCTACAAGTGCGGTTCACGTCAGCGGTGCACCTAGTAGCCGCTTCTTCGCCTCCGGCAGCCGGGGAGAGCGGTTGGCTTCTGAGAGGCGAAGAACGAAACCGGCTTGTGTGCGCAGCCTTGGCACTGCTAGAGGACGGTGGTTGCAGCTGCCAGCCCTTTCAGTTCACCTCTGGGATGCTTCTGGCAGGTGCTCCGGGACGACTTTCCTGCGTTTTGACTTGGTCCTGATGCAGACGAATCTGGAGAATTCTTGTTCGTACCCTGAGTTTACGAGTTGCAGAGATCTCGATGGCAGCTGCAGAGAAGAAGGGCTGTGCTGAATTGCTCGGGAAGCAAGGACATAGACAGCGCCTTGTGTTTGGGAGTGAGCAGCTGCTGGTTTTTTGCAGTTGACTTCGCTGTGCACTGAATGTCAGGTGGAGCTGTGCACTCTTCTACAACGAGCAGGACAGCAGAAAACAGAGAGCACAGATGGCTGACAGCAGTTTGAAGCGTGCCTAAGAAAGAGTTGTGTTTTTGGAGTGTTCAGCAAATATATGTGTCTGGGCAAGGGCGGGATGCGTGCACAGTGCTGGCAAGCTTTATCCTTGCAAGACGCGCTGGAAAAGCTTTTCGCCATGATGCAGTCCGCTTGAGACGCAGACTCCGGCTCTCCGCAGCTGTCCGCTGGAAAGCGGCGGTTGCCGGCGTCTTTCTGCCGAAGCCGCGCTTTGCAGCCTACAAGTGCGGTTCACGTCAGCGGTGCACCTAGTAGCCGCTTCTTCGCCTCCGGCAGCCGGGGAGAGCGGTTGGCTTCTGAGAGGCGAAGAACGAAACCGGCTTGTGTGCGCAGCCTTGGCACTGCTAGAGGACGGTGGCTGCAGCTGCCAGCCCTTTCAGTTCACCTCTGGGATGCTTCTGGCAGGTGCTCCGGGACGACTTTCCTGCGTTTTGACTTGGTCCTGATGCAGACGAATCTGGAGAATTCTTGTTCGTACCCTGAGTTTACGAGATGCAGAGAAGAAGGGCTGCGCTGAGTTGCTCGGGAAGCAAGGACATAGGCAGCGCCTTGTGTTTGGGAGTGAGCAGCTGCTGGTTTTTTGCAATTGACTTCTCTGTGCACTGAATGTCAGGTGGAGCTGTGCACTCTTCTGCAACGAGCAGGGCAGCAGAAAACAGAGAGCACAGATGGCTGACAGCAGTTTGAAGCGTGCCTAAGAAAGAGCTGTGTTTTTGGAGTGTTCAGCAAATATATGTGTCTGGGCAAGGGCGGGATGCGTGCACTGTGCTGGCAAGCTCTCTCCCTAGGAGACACGCTGGAAAAGCTTTTCGCTATGATGCAGTCCTCTAGAGACACAGTCTTCGGCTCTCTGCAGCTGTCCGCAGGGAAAGCAGCGGTTGCCGGCTTCTTTCTGCCGAAACCGCGCTTTGCAGCCTACAAGTGCGGTTCACGTCACCGGTGCACCTAGTAGCCGCTTTTTCGCCTCCGGCAGCCGGGGAGAGCGGTTGGCTTCTGAGAGGTGAAGAACGAAACCGGCTTGTGTGCGCAGCCTTGGCACTGCTAGAAGACGGTGGCTGCAGCTGCCAGCCCTTTCAATTCTCCGCTGGCATGCTTCTGGCAGGTGCTCCGGGACGACTTTCCTGCGTTTTGACTTGGTCCTGATGCAGACGAATCTGGAGAATTCTTGTTCGTACCCTGAGTTTACGAGTTGCAGAAAACTCGATAGCAGCTGCAGAAAAGAAGGGCTGCGCTGAGTTGCTCGGGAAGCAAGGACATAGACAGCGCCTTGTGTTTGGGAGTGAGCAGCTGCTGTTTTTTTGCAATTGACTTCGCTGTGCACTGAATGAGAAGTGGAGCTGTGCACTCTTCTACAACGAGCAGGACAGCAGAAAACAGAGAGCACAGATGGCTGACCGCAGTTTGAAGCGTGCCTAAGAAAGAGTTGTGTTTTTGGAGTGTTCAGCAAATATATGTGTCTGGGCAAGGGCGGGATGCGTGCACAGTGCTGGCAAGCTCTCTCCCTGCGAGACACGCTGGAAAAGCTTTTCGCTATGATGCAGTCCTCTAGAGACACAGTCTTCGGCTCTCTGCAGCTGTCCGCAGGGATAGCAGCGGTTGCCGGCTTCTTTCTGCCGAAACCGCGCTTTGCAGCCTACAAGTGCGGTTCACGTCACCGGTGCACCTAGTAGCCGCTTCTTCGCCTCCGGCAGCCGGGGAGAGCGGTTGGCTTCTGAGAGGCGAAGAACGAAACCAGCTTGTGTGCGCTGCCTTGGCACTGCTAGAGGCCGGTGGCTGCAGCTGCCAGCCCTTTCAGTTCACCTCTGGGATGCTTCTGGCAGGTGCTCCGGGACGACTTTCCTGCGTTTTGACTTGGTCCTGATGCAGACGAATCTGGAGAATTCTTGTTCGTACCCCGAGTTTACGAGTTGCAGAAAACTCGATATCAGCTGCAGAAAAGAAGGGCTGTGCTGAATTGCTCGGGAAGCAAGGACATAGACAGCGCCTTGTGTTTGGGAGTGAGCAGCTGCTGGTTTTTTGCAGTTGACTTCGCTGTGCAATGAATGCCAGGTTGAGCTGTGCACTCTTCTACAACGAGCAGGGCAGCAGAAAACAGAGAGCACGGACGTCTGACAGCAGTTTGAATCTTGCCTAGGAAAGAGCAGTGGTTTTGGAGTGTTCAGCAAATATATGTTTCTGGGCAAGGGCAGGATGCGTGCACTGTGCTGGCAAGCTTTCTTCCTGCGAGACACGCTGGAAAAGCTTTTCGCTATGATGCAGTCCACTAGAGACGCAGACTTCGGCTCTCCGCAGCTGTCCGTTGGAAAGCGGCGGTTGCCGGCTTCTTTCTGCCGAAGCCGTGCTTTGCAGCCTACAAGTGCGGTTCACGTCAGCGGTGCACCTAGTAGCCGCTTCTTCGCCTCCGGCAGCCGGGGAGAGCAGTTGGCTTCTGAGAGGCGAAGAACGAAACCGGCTTGTGTGCGCAGCCTTGGCACTGCTAGAGGACGGTGGTTGCAGCTGCCAGCCCTTTCAGTTCACCTCTGGGATGCTTCTGGCAGGTGCTCCGGGACGACTTTCCTGCGTTTTGACTTGGTCCTGATGCAGACGAATCTGGAGAATTCTTGTTCGTACCCTGAGTTTACGAGTTGCAGAAAACTCGATATCAGCTGCAGAAAAGAAGGGCTGTGCTGAATTGCTCGGGAAGCAAGGACATAGACAGCGCCTTGTGTTTGGGAGTGAGCAGCTGCTGGTTTTTTGCAATTGACTTCGCTGTGCAATGAATGCCAGGGTGAGCTGTGCACTCTTCTACAACGAGCAGGGCAGCAGAAAACGGAGAGCACGGACGTCTGACAGCAGTTTGAAGCTTGCCTAGGAAAGAGCAGTGTTTTTGAGTGTTCAGCAAATATATGTTTCTGGGCAAGGGCAGGATGCGTGCACTGTGCTGGCAAGCTTTCTTCCTGCGAGACACGCTGGAAAAGCTTTTCGCTATGATGCAGTCCACTAGAGACGCAGACTTCGGCTCTCCGCAGCTGTCCACTGGAAAGCGGCGGTTGCCGGCGTCTTTCTGCCGAAGCCGCGCTTTGCAGCCTACAAGTGCGGTTCACGTCAGCGGTGCACCTAGTAGCCGCTTCTTCGCCTCCGGCAGCCGGGGAGAGCGGTTGGCTTCTGAGAGGCGAAGAACGAAACCGGCTTGTGTGCGCAGCCTTGGCACTGCTAGAGGACGGTGGTTGCAGCTGCCAGCCCTTTCAGTTCACCTCTGGGATGCTTCTGGCAGGTGCTCCGGGACGACTTTCCTGCGTTTTGACTTGGTCCTGATGCAGACGAATCTGGAGAATTCTTGTTCGTACCCTGAGTTTACGAGTTGCAGAAAACTCGATAGCAGCTGCAGAAAAGAAGGGCTGTGCTTAATTGCTTGGGAAGCAAGGACATAGACAGCGCCTTGTGTTTGGGAGTGAGCAGCTGCTGGTTTTTTGCAGTTGACTTCGCTGTGCACTGAATGAGAAGTGGAGCTGTGCACTCTTCTACAACGAGCAGGGCAGCAGAAAACAGAGAGCACGGACGTCTGACAGCAGTTTGAAGCTTGCCTAGGAAAGAGCAGTGTTTTTGAGTGTTCAGCAAATATATGTGTCTGGGCAAGGGCGGGATGCGTGCACAGTGCTGGCAAGCTTTATCCCTGCAAGACGCGCTGGAAAAGCTTTTCGCCATGATGCAGTCCGCTTGAGACGCAGACCTCGGCTCCCCGCAGCTGTCCGCTGGAAACCGGCGGTTGCCGGCGTCTTTCTGCCGAAGCCGCGCTTTGCAGCCTACAAGTGCGGTTCACGTCAGCGGTGCACCTAGTAGCCGCTTCTTCGCCTCCGGCAGCCGGGGAGAGCGGTTGGCTTCTGAGAGGCGAAGAACGAAACCGGCTTGTGTGCGCAGCCTTGGCACTGCTAGAGGACGGTGGTTGCAGCTGCCAGCCCTTTCAGTTCACCTCTGGGATGCTTCTGGCAGGTGCTCCGGGACGACTTTCCTGCGTTTTGACTTGGTCCTGATGCAGACGAATCTGGAGAATTCTTGTTCGTACCCTGAGTTTACGAGTTGCAGAAAACTCGATAGCAGCTGCAGAAAAGAAGGGCTGTGCTGAATTGCTCGGGAAGCAAGGACATAGACAGCGCCTTGTGTTTGGGAGTGAGCAGCTGCTGGTTTTTTGCAGTTGACTTCGCTGTGCACTGAATGAGAAGTGGAGCTGTGCACTCTTCTACAACGAGCAGGGCAGCAGAAAACAGAGAGCACGGACGTCTGACAGCAGTTTGAAGCTTGCCTAGGAAAGAGCAGTGTTTTTGAGTGTTCAGCAAATATATGTGTCTGGGCAAGGGCGGGATGCGTGCACAGTGCTGGCAAGCTTTATCCTTGCAAGACGCGCTGGAAAAGCTTTTCGCCATGATGCAGTCCGCTTGAGACGCAGACTCCGGCTCTCCGCAGCTGTCCGCTGGAAAGCGGCGGTTGCCGGCGTCTTTCTGCCGAAGCCGCGCTTTGCAGCCTACAAGTGCGGTTCACGTCAGCGGTGCACCTAGTAGCCGCTTCTTCGCCTCCGGCAGCCGGGGAGAGCGGTTGGCTTCTGAGAGGCGAAGAACGAAACCGGCTTGTGTGCGCAGCCTTGGCACTGCTAGAGGACGGTGGCTGCAGCTGCCAGCCCTTTCAGTTCACCTCTGGGATGCTTCTGGCAGGTGCTCCGGGACGACTTTCCTGCGTTTTGACTTGGTCCTGATGCAGACGAATCTGGAGAATTCTTGTTCGTACCCTGAGTTTACGAGATGCAGAGAAGAAGGGCTGCGCTGAGTTGCTCGGGAAGCAAGGACATAGGCAGCGCCTTGTGTTTGGGAGTGAGCAGCTGCTGGTTTTTTGCAATTGACTTCTCTGTGCACTGAATGTCAGGTGGAGCTGTGCACTCTTCTGCAACGAGCAGGGCAGCAGAAAACAGAGAGCACAGATGGCTGACAGCAGTTTGAAGCGTGCCTAAGAAAGAGCTGTGTTTTTGGAGTGTTCAGCAAATATATGTGTCTGGGCAAGGGCGGGATGCGTGCACTGTGCTGGCAAGCTCTCTCCCTAGGAGACACGCTGGAAAAGCTTTTCGCTATGATGCAGTCCTCTAGAGACACAGTCTTCGGCTCTCTGCAGCTGTCCGCAGGGAAAGCAGCGGTTGCCGGCTTCTTTCTGCCGAAACCGCGCTTTGCAGCCTACAAGTGCGGTTCACGTCACCGGTGCACCTAGTAGCCGCTTTTTCGCCTCCGGCAGCCGGGGAGAGCGGTTGGCTTCTGAGAGGTGAAGAACGAAACCGGCTTGTGTGCGCAGCCTTGGCACTGCTAGAAGACGGTGGCTGCAGCTGCCAGCCCTTTCAATTCTCCGCTGGCATGCTTCTGGCAGGTGCTCCGGGACGACTTTCCTGCGTTTTGACTTGGTCCTGATGCAGACGAATCTGGAGAATTCTTGTTCGTACCCTGAGTTTACGAGTTGCAGAAAACTCGATAGCAGCTGCAGAAAAGAAGGGCTGCGCTGAGTTGCTCGGGAAGCAAGGACATAGACAGCGCCTTGTGTTTGGGAGTGAGCAGCTGCTGTTTTTTTGCAATTGACTTCGCTGTGCACTGAATGAGAAGTGGAGCTGTGCACTCTTCTACAACGAGCAGGACAGCAGAAAACAGAGAGCACAGATGGCTGACCGCAGTTTGAAGCGTGCCTAAGAAAGAGTTGTGTTTTTGGAGTGTTCAGCAAATATATGTGTCTGGGCAAGGGCGGGATGCGTGCACAGTGCTGGCAAGCTCTCTCCCTGCGAGACACGCTGGAAAAGCTTTTCGCTATGATGCAGTCCTCTAGAGACACAGTCTTCGGCTCTCTGCAGCTGTCCGCAGGGATAGCAGCGGTTGCCGGCTTCTTTCTGCCGAAACCGCGCTTTGCAGCCTACAAGTGCGGTTCACGTCACCGGTGCACCTAGTAGCCGCTTTTTCGCCTCCGGCAGCCGGGGAGAGCGGTTGGCTTCTGAGAGGTGAAGAACGAAACCGGCTTGTGTGCGCAGCCTTGGCACTGCTAGAAGACGGTGGCTGCAGCTGCCAGCCCTTTCAATTCTCCGCTGGCATGCTTCTGGCAGGTGCTCCAGGACGACTTTCCTGCGTTTTGACTTGGTCCTGATGCAGACGAATCTGGAGAATTCTTGTTCGTACCCTGAGTGTACGAGTTGCAGAGATCTCGATGTCAGCTGCAGAAAAGAAGGGCTGTGCTGAATTGCTCGGGAAGCAAGGACATAGACAGCGCCTTGTGTTTGGGAGTGAGCAGCTGCTGGTTTTTTGCAATTGACTTCGCTGTGCACTGAATGAGAAGTGGAGCTGTGCACTCTTCTACAACGAGCAGGACAGCAGAAAACAGAGAGCACAGATGGCTGACCGCAGTTTGAAGCGTGCCTAAGAAAGAGTTGTGTTTTTGGAGTGTTCAGCAAATATATGTGTCTGGGCAAGGGCGGGATGCGTGCACTGTGCTGGCAAGCTCTCTCCCTGCGAGACACGCTGGAAAAGCTTTTCGCTATGATGCAGTCCACTAGAGACGCAGACTTCGGCTCTCCGCAGCTGTCCGCAGGGAAAGCAGCGGTTGCCGGCTTCTTTCTGCCGAAACCGCGCTTTGCAGCCTACAAGTGCGGTTCACGTCAGCGGTGCACCTAGTAGCCGCTTCTTCGCCTCCGGCAGCCGGGGAGAGCGGTTGGCTTCTGAGAGGCGAAGAACGAAACCAGCTTGTGTGCGCTGCCTTGGCACTGCTAGAGGCCGGTGGCTGCAGCTGCCAGCCCTTTCAGTTCACCTCTGGGATGCTTCTGGCAGGTGCTCCGGGACGACTTTCCTGCGTTTTGACTTGGTCCTGATGCAGACGAATCTGGAGAATTCTTGTTCGTACCCCGAGTTTACGAGTTGCAGAAAACTCGATATCAGCTGCAGAAAAGAAGGGCTGTGCTGAATTGCTCGGGAAGCAAGGACATAGACAGCGCCTTGTGTTTGGGAGTGAGCAGCTGCTGGTTTTTTGCAGTTGACTTCGCTGTGCACTGAATGAGAAGTGGAGCTGTGCACTCTTCTACAACGAGCAGGGCAGCAGAAAACAGAGAGCACGGACGTCTGACAGCAGTTTGAAGCTTGCCTAGGAAAGAGCAGTGTTTTTGAGTGTTCAGCAAATATATGTGTCTGGGCAAGGGCGGGATGCGTGCACAGTGCTGGCAAGCTTTATCCCTGCAAGACGCGCTGGAAAAGCTTTTCGCCATGATGCAGTCCGCTTGAGACGCAGACCTCGGCTCCCCGCAGCTGTCCGCTGGAAAGCGGCGGTTGCCGGCGTCTTTCTGCCGAAGCCGCGCTTTGCAGCCTACAAGTGCGGTTCACGTCAGCGGTGCACCTAGTAGCCGCTTCTTCGCCTCCGGCAGCCGGGGAGAGCGGTTGGCTTCTGAGAGGCGAAGAACGAAACCGGCTTGTGTGCGCAGCCTTGGCACTGCTAGAGGACGGTGGTTGCAGCTGCCAGCCCTTTCAGTTCACCTCTGGGATGCTTCTGGCAGGTGCTCCGGGACGACTTTCCTGCGTTTTGACTTGGTCCTGATGCAGACGAATCTGGAGAATTCTTGTTCGTACCCTGAGTTTACGAGTTGCAGAGATCTCGATGGCAGCTGCAGAGAAGAAGGGCTGTGCTGAATTGCTCGGGAAGCAAGGACATAGACAGCGCCTTGTGTTTGGGAGTGAGCAGCTGCTGGTTTTTTGCAATTGACTTCGCTGTGCACTGAATGTCAGGTGGAGCTGTGCACTCTTCTACAACGAGCAGGACAGCAGAAAACAGAGAGCACAGATGGCTGACAGCAGTTTGAAGCGTGCCTAAGAAAGAGTTGTGTTTTTGGAGTGTTCAGCAAATATATGTGTCTGGGCAAGGGCGGGATGCGTGCACAGTGCTGGCAAGCTTTATCCCTGCAAGACGCGCTGGAAAAGCTTTTCGCCATGATGCAGTCCGCTTGAGACGCAGACTCCGGCTCTCCGCAGCTGTCCGCTGGAAAGCGGCGGTTGCCGGCGTCTTTCTGCCGAAGCCGCGCTTTGCAGCCTACAAGTGCGGTTCACGTCAGCGGTGCACCTAGTAGCCGCTTCTTCGCCTCCGGCAGCCGGGGAGAGCGGTTGGCTTCTGAGAGGCGAAGAACGAAACCGGCTTGTGTGCGCAGCCTTGGCACTGCTAGAGGACGGTGGTTGCAGCTGCCAGCCCTTTCAGTTCACCTCTGGGATGCTTCTGGCAGGTGCTCCGGGACGACTTTCCTGCGTTTTGACTTGGTCCTGATGCAGACGAATCTGGAGAATTCTTGTTCGTACCCTGCGTTTACGAGATGCAGAGAAGAAGGGCTGCGCTGAGTTGCTCGGGAAGCAAGGACATAGACAGCGCCTTGTGTTTGGGAGTGAGCAGCTGCTGGTTTTTTGCAATTGACTTCGCAGTGCACTGAATGTCAGGTGGAGCTGTGCACTCTTCTACAAAGAGCAGGACAGCAGAAAACAGAGAGCACAGATGGCTGACAGCAGTTTGAAGCGTGCCTAAGAAAGAGTTGTGTTTTTGGAGTGTTCAGCAAAACCATGTTTCTGGGCAAGGGCGGGATGCGTGCACTGTGGTGGTAAGCTCTCTCCCTAGGAGACACGCTGGAAAAGCTTTTCGCTATGATGCAGTCCTCTAGAGACGCAGTCTTCGGCTCTCCGCAGCTGTCCACTGGAAAGCGGCGGTTGCCGGCGTCTTTCTGCCGAAGCCGCGCTTTGCAGCCTACAAGTGCGGTTCACGTCAGCGGTGCACCTAGTAGCCGCTTCTTCGCCTCCGGCAGCCGGGGAGAGCAGTTGGCTTCTGAGAGGCGAAGAACGAAACCGGCTTGTGTGCGCAGCCTTGGCACTGCTAGAGGACGGTGGTTGCAGCTGCCAGCCCTTTCAGTTCACCTCTGGGATGCTTCTGGCAGGTGCTCCGGGACGACTTTCCTGCGTTTTGACTTGGTCCTGATGCAGACGAATCTGGAGAATTCTTGTTCGTACCCTGAGTTTACGAGTTGCAGAAAACTCGATATCAGCTGCAGAAAAGAAGGGCTGTGCTGAATTGCTCGGGAAGCAAGGACATAGACAGCGCCTTGTGTTTGGGAGTGAGCAGCTGCTGGTTTTTTGCAATTGACTTCGCTGTGCAATGAATGCCAGGGTGAGCTGTGCACTCTTCTACAACGAGCAGGGCAGCAGAAAACGGAGAGCACGGACGTCTGACAGCAGTTTGAAGCTTGCCTAGGAAAGAGCAGTGTTTTTGAGTGTTCAGCAAATATATGTTTCTGGGCAAGGGCAGGATGCGTGCACTGTGCTGGCAAGCTTTCTTCCTGCGAGACACGCTGGAAAAGCTTTTCGCTATGATGCAGTCCACTAGAGACGCAGACTTCGGCTCTCCGCAGCTGTCCACTGGAAAGCGGCGGTTGCCGGCGTCTTTCTGCCGAAGCCGCGCTTTGCAGCCTACAAGTGCGGTTCACGTCAGCGGTGCACCTAGTAGCCGCTTCTTCGCCTCCGGCAGCCGGGGAGAGCGGTTGGCTTCTGAGAGGCGAAGAACGAAACCGGCTTGTGTGCGCAGCCTTGGCACTGCTAGAGGACGGTGGTTGCAGCTGCCAGCCCTTTCAGTTCACCTCTGGGATGCTTCTGGCAGGTGCTCCGGGACGACTTTCCTGCGTTTTGACTTGGTCCTGATGCAGACGAATCTGGAGAATTCTTGTTCGTACCCTGAGTTTACGAGTTGCAGAAAACTCGATAGCAGCTGCAGAAAAGAAGGGCTGTGCTTAATTGCTTGGGAAGCAAGGACATAGACAGCGCCTTGTGTTTGGGAGTGAGCAGCTGCTGGTTTTTTGCAGTTGACTTCGCTGTGCACTGAATGAGAAGTGGAGCTGTGCACTCTTCTACAACGAGCAGGGCAGCAGAAAACAGAGAGCACGGACGTCTGACAGCAGTTTGAAGCTTGCCTAGGAAAGAGCAGTGTTTTTGAGTGTTCAGCAAATATATGTGTCTGGGCAAGGGCGGGATGCGTGCACAGTGCTGGCAAGCTTTATCCCTGCAAGACGCGCTGGAAAAGCTTTTCGCCATGATGCAGTCCGCTTGAGACGCAGACCTCGGCTCCCCGCAGCTGTCCGCTGGAAACCGGCGGTTGCCGGCGTCTTTCTGCCGAAGCCGCGCTTTGCAGCCTACAAGTGCGGTTCACGTCAGCGGTGCACCTAGTAGCCGCTTCTTCGCCTCCGGCAGCCGGGGAGAGCGGTTGGCTTCTGAGAGGCGAAGAACGAAACCGGCTTGTGTGCGCAGCCTTGGCACTGCTAGAGGACGGTGGTTGCAGCTGCCAGCCCTTTCAGTTCACCTCTGGGATGCTTCTGGCAGGTGCTCCGGGACGACTTTCCTGCGTTTTGACTTGGTCCTGATGCAGACGAATCTGGAGAATTCTTGTTCGTACCCTGAGTTTACGAGTTGCAGAGATCTCGATGGCAGCTGCAGAGAAGAAGGGCTGTGCTGAATTGCTCGGGAAGCAAGGACATAGACAGCGCCTTGTGTTTGGGAGTGAGCAGCTGCTGGTTTTTTGCAATTGACTTCGCTGTGCACTGAATGTCAGGTGGAGCTGTGCACTCTTCTACAACGAGCAGGACAGCAGAAAACAGAGAGCACAGATGGCTGACAGCAGTTTGAAGCGTGCCTAAGAAAGAGTTGTGTTTTTGGAGTGTTCAGCAAATATATGTGTCTGGGCAAGGGCGGGATGCGTGCACAGTGCTGGCAAGCTTTATCCCTGCAAGACGCGCTGGAAAAGCTTTTCGCCATGATGCAGTCCGCTTGAGACGCAGACTCCGGCTCTCCGCAGCTGTCCGCTGGAAAGCGGCGGTTGCCGGCGTCTTTCTGCCGAAGCCGCGCTTTGCAGCCTACAAGTGCGGTTCACGTCAGCGGTGCACCTAGTAGCCGCTTCTTCGCCTCCGGCAGCCGGGGAGAGCGGTTGGCTTCTGAGAGGCGAAGAACGAAACCGGCTTGTGTGCGCAGCCTTGGCACTGCTAGAGGACGGTGGTTGCAGCTGCCAGCCCTTTCAGTTCACCTCTGGGATGCTTCTGGCAGGTGCTCCGGGACGACTTTCCTGCGTTTTGACTTGGTCCTGATGCAGACGAATCTGGAGAATTCTTGTTCGTACCCTGCGTTTACGAGATGCAGAGAAGAAGGGCTGCGCTGAGTTGCTCGGGAAGCAAGGACATAGACAGCGCCTTGTGTTTGGGAGTGAGCAGCTGCTGGTTTTTTGCAATTGACTTCGCAGTGCACTGAATGTCAGGTGGAGCTGTGCACTCTTCTACAAAGAGCAGGACAGCAGAAAACAGAGAGCACAGATGGCTGACAGCAGTTTGAAGCGTGCCTAAGAAAGAGTTGTGTTTTTGGAGTGTTCAGCAAAACCATGTTTCTGGGCAAGGGCGGGATGCGTGCACTGTGGTGGTAAGCTCTCTCCCTAGGAGACACGCTGGAAAAGCTTTTCGCTATGATGCAGTCCTCTAGAGACGCAGTCTTCGGCTCTCCGCAGCTGTCCACTGGAAAGCGGCGGTTGCCGGCGTCTTTCTGCCGAAGCCGCGCTTTGCAGCCTACAAGTGCGGTTCACGTCAGCGGTGCACCTAGTAGCCGCTTCTTCGCCTCCGGCAGCCGGGGAGAGCAGTTGGCTTCTGAGAGGCGAAGAACGAAACCGGCTTGTGTGCGCAGCCTTGGCACTGCTAGAGGACGGTGGTTGCAGCTGCCAGCCCTTTCAGTTCACCTCTGGGATGCTTCTGGCAGGTGCTCCGGGACGACTTTCCTGCGTTTTGACTTGGTCCTGATGCAGACGAATCTGGAGAATTCTTGTTCGTACCCTGAGTTTACGAGTTGCAGAAAACTCGATATCAGCTGCAGAAAAGAAGGGCTGTGCTGAATTGCTCGGGAAGCAAGGACATAGACAGCGCCTTGTGTTTGGGAGTGAGCAGCTGCTGGTTTTTTGCAATTGACTTCGCTGTGCAATGAATGCCAGGGTGAGCTGTGCACTCTTCTACAACGAGCAGGGCAGCAGAAAACGGAGAGCACGGACGTCTGACAGCAGTTTGAAGCTTGCCTAGGAAAGAGCAGTGTTTTTGAGTGTTCAGCAAATATATGTTTCTGGGCAAGGGCAGGATGCGTGCACTGTGCTGGCAAGCTTTCTTCCTGCGAGACACGCTGGAAAAGCTTTTCGCTATGATGCAGTCCACTAGAGACGCAGACTTCGGCTCTCCGCAGCTGTCCACTGGAAAGCGGCGGTTGCCGGCGTCTTTCTGCCGAAGCCGCGCTTTGCAGCCTACAAGTGCGGTTCACGTCAGCGGTGCACCTAGTAGCCGCTTCTTCGCCTCCGGCAGCCGGGGAGAGCGGTTGGCTTCTGAGAGGCGAAGAACGAAACCGGCTTGTGTGCGCAGCCTTGGCACTGCTAGAGGACGGTGGTTGCAGCTGCCAGCCCTTTCAGTTCACCTCTGGGATGCTTCTGGCAGGTGCTCCGGGACGACTTTCCTGCGTTTTGACTTGGTCCTGATGCAGACGAATCTGGAGAATTCTTGTTCGTACCCTGAGTTTACGAGTTGCAGAAAACTCGATAGCAGCTGCAGAAAAGAAGGGCTGTGCTTAATTGCTTGGGAAGCAAGGACATAGACAGCGCCTTGTGTTTGGGAGTGAGCAGCTGCTGGTTTTTTGCAGTTGACTTCGCTGTGCACTGAATGAGAAGTGGAGCTGTGCACTCTTCTACAACGAGCAGGGCAGCAGAAAACAGAGAGCACGGACGTCTGACAGCAGTTTGAAGCTTGCCTAGGAAAGAGCAGTGTTTTTGAGTGTTCAGCAAATATATGTGTCTGGGCAAGGGCGGGATGCGTGCACAGTGCTGGCAAGCTTTATCCCTGCAAGACGCGCTGGAAAAGCTTTTCGCCATGATGCAGTCCGCTTGAGACGCAGACCTCGGCTCCCCGCAGCTGTCCGCTGGAAACCGGCGGTTGCCGGCGTCTTTCTGCCGAAGCCGCGCTTTGCAGCCTACAAGTGCGGTTCACGTCAGCGGTGCACCTAGTAGCCGCTTCTTCGCCTCCGGCAGCCGGGGAGAGCGGTTGGCTTCTGAGAGGCGAAGAACGAAACCGGCTTGTGTGCGCAGCCTTGGCACTGCTAGAGGACGGTGGTTGCAGCTGCCAGCCCTTTCAGTTCACCTCTGGGATGCTTCTGGCAGGTGCTCCGGGACGACTTTCCTGCGTTTTGACTTGGTCCTGATGCAGACGAATCTGGAGAATTCTTGTTCGTACCCTGAGTTTACGAGTTGCAGAAAACTCGATAGCAGCTGCAGAAAAGAAGGGCTGTGCTGAATTGCTCGGGAAGCAAGGACATAGACAGCGCCTTGTGTCTGGGAGTGAGCAGCTGCTGGTTTTTTGCAGTTGACTTCGCTGTGCACTGAATGAGAAGTGGAGCTGTGCACTCTTCTACAACGAGCAGGGCAGCAGAAAACAGAGAGCACGGACGTCTGACAGCAGTTTGAAGCTTGCCTAGGAAAGAGCAGTGTTTTTGAGTGTTCAGCAAATATATGTTTCTGGGCAAGGGCAGGATGCGTGCACTGTGCTGGCAAGCTTTCTTCCTGCGAGACACGCTGGAAAAGCTTTTCGCTATGATGCAGTCCACTAGAGACGCAGACTTCGGCTCTCCGCAGCTGTCCGTTGGAAAGCGGCGGTTGCCGGCTTCTTTCTGCCGAAGCCGTGCTTTGCAGCCTACAAGTGCGGTTCACGTCAGCGGTGCACCTAGTAGCCGCTTCTTCGCCTCCGGCAGCCGGGGAGAGCAGTTGGCTTCTGAGAGGCGAAGAACGAAACCGGCTTGTGTGCGCAGCCTTGGCACTGCTAGAGGACGGTGGTTGCAGCTGCCAGCCCTTTCAGTTCACCTCTGGGATGCTTCTGGCAGGTGCTCCGGGACGACTTTCCTGCGTTTTGACTTGGTCCTGATGCAGACGAATCTGGAGAATTCTTGTTCGTACCCTGAGTTTACGAGTTGCAGAAAACTCGATAGCAGCTGCAGAAAAGAAGGGCTGTGCCGAATTGCTCGGGAAGCAAGGACATAGACAGCGCCTTGTGTTTGGGAGTGAGCAGCTGCTGGTTTTTTGCAATTGACTTCGCTGTGCAATGAATGCCAGGGTGAGCTGTGCACTCTTCTACAACGAGCAGGGCAGCAGAAAACGGAGAGCACGGACGTCTGACAGCAGTTTGAAGCTTGCCTAGGAAAGAGCAGTGGTTTTGGAGTGTTCAGCAAATATATGTTTCTGGGCAAGGGCAGGATGCGTGCACTGTGCTGGCAAGCTTTCTTCCTGCGAGACACGCTGGAAAAGCTTTTCGGTATGATGCAGTCCACTAGAGACGCAGACTTCGGCTCTCCGCAGCTGTCCACTGGAAAGCGGCGGTTGCCGGCGTCTTTCTGCCGAAGCCGCGCTTTGCAGCCTACAAGTGCGGTTCACGTCAGCGGTGCACCTAGTAGCCGCTTCTTCGCCTCCGGCAGCCGGGGAGAGCGGTTGGCTTCTGAGAGGCGAAGAACGAAACCGGCTTGTGTGCGCAGCCTTGGCACTGCTAGAGGACGGTGGTTGCAGCTGCCAGCCCTTTCAGTTCACCTCTGGGATGCTTCTGGCAGGTGCTCCGGGACGACTTTCCTGCGTTTTGACTTGGTCCTGATGCAGACGAATCTGGAGAATTCTTGTTCGTACCCTGAGTTTACGAGTTGCAGAAAACTCGATAGCAGCTGCAGAAAAGAAGGGCTGTGCTGAATTGCTTGGGAAGCAAGGACATAGACAGCGCCTTGTGTTTGGGAGTGAGCAGCTGCTGGTTTTTTGCAGTTGACTTCGCTGTGCACTGAATGAGAAGTGGAGCTGTGCACTCTTCTACAACGAGCAGGGCAGCAGAAAACAGAGAGCACGGACGTCTGACAGCAGTTTGAAGCTTGCCTAGGAAAGAGCAGTGTTTTTGAGTGTTCAGCAAATATATGTGTCTGGGCAAGGGCGGGATGCGTGCACAGTGCTGGCAAGCTTTATCCCTGCAAGACGCGCTGGAAAAGCTTTTCGCCATGATGCAGTCCGCTTGAGACGCAGACCTCGGCTCCCCGCAGCTGTCCGCTGGAAACCGGCGGTTGCCGGCGTCTTTCTGCCGAAGCCGCGCTTTGCAGCCTACAAGTGCGGTTCACGTCAGCGGTGCACCTAGTAGCCGCTTCTTCGCCTCCGGCAGCCGGGGAGAGCGGTTGGCTTCTGAGAGGCGAAGAACGAAACCGGCTTGTGTGCGCAGCCTTGGCACTGCTAGAGGACGGTGGTTGCAGCTGCCAGCCCTTTCAGTTCACCTCTGGGATGCTTCTGGCAGGTGCTCCGGGACGACTTTCCTGCGTTTTGACTTGGTCCTGATGCAGACGAATCTGGAGAATTCTTGTTCGTACCCTGAGTTTACGAGTTGCAGAGATCTCGATGGCAGCTGCAGAGAAGAAGGGCTGTGCTGAATTGCTCGGGAAGCAAGGACATAGACAGCGCCTTGTGTTTGGGAGTGAGCAGCTGCTGGTTTTTTGCAGTTGACTTCGCTGTGCACTGAATGTCAGGTGGAGCTGTGCACTCTTCTACAACGAGCAGGACAGCAGAAAACAGAGAGCACAGATGGCTGACAGCAGTTTGAAGCGTGCCTAAGAAAGAGTTGTGTTTTTGGAGTGTTCAGCAAATATATGTGTCTGGGCAAGGGCGGGATGCGTGCACAGTGCTGGCAAGCTTTATCCTTGCAAGACGCGCTGGAAAAGCTTTTCGCCATGATGCAGTCCGCTTGAGACGCAGACTCCGGCTCTCCGCAGCTGTCCGCTGGAAAGCGGCGGTTGCCGGCGTCTTTCTGCCGAAGCCGCGCTTTGCAGCCTACAAGTGCGGTTCACGTCAGCGGTGCACCTAGTAGCCGCTTCTTCGCCTCCGGCAGCCGGGGAGAGCGGTTGGCTTCTGAGAGGCGAAGAACGAAACCGGCTTGTGTGCGCAGCCTTGGCACTGCTAGAGGACGGTGGCTGCAGCTGCCAGCCCTTTCAGTTCACCTCTGGGATGCTTCTGGCAGGTGCTCCGGGACGACTTTCCTGCGTTTTGACTTGGTCCTGATGCAGACGAATCTGGAGAATTCTTGTTCGTACCCTGAGTTTACGAGATGCAGAGAAGAAGGGCTGCGCTGAGTTGCTCGGGAAGCAAGGACATAGGCAGCGCCTTGTGTTTGGGAGTGAGCAGCTGCTGGTTTTTTGCAATTGACTTCTCTGTGCACTGAATGTCAGGTGGAGCTGTGCACTCTTCTGCAACGAGCAGGGCAGCAGAAAACAGAGAGCACAGATGGCTGACAGCAGTTTGAAGCGTGCCTAAGAAAGAGCTGTGTTTTTGGAGTGTTCAGCAAATATATGTGTCTGGGCAAGGGCGGGATGCGTGCACTGTGCTGGCAAGCTCTCTCCCTAGGAGACACGCTGGAAAAGCTTTTCGCTATGATGCAGTCCTCTAGAGACACAGTCTTCGGCTCTCTGCAGCTGTCCGCAGGGAAAGCAGCGGTTGCCGGCTTCTTTCTGCCGAAACCGCGCTTTGCAGCCTACAAGTGCGGTTCACGTCACCGGTGCACCTAGTAGCCGCTTTTTCGCCTCCGGCAGCCGGGGAGAGCGGTTGGCTTCTGAGAGGTGAAGAACGAAACCGGCTTGTGTGCGCAGCCTTGGCACTGCTAGAAGACGGTGGCTGCAGCTGCCAGCCCTTTCAATTCTCCGCTGGCATGCTTCTGGCAGGTGCTCCGGGACGACTTTCCTGCGTTTTGACTTGGTCCTGATGCAGACGAATCTGGAGAATTCTTGTTCGTACCCTGAGTTTACGAGTTGCAGAAAACTCGATAGCAGCTGCAGAAAAGAAGGGCTGCGCTGAGTTGCTCGGGAAGCAAGGACATAGACAGCGCCTTGTGTTTGGGAGTGAGCAGCTGCTGTTTTTTTGCAATTGACTTCGCTGTGCACTGAATGAGAAGTGGAGCTGTGCACTCTTCTACAACGAGCAGGACAGCAGAAAACAGAGAGCACAGATGGCTGACCGCAGTTTGAAGCGTGCCTAAGAAAGAGTTGTGTTTTTGGAGTGTTCAGCAAATATATGTGTCTGGGCAAGGGCGGGATGCGTGCACAGTGCTGGCAAGCTCTCTCCCTGCGAGACACGCTGGAAAAGCTTTTCGCTATGATGCAGTCCTCTAGAGACACAGTCTTCGGCTCTCTGCAGCTGTCCGCAGGGATAGCAGCGGTTGCCGGCTTCTTTCTGCCGAAACCGCGCTTTGCAGCCTACAAGTGCGGTTCACGTCACCGGTGCACCTAGTAGCCGCTTTTTCGCCTCCGGCAGCCGGGGAGAGCGGTTGGCTTCTGAGAGGTGAAGAACGAAACCGGCTTGTGTGCGCAGCCTTGGCACTGCTAGAAGACGGTGGCTGCAGCTGCCAGCCCTTTCAATTCTCCGCTGGCATGCTTCTGGCAGGTGCTCCAGGACGACTTTCCTGCGTTTTGACTTGGTCCTGATGCAGACGAATCTGGAGAATTCTTGTTCGTACCCTGAGTGTACGAGTTGCAGAGATCTCGATGTCAGCTGCAGAAAAGAAGGGCTGTGCTGAATTGCTCGGGAAGCAAGGACATAGACAGCGCCTTGTGTTTGGGAGTGAGCAGCTGCTGGTTTTTTGCAATTGACTTCGCTGTGCACTGAATGAGAAGTGGAGCTGTGCACTCTTCTACAACGAGCAGGACAGCAGAAAACAGAGAGCACAGATGGCTGACCGCAGTTTGAAGCGTGCCTAAGAAAGAGTTGTGTTTTTGGAGTGTTCAGCAAATATATGTGTCTGGGCAAGGGCGGGATGCGTGCACTGTGCTGGCAAGCTCTCTCCCTGCGAGACACGCTGGAAAAGCTTTTCGCTATGATGCAGTCCACTAGAGACGCAGACTTCGGCTCTCCGCAGCTGTCCGCAGGGAAAGCAGCGGTTGCCGGCTTCTTTCTGCCGAAGCCGCGCTTTGCAGCCTACAAGTGCGGTTCACGTCAGCGGTGCACCTAGTAGCCGCTTCTTCGCCTCCGGCAGCCGGGGAGAGCGGTTGGCTTCTGAGAGGCGAAGAACGAAACCAGCTTGTGTGCGCTGCCTTGGCACTGCTAGAGGCCGGTGGCTGCAGCTGCCAGCCCTTTCAGTTCACCTCTGGGATGCTTCTGGCAGGTGCTCCGGGACGACTTTCCTGCGTTTTGACTTGGTCCTGATGCAGACGAATCTGGAGAATTCTTGTTCGTACCCCGAGTTTACGAGTTGCAGAAAACTCGATATCAGCTGCAGAAAAGAAGGGCTGTGCTGAATTGCTCGGGAAGCAAGGACATAGACAGCGCCTTGTGTTTGGGAGTGAGCAGCTGCTGGTTTTTTGCAGTTGACTTCGCTGTGCACTGAATGAGAAGTGGAGCTGTGCACTCTTCTACAACGAGCAGGGCAGCAGAAAACAGAGAGCACGGACGTCTGACAGCAGTTTGAAGCTTGCCTAGGAAAGAGCAGTGTTTTTGAGTGTTCAGCAAATATATGTGTCTGGGCAAGGGCGGGATGCGTGCACAGTGCTGGCAAGCTTTATCCCTGCAAGACGCGCTGGAAAAGCTTTTCGCCATGATGCAGTCCGCTTGAGACGCAGACCTCGGCTCCCCGCAGCTGTCCGCTGGAAACCGGCGGTTGCCGGCGTCTTTCTGCCGAAGCCGCGCTTTGCAGCCTACAAGTGCGGTTCACGTCAGCGGTGCACCTAGTAGCCGCTTCTTCGCCTCCGGCAGCCGGGGAGAGCGGTTGGCTTCTGAGAGGCGAAGAACGAAACCGGCTTGTGTGCGCAGCCTTGGCACTGCTAGAGGACGGTGGTTGCAGCTGCCAGCCCTTTCAGTTCACCTCTGGGATGCTTCTGGCAGGTGCTCCGGGACGACTTTCCTGCGTTTTGACTTGGTCCTGATGCAGACGAATCTGGAGAATTCTTGTTCGTACCCTGAGTTTACGAGTTGCAGAGATCTCGATGGCAGCTGCAGAGAAGAAGGGCTGTGCTGAATTGCTCGGGAAGCAAGGACATAGACAGCGCCTTGTGTTTGGGAGTGAGCAGCTGCTGGTTTTTTGCAATTGACTTCGCTGTGCACTGAATGTCAGGTGGAGCTGTGCACTCTTCTACAACGAGCAGGACAGCAGAAAACAGAGAGCACAGATGGCTGACAGCAGTTTGAAGCGTGCCTAAGAAAGAGTTGTGTTTTTGGAGTGTTCAGCAAATATATGTGTCTGGGCAAGGGCGGGATGCGTGCACAGTGCTGGCAAGCTTTATCCCTGCAAGACGCGCTGGAAAAGCTTTTCGCCATGATGCAGTCCGCTTGAGACGCAGACTCCGGCTCTCCGCAGCTGTCCGCTGGAAAGCGGCGGTTGCCGGCGTCTTTCTGCCGAAGCCGCGCTTTGCAGCCTACAAGTGCGGTTCACGTCAGCGGTGCACCTAGTAGCCGCTTCTTCGCCTCCGGCAGCCGGGGAGAGCGGTTGGCTTCTGAGAGGCGAAGAACGAAACCGGCTTGTGTGCGCAGCCTTGGCACTGCTAGAGGACGGTGGTTGCAGCTGCCAGCCCTTTCAGTTCACCTCTGGGATGCTTCTGGCAGGTGCTCCGGGACGACTTTCCTGCGTTTTGACTTGGTCCTGATGCAGACGAATCTGGAGAATTCTTGTTCGTACCCTGCGTTTACGAGATGCAGAGAAGAAGGGCTGCGCTGAGTTGCTCGGGAAGCAAGGACATAGACAGCGCCTTGTGTTTGGGAGTGAGCAGCTGCTGGTTTTTTGCAATTGACTTCGCAGTGCACTGAATGTCAGGTGGAGCTGTGCACTCTTCTACAAAGAGCAGGACAGCAGAAAACAGAGAGCACAGATGGCTGACAGCAGTTTGAAGCGTGCCTAAGAAAGAGTTGTGTTTTTGGAGTGTTCAGCAAAACCATGTTTCTGGGCAAGGGCGGGATGCGTGCACTGTGGTGGTAAGCTCTCTCCCTAGGAGACACGCTGGAAAAGCTTTTCGCTATGATGCAGTCCTCTAGAGACGCAGTCTTCGGCTCTCCGCAGCTGTCCACTGGAAAGCGGCGGTTGCCGGCGTCTTTCTGCCGAAGCCGCGCTTTGCAGCCTACAAGTGCGGTTCACGTCAGCGGTGCACCTAGTAGCCGCTTCTTCGCCTCCGGCAGCCGGGGAGAGCGGTTGGCTTCTGAGAGGCGAAGAACGAAACCGGCTTGTGTGCGCAGCCTTGGCACTGCTAGAGGACGGTGGTTGCAGCTGCCAGCCCTTTCAGTTCACCTCTGGGATGCTTCTGGCAGGTGCTCCGGGACGACTTTCCTGCGTTTTGACTTGGTCCTGATGCAGACGAATCTGGAGAATTCTTGTTCGTACCCTGAGTTTACGAGTTGCAGAAAACTCGATAGCAGCTGCAGAAAAGAAGGGCTGTGCTGAATTGCTTGGGAAGCAAGGACATAGACAGCGCCTTGTGTTTGGGAGTGAGCAGCTGCTGGTTTTTTGCAGTTGACTTCGCTGTGCACTGAATGAGAAGTGGAGCTGTGCACTCTTCTACAACGAGCAGGGCAGCAGAAAACAGAGAGCACGGACGTCTGACAGCAGTTTGAAGCTTGCCTAGGAAAGAGCAGTGTTTTTGAGTGTTCAGCAAATATATGTGTCTGGGCAAGGGCGGGATGCGTGCACAGTGCTGGCAAGCTTTATCCCTGCAAGACGCGCTGGAAAAGCTTTTCGCCATGATGCAGTCCGCTTGAGACGCAGACCTCGGCTCCCCGCAGCTGTCCGCTGGAAACCGGCGGTTGCCGGCGTCTTTCTGCCGAAGCCGCGCTTTGCAGCCTACAAGTGCGGTTCACGTCAGCGGTGCACCTAGTAGCCGCTTCTTCGCCTCCGGCAGCCGGGGAGAGCGGTTGGCTTCTGAGAGGCGAAGAACGAAACCGGCTTGTGTGCGCAGCCTTGGCACTGCTAGAGGACGGTGGTTGCAGCTGCCAGCCCTTTCAGTTCACCTCTGGGATGCTTCTGGCAGGTGCTCCGGGACGACTTTCCTGCGTTTTGACTTGGTCCTGATGCAGACGAATCTGGAGAATTCTTGTTCGTACCCTGAGTTTACGAGTTGCAGAAAACTCGATAGCAGCTGCAGAAAAGAAGGGCTGTGCTGAATTGCTCGGGAAGCAAGGACATAGACAGCGCCTTGTGTCTGGGAGTGAGCAGCTGCTGGTTTTTTGCAGTTGACTTCGCTGTGCACTGAATGAGAAGTGGAGCTGTGCACTCTTCTACAACGAGCAGGGCAGCAGAAAACAGAGAGCACGGACGTCTGACAGCAGTTTGAAGCTTGCCTAGGAAAGAGCAGTGTTTTTGAGTGTTCAGCAAATATATGTTTCTGGGCAAGGGCAGGATGCGTGCACTGTGCTGGCAAGCTTTCTTCCTGCGAGACACGCTGGAAAAGCTTTTCGCTATGATGCAGTCCACTAGAGACGCAGACTTCGGCTCTCCGCAGCTGTCCGTTGGAAAGCGGCGGTTGCCGGCTTCTTTCTGCCGAAGCCGTGCTTTGCAGCCTACAAGTGCGGTTCACGTCAGCGGTGCACCTAGTAGCCGCTTCTTCGCCTCCGGCAGCCGGGGAGAGCAGTTGGCTTCTGAGAGGCGAAGAACGAAACCGGCTTGTGTGCGCAGCCTTGGCACTGCTAGAGGACGGTGGTTGCAGCTGCCAGCCCTTTCAGTTCACCTCTGGGATGCTTCTGGCAGGTGCTCCGGGACGACTTTCCTGCGTTTTGACTTGGTCCTGATGCAGACGAATCTGGAGAATTCTTGTTCGTACCCTGAGTTTACGAGTTGCAGAAAACTCGATAGCAGCTGCAGAAAAGAAGGGCTGTGCCGAATTGCTCGGGAAGCAAGGACATAGACAGCGCCTTGTGTTTGGGAGTGAGCAGCTGCTGGTTTTTTGCAATTGACTTCGCTGTGCAATGAATGCCAGGGTGAGCTGTGCACTCTTCTACAACGAGCAGGGCAGCAGAAAACGGAGAGCACGGACGTCTGACAGCAGTTTGAAGCTTGCCTAGGAAAGAGCAGTGGTTTTGGAGTGTTCAGCAAATATATGTTTCTGGGCAAGGGCAGGATGCGTGCACTGTGCTGGCAAGCTTTCTTCCTGCGAGACACGCTGGAAAAGCTTTTCGGTATGATGCAGTCCACTAGAGACGCAGACTTCGGCTCTCCGCAGCTGTCCACTGGAAAGCGGCGGTTGCCGGCGTCTTTCTGCCGAAGCCGCGCTTTGCAGCCTACAAGTGCGGTTCACGTCAGCGGTGCACCTAGTAGCCGCTTCTTCGCCTCCGGCAGCCGGGGAGAGCGGTTGGCTTCTGAGAGGCGAAGAACGAAACCGGCTTGTGTGCGCAGCCTTGGCACTGCTAGAGGACGGTGGTTGCAGCTGCCAGCCCTTTCAGTTCACCTCTGGGATGCTTCTGGCAGGTGCTCCGGGACGACTTTCCTGCGTTTTGACTTGGTCCTGATGCAGACGAATCTGGAGAATTCTTGTTCGTACCCTGAGTTTACGAGTTGCAGAAAACTCGATAGCAGCTGCAGAAAAGAAGGGCTGTGCTGAATTGCTTGGGAAGCAAGGACATAGACAGCGCCTTGTGTTTGGGAGTGAGCAGCTGCTGGTTTTTTGCAGTTGACTTCGCTGTGCACTGAATGAGAAGTGGAGCTGTGCACTCTTCTACAACGAGCAGGGCAGCAGAAAACAGAGAGCACGGACGTCTGACAGCAGTTTGAAGCTTGCCTAGGAAAGAGCAGTGTTTTTGAGTGTTCAGCAAATATATGTGTCTGGGCAAGGGCGGGATGCGTGCACAGTGCTGGCAAGCTTTATCCCTGCAAGACGCGCTGGAAAAGCTTTTCGCCATGATGCAGTCCGCTTGAGACGCAGACCTCGGCTCCCCGCAGCTGTCCGCTGGAAACCGGCGGTTGCCGGCGTCTTTCTGCCGAAGCCGCGCTTTGCAGCCTACAAGTGCGGTTCACGTCAGCGGTGCACCTAGTAGCCGCTTCTTCGCCTCCGGCAGCCGGGGAGAGCGGTTGGCTTCTGAGAGGCGAAGAACGAAACCGGCTTGTGTGCGCAGCCTTGGCACTGCTAGAGGACGGTGGTTGCAGCTGCCAGCCCTTTCAGTTCACCTCTGGGATGCTTCTGGCAGGTGCTCCGGGACGACTTTCCTGCGTTTTGACTTGGTCCTGATGCAGACGAATCTGGAGAATTCTTGTTCGTACCCTGAGTTTACGAGTTGCAGAGATCTCGATGGCAGCTGCAGAGAAGAAGGGCTGTGCTGAATTGCTCGGGAAGCAAGGACATAGACAGCGCCTTGTGTTTGGGAGTGAGCAGCTGCTGGTTTTTTGCAGTTGACTTCGCTGTGCACTGAATGTCAGGTGGAGCTGTGCACTCTTCTACAACGAGCAGGACAGCAGAAAACAGAGAGCACAGATGGCTGACAGCAGTTTGAAGCGTGCCTAAGAAAGAGTTGTGTTTTTGGAGTGTTCAGCAAATATATGTGTCTGGGCAAGGGCGGGATGCGTGCACAGTGCTGGCAAGCTTTATCCTTGCAAGACGCGCTGGAAAAGCTTTTCGCCATGATGCAGTCCGCTTGAGACGCAGACTCCGGCTCTCCGCAGCTGTCCGCTGGAAAGCGGCGGTTGCCGGCGTCTTTCTGCCGAAGCCGCGCTTTGCAGCCTACAAGTGCGGTTCACGTCAGCGGTGCACCTAGTAGCCGCTTCTTCGCCTCCGGCAGCCGGGGAGAGCGGTTGGCTTCTGAGAGGCGAAGAACGAAACCGGCTTGTGTGCGCAGCCTTGGCACTGCTAGAGGACGGTGGCTGCAGCTGCCAGCCCTTTCAGTTCACCTCTGGGATGCTTCTGGCAGGTGCTCCGGGACGACTTTCCTGCGTTTTGACTTGGTCCTGATGCAGACGAATCTGGAGAATTCTTGTTCGTACCCTGAGTTTACGAGATGCAGAGAAGAAGGGCTGCGCTGAGTTGCTCGGGAAGCAAGGACATAGGCAGCGCCTTGTGTTTGGGAGTGAGCAGCTGCTGGTTTTTTGCAATTGACTTCTCTGTGCACTGAATGTCAGGTGGAGCTGTGCACTCTTCTGCAACGAGCAGGGCAGCAGAAAACAGAGAGCACAGATGGCTGACAGCAGTTTGAAGCGTGCCTAAGAAAGAGCTGTGTTTTTGGAGTGTTCAGCAAATATATGTGTCTGGGCAAGGGCGGGATGCGTGCACTGTGCTGGCAAGCTCTCTCCCTAGGAGACACGCTGGAAAAGCTTTTCGCTATGATGCAGTCCTCTAGAGACACAGTCTTCGGCTCTCTGCAGCTGTCCGCAGGGAAAGCAGCGGTTGCCGGCTTCTTTCTGCCGAAACCGCGCTTTGCAGCCTACAAGTGCGGTTCACGTCACCGGTGCACCTAGTAGCCGCTTTTTCGCCTCCGGCAGCCGGGGAGAGCGGTTGGCTTCTGAGAGGTGAAGAACGAAACCGGCTTGTGTGCGCAGCCTTGGCACTGCTAGAAGACGGTGGCTGCAGCTGCCAGCCCTTTCAATTCTCCGCTGGCATGCTTCTGGCAGGTGCTCCGGGACGACTTTCCTGCGTTTTGACTTGGTCCTGATGCAGACGAATCTGGAGAATTCTTGTTCGTACCCTGAGTTTACGAGTTGCAGAAAACTCGATAGCAGCTGCAGAAAAGAAGGGCTGCGCTGAGTTGCTCGGGAAGCAAGGACATAGACAGCGCCTTGTGTTTGGGAGTGAGCAGCTGCTGTTTTTTTGCAATTGACTTCGCTGTGCACTGAATGAGAAGTGGAGCTGTGCACTCTTCTACAACGAGCAGGACAGCAGAAAACAGAGAGCACAGATGGCTGACCGCAGTTTGAAGCGTGCCTAAGAAAGAGTTGTGTTTTTGGAGTGTTCAGCAAATATATGTGTCTGGGCAAGGGCGGGATGCGTGCACAGTGCTGGCAAGCTCTCTCCCTGCGAGACACGCTGGAAAAGCTTTTCGCTATGATGCAGTCCTCTAGAGACACAGTCTTCGGCTCTCTGCAGCTGTCCGCAGGGATAGCAGCGGTTGCCGGCTTCTTTCTGCCGAAACCGCGCTTTGCAGCCTACAAGTGCGGTTCACGTCACCGGTGCACCTAGTAGCCGCTTTTTCGCCTCCGGCAGCCGGGGAGAGCGGTTGGCTTCTGAGAGGTGAAGAACGAAACCGGCTTGTGTGCGCAGCCTTGGCACTGCTAGAAGACGGTGGCTGCAGCTGCCAGCCCTTTCAGTTCACCTCTGGGATGCTTCTGGCAGGTGCTCCAGGACGACTTTCCTGCGTTTTGACTTGGTCCTGATGCAGACGAATCTGGAGAATTCTTGTTCGTACCCTGAGTGTACGAGTTGCAGAGATCTCGATGTCAGCTGCAGAAAAGAAGGGCTGTGCTGAATTGCTCGGGAAGCAAGGACATAGACAGCGCCTTGTGTTTGGGAGTGAGCAGCTGCTGGTTTTTTGCAATTGACTTCGCTGTGCACTGAATGAGAAGTGGAGCTGTGCACTCTTCTACAACGAGCAGGACAGCAGAAAACAGAGAGCACAGATGGCTGACCGCAGTTTGAAGCGTGCCTAAGAAAGAGTTGTGTTTTTGGAGTGTTCAGCAAATATATGTGTCTGGGCAAGGGCGGGATGCGTGCACTGTGCTGGCAAGCTCTCTCCCTGCGAGACACGCTGGAAAAGCTTTTCGCTATGATGCAGTCCACTAGAGACGCAGACTTCGGCTCTCCGCAGCTGTCCGCAGGGAAAGCAGCGGTTGCCGGCTTCTTTCTGCCGAAGCCGCGCTTTGCAGCCTACAAGTGCGGTTCACGTCAGCGGTGCACCTAGTAGCCGCTTCTTCGCCTCCGGCAGCCGGGGAGAGCGGTTGGCTTCTGAGAGGCGAAGAACGAAACCAGCTTGTGTGCGCTGCCTTGGCACTGCTAGAGGCCGGTGGCTGCAGCTGCCAGCCCTTTCAGTTCACCTCTGGGATGCTTCTGGCAGGTGCTCCGGGACGACTTTCCTGCGTTTTGACTTGGTCCTGATGCAGACGAATCTGGAGAATTCTTGTTCGTACCCCGAGTTTACGAGTTGCAGAAAACTCGATATCAGCTGCAGAAAAGAAGGGCTGTGCTGAATTGCTCGGGAAGCAAGGACATAGACAGCGCCTTGTGTTTGGGAGTGAGCAGCTGCTGGTTTTTTGCAGTTGACTTCGCTGTGCACTGAATGAGAAGTGGAGCTGTGCACTCTTCTACAACGAGCAGGGCAGCAGAAAACAGAGAGCACGGACGTCTGACAGCAGTTTGAAGCTTGCCTAGGAAAGAGCAGTGTTTTTGAGTGTTCAGCAAATATATGTGTCTGGGCAAGGGCGGGATGCGTGCACAGTGCTGGCAAGCTTTATCCCTGCAAGACGCGCTGGAAAAGCTTTTCGCCATGATGCAGTCCGCTTGAGACGCAGACCTCGGCTCCCCGCAGCTGTCCGCTGGAAACCGGCGGTTGCCGGCGTCTTTCTGCCGAAGCCGCGCTTTGCAGCCTACAAGTGCGGTTCACGTCAGCGGTGCACCTAGTAGCCGCTTCTTCGCCTCCGGCAGCCGGGGAGAGCGGTTGGCTTCTGAGAGGCGAAGAACGAAACCGGCTTGTGTGCGCAGCCTTGGCACTGCTAGAGGACGGTGGTTGCAGCTGCCAGCCCTTTCAGTTCACCTCTGGGATGCTTCTGGCAGGTGCTCCGGGACGACTTTCCTGCGTTTTGACTTGGTCCTGATGCAGACGAATCTGGAGAATTCTTGTTCGTACCCTGAGTTTACGAGTTGCAGAGATCTCGATGGCAGCTGCAGAGAAGAAGGGCTGTGCTGAATTGCTCGGGAAGCAAGGACATAGACAGCGCCTTGTGTTTGGGAGTGAGCAGCTGCTGGTTTTTTGCAATTGACTTCGCTGTGCACTGAATGTCAGGTGGAGCTGTGCACTCTTCTACAACGAGCAGGACAGCAGAAAACAGAGAGCACAGATGGCTGACAGCAGTTTGAAGCGTGCCTAAGAAAGAGTTGTGTTTTTGGAGTGTTCAGCAAATATATGTGTCTGGGCAAGGGCGGGATGCGTGCACAGTGCTGGCAAGCTTTATCCCTGCAAGACGCGCTGGAAAAGCTTTTCGCCATGATGCAGTCCGCTTGAGACGCAGACTCCGGCTCTCCGCAGCTGTCCGCTGGAAAGCGGCGGTTGCCGGCGTCTTTCTGCCGAAGCCGCGCTTTGCAGCCTACAAGTGCGGTTCACGTCAGCGGTGCACCTAGTAGCCGCTTCTTCGCCTCCGGCAGCCGGGGAGAGCGGTTGGCTTCTGAGAGGCGAAGAACGAAACCGGCTTGTGTGCGCAGCCTTGGCACTGCTAGAGGACGGTGGTTGCAGCTGCCAGCCCTTTCAGTTCACCTCTGGGATGCTTCTGGCAGGTGCTCCGGGACGACTTTCCTGCGTTTTGACTTGGTCCTGATGCAGACGAATCTGGAGAATTCTTGTTCGTACCCTGCGTTTACGAGATGCAGAGAAGAAGGGCTGCGCTGAGTTGCTCGGGAAGCAAGGACATAGACAGCGCCTTGTGTTTGGGAGTGAGCAGCTGCTGGTTTTTTGCAATTGACTTCGCAGTGCACTGAATGTCAGGTGGAGCTGTGCACTCTTCTACAAAGAGCAGGACAGCAGAAAACAGAGAGCACAGATGGCTGACAGCAGTTTGAAGCGTGCCTAAGAAAGAGTTGTGTTTTTGGAGTGTTCAGCAAAACCATGTTTCTGGGCAAGGGCGGGATGCGTGCACTGTGGTGGTAAGCTCTCTCCCTAGGAGACACGCTGGAAAAGCTTTTCGCTATGATGCAGTCCTCTAGAGACGCAGTCTTCGGCTCTCCGCAGCTGTCCACTGGAAAGCGGCGGTTGCCGGCGTCTTTCTGCCGAAGCCGCGCTTTGCAGCCTACAAGTGCGGTTCACGTCAGCGGTGCACCTAGTAGCCGCTTCTTCGCCTCCGGCAGCCGGGGAGAGCGGTTGGCTTCTGAGAGGCGAAGAACGAAACCGGCTTGTGTGCGCAGCCTTGGCACTGCTAGAGGACGGTGGTTGCAGCTGCCAGCCCTTTCAGTTCACCTCTGGGATGCTTCTGGCAGGTGCTCCGGGACGACTTTCCTGCGTTTTGACTTGGTCCTGATGCAGACGAATCTGGAGAATTCTTGTTCGTACCCTGAGTTTACGAGTTGCAGAAAACTCGATAGCAGCTGCAGAAAAGAAGGGCTGTGCTGAATTGCTTGGGAAGCAAGGACATAGACAGCGCCTTGTGTTTGGGAGTGAGCAGCTGCTGGTTTTTTGCAGTTGACTTCGCTGTGCACTGAATGAGAAGTGGAGCTGTGCACTCTTCTACAACGAGCAGGGCAGCAGAAAACAGAGAGCACGGACGTCTGACAGCAGTTTGAAGCTTGCCTAGGAAAGAGCAGTGTTTTTGAGTATTCAGCAAATATATGTGTCTGGGCAAGGGCGGGATGCGTGCACAGTGCTGGCAAGCTTTATCCCTGCAAGACGCGCTGGAAAAGCTTTTCGCCATGATGCAGTCCGCTTGAGACGCAGACCTCGGCTCCCCGCAGCTGTCCGCTGGAAACAGGCGGTTGACGGCGTCTTTCTGCCGAAGCCGCGCTTTGCAGCCTACAAGTGCGGTTCACGTCAGCGGTGCACCTAGTAGCCGCTTCTTCGCCTCCGGCAGCCGGGGAGAGCGGTTGGCTTCTGAGAGGCGAAGAACGAAACCGGCTTGTGTGCGCAGCCTTGGCACTGCTAGAGGACGGTGGTTGCAGCTGCCAGCCCTTTCAGTTCACCTCTGGGATGCTTCTGGCAGGTGCTCCGGGACGACTTTCCTGCGTTTTGACTTGGTCCTGATGCAGACGAATCTGGAGAATTCTTGTTCGTACCCTGAGTTTACGAGTTGCAGAAAACTCGATAGCAGCTGCAGAAAAGAAGGGCTGTGCTGAATTGCTCGGGAAGCAAGGACATAGACAGCGCCTTGTGTTTGGGAGTGAGCAGCTGCTGGTTTTTTGCAGTTGACTTCGCTGTGCACTGAATGAGAAGTGGAGCTGTGCACTCTTCTACAACGAGCAGGGCAGCAGAAAACAGAGAGCACGGACGTCTGACAGCAGTTTGAAGCTTGCCTAGGAAAGAGCAGTGTTTTTGAGTGTTCAGCAAATATATGTTTCTGGGCAAGGGCAGGATGCGTGCACTGTGCTGGCAAGCTTTCTTCCTGCGAGACACGCTGGAAAAGCTTTTCGCTATGATGCAGTCCACTAGAGACGCAGACTTCGGCTCTCCGCAGCTGTCCGTTGGAAAGCGGCGGTTGCCGGCTTCTTTCTGCCGAAGCCGTGCTTTGCAGCCTACAAGTGCGGTTCACGTCAGCGGTGCACCTAGTAGCCGCTTCTTCGCCTCCGGCAGCCGGGGAGAGCGGTTGGCTTCTGAGAGGCGAAGAACGAAACCGGCTTGTGTGCGCAGCCTTGGCACTGCTAGAGGACGGTGGTTGCAGCTGCCAGCCCTTTCAGTTCACCTCTGGGATGCTTCTGGCAGGTGCTCCGGGACGACTTTCCTGCGTTTTGACTTGGTCCTGATGCAGACGAATCTGGAGAATTCTTGTTCGTACCCTGAGTTTACGAGTTGCAGAAAACTCGATAGCAGCTGCAGAAAAGAAGGGCTGTGCCGAATTGCTCGGGAAGCAAGGACATAGACAGCGCCTTGTGTTTGGGAGTGAGCAGCTGCTGGTTTTTTGCAATTGACTTCGCTGTGCAATGAATGCCAGGGTGAGCTGTGCACTCTTCTACAACGAGCAGGGCAGCAGAAAACGGAGAGCACGGACGTCTGACAGCAGTTTGAAGCTTGCCTAGGAAAGAGCAGTGTTTTTGAGTGTTCAGCAAATATATGTTTCTGGGCAAGGGCAGGATGCGTGCACTGTGCTGGCAAGCTTTCTTCCTGCGAGACACGCTGGAAAAGCTTTTCGCTATGATGCAGTCCACTAGAGACGCAGACTTCGGCTCTCCGCAGCTGTCCACTGGAAAGCGGCGGTTGCCGGCTTCTTTCTGCCGAAGCCGCGCTTTGCAGCCTACAAGTGCGGTTCACGTCAGCGGTGCACCTAGTAGCCGCTTCTTCGCCTCCGGCAGCCGGGGAGAGCGGTTGGCTTCTGAGAGGCGAAGAACGAAACCGGCTTGTGTGCGCAGCCTTGGCACTGCTAGAGGACGGTGGTTGCAGCTGCCAGCCCTTTCAGTTCACCTCTGGGATGCTTCTGGCAGGTGCTCCGGGACGACTTTCCTGCGTTTTGACTTGGTCCTGATGCAGACGAATCTGGAGAATTCTTGTTCGTACCCTGAGTTTACGAGTTGCAGAGATCTCCATGGCAGCTGCAGAGAAGAAGGGCTGTGCTGAATTGCTCGGGAAGCAAGGACATAGACAGCGCCTTGTGTTTGGGAGTGAGCAGCTGCTGGTTTTTTGCAATTGACTTCGCTGTGCACTGAATGTCAGGTGGAGCTGTGCACTCTTCTACAACGAGCAGGACAGCAGAAAACAGAGAGCACAGATGGCTGACAGCAGTTTGAAGCGTGCCTAAGAAAGAGTTGTGTTTTTGGAGTGTTCAGCAAATATATGTGTCTGGGCAAGGGCGGGATGCGTGCACAGTGCTGGCAAGCTTTATCCCTGCAAGACGCGCTGGAAAAGCTTTTCGCCATGATGCAGTCCGCTTGAGACGCAGACTCCGGCTCTCCGCAGCTGTCCGCTGGAAAGCGGCGGTTGCCGGTGTCTTTCTGCCGAAGCCGCGCTTTGCAGCCTACAAGTGCGGTTCACGTCAGCGGTGCACCTAGTAGCCGCTTCTTCGCCTCCGGCAGCCGGGGAGAGCGGTTGGCTTCTGAGAGGCGAAGAACGAAACCGGCTTGTGTGCGCAGCCTTGGCACTGCTAGAGGACGGTGGTTGCAGCTGCCAGCCCTTTCAGTTCACCTCTGGGATGCTTCTGGCAGGTGCTCCGGGACGACTTTCCTGCGTTTTGACTTGGTCCTGATGCAGACGAATCTGGAGAATTCTTGTTCGTACCCTGAGTTTACGAGTTGCAGAAAACTCGATAGCAGCTGCAGAAAAGAAGGGCTGTGCTGAATTGCTCGGGAAGCAAGGACATAGACAGCGCCTTGTGTTTGGGAGTGAGCAGCTGCTGGTTTTTTGCAATTGACTTCGCAGTGCACTGAATGTCAGGTGGAGCTGTGCACTCTTCTACAAAGAGCAGGACAGCAGAAAACAGAGAGCACAGATGGCTGAGAGCAGTTTGAAGCGTGCCTAAGAAAGAGTTGTGTTTTTGGAGTGTTCAGCAAAACCATGTTTCTGGGCAAGGGCGGGATGCGTGCACTGTGGTGGTAAGCTCTCTCCCTAGGAGACACGCTGGAAAAGCTTTTCGCTATGATGCAGTCCTCTAGAGACGCAGTCTTCGGCTCTCCGCAGCTGTCCACTGGAAAGCGGCGGTTGCCGGCGTCTTTCTGCCGAAGCCGTGCTTTGCAGCCTACAAGTGCGGTTCACGTCAGCGGTGCACCTAGTAGCCGCTTCTTCGCCTCCGGCAGCCGGGGAGAGCGGTTGGCTTCTGAGAGGCGAAGAACGAAACCGGCTTGTGTGCGCAGCCTTGGCACTGCTAGAGGACGGTGGTTGCAGCTGCCAGCCCTTTCAGTTCACCTCTGGGATGCTTCTGGCAGGTGCTCCGGGACGACTTTCCTGCGTTTTGACTTGGTCCTGATGCAGACGAATCTGGAGAATTCTTGTTCGTACCCTGAGTTTACGAGTTGCAGAAAACTCGATAGCAGCTGCAGAAAAGAAGGGCTGTGCTGAATTGCTTGGGAAGCAAGGACATAGACAGCGCCTTGTGTTTGGGAGTGAGCAGCTGCTGGTTTTTTGCAGTTGACTTCGCTGTGCACTGAATGAGAAGTGGAGCTGTGCACTCTTCTACAACGAGCAGGGCAGCAGAAAACAGAGAGCACGGACGTCTGACAGCAGTTTGAAGCTTGCCTAGGAAAGAGCAGTGTTTTTGAGTGTTCAGCAAATATATGTGTCTGGGCAAGGGCGGGATGCGTGCACTGTGCTGGCAAGCTTTATCCCTGCAAGACGCGCTGGAAAAGCTTTTCGCCATGATGCAGTCCGCTTGAGACGCAGACCTCGGCTCCCCGCAGCTGTCCGCTGGAAACCGGCGGTTGCCGGCGTCTTTCTGCCGAAGCCGCGCTTTGCAGCCTACAAGTGCGGTTCACGTCAGCGGTGCACCTAGTAGCCGCTTCTTCGCCTCCGGCAGCCGGGGAGAGCGGTTGGCTTCTGAGAGGCGAAGAACGAAACCGGCTTGTGTGCGCAGCCTTGGCACTGCTAGAGGACGGTGGTTGCAGCTGCCAGCCCTTTCAGTTCACCTCTGGGATGCTTCTGGCAGGTGCTCCGGGACGACTTTCCTGCGTTTTGACTTGGTCCTGATGCAGACGAATCTGGAGAATTCTTGTTCGTACCCTGAGTTTACGAGTTGCAGAGATCTCGATGGCAGCTGCAGAGAAGAAGGGCTGTGCTGAATTGCTCGGGAAGCAAGGACATAGACAGCGCCTTGTGTTTGGGAGTGAGCAGCTGCTGGTTTTTTGCAGTTGACTTCGCTGTGCACTGAATGTCAGGTGGAGCTGTGCACTCTTCTACAACGAGCAGGACAGCAGAAAACAGAGAGCACAGATGGCTGACAGCAGTTTGAAGCGTGCCTAAGAAAGAGTTGTGTTTTTGGAGTGTTCAGCAAAACCATGTTTCTGGGCAAGGGCGGGATGCGTGCACTGTGGTGGTAAGCTCTCTCCCTAGGAGACACGCTGGAAAAGCTTTTCGCTATGATGCAGTCCTCTAGAGACGCAGTCTTCGGCTCTCCGCAGCTGTCCGCAGGGAAAGCGGCGGTTGCCGGCTTCTTTCTGCCGAAACCGCGCTTTGCAGCCTACAAGTGCGGTTCACGTCAGCGGTGCACCTAGTAGCCGCTTCTTCGCCTCCGGCAGCCGGGGAGAGCGGTTGGCTTCTGAGAGGCGAAGAACGAAACCGGCTTGTGTGCGCAGCCTTGGCACTGCTAGAGGACGGTGGCTGCAGCTGCCAGCCCTTTCAGTTCACCTCTGGGATGCTTCTGGCAGGTGCTCCGAGACGACTTTCCTGCGTTTTGACTTGGTCCTGATGCAGACGAATCTGGAGAATTCTTGTTCGTACCCTGAGTTTACGAGTTGCAGAAAACTCGATAGCAGCTGCAGAAAAGAAGGGCTGTGCTGAATTGCTTGGGAAGCAAGGACATAGACAGCGCCTTGTGTTTGGGAGTGAGCAGCTGCTGGTTTTTTGCAGTTGACTTCGCTGTGCACTGAATGAGAAGTGGAGCTGTGCACTCTTCTACAACGAGCAGGGCAGCAGAAAACAGAGAGCACGGACGTCTGACAGCAGTTTGAAGCTTGCCTAGGAAAGAGCAGTGTTTTTGAGTGTTCAGCAAATATATGTGTCTGGGCAAGGGCGGGATGCGTGCACAGTGCTGGCAAGCTTTATCCCTGCAAGACGCGCTGGAAAAGCTTTTCGCCATGATGCAGTCCGCTTGAGACGCAGACCTCGGCTCCCCGCAGCTGTCCGCTGGAAACCGGCGGTTGCCGGCGTCTTTCTGCCGAAGCCGCGCTTTGCAGCCTACAAGTGCGGTTCACGTCAGCGGTGCACCTAGTAGCCGCTTCTTCGCCTCCGGCAGCCGGGGAGAGCGGTTGGCTTCTGAGAGGCGAAGAACGAAACCGGCTTGTGTGCGCAGCCTTGGCACTGCTAGAGGACGGTGGCTGCAGCTGCCAGCCCTTTCAGTTCACCTCTGGGATGCTTCTGGCAGGTGCTCCGGGACGACTTTCCTGCGTTTTGACTTGGTCCTGATGCAGACGAATCTGGAGAATTCTTGTTCGTACCCTGAGTTTACGAGTTGCAGAAAACTCGATAGCAGCTGCAGAAAAGAAGGGCTGCGCTGAGTTGCTCGGGAAGCAAGGACATAGACAGCGCCTTGTGTTTGGGAGTGAGCAGCTGCTGTTTTTTTGCAATTGACTTCGCTGTGCAATGAATGCCAGGGTGAGCTGTGCACTCTTCTACAACGAGCAGGGCAGCAGAAAACGGAGAGCACGGACGTCTGACAGCAGTTTGAAGCTTGCCTAGGAAAGAGCAGTGTTTTTGAGTGTTCAGCAAATATATGTTTCTGGGCAAGGGCAGGATGCGTGCACTGTGCTGGCAAGCTTTCTTCCTGCGAGACACGCTGGAAAAGCTTTTCGCTATGATGCAGTCCACTAGAGACGCAGACTTCGGCTCTCCGCAGCTGTCCACTGGAAAGCGGCGGTTGCCGGCGTCTTTCTGCCGAAGCCGCGCTTTGCAGCCTACAAGTGCGGTTCACGTCAGCGGTGCACCTAGTAGCCGCTTCTTCGCCTCCGGCAGCCGGGGAGAGCGGTTGGCTTCTGAGAGGCGAAGAACGAAACCGGCTTGTGTGCGCAGCCTTGGCACTGCTAGAGGACGGTGGTTGCAGCTGCCAGCCCTTTCAGTTCACCTCTGGGATGCTTCTGGCAGGTGCTCCGGGACGACTTTCCTGCGTTTTGACTTGGTCCTGATGCAGACGAATCTGGAGAATTCTTGTTCGTACCCTACGTTTACGAGATGCAGAGAAGAAGGGCTGCGCTGAGTTGCTCGGGAAGCAAGGACATAGACAGCGCCTTGTGTTTGGGAGTGAGCAGCTGCTGGTTTTTTGCAATTGACTTCGCAGTGCACTGAATGTCAGGTGGAGCTGTGCACTCTTCTACAAAGAGCAGGACAGCAGAAAACAGAGAGCACAGATGGCTGACAGCAGTTTGAAGCGTGCCTAAGAAAGAGTTGTGTTTTTGGAGTGTTCAGCAAAACCATGTTTCTGGGCAAGGGCGGGATGCGTGCACTGTGGTGGTAAGCTCTCTCCCTAGGAGACACGCTGGAAAAGCTTTTCGCTATGATGCAGTCCTCTAGAGACGCAGTCTTCGGCTCTCCGCAGCTGTCCACTGGAAAGCGGCGGTTGCCGGCGTCTTTCTGCCGAAGCCGCGCTTTGCAGCCTACAAGTGCGGTTCACGTCAGCGGTGCACCTAGTAGCCGCTTCTTCGCCTCCGGCAGCCGGGGAGAGCGGTTGGCTTCTGAGAGGCGAAGAACGAAACCGGCTTGTGTGCGCAGCCTTGGCACTGCTAGAGGACGGTGGTTGCAGCTGCCAGCCCTTTCAGTTCACCTCTGGGATGCTTCTGGCAGGTGCTCCGGGACGACTTTCCTGCGTTTTGACTTGGTCCTGATGCAGACGAATCTGGAGAATTCTTGTTCGTACCCTGAGTTTACGAGTTGCAGAAAACTCGATAGCAGCTGCAGAAAAGAAGGGCTGTGCTGAATTGCTCGGGAAGCAAGGACATAGACAGCGCCTTGTGTTTGGGAGTGAGCAGCTGCTGGTTTTTTGCAGTTGACTTCGCTGTGCACTGAATGAGAAGTGGAGCTGTGCACTCTTCTACAACGAGCAGGGCAGCAGAAAACAGAGAGCACGGACGTCTGACAGCAGTTTGAAGCTTGCCTAGGAAAGAGCAGTGTTTTTGAGTGTTCAGCAAATATATGTTTCTGGGCAAGGGCAGGATGCGTGCACTGTGCTGGCAAGCTTTCTTCCTGCGAGACACGCTGGAAAAGCTTTTCGCTATGATGCAGTCCACTAGAGACGCAGACTTCGGCTCTCCGCAGCTGTCCGTTGGAAAGCGGCGGTTGCCGGCTTCTTTCTGCCGAAGCCGTGCTTTGCAGCCTACAAGTGCGGTTCACGTCAGCGGTGCACCTAGTAGCCGCTTCTTCGCCTCCGGCAGCCGGGGAGAGCAGTTGGCTTCTGAGAGGCGAAGAACGAAACCGGCTTGTGTGCGCAGCCTTGGCACTGCTAGAGGACGGTGGTTGCAGCTGCCAGCCCTTTCAGTTCACCTCTGGGATGCTTCTGGCAGGTGCTACGGGACGACTTTCCTGCGTTTTGACTTGGTCCTGATGCAGACGAATCTGGAGAATTCTTGTTCGTACCCTGAGTTTACGAGTTGCAGAAAACTCGATAGCAGCTGCAGAAAAGAAGGGCTGTGCCGAATTGCTCGGGAAGCAAGGACATAGACAGCGCCTTGTGTTTGGGAGTGAGCAGCTGCTGGTTTTTTGCAATTGACTTCGCTGTGCAATGAATGCCAGGGTGAGCTGTGCACTCTTCTACAACGAGCAGGGCAGCAGAAAACGGAGAGCACGGACGTCTGACAGCAGTTTGAAGCTTGCCTAGGAAAGAGCAGTGTTTTTGAGTGTTCAGCAAATATATGTTTCTGGGCAAGGGCAGGATGCGTGCACTGTGCTGGCAAGCTTTCTTCCTGCGAGACACGCTGGAAAAGCTTTTCGCTATGATGCAGTCCACTAGAGACGCAGACTTCGGCTCTCCGCAGCTGTCCACTGGAAAGCGGCGGTTGCCGGCTTCTTTCTGCCGAAGCCGTGCTTTGCAGCCTACAAGTGCGGTTCACGTCAGCGGTGCACCTAGTAGCCGCTTCTTCGCCTCCGGCAGCCGGGGAGAGCAGTTGGCTTCTGAGAGGCGAAGAACGAAACCGGCTTGTGTGCGCAGCCTTGGCACTGCTAGAGGACGGTGGTTGCAGCTGCCAGCCCTTTCAGTTCACCTCTGGGATGCTTCTGGCAGGTGCTCCGGTACGACTTTCCTGCGTTTTGACTTGGTCCTGATGCAGACGAATCTGGAGAATTCTTGTTCGTACCCTGCGTTTACGAGATGCAGAGAAGAAGGGCTGCGCTGAGTTGCTCGGGAAGCAAGGACATAGACAGCGCCTTGTGTTTGGGAGTGAGCAGCTGCTGGTTTTTTGCAATTGACTTCGCAGTGCACTGAATGTCAGGTGGAGCTGTGCACTCTTCTACAAAGAGCAGGACAGCAGAAAACAGAGAGCACAGATGGCTGACAGCAGTTTGAAGCGTGCCTAAGAAAGAGTTGTGTTTTTGGAGTGTTCAGCAAAACCATGTTTCTGGGCAAGGGCGGGATGCGTGCACTGTGGTGGTAAGCTCTCTCCCTAGGAGACACGCTGGAAAAGCTTTTCGCTATGATGCAGTCCTCTAGAGACGCAGTCTTCGGCTCTCCGCAGCTGTCCACTGGAAAGCGGCGGTTGCCGGCGTCTTTCTGCCGAAGCCGCGCTTTGCAGCCTACAAGTGCGGTTCACGTCAGCGGTGCACCTAGTAGCCGCTTCTTCGCCTCCGGCAGCCGGGGAGAGCGGTTGGCTTCTGAGAGGCGAAGAACGAAACCGGCTTGTGTGCGCAGCCTTGGCACTGCTAGAGGACGGTGGTTGCAGCTGCCAGCCCTTTCAGTTCACCTCTGGGATGCTTCTGGCAGGTGCTCCGGGACGACTTTCCTGCGTTTTGACTTGGTCCTGATGCAGACGAATCTGGAGAATTCTTGTTCGTACCCTGAGTTTACGAGTTGCAGAAAACTCGATAGCAGCTGCAGAAAAGAAGGGCTGTGCTGAATTGCTTGGGAAGCAAGGACATAGACAGCGCCTTGTGTTTGGGAGTGAGCAGCTGCTGGTTTTTTGCAGTTGACTTCGCTGTGCACTGAATGAGAAGTGGAGCTGTGCACTCTTCTACAACGAGCAGGGCAGCAGAAAACAGAGAGCACGGACGTCTGACAGCAGTTTGAAGCTTGCCTAGGAAAGAGCAGTGTTTTTGAGTGTTCAGCAAATATATGTGTCTGGGCAAGGGCGGGATGCGTGCACAGTGCTGGCAAGCTTTATCCCTGCAAGACGCGCTGGAAAAGCTTTTCGCCATGATGCAGTCCGCTTGAGACGCAGACCTCGGCTCCCCGCAGCTGTCCGCTGGAAACCGGCGGTTGCCGGCGTCTTTCTGCCGAAGCCGCGCTTTGCAGCCTACAAGTGCGGTTCACGTCAGCGGTGCACCTAGTAGCCGCTTCTTCGCCTCCGGCAGCCGGGGAGAGCGGTTGGCTTCTGAGAGGCGAAGAACGAAACCGGCTTGTGTGCGCAGCCTTGGCACTGCTAGAGGACGGTGGTTGCAGCTGCCAGCCCTTTCAGTTCACCTCTGGGATGCTTCTGGCAGGTGCTCCGGGACGACTTTCCTGCGTTTTGACTTGGTCCTGATGCAGACGAATCTGGAGAATTCTTGTTCGTACCCTGAGTTTACGAGTTGCAGAAAACTCGATAGCAGATGCAGAAAAGAAGGGCTGTGCTGAATTGCTCGGGAAGCAAGGACATAGACAGCGCCTTGTGTTTGGGAGTGAGCAGCTGCTGGTTTTTTGCAGTTGACTTCGCTGTGCACTGAATGAGAAGTGGAGCTGTGCACTCTTCTACAACGAGCAGGGCAGCAGAAAACAGAGAGCACGGACGTCTGACAGCAGTTTGAAGCTTGCCTAGGAAAGAGCAGTGTTTTTGAGTGTTCAGCAAATATATGTTTCTGGGCAAGGGCAGGATGCGTGCACTGTGCTGGCAAGCTTTCTTCCTGCGAGACACGCTGGAAAAGCTTTTCGCTATGATGCAGTCCACTAGAGACGCAGACTTCGGCTCTCCGCAGCTGTCCGTTGGAAAGCGGCGGTTGCCGGCTTCTTTCTGCCGAAGCCGTGCTTTGCAGCCTACAAGTGCGGTTCACGTCAGCGGTGCACCTAGTAGCCGCTTCTTCGCCTCCGGCAGCCGGGGAGAGCAGTTGGCTTCTGAGAGGCGAAGAACGAAACCGGCTTGTGTGCGCAGCTTTGGCACTGCTAGAGGACGGTGGTTGCAGCTGCCAGCCCTTTCAGTTCACCTCTGGGATGCTTCTGGCAGGTGCTCCGGGACGACTTTCCTGCGTTTTGACTTGGTCCTGATGCAGACGAATCTGGAGAATTCTTGTTCGTACCCTGAGTTTACGAGTTGCAGAAAACTCGATAGCAGCTGCAGAAAAGAAGGGCTGTGCCGAATTGCTCGGGAAGCAAGGACATAGACAGCGCCTTGTGTTTGGGAGTGAGCAGCTGCTGGTTTTTTGCAATTGACTTCGCTGTGCAATGAATGCCAGGGTGAGCTGTGCACTCTTCTACAACGAGCAGGGCAGCAGAAAACGGAGAGCACGGACGTCTGACAGCAGTTTGAAGCTTGCCTAGGAAAGAGCAGTGTTTTTGAGTGTTCAGCAAATATATGTTTCTGGGCAAGGGCAGGATGCGTGCACTGTGCTGGCAAGCTTTCTTCCTGCGAGACACGCTGGAAAAGCTTTTCGCTATGATGCAGTCCACTAGAGACGCAGACTTCGGCTCTCCGCAGCTGTCCACTGGAAAGCGGCGGTTGCCGGCTTCTTTCTGCCGAAGCCGCGCTTTGCAGCCTACAAGTGCGGTTCACGTCAGCGGTGCACCTAGTAGCCGCTTCTTCGCCTCCGGCAGCCGGGGAGAGCGGTTGGCTTCTGAGAGGCGAAGAACGAAACCGGCTTGTGTGCGCAGCCTTGGCACTGCTAGAGGACGGTGGTTGCAGCTGCCAGCCCTTTCAGTTCACCTCTGGGATGCTTCTGGCAGGTGCTCCGGGACGACTTTCCTGCGTTTTGACTTGGTCCTGATGCAGACGAATCTGGAGAATTCTTGTTCGTACCCTGAGTTTACGAGTTGCAGAGATCTCGATGGCAGCTGCAGAGAAGAAGGGCTGTGCTGAATTGCTCGGGAAGCAAGGACATAGACAGCGCCTTGTGTTTGGGAGTGAGCAGCTGCTGGTTTTTTGCAATTGACTTCGCTGTGCACTGAATGTCAGGTGGAGCTGTGCACTCTTCTACAACGAGCAGGACAGCAGAAAACAGAGAGCACAGATGGCTGACAGCAGTTTGAAGCGTGCCTAAGAAAGAGTTGTGTTTTTGGAGTGTTCAGCAAATATATGTGTCTGGGCAAGGGCGGGATGCGTGCACAGTGCTGGCAAGCTTTATCCCTGCAAGACGCGCTGGAAAAGCTTTTCGCCATGATGCAGTCCGCTTGAGACGCAGACTCCGGCTCTCCGCAGCTGTCCGCTGGAAAGCGGCGGTTGCCGGCGTCTTTCTGCCGAAGCCGCGCTTTGCAGCCTACAAGTGCGGTTCACGTCAGCGGTGCACCTAGTAGCCGCTTCTTCGCCTCCGGCAGCCGGGGAGAGCGGTTGGCTTCTGAGAGGCGAAGAACGAAACCGGCTTGTGTGCGCAGCCTTGGCACTGCTAGAGGACGGTGGTTGCAGCTGCCAGCCCTTTCAGTTCACCTCTGGGATGCTTCTGGCAGGTGCTCCGGGACGACTTTCCTGCGTTTTGACTTGGTCCTGATGCAGACGAATCTGGAGAATTCTTGTTCGTACCCTGCGTTTACGAGATGCAGAGAAGAAGGGCTGCGCTGAGTTGCTCGGGAAGCAAGGACATAGACAGCGCCTTGTGTTTGGGAGTGAGCAGCTGCTGGTTTTTTGCAATTGACTTCGCAGTGCACTGAATGTCAGGTGGAGCTGTGCACTCTTCTACAAAGAGCAGGACAGCAGAAAACAGAGAGCACAGATGGCTGACAGCAGTTTGAAGCGTGCCTAAGAAAGAGTTGTGTTTTTGGAGTGTTCAGCAAAACCATGTTTCTGGGCAAGGGCGGGATGCGTGCACTGTGGTGGTAAGCTCTCTCCCTAGGAGACACGCTGGAAAAGCTTTTCGCTATGATGCAGTCCTCTAGAGACGCAGTCTTCGGCTCTCCGCAGCTGTCCACTGGAAAGCGGCGGTTGCCGGCGTCTTTCTGCCGAAGCCGCGCTTTGCAGCCTACAAGTGCGGTTCACGTCAGCGGTGCACCTAGTAGCCGCTTCTTCGCCTCCGGCAGCCGGGGAGAGCGGTTGGCTTCTGAGAGGCGAAGAACGAAACCGGCTTGTGTGCGCAGCCTTGGCACTGCTAGAGGACGGTGGTTGCAGCTGCCAGCCCTTTCAGTTCACCTCTGGGATGCTTCTGGCAGGTGCTCCGGGACGACTTTCCTGCGTTTTGACTTGGTCCTGATGCAGACGAATCTGGAGAATTCTTGTTCGTACCCTGAGTTTACGAGTTGCAGAAAACTCGATAGCAGCTGCAGAAAAGAAGGGCTGTGCTGAATTGCTTGGGAAGCAAGGACATAGACAGCGCCTTGTGTTTGGGAGTGAGCAGCTGCTGGTTTTTTGCAGTTGACTTCGCTGTGCACTGAATGAGAAGTGGAGCTGTGCACTCTTCTACAACGAGCAGGGCAGCAGAAAACAGAGAGCACGGACGTCTGACAGCAGTTTGAAGCTTGCCTAGGAAAGAGCAGTGTTTTTGAGTGTTCAGCAAATATATGTGTCTGGGCAAGGGCGGGATGCGTGCACAGTGCTGGCAAGCTTTATCCCTGCAAGACGCGCTGGAAAAGCTTTTCGCCATGATGCAGTCCGCTTGAGACGCAGACCTCGGCTCCCCGCAGCTGTCCGCTGGAAACCGGCGGTTGCCGGCGTCTTTCTGCCGAAGCCGCGCTTTGCAGCCTACAAGTGCGGTTCACGTCAGCGGTGCACCTAGTAGCCGCTTCTTCGCCTCCGGCAGCCGGGGAGAGCGGTTGGCTTCTGAGAGGCGAAGAACGAAACCGGCTTGTGTGCGCAGCCTTGGCACTGCTAGAGGACGGTGGTTGCAGCTGCCAGCCCTTTCAGTTCACCTCTGGGATGCTTCTGGCAGGTGCTCCGGGACGACTTTCCTGCGTTTTGACTTGGTCCTGATGCAGACGAATCTGGAGAATTCTTGTTCGTACCCTGAGTTTACGAGTTGCAGAAAACTCGATAGCAGCTGCAGAAAAGAAGGGCTGTGCTGAATTGCTCGGGAAGCAAGGACATAGACAGCGCCTTGTGTTTGGGAGTGAGCAGCTGCTGGTTTTTTGCAGTTGACTTCGCTGTGCACTGAATGAGAAGTGGAGCTGTGCACTCTTCTACAACGAGCAGGGCAGCAGAAAACAGAGAGCACGGACGTCTGACAGCAGTTTGAAGCTTGCCTAGGAAAGAGCAGTGTTTTTGAGTGTTCAGCAAATATATGTTTCTGGGCAAGGGCAGGATGCGTGCACTGTGCTGGCAAGCTTTCTTCCTGCGAGACACGCTGGAAAAGCTTTTCGCTATGATGCAGTCCACTAGAGACGCAGACTTCGGCTCTCCGCAGCTGTCCGTTGGAAAGCGGCGGTTGCCGGCTTCTTTCTGCCGAAGCCGTGCTTTGCAGCCTACAAGTGCGGTTCACGTCAGCGGTGCACCTAGTAGCCGCTTCTTCGCCTCCGGCAGCCGGGGAGAGCAGTTGGCTTCTGAGAGGCGAAGAACGAAACCGGCTTGTGTGCGCAGCCTTGGCACTGCTAGAGGACGGTGGTTGCAGCTGCCAGCCCTTTCAGTTCACCTCTGGGATGCTTCTGGCAGGTGCTCCGGGACGACTTTCCTGCGTTTTGACTTGGTCCTGATGCAGACGAATCTGGAGAATTCTTGTTCGTACCCTGAGTTTACGAGTTGCAGAAAACTCGATAGCAGCTGCAGAAAAGAAGGGCTGTGCCGAATTGCTCGGGAAGCAAGGACATAGACAGCGCCTTGTGTTTGGGAGTGAGCAGCTGCTGGTTTTTTGCAATTGACTTCGCTGTGCAATGAATGCCAGGGTGAGCTGTGCACTCTTCTACAACGAGCAGGGCAGCAGAAAACGGAGAGCACGGACGTCTGACAGCAGTTTGAAGCTTGCCTAGGAAAGAGCAGTGTTTTTGAGTGTTCAGCAAATATATGTTTCTGGGCAAGGGCAGGATGCGTGCACTGTGCTGGCAAGCTTTCTTCCTGCGAGACACGCTGGAAAAGCTTTTCGCTATGATGCAGTCCACTAGAGACGCAGACTTCGGCTCTCCGCAGCTGTCCACTGGAAAGCGGCGGTTGCCGGCTTCTTTCTGCCGAAGCCGCGCTTTGCAGCCTACAAGTGCGGTTCACGTCAGCGGTGCACCTAGTAGCCGCTTCTTCGCCTCCGGCAGCCGGGGAGAGCGGTTGGCTTCTGAGAGGCGAAGAACGAAACCGGCTTGTGTGCGCAGCCTTGGCACTGCTAGAGGACGGTGGTTGCAGCTGCCAGCCCTTTCAGTTCACCTCTGGGATGCTTCTGGCAGGTGCTCCGGGACGACTTTCCTGCGTTTTGACTTGGTCCTGATGCAGACGAATCTGGAGAATTCTTGTTCGTACCCTGAGTTTACGAGTTGCAGAAAACTCGATAGCAGCTGCAGAAAAGAAGGGCTGTGCTTAATTGCTTGGGAAGCAAGGACATAGACAGCGCCTTGTGTTTGGGAGTGAGCAGCTGCTGGTTTTTTGCAGTTGACTTCGCTGTGCACTGAATGAGAAGTGGAGCTGTGCACTCTTCTACAACGAGCAGGGCAGCAGAAAACAGAGAGCACGGACGTCTGACAGCAGTTTGAAGCTTGCCTAGGAAAGAGCAGTGTTTTTGAGTGTTCAGCAAATATATGTGTCTGGGCAAGGGCGGGATGCGTGCACAGTGCTGGCAAGCTTTATCCCTGCAAGACGCGCTGGAAAAGCTTTTCGCCATGATGCAGTCCTCTTGAGACGCAGACCTCGGCTCCCCGCAGCTGTCCGCTGGAAACCGGCGGTTGCCGGCGTCTTTCTGCCGAAGCCGCGCTTTGCAGCCTACAAGTGCGGTTCACGTCAGCGGTGCACCTAGTAGCCGCTTCTTCGCCTCCGGCAGCCGGGGAGAGCGGTTGGCTTCTGAGAGGCGAAGAACGAAACCGGCTTGTGTGCGCAGCCTTGGCACTGCTAGAGGACGGTGGTTGCAGCTGCCAGCCCTTTCAGTTCACCTCTGGGATGCTTCTGGCAGGTGCTCCGGGACGACTTTCCTGCGTTTTGACTTGGTCCTGATGCAGACGAATCTGGAGAATTCTTGTTCGTACCCTGAGTTTACGAGTTGCAGAGATCTCGATGGCAGCTGCAGAGAAGAAGGGCTGTGCTGAATTGCTCGGGAAGCAAGGACATAGACAGCGCCTTGTGTTTGGGAGTGAGCAGCTGCTGGTTTTTTGCAATTGACTTCGCTGTGCACTGAATGTCAGGTGGAGCTGTGCACTCTTCTACAACGAGCAGGACAGCAGAAAACAGAGAGCACAGATGGCTGACAGCAGTTTGAAGCGTGCCTAAGAAAGAGTTGTGTTTTTGGAGTGTTCAGCAAATATATGTGTCTGGGCAAGGGCGGGATGCGTGCACAGTGCTGGCAAGCTTTATCCCTGCAAGACGCGCTGGAAAAGCTTTTCGCCATGATGCAGTCCGCTTGAGACGCAGACTCCGGCTCTCCGCAGCTGTCCGCTGGAAAGCGGCGGTTGCCGGCGTCTTTCTGCCGAAGCCGCGCTTTGCAGCCTACAAGTGCGGTTCACGTCAGCGGTGCACCTAGTAGCCGCTTCTTCGCCTCCGGCAGCCGGGGAGAGCGGTTGGCTTCTGAGAGGCGAAGAACGAAACCGGCTTGTGTGCGCAGCCTTGGCACTGCTAGAGGACGGTGGTTGCAGCTGCCAGCCCTTTCAGTTCACCTCTGGGATGCTTCTGGCAGGTGCTCCGGGACGACTTTCCTGCGTTTTGACTTGGTCCTGATGCAGACGAATCTGGAGAATTCTTGTTCGTACCCTGCGTTTACGAGATGCAGAGAAGAAGGGCTGCGCTGAGTTGCTCGGGAAGCAAGGACATAGACAGCGCCTTGTGTTTGGGAGTGAGCAGCTGCTGGTTTTTTGCAATTGACTTCGCAGTGCACTGAATGTCAGGTGGAGCTGTGCACTCTTCTACAAAGAGCAGGACAGCAGAAAACAGAGAGCACAGATGGCTGACAGCAGTTTGAAGCGTGCCTAAGAAAGAGTTGTGTTTTTGGAGTGTTCAGCAAAACCATGTTTCTGGGCAAGGGCGGGATGCGTGCACTGTGGTGGTAAGCTCTCTCCCTAGGAGACACGCTGGAAAAGCTTTTCGCTATGATGCAGTCCTCTAGAGACGCAGTCTTCGGCTCTCCGCAGCTGTCCACTGGAAAGCGGCGGTTGCCGGCGTCTTTCTGCCGAAGCCGCGCTTTGCAGCCTACAAGTGCGGTTCACGTCAGCGGTGCACCTAGTAGCCGCTTCTTCGCCTCCGGCAGCCGGGGAGAGCGGTTGGCTTCTGAGAGGCGAAGAACGAAACCGGCTTGTGTGCGCAGCCTTGGCACTGCTAGAGGACGGTGGTTGCAGCTGCCAGCCCTTTCAGTTCACCTCTGGGATGCTTCTGGCAGGTGCTCCGGGACGACTTTCCTGCGTTTTGACTTGGTCCTGATGCAGACGAATCTGGAGAATTCTTGTTCGTACCCTGAGTTTACGAGTTGCAGAAAACTCGATAGCAGCTGCAGAAAAGAAGGGCTGTGCTGAATTGCTTGGGAAGCAAGGACATAGACAGCGCCTTGTGTTTGGGAGTGAGCAGCTGCTGGTTTTTTGCAGTTGACTTCGCTGTGCACTGAATGAGAAGTGGAGCTGTGCACTCTTCTACAACGAGCAGGGCAGCAGAAAACAGAGAGCACGGACGTCTGACAGCAGTTTGAAGCTTGCCTAGGAAAGAGCAGTGTTTTTGAGTGTTCAGCAAATATATGTGTCTGGGCAAGGGCGGGATGCGTGCACAGTGCTGGCAAGCTTTATCCCTGCAAGACGCGCTGGAAAAGCTTTTCGCCATGATGCAGTCCGCTTGAGACGCAGACCTCGGCTCCCCGCAGCTGTCCGCTGGAAACCGGCGGTTGCCGGCGTCTTTCTGCCGAAGCCGCGCTTTGCAGCCTACAAGTGCGGTTCACGTCAGCGGTGCACCTAGTAGCCGCTTCTTCGCCTCCGGCAGCCGGGGAGAGCGGTTGGCTTCTGAGAGGCGAACAACGAAACCGGCTTGTGTGCGCAGCCTTGGCACTGCTAGAGGACGGTGGTTGCAGCTGCCAGCCCTTTCAGTTCACCTCTGGGATGCTTCTGGCAGGTGCTCCGGGACGACTTTCCTGCGTTTTGACTTGGTCCTGATGCAGACGAATCTGGAGAATTCTTGTTCGTACCCTGAGTTTACGAGTTGCAGAAAACTCGATAGCAGCTGCAGAAAAGAAGGGCTGTGCTGAATTGCTCGGGAAGCAAGGACATAGACAGCGCCTTGTGTTTGGGAGTGAGCAGCTGCTGGTTTTTTGCAGTTGACTTCGCTGTGCACTGAATGAGAAGTGGAGCTGTGCACTCTTCTACAACGAGCAGGGCAGCAGAAAACAGAGAGCACGGACGTCTGACAGCAGTTTGAAGCTTGCCTAGGAAAGAGCATTGTTTTTGAGTGTTCAGCAAATATATGTTTCTGGGCAAGGGCAGGATGCGTGCACTGTGCTGGCAAGCTTTCTTCCTGCGAGACACGCTGGAAAAGCTTTTCGCTATGATGCAGTCCACTAGAGACGCAGACTTCGGCTCTCCGCAGCTGTCCGTTGGAAAGCGGCGGTTGCCGGCTTCTTTCTGCCGAAGCCGTGCTTTGCAGCCTACAAGTGCGGTTCACGTCAGCGGTTAACCTAGTAGCCGCTTCTTCGCCTCCGGCAGCCGGGGAGAGCAGTTGGCTTCTGAGAGGCGAAGAACGAAACCGGCTTGTGTGCGCAGCCTTGGCACTGCTAGAGGACGGTGGTTGCAGCTGCCAGCCCTTTCAGTTCACCTCTGGGATGCTTCTGGCAGGTGCTACGGGACGACTTTCCTGCGTTTTGACTTGGTCCTGATGCAGACGAATCTGGAGAATTCTTGTTCGTACCCTGAGTTTACGAGTTGCAGAAAACTCGATAGCAGCTGCAGAAAAGAAGGGCTGTGCCGAATTGCTCGGGAAGCAAGGACATAGACAGCGCCTTGTGTTTGGGAGTGAGCAGCTGCTGGTTTTTTGCAATTGACTTCGCTGTGCAATGAATGCCAGGGTGAGCTGTGCACTCTTCTACAACGAGCAGGGCAGCAGAAAACGGAGAGCACGGACGTCTGACAGCAGTTTGAAGCTTGCCTAAGAAAGAGCAGTGTTTTTGAGTGTTCAGCAAATATATGTTTCTGGGCAAGGGCAGGATGCGTGCACTGTGCTGGCAAGCTTTCTTCCTGCGAGACACGCTGGAAAAGCTTTTCGCTATGATGCAGTCCACTAGAGACGCAGACTTCGGCTCTCCGCAGCTGTCCACTGGAAAGCGGCGGTTGCCGGCGTCTTTCTGCCGAAGCCGTGCTTTGCAGCCTACAAGTGCGGTTCACGTCAGCGGTGCACCTAGTAGCCGCTTCTTCGCCTCCGGCAGCCGGGGAGAGCGGTTGGCTTCTGAGAGGCGAAGAACGAAACCGGCTTGTGTGCGCAGCCTTGGCACTGCTAGAGGACGGTGGTTGCAGCTGCCAGCCCTTTCAGTTCACCTCTGGGATGCTTCTGGCAGGTGCTCCGGGACGACTTTCCTGCGTTTTGACTTGGTCCTGATGCAGACGAATCTGGAGAATTCTTGTTCGTACCCTGAGTTTACGAGTTGCAGAAAACTCGATAGCAGCTGCAGAAAAGAAGGGCTGTGCTGAATTGCTTGGGAAGCAAGGACATAGACAGCGCCTTGTGTTTGGGAGTGAGCAGCTGCTGGTTTTTTGCAGTTGACTTCGCTGTGCACTGAATGAGAAGTGGAGCTGTGCACTCTTCTACAACGAGCAGGGCAGCAGAAAACAGAGAGCACGGACGTCTGACAGCAGTTTGAAGCTTGCCTAGGAAAGAGCAGTGTTTTTGAGTGTTCAGCAAATATATGTGTCTGGGCAAGGGCGGGATGCGTGCACAGTGCTGGCAAGCTTTATCCCTGCAAGACGCGCTGGAAAAGCTTTTCGCCATGATGCAGTCCGCTTGAGACGCAGACCTCGGCTCCCCGCAGCTGTCCGCTGGAAACCGGCGGTTGCCGGCGTCTTTCTGCCGAAGCCGCGCTTTGCAGCCTACAAGTGCGGTTCACGTCAGCGGTGCACCTAGTAGCCGCTTCTTCGCCTCCGGCAGCCGGGGAGAGCGGTTGGCTTCTGAGAGGCGAAGAACGAAACCGGCTTGTGTGCGCAGCCTTGGCACTGCTAGAGGACGGTGGTTGCAGCTGCCAGCCCTTTCAGTTCACCTCTGGGATGCTTCTGGCAGGTGCTCCGGGACGACTTTCCTGCGTTTTGACTTGGTCCTGATGCAGACGAATCTGGAGAATTCTTGTTCGTACCCTGAGTTTACGAGTTGCAGAGATCTCGATGGCAGCTGCAGAGAAGAAGGGCTGTGCTGAATTGCTCGGGAAGCAAGGACATAGACAGCGCCTTGTGTTTGGGAGTGAGCAGCTGCTGGTTTTTTGCAGTTGACTTCGCTGTGCACTGAATGTCAGGTGGAGCTGTGCACTCTTCTACAACGAGCAGGACAGCAGAAAACAGAGAGCACAGATGGCTGACAGCAGTTTGAAGCGTGCCTAAGAAAGAGTTGTGTTTTTGGAGTGTTCAGCAAATATATGTGTCTGGGCAAGGGCGGGATGCGTGCACAGTGCTGGCAAGCTTTATCCCTGCAAGACGCGCTGGAAAAGCTTTTCGCCATGATGCAGTCCGCTTGAGACGCAGACTCCGGCTCTCCGCAGCTGTCCGCTGGAAAGCGGCGGTTGCCGGCGTCTTTCTGCCGAAGCCGCGCTTTGCAGCCTACAAGTGCGGTTCACGTCAGCGGTGCACCTAGTAGCCGCTTCTTCGCCTCCGGCAGCCGGGGAGAGCGGTTGGCTTCTGAGAGGCGAAGAACGAAACCGGCTTGTGTGCGCAGCCTTGGCACTGCTAGAGGACGGTGGTTGCAGCTGCCAGCCCTTTCAGTTCACCTCTGGGATGCTTCTGGCAGGTGCTCCGGGACGACTTTCCTGCGTTTTGACTTGGTCCTGATGCAGACGAATCTGGAGAATTCTTGTTCGTACCCTGAGTTTACGAGTTGCAGAAAACTCGATAGCAGCTGCAGAAAAGAAGGGCTGTGCTGAATTGCTTGGGAAGCAAGGACATAGACAGCGCCTTGTGTTTGGGAGTGAGCAGCTGCTGGTTTTTTGCAGTTGACTTCGCTGTGCACTGAATGAGAAGTGGAGCTGTGCACTCTTCTACAACGAGCAGGGCAGCAGAAAACAGAGAGCACGGACGTCTGACAGCAGTTTGAAGCTTGCCTAGGAAAGAGCAGTGTTTTTGAGTGTTCAGCAAATATATGTGTCTGGGCAAGGGCGGGATGCGTGCACAGTGCTGGCAAGCTTTATCCCTCAAGACGCGCTGGAAAAGCTTTTCGCCATGATGCAGTCCGCTTGAGACGCAGACCTCGGCTCCCCGCAGCTGTCCGCTGGAAACCGGCGGTTGCCGGCGTCTTTCTGCCGAAGCCGCGCTTTGCAGCCTACAAGTGCGGTTCACGTCAGCGGTGCACCTAGTAGCCGCTTCTTCGCCTCCGGCAGCCGGGGAGAGCGGTTGGCTTCTGAGAGGCGAAGAACGAAACCGGCTTGTGTGCGCAGCCTTGGCACTGCTAGAGGACGGTGGCTGCAGCTGCCAGCCCTTTCAGTTCACCTCTGGGATGCTTCTGGCAGGTGCTCCGGGACGACTTTCCTGCGTTTTGACTTGGTCCTGATGCAGACGAATCTGGAGAATTCTTGTTCGTACCCTGAGTTTACGAGTTGCAGAAAACTCGATAGCAGCTGCAGAAAAGAAGGGCTGCGCTGAGTTGCTCGGGAAGCAAGGACATAGACAGCGCCTTGTGTTTGGGAGTGAGCAGCTGCTGTTTTTTTGCAATTGACTTCGCTGTGCAATGAATGCCAGGGTGAGCTGTGCACTCTTCTACAACGAGCAGGGCAGCAGAAAACGGAGAGCACGGACGTCTGACAGCAGTTTGAAGCTTGCCTAGGAAAGAGCAGTGTTTTTGAGTGTTCAGCAAATATATGTTTCTGGGCAAGGGCAGGATGCGTGCACTGTGCTGGCAAGCTTTCTTCCTGCGAGACACGCTGGAAAAGCTTTTCGCTATGATGCAGTCCACTAGAGACGCAGACTTCGGCTCTCCGCAGCTGTCCACTGGAAAGCGGCGGTTGCCGGCGTCTTTCTGCCGAAGCCGCGCTTTGCAGCCTACAAGTGCGGTTCACGTCAGCGGTGCACCTAGTAGCCGCTTCTTCGCCTCCGGCAGCCGGGGAGAGCGGTTGGCTTCTGAGAGGCGAAGAACGAAACCGGCTTGTGTGCGCAGCCTTGGCACTGCTAGAGGACGGTGGTTGCAGCTGCCAGCCCTTTCAGTTCACCTCTGGGATGCTTCTGGCAGGTGCTCCGGGACGACTTTCCTGCGTTTTGACTTGGTCCTGATGCAGACGAATCTGGAGAATTCTTGTTCGTACCCTGCGTTTACGAGATGCAGAGAAGAAGGGCTGCGCTGAGTTGCTCGGGAAGCAAGGACATAGACAGCGCCTTGTGTTTGGGAGTGAGCAGCTGCTGGTTTTTTGCAATTGACTTCGCAGTGCACTGAATGTCAGGTGGAGCTGTGCACTCTTCTACAAAGAGCAGGACAGCAGAAAACAGAGAGCACAGATGGCTGACAGCAGTTTGAAGCGTGCCTAAGAAAGAGTTGTGTTTTTGGAGTGTTCAGCAAAACCATGTTTCTGGGCAAGGGCGGGATGCGTGCACTGTGGTGGTAAGCTCTCTCCCTAGGAGACACGCTGGAAAAGCTTTTCGCTATGATGCAGTCCTCTAGAGACGCAGTCTTCGGCTCTCCGCAGCTGTCCACTGGAAAGCGGCGGTTGCCGGCGTCTTTCTGCCGAAGCCGCGCTTTGCAGCCTACAAGTGCGGTTCACGTCAGCGGTGCACCTAGTAGCCGCTTCTTCGCCTCCGGCAGCCGGGGAGAGCGGTTGGCTTCTGAGAGGCGAAGAACGAAACCGGCTTGTGTGCGCAGCCTTGGCACTGCTAGAGGACGGTGGTTGCAGCTGCCAGCCCTTTCAGTTCACCTCTGGGATGCTTCTGGCAGGTGCTCCGGGACGACTTTCCTGCGTTTTGACTTGGTCCTGATGCAGACGAATCTGGAGAATTCTTGTTCGTACCCTGAGTTTACGAGTTGCAGAAAACTCGATAGCAGCTGCAGAAAAGAAGGGCTGTGCTGAATTGCTTGGGAAGCAAGGACATAGACAGCGCCTTGTGTTTGGGAGTGAGCAGCTGCTGGTTTTTTGCAGTTGACTTCGCTGTGCACTGAATGAGAAGTGGAGCTGTGCACTCTTCTACAACGAGCAGGGCAGCAGAAAACAGAGAGCACGGACGTCTGACAGCAGTTTGAAGCTTGCCTAGGAAAGAGCAGTGTTTTTGAGTGTTCAGCAAATATATGTGTCTGGGCAAGGGCGGGATGCGTGCACAGTGCTGGCAAGCTTTATCCCTGCAAGACGCGCTGGAAAAGCTTTTCGCCATGATGCAGTCCGCTTGAGACGCAGACCTCGGCTCCCCGCAGCTGTCCGCTGGAAACCGGCGGTTGCCGGCGTCTTTCTGCCGAAGCCGCGCTTTGCAGCCTACAAGTGCGGTTCACGTCAGCGGTGCACCTAGTAGCCGCTTCTTCGCCTCCGGCAGCCGGGGAGAGCGGTTGGCTTCTGAGAGGCGAAGAACGAAACCGGCTTGTGTGCGCAGCCTTGGCACTGCTAGAGGACGGTGGTTGCAGCTGCCAGCCCTTTCAGTTCACCTCTGGGATGCTTCTGGCAGGTGCTCCGGGACGACTTTCCTGCGTTTTGACTTGGTCCTGATGCAGACGAATCTGGAGAATTCTTGTTCGTACCCTGAGTTTACGAGTTGCAGAAAACTCGATAGCAGCTGCAGAAAAGAAGGGCTGTGCTGAATTGCTCGGGAAGCAAGGACATAGACAGCGCCTTGTGTTTGGGAGTGAGCAGCTGCTGGTTTTTTGCAGTTGACTTCGCTGTGCACTGAATGAGAAGTGGAGCTGTGCACTCTTCTACAACGAGCAGGGCAGCAGAAAACAGAGAGCACGGACGTCTGACAGCAGTTTGAAGCTTGCCTAGGAAAGAGCAGTGTTTTTGAGTGTTCAGCAAATATATGTTTCTGGGCAAGGGCAGGATGCGTGCACTGTGCTGGCAAGCTTTCTTCCTGCGAGACATGCTGGAAAAGCTTTTCGCTATGATGCAGTCCACTAGAGACGCAGACTTCGGCTCTCCGCAGCTGTCCGTTGGAAAGCGGCGGTTGCCGGCTTCTTTCTGCCGAAGCCGTGCTTTGCAGCCTACAAGTGCGGTTCACGTCAGCGGTGCACCTAGTAGCCGCTTCTTCGCCTCCGGCAGCCGGGGAGAGCAGTTGGCTTCTGAGAGGCGAAGAACGAAACCGGCTTGTGTGCGCAGCCTTGGCACTGCTAGAGGACGGTGGTTGCAGCTGCCAGCCCTTTCAGTTCACCTCTGGGATGCTTCTGGCAGGTGCTCCGGGACGACTTTCCTGCGTTTTGACTTGGTCCTGATGCAGACGAATCTGGAGAATTCTTGTTCGTACCCTGAGTTTACGAGTTGCAGAAAACTCGATAGCAGCTGCAGAAAAGAAGGGCTGTGCCGAATTGCTCGGGAAGCAAGGACATAGACAGCGCCTTGTGTTTGGGAGTGAGCAGCTGCTGGTTTTTTGCAGTTGACTTCGCTGTGCACTGAATGAGAAGTGGAGCTGTGCACTCTTCTACAACGAGCAGGGCAGCAGAAAACAGAGAGCACGGACGTCTGACAGCAGTTTGAAGCTTGCCTAGGAAAGAGCATTGTTTTTGAGTGTTCAGCAAATATATGTTTCTGGGCAAGGGCAGGATGCGTGCACTGTGCTGGCAAGCTTTCTTCCTGCGAGACACGCTGGAAAAGCTTTTCGCTATGATGCAGTCCACTAGAGACGCAGACTTCGGCTCTCCGCAGCTGTCCGTTGGAAAGCGGCGGTTGCCGGCTTCTTTCTGCCGAAGCCGTGCTTTGCAGCCTACAAGTGCGGTTCACGTCAGCGGTTAACCTAGTAGCCGCTTCTTCGCCTCCGGCAGCCGGGGAGAGCAGTTGGCTTCTGAGAGGCGAAGAACGAAACCGGCTTGTGTGCGCAGCCTTGGCACTGCTAGAGGACGGTGGTTGCAGCTGCCAGCCCTTTCAGTTCACCTCTGGGATGCTTCTGGCAGGTGCTACGGGACGACTTTCCTGCGTTTTGACTTGGTCCTGATGCAGACGAATCTGGAGAATTCTTGTTCGTACCCTGAGTTTACGAGTTGCAGAAAACTCGATAGCAGCTGCAGAAAAGAAGGGCTGTGCCGAATTGCTCGGGAAGCAAGGACATAGACAGCGCCTTGTGTTTGGGAGTGAGCAGCTGCTGGTTTTTTGCAATTGACTTCGCTGTGCAATGAATGCCAGGGTGAGCTGTGCACTCTTCTACAACGAGCAGGGCAGCAGAAAACGGAGAGCACGGACGTCTGACAGCAGTTTGAAGCTTGCCTAAGAAAGAGCAGTGTTTTTGAGTGTTCAGCAAATATATGTTTCTGGGCAAGGGCAGGATGCGTGCACTGTGCTGGAAAGCTTTCTTCCTGCGAGACACGCTGGAAAAGCTTTTCGCTATGATGCAGTCCACTAGAGACGCAGACTTCGGCTCTCCGCAGCTGTCCACTGGAAAGCGGCGGTTGCCGGCGTCTTTCTGCCGAAGCCGTGCTTTGCAGCCTACAAGTGCGGTTCACGTCAGCGGTGCACCTAGTAGCCGCTTCTTCGCCTCCGGCAGCCGGGGAGAGCGGTTGGCTTCTGAGAGGCGAAGAACGAAACCGGCTTGTGTGCGCAGCCTTGGCACTGCTAGAGGACGGTGGTTGCAGCTGCCAGCCCTTTCAGTTCACCTCTGGGATGCTTCTGGCAGGTGCTCCGGGACGACTTTCCTGCGTTTTGACTTGGTCCTGATGCAGACGAATCTGGAGAATTCTTGTTCGTACCCTGAGTTTACGAGTTGCAGAAAACTCGATAGCAGCTGCAGAAAAGAAGGGCTGTGCTGAATTGCTTGGGAAGCAAGGACATAGACAGCGCCTTGTGTTTGGGAGTGAGCAGCTGCTGGTTTTTTGCAGTTGACTTCGCTGTGCACTGAATGAGAAGTGGAGCTGTGCACTCTTCTACAACGAGCAGGGCAGCAGAAAACAGAGAGCACGGACGTCTGACAGCAGTTTGAAGCTTGCCTAGGAAAGAGCAGTGTTTTTGAGTGTTCAGCAAATATATGTGTCTGGGCAAGGGCGGGATGCGTGCACAGTGCTGGCAAGCTTTATCCCTGCAAGACGCGCTGGAAAAGCTTTTCGCCATGATGCAGTCCGCTTGAGACGCAGACCTCGGCTCCCCGCAGCTGTCCGCTGGAAACCGGCGGTTGCCGGCGTCTTTCTGCCGAAGCCGCGCTTTGCAGCCTACAAGTGCGGTTCACGTCAGCGGTGCACCTAGTAGCCGCTTCTTCGCCTCCGGCAGCCGGGGAGAGCGGTTGGCTTCTGAGAGGCGAAGAACGAAACCGGCTTGTGTGCGCAGCCTTGGCACTGCTAGAGGACGGTGGTTGCAGCTGCCAGCCCTTTCAGTTCACCTCTGGGATGCTTCTGGCAGGTGCTCCGGGACGACTTTCCTGCGTTTTGACTTGGTCCTGATGCAGACGAATCTGGAGAATTCTTGTTCGTACCCTGAGTTTACGAGTTGCAGAGATCTCGATGGCAGCTGCAGAGAAGAAGGGCTGTGCTGAATTGCTCGGGAAGCAAGGACATAGACAGCGCCTTGTGTTTGGGAGTGAGCAGCTGCTGGTTTTTTGCAGTTGACTTCGCTGTGCACTGAATGTCAGGTGGAGCTGTGCACTCTTCTACAACGAGCAGGACAGCAGAAAACAGAGAGCACAGATGGCTGACAGCAGTTTGAAGCGTGCCTAAGAAAGAGTTGTGTTTTTGGAGTGTTCAGCAAATATATGTGTCTGGGCAAGGGCGGGATGCGTGCACAGTGCTGGCAAGCTTTATCCCTGCAAGACGCGCTGGAAAAGCTTTTCGCCATGATGCAGTCCGCTTGAGACGCAGACTCCGGCTCTCCGCAGCTGTCCGCTGGAAAGCGGCGGTTGCCGGCGTCTTTCTGCCGAAGCCGCGCTTTGCAGCCTACAAGTGCGGTTCACGTCAGCGGTGCACCTAGTAGCCGCTTCTTCGCCTCCGGCAGCCGGGGAGAGCGGTTGGCTTCTGAGAGGCGAAGAACGAAACCGGCTTGTGTGCGCAGCCTTGGCACTGCTAGAGGACGGTGGTTGCAGCTGCCAGCCCTTTCAGTTCACCTCTGGGATGCTTCTGGCAGGTGCTCCGGGACGACTTTCCTGCGTTTTGACTTGGTCCTGATGCAGACGAATCTGGAGAATTCTTGTTCGTACCCTGCGTTTACGAGATGCAGAGAAGAAGGGCTGCGCTGAGTTGCTCGGGAAGCAAGGACATAGACAGCGCCTTGTGTTTGGGAGTGAGCAGCTGCTGGTTTTTTGCAATTGACTTCGCAGTGCACTGAATGTCAGGTGGAGCTGTGCACTCTTCTACAAAGAGCAGGACAGCAGAAAACAGATAGCACAGATGGCTGACAGCAGTTTGAAGCGTGCCTAAGAAAGAGTTGTGTTTTTGGAGTGTTCAGCAAAACCATGTTTCTGGGCAAGGGCGGGATGCGTGCACTGTGGTGGTAAGCTCTCTCCCTAGGAGACACGCTGGAAAAGCTTTTCGCTATGATGCAGTCCTCTAGAGACGCAGTCTTCGGCTCTCCGCAGCTGTCCGCAGGGAAAGCGGCGGTTGCCGGCTTCTTTCTGCCGAAACCGCGCTTTGCAGCCTACAAGTGCGGTTCACGTCAGCGGTGCACCTAGTAGCCGCTTCTTCGCCTCCGGCAGCCGGGGAGAGCGGTTGGCTTCTGAGAGGCGAAGAACGAAACCGGCTTGTGTGCGCAGCCTTGGCACTGCTAGAGGACGGTGGCTGCAGCTGCCAGCCCTTTCAGTTCACCTCTGGGATGCTTCTGGCAGGTGCTCCGAGACGACTTTCCTGCGTTTTGACTTGGTCCTGATGCAGACGAATCTGGAGAATTCTTGTTCGTACCCTGAGTTTACGAGTTGCAGAAAACTCGATAGCAGCTGCAGAAAAGAAGGGCTGTGCTGAATTGCTTGGGAAGCAAGGACATAGACAGCGCCTTGTGTTTGGGAGTGAGCAGCTGCTGGTTTTTTGCAGTTGACTTCGCTGTGCACTGAATGAGAAGTGGAGCTGTGCACTCTTCTACAACGAGCAGGGCAGCAGAAAACAGAGAGCACGGACGTCTGACAGCAGTTTGAAGCTTGCCTAGGAAAGAGCAGTGTTTTTGAGTGTTCAGCAAATATATGTGTCTGGGCAAGGGCGGGATGCGTGCACAGTGCTGGCAAGCTTTATCCCTGCAAGACGCGCTGGAAAAGCTTTTCGCCATGATGCAGTCCGCTTGAGACGCAGACCTCGGCTCCCCGCAGCTGTCCGCTGGAAACCGGCGGTTGCCGGCGTCTTTCTGCCGAAGCCGCGCTTTGCAGCCTACAAGTGCGGTTCACGTCAGCGGTGCACCTAGTAGCCGCTTCTTCGCCTCCGGCAGCCGGGGAGAGCGGTTGGCTTCTGAGAGGCGAAGAACGAAACCGGCTTGTGTGCGCAGCCTTGGCACTGCTAGAGGACGGTGGCTGCAGCTGCCAGCCCTTTCAGTTCACCTCTGGGATGCTTCTGGCAGGTGCTCCGGGACGACTTTCCTGCGTTTTGACTTGGTCCTGATGCAGACGAATCTGGAGAATTCTTGTTCGTACCCTGAGTTTACGAGTTGCAGAAAACTCGATAGCAGCTGCAGAAAAGAAGGGCTGCGCTGAGTTGCTCGGGAAGCAAGGACATAGACAGCGCCTTGTGTTTGGGAGTGAGCAGCTGCTGTTTTTTTGCAATTGACTTCGCTGTGCAATGAATGCCAGGGTGAGCTGTGCACTCTTCTACAACGAGCAGGGCAGCAGAAAACGGAGAGCACGGACGTCTGACAGCAGTTTGAAGCTTGCCTAGGAAAGAGCAGTGTTTTTGAGTGTTCAGCAAATATATGTTTCTGGGCAAGGGCAGGATGCGTGCACTGTGCTGGCAAGCTTTCTTCCTGCGAGACACGCTGGAAAAGCTTTTCGCTATGATGCAGTCCACTAGAGACGCAGACTTCGGCTCTCCGCAGCTGTCCACTGGAAAGCGGCGGTTGCCGGCGTCTTTCTGCCGAAGCCGCGCTTTGCAGCCTACAAGTGCGGTTCACGTCAGCGGTGCACCTAGTAGCCGCTTCTTCGCCTCCGGCAGCCGGGGAGAGCGGTTGGCTTCTGAGAGGCGAAGAACGAAACCGGCTTGTGTGCGCAGCCTTGGCACTGCTAGAGGACGGTGGTTGCAGCTGCCAGCCCTTTCAGTTCACCTCTGGGATGCTTCTGGCAGGTGCTCCGGGACGACTTTCCTGCGTTTTGACTTGGTCCTGATGCAGACGAATCTGGAGAATTCTTGTTCGTACCCTGCGTTTACGAGATGCAGAGAAGAAGGGCTGCGCTGAGTTGCTCGGGAAGCAAGGACATAGACAGCGCCTTGTGTTTGGGAGTGAGCAGCTGCTGGTTTTTTGCAATTGACTTCGCAGTGCACTGAATGTCAGGTGGAGCTGTGCACTCTTCTACAAAGAGCAGGACAGCAGAAAACAGAGAGCACAGATGGCTGACAGCAGTTTGAAGCGTGCCTAAGAAAGAGTTGTGTTTTTGGAGTGTTCAGCAAAACCATGTTTCTGGGCAAGGGCGGGATGCGTGCACTGTGGTGGTAAGCTCTCTCCCTAGGAGACACGCTGGAAAAGCTTTTCGCTATGATGCAGTCCTCTAGAGACGCAGTCTTCGGCTCTCCGCAGCTGTCCACTGGAAAGCGGCGGTTGCCGGCGTCTTTCTGCCGAAGCCGCGCTTTGCAGCCTACAAGTGCGGTTCACGTCAGCGGTGCACCTAGTAGCCGCTTCTTCGCCTCCGGCAGCCGGGGAGAGCGGTTGGCTTCTGAGAGGCGAAGAACGAAACCGGCTTGTGTGCGCAGCCTTGGCACTGCTAGAGGACGGTGGCTGCAGCTGCCAGCCCTTTCAGTTCACCTCTGGGATGCTTCTGGCAGGTGCTCCGGGACGACTTTCCTGCGTTTTGACTTGGTCCTGATGCAGACGAATCTGGAGAATTCTTGTTCGTACCCTGAGTTTACGAGTTGCAGAAAACTCGATAGCAGCTGCAGAAAAGAAGGGCTGTGCTGAATTGCTTGGGAAGCAAGGACATAGACAGCGCCTTGTGTTTGGGAGTGAGCAGCTGCTGGTTTTTTGCAGTTGACTTCGCTGTGCACTGAATGAGAAGTGGAGCTGTGCACTCTTCTACAACGAGCAGGGCAGCAGAAAACAGAGAGCACGGACGTCTGACAGCAGTTTGAAGCTTGCCTAGGAAAGAGCAGTGTTTTTGAGTGTTCAGCAAATATATGTGTCTGGGCAAGGGCGGGATGCGTGCACAGTGCTGGCAAGCTTTATCCCTGCAAGACGCGCTGGAAAAGCTTTTCGCCATGATGCAGTCCGCTTGAGACGCAGACCTCGGCTCCCCGCAGCTGTCCGCTGGAAACCGGCGGTTGCCGGCGTCTTTCTGCCGAAGCCGCGCTTTGCAGCCTACAAGTGCGGTTCACGTCAGCGGTGCACCTAGTAGCCGCTTCTTCGCCTCCGGCAGCCGGGGAGAGCGGTTGGCTTCTGAGAGGCGAAGAACGAAACCGGCTTGTGTGCGCAGCCTTGGCACTGCTAGAGGACGGTGGTTGCAGCTGCCAGCCCTTTCAGTTCACCTCTGGGATGCTTCTGGCAGGTGCTCCGGGACGACTTTCCTGCGTTTTGACTTGGTCCTGATGCAGACGAATCTGGAGAATTCTTGTTCGTACCCTGAGTTTACGAGTTGCAGAAAACTCGATAGCAGCTGCAGAAAAGAAGGGCTGTGCTGAATTGCTCGGGAAGCAAGGACATAGACAGCGCCTTGTGTTTGGGAGTGAGCAGCTGCTGGTTTTTTGCAGTTGACTTCGCTGTGCACTGAATGAGAAGTGGAGCTGTGCACTCTTCTACAACGAGCAGGGCAGCAGAAAACAGAGAGCACGGACGTCTGACAGCAGTTTGAAGCTTGCCTAGGAAAGAGCAGTGTTTTTGAGTGTTCAGCAAATATATGTTTCTGGGCAAGGGCAGGATGCGTGCACTGTGCTGGCAAGCTTTCTTCCTGCGAGACATGCTGGAAAAGCTTTTCGCTATGATGCAGTCCACTAGAGACGCAGACTTCGGCTCTCCGCAGCTGTCCGTTGGAAAGCGGCGGTTGCCGGCTTCTTTCTGCCGAAGCCGTGCTTTGCAGCCTACAAGTGCGGTTCACGTCAGCGGTGCACCTAGTAGCCGCTTCTTCGCCTCCGGCAGCCGGGGAGAGCAGTTGGCTTCTGAGAGGCGAAGAACGAAACCGGCTTGTGTGCGCAGCCTTGGCACTGCTAGAGGACGGTGGTTGCAGCTGCCAGCCCTTTCAGTTCACCTCTGGGATGCTTCTGGCAGGTGCTCCGGGACGACTTTCCTGCGTTTTGACTTGGTCCTGATGCAGACGAATCTGGAGAATTCTTGTTCGTACCCTGAGTTTACGAGTTGCAGAAAACTCGATAGCAGCTGCAGAAAAGAAGGGCTGTGCCGAATTGCTCGGGAAGCAAGGACATAGACAGCGCCTTGTGTTTGGGAGTGAGCAGCTGCTGGTTTTTTGCAATTGACTTCGCTGTGCAATGAATGCCAGGGTGAGCTGTGCACTCTTCTACAACGAGCAGGGCAGCAGAAAACGGAGAGCACGGACGTCTGACAGCAGTTTGAAGCTTGCCTAGGAAAGAGCAGTGTTTTTGAGTGTTCAGCAAATATATGTTTCTGGGCAAGGGCAGGATGCGTGCACTGTGCTGGCAAGCTTTCTTCCTGCGAGACACGCTGGAAAAGCTTTTCGCTATGATGCAGTCCACTAGAGACGCAGACTTCGGCTCTCCGCAGCTGTCCACTGGAAAGCGGCGGTTGCCGGCGTCTTTCTGCCGAAGCCGCGCTTTGCAGCCTACAAGTGCGGTTCACGTCAGCGGTGCACCTAGTAGCCGCTTCTTCGCCTCCGGCAGCCGGGGAGAGCGGTTGGCTTCTGAGAGGCGAAGAACGAAACCGGCTTGTGTGCGCAGCCTTGGCACTGCTAGAGGACGGTGGTTGCAGCTGCCAGCCCTTTCAGTTCACCTCTGGGATGCTTCTGGCAGGTGCTCCGGGACGACTTTCCTGCGTTTTGACTTGGTCCTGATGCAGACGAATCTGGAGAATTCTTGTTCGTACCCTGCGTTTACGAGATGCAGAGAAGAAGGGCTGCGCTGAGTTGCTCGGGAAGCAAGGACATAGACAGCGCCTTGTGTTTGGGAGTGAGCAGCTGCTGGTTTTTTGCAATTGACTTCGCAGTGCACTGAATGTCAGGTGGAGCTGTGCACTCTTCTACAAAGAGCAGGACAGCAGAAAACAGAGAGCACAGATGGCTGACAGCAGTTTGAAGCGTGCCTAAGAAAGAGTTGTGTTTTTGGAGTGTTCAGCAAAACCATGTTTCTGGGCAAGGGCGGGATGCGTGCACTGTGGTGGTAAGCTCTCTCCCTAGGAGACACGCTGGAAAAGCTTTTCGCTATGATGCAGTCCTCTAGAGACGCAGTCTTCGGCTCTCCGCAGCTGTCCACTGGAAAGCGGCGGTTGCCGGCGTCTTTCTGCCGAAGCCGCGCTTTGCAGCCTACAAGTGCGGTTCACGTCAGCGGTGCACCTAGTAGCCGCTTCTTTGCCTCCGGCAGCCGGGGAGAGCGGTTGGCTTCTGAGAGGCGAAGAACGAAACCGGCTTGTGTGCGCAGCCTTGGCACTGCTAGAGGACGGTGGTTGCAGCTGCCAGCCCTTTCAGTTCACCTCTGGGATGCTTCTGGCAGGTGCTCCGGGACGACTTTCCTGCGTTTTGACTTGGTCCTGATGCAGACGAATCTGGAGAATTCTTGTTCGTACCCTGAGTTTACGAGTTGCAGAAAACTCGATAGCAGCTGCAGAAAAGAAGGGCTGTGCTGAATTGCTTGGGAAGCAAGGACATAGACAGCGCCTTGTGTTTGGGAGTGAGCAGCTGCTGGTTTTTTGCAGTTGACTTCGCTGTGCACTGAATGAGAAGTGGAGCTGTGCACTCTTCTACAACGAGCAGGGCAGCAGAAAACAGAGAGCACGGACGTCTGACAGCAGTTTGAAGCTTGCCTAGGAAAGAGCAGTGTTTTTGAGTGTTCAGCAAATATATGTGTCTGGGCAAGGGCGGGATGCGTGCACAGTGCTGGCAAGCTTTATCCCTGCAAGACGCGCTGGAAAAGCTTTTCGCCATGATGCAGTCCGCTTGAGACGCAGACCTCGGCTCCCCGCAGCTGTCCGCTGGAAACCGGCGGTTGCCGGCGTCTTTCTGCCGAAGCCGCGCTTTGCAGCCTACAAGTGCGGTTCACGTCAGCGGTGCACCTAGTAGCCGCTTCTTCGCCTCCGGCAGCCGGGGAGAGCGGTTGGCTTCTGAGAGGCGAAGAACGAAACCGGCTTGTGTGCGCAGCCTTGGCACTGCTAGAGGACGGTGGTTGCAGCTGCCAGCCCTTTCAGTTCACCTCTGGGATGCTTCTGGCAGGTGCTCCGGGACGACTTTCCTGCGTTTTGACTTGGTCCTGATGCAGACGAATCTGGAGAATTCTTGTTCGTACCCTGAGTTTACGAGTTGCAGAAAACTCGATAGCAGCTGCAGAAAAGAAGGGCTGTGCTGAATTGCTCGGGAAGCAAGGACATAGACAGCGCCTTGTGTTTGGGAGTGAGCAGCTGCTGGTTTTTTGCAGTTGACTTCGCTGTGCACTGAATGAGAAGTGGAGCTGTGCACTCTTCTACAACGAGCAGGGCAGCAGAAAACAGAGAGCACGGACGTCTGACAGCAGTTTGAAGCTTGCCTAGGAAAGAGCAGTGTTTTTGAGTGTTCAGCAAATATATGTTTCTGGGCAAGGGCAGGATGCGTGCACTGTGCTGGCAAGCTTTCTTCCTGCGAGACATGCTGGAAAAGCTTTTCGCTATGATGCAGTCCACTAGAGACGCAGACTTCGGCTCTCCGCAGCTGTCCGTTGGAAAGCGGCGGTTGCCGGCTTCTTTCTGCCGAAGCCGTGCTTTGCAGCCTACAAGTGCGGTTCACGTCAGCGGTGCACCTAGTAGCCGCTTCTTCGCCTCCGGCAGCCGGGGAGAGCAGTTGGCTTCTGAGAGGCGAAGAACGAAACCGGCTTGTGTGCGCAGCCTTGGCACTGCTAGAGGACGGTGGTTGCAGCTGCCAGCCCTTTCAGTTCACCTCTGGGATGCTTCTGGCAGGTGCTCCGGGACGACTTTCCTGCGTTTTGACTTGGTCCTGATGCAGACGAATCTGGAGAATTCTTGTTCGTACCCTGAGTTTACGAGTTGCAGAAAACTCGATAGCAGCTGCAGAAAAGAAGGGCTGTGCCGAATTGCTCGGGAAGCAAGGACATAGACAGCGCCTTGTGTTTGGGAGTGAGCAGCTGCTGGTTTTTTGCAATTGACTTCGCTGTGCAATGAATGCCAGGGTGAGCTGTGCACTCTTCTACAACGAGCAGGGCAGCAGAAAACGGAGAGCACGGACGTCTGACAGCAGTTTGAAGCTTGCCTAGGAAAGAGCAGTGTTTTTGAGTGTTCAGCAAATATATGTTTCTGGGCAAGGGCAGGATGCGTGCACTGTGCTGGCAAGCTTTCTTCCTGCGAGACACGCTGGAAAAGCTTTTCGCTATGATGCAGTCCACTAGAGACGCAGACTTCGGCTCTCCGCAGCTGTCCACTGGAAAGCGGCGGTTGCCGGCGTCTTTCTGCCGAAGCCGCGCTTTGCAGCCTACAAGTGCGGTTCACGTCAGCGGTGCACCTAGTAGCCGCTTCTTCGCCTCCGGCAGCCGGGGAGAGCGGTTGGCTTCTGAGAGGCGAAGAACGAAACCGGCTTGTGTGCGCAGCCTTGGCACTGCTAGAGGACGGTGGTTGCAGCTGCCAGCCCTTTCAGTTCACCTCTGGGATGCTTCTGGCAGGTGCTCCGGGACGACTTTCCTGCGTTTTGACTTGGTCCTGATGCAGACGAATCTGGAGAATTCTTGTTCGTACCCTGAGTTTACGAGTTGCAGAAAACTCGATAGCAGCTGCAGAAAAGAAGGGCTGTGCTGAATTGCTTGGGAAGCAAGGACATAGACAGCGCCTTGTGTTTGGGAGTGAGCAGCTGCTGGTTTTTTGCAGTTGACTTCGCTGTGCACTGAATGAGAAGTGGAGCTGTGCACTCTTCTACAACGAGCAGGGCAGCAGAAAACAGAGAGCACGGACGTCTGACAGCAGTTTGAAGCTTGCCTAGGAAAGAGCAGTGTTTTTGAGTGTTCAGCAAATATATGTGTCTGGGCAAGGGCGGGATGCGTGCACAGTGCTGGCAAGCTTTATCCCTGCAAGACGCGCTGGAAAAGCTTTTCGCCATGATGCAGTCCGCTTGAGACGCAGACCTCGGCTCCCCGCAGCTGTCCGCTGGAAAGCGGCGGTTGCCGGCGTCTTTCTGCCGAAGCCGCGCTTTGCAGCCTACAAGTGCGGTTCACGTCAGCGGTGCACCTAGTAGCCGCTTCTTCGCCTCCGGCAGCCGGGGAGAGCGGTTGGCTTCTGAGAGGCGAAGAACGAAACCGGCTTGTGTGCGCAGCCTTGGCACTGCTAGAGGACGGTGGTTGCAGCTGCCAGCCCTTTCAGTTCACCTCTGGGATGCTTCTGGCAGGTGCTCCGGGACGACTTTCCTGCGTTTTGACTTGGTCCTGATGCAGACGGATCTGGAGAATTCTTGTTCGTACCCTGAGTTTACGAGTTGCAGAGATCTCGATGGCAGCTGCAGAGAAGAAGGGCTGTGCTGAATTGCTCGGGAAGCAAGGACATAGACAGCGCCTTGTGTTTGGGAGTGAGCAGCTGCTGGTTTTTTGCAGTTGACTTCGCTGTGCACTGAATGTCAGGTGGAGCTGTGCACTCTTCTACAACGAGCAGGACAGCAGAAAACAGAGAGCACAGATGGCTGACAGCAGTTTGAAGCGTGCCTAAGAAAGAGTTGTGTTTTTGGAGTGTTCAGCAAATATATGTGTCTGGGCAAGGGCGGGATGCGTGCACAGTGCTGGCAAGCTTTATCCTTGCAAGACGCGCTGGAAAAGCTTTTCGCCATGATGCAGTCCGCTTGAGACGCAGACTCCGGCTCTCCGCAGCTGTCCGCTGGAAAGCGGCGGTTGCCGGCGTCTTTCTGCCGAAGCCGCGCTTTGCAGCCTACAAGTGCGGTTCACGTCAGCGGTGCACCTAGTAGCCGCTTCTTCGCCTCCGGCAGCCGGGGAGAGCGGTTGGCTTCTGAGAGGCGAAGAACGAAACCGGCTTGTGTGCGCAGCCTTGGCACTGCTAGAGGACGGTGGTTGCAGCTGCCAGCCCTTTCAGTTCACCTCTGGGATGCTTCTGGCAGGTGCTCCGGGACGACTTTCCTGCGTTTTGACTTGGTCCTGATGCAGACGAATCTGGAGAATTCTTGTTCGTACCCTGCGTTTACGAGATGCAGAGAAGAAGGGCTGCGCTGAGTTGCTCGGGAAGCAAGGACATAGACAGCGCCTTGTGTTTGGGAGTGAGCAGCTGCTGGTTTTTTGCAATTGACTTCGCAGTGCACTGAATGTCAGGTGGAGCTGTGCACTCTTCTACAAAGAGCAGGACAGCAGAAAACAGAGAGCACAGATGGCTGACAGCAGTTTGAAGCGTGCCTAAGAAAGAGTTGTGTTTTTGGAGTGTTCAGCAAAACCATGTTTCTGGGCAAGGGCGGGATGCGTGCACTGTGGTTGTAAGCTCTCTCCCTAGGAGACACGCTGGAAAAGCTTTTCGCTATGATGCAGTCCTCTAGAGACGCAGTCTTCGGCTCTCCGCAGCTGTCCGCAGGGAAAGCGGCGGTTGCCGGCTTCTTTCTGCCGAAACCGCGCTTTGCAGCCTACAAGTGCGGTTCACGTCAGCGGTGCACCTAGTAGCCGCTTCTTCGCCTCCGGCAGCCGGGGAGAGCGGTTGGCTTCTGAGAGGCGAAGAACGAAACCGGCTTGTGTGCGCAGCCTTGGCACTGCTAGAGGACGGTGGCTGCAGCTGCCAGCCCTTTCAGTTCACCTCTGGGATGCTTCTGGCAGGTGCTCCGGGACGACTTTCCTGCGTTTTGACTTGGTCCTGATGCAGACGAATCTGGAGAATTCTTGTTCGTACCCTGAGTTTACGAGTTGCAGAAAACTCGATAGCAGCTGCAGAAAAGAAGGGCTGTGCTGAATTGCTTGGGAAGCAAGGACATAGACAGCGCCTTGTGTTTGGGAGTGAGCAGCTGCTGGTTTTTTGCAGTTGACTTCGCTGTGCACTGAATGAGAAGTGGAGCTGTGCACAATTCTACAACGAGCAGGGCAGCAGAAAACAGAGAGCACGGACGTCTGACAGCAGTTTGAAGCTTGCCTAGGAAAGAGCAGTGTTTTTGAGTGTTCAGCAAATATATGTGTCTGGGCAAGGGCGGGATGCGTGCACAGTGCTGGCAAGCTTTATCCCTGCAAGACGCGCTGGAAAAGCTTTTCGCCATGATGCAGTCCGCTTGAGACGCAGACCTCGGCTCCCCGCAGCTGTCCGCTGGAAAGCGGCGGTTGCCGGCGTCTTTCTGCCGAAGCCGCGCTTTGCAGCCTACAAGTGCGGTTCACGTCAGCGGTGCACCTAGTAGCCGCTTCTTCGCCTCCGGCAGCCGGGGAGAGCGGTTGGCTTCTGAGAGGCGAAGAACGAAACCGGCTTGTGTGCGCAGCCTTGGCACTGCTAGAGGACGGTGGCTGCAGCTGCCAGCCCTTTCCGTTCACCTCTGGGATGCTTCTGGCAGGTGCTCCGGGACGACTTTCCTGCGTTTTGACTTGGTCCTGATGCAGACGAATCTGGAGAATTCTTGTTCGTACCCTGAGTTTACGAGATGCAGAGAAGAAGGGCTGCGCTGAGTTGCTCGGGAAGCAAGGACATAGGCAGCGCCTTGTGTTTGGGAGTGAGCAGCTGCTGGTTTTTTGCAATTGACTTCTCTGTGCACTGAATGTCAGGTGGAGCTGTGCACTCTTCTGCAACGAGCAGGGCAGCAGAAAACAGAGAGCACAGATGGCTGACAGCAGTTTGAAGCGTGCCTAAGAAAGAGCTGTGTTTTTGGAGTGTTCAGCAAATATATGTGTCTGGGCAAGGGCGGGATGCTTGCACTGTGCTGGCAAGCTCTCTCCCTAGGAGACACGCTGGAAAAGCTTTTCGCTATGATGCAGTCCTCTAGAGACACAGTCTTCGGCTCTCTGCATCTGTCCGCAGGGAAAGCAGCGGTTGCCGGCTTCTTTCTGCCGAAACCGCGCTTTGCAGCCTACAAGTGCGGTTCACGTCACCGGTGCACCTAGTAGCCGCTTTTTCGCCTCCGGCAGCCGGGGAGAGCGGTTGGCTTCTGAGAGGTGAAGAACGAAACCGGCTTGTGTGCGCAGCCTTGGCACTGCTAGAAGACGGTGGCTGCAGCTGCCAGCCCTTTCAATTCTCCGCTGGCATGCTTCTGGCAGGTGCTCCAGGACGACTTTCCTGCGTTTTGACTTGGTCCTGATGCAGACGAATCTGGAGAATTCTTGTTCGTACCCTGAGTGTACGAGTTGCAGAGATCTCGATGTCAGCTGCAGAAAAGAAGGGCTGTGCTGAATTGCTCGGGAAGCAAGGACATAGACAGCGCCTTGTGTTTGGGAGTGAGCAGCTGCTGTTTTTTTGCAATTGACTTCGCTGTGCACTGAATGAGAAGTGGAGCTGTGCACTCTTCTACAACGAGCAGGACAGCAGAAAACAGAGAGCACAGATGGCTGACCGCAGTTTGAAGCGTGCCTAAGAAAGAGTTGTGTTTTTGGAGTGTTCGGCAAATATATGTGTCTGGGCAAGGGCGGGATGCGTGCACTGTGCTGGCAAGCTCTCTCCCTGCGAGACACGCTGGAAAAGCTTTTCGCTATGATGCAGTCCTCTAGAGACGCAGTCTTCGGCTCTCCGCAGCTGTCCGCAGGGAAAGCAGCGGTTGCCGGCTTCTTTCTGCCGAAACCGCGCTTTGCAGCCTACAAGTGCGGTTCACGTCAGCGGTGCACCTAGTAGCCGCTTCTTCGCCTCCGGCAGCCGGGGAGAGCGGTTGGCTTCTGAGAGGCGAAGAACGAAACCAGTTTGTGTGCGCTGCCTTGGCACTGCTAGAGGCCGGTGGCTGCAGCTGCCAGCCCTTTCAGTTCACCTCTGGGATGCTTCTGGCAGGTGCTCCGGGACGACTTTCCTGCGTTTTGACTTGGTCCTGATGCAGACGAATCTGGAGAATTCTTGTTCGTACCCTGAGTTTACGAGTTGCAGAAAACTCGATATCAGCTGCAGAAAAGAAGGGCTGTGCTGAATTGCTCGGGAAGCAAGGACATAGACAGCGCCTTGTGTTTGGGAGTGAGCAGCTGCTGGTTTTTTGCAGTTGACTTCGCTGTGCAATGAATGCCAGGTTGAGCTGTGCACTCTTCTACAACGAGCAGGGCAGCAGAAAACAGAGAGCACGGACGTCTGACAGCAGTTTGAAGCTTGCCTAGGAAAGAGCAGTGGTTTTGGAGTGTTCAGCAAATATATGTTTCTGGGCAAGGGCAGGATGCGTGCACTGTGCTGGCAAGCTTTCTTCCTGCGAGACACGCTGGAAAAGCTTTTCGCTATGATGCAGTCCACTAGAGACGCAGACTTCGGCTCTCCGCAGCTGTCCGTTGGAAAGCGGCGGTTGCCGGCTTCTTTCTGCCGAAGCCGTGCTTTGCAGCCTACAAGTGCGGTTCACGTCAGCGGTGCACCTAGTAGCCGCTTCTTCGCCTCCGGCAGCCGGGGAGAGCGGTTGGCTTCTGAGAGGCGAAGAACGAAACCGGCTTGTGTGCGCAGCCTTGGCACTGCTAGAGGACGGTGGTTGCAGCTGCCAGCCCTTTCAGTTCACCTCTGGGATGCTTCTGGCAGGTGCTCCGGGACGACTTTCCTGCGTTTTGACTTGGTCCTGATGCAGACGAATCTGGAGAATTCTTGTTCGTACCCTGAGTTTACGAGTTGCAGAAAACTCGATAGCAGCTGCAGAAAAGAAGGGCTGTGCTGAATTGCTCGGGAAGCAAGGACATAGACAGCGCCTTGTGTTTGGGAGTGAGCAGCTGCTGGTTTTTTGCAGTTGACTTCGCTGTGCACTGAATGAGAAGTGTAGCTGTGCACTCTTCTACAACGAGCAGGGCAGCAGAAAACAGAGCGCACGGACGTCTGACAGCAGTTTGAAGCTTGCCTAGGAAAGAGCAGTGGTTTTGGAGTGTTCAGCAAATATATGTTTCTGGGCAAGGGCAGGATGCGTGCATTGTGCTGGCAAGCTTTATTCCTGCGAGACACGCTGGAAAAGCTTTTCGCTATGATGCAGTCCACTAGAGACGCAGACTTCGGCTCTCCGCAGCTGTCCGCAGGGAAAGCAGCGGTTGCCGGCTTCTTTCTGCCGAAACCGCGCTTTGCAGCCTACAAGTGCGGTTCACGTCAGCGGTGCACCTAGTAGCCGCTTCTTCGCCTCCGGCAGCCGGGGAGAGCGGTTGGCTTCTGAGAGGCGAAGAACGAAGGCGGCGTGTGTGCGCAGCCTTGGCACTGCTAGAGGACGGTGGTTGCAGCTGCCAGCCCTTTCAGTTCACCTCTGGGATGCTTCTGGCAGGTGCTCCGGGACGACTTTCCTGCGTTTTGACTTGGTCCTGATGCAGACGAATCTGGAGAATTCTTGTTCGTACCCTGAGTTTACGAGTTGCAGAAAACTCGATAGCAGCTGCAGAAAAGAAGGGCTGTGCTGAATTGCTCGGGAAGCAAGGACATAGACAGCGCCTTGTGTTTGGGAGTGAGCAGCTGCTGGTTTTTTGCAGTTGACTTCGCTGTGCACTGAATGAGAAGTGGAGCTGTGCACTCTTCTACAACGAGCAGGGCAGCAGAAAACAGAGAGCACGGACGTCTGACAGCAGTTTGAAGCTTGCCTAGGAAAGAGCAGTGTTTTGGAGTGTTCAGCAAATATATGTGTCTGGGCAAGGGCGGGATGCGTGCACAGTGCTGGCAAGCTTTATCCCTGCAAGACGCGCTGGAAAAGCTTTTCGCCATGATGCAGTCCGCTTGAGACGCAGACCTCGGCTCCCCGCAGCTGTCCGCTGGAAAGCGGCGGTTGCCGGCGTCTTTCTGCCGAAGCCGCGCTTTGCAGCCTACAAGTGCGGTTCACGTCAGCGGTGCACCTAGTAGCCGCTTCTTCGCCTCCGGCAGCCGGGGAGAGCGGTTGGCTTCTGAGAGGCGAAGAACGAAACCGGCTTGTGTGCGCAGCCTTGGCACTGCTAGAGGACGGTGGCTGCAGCTGCCAGCCCTTTCAGTTCACCTCTGGGATGCTTCTGGCAGGTGCTCCGGGACGACTTTCCTGCGTTTTGACTTGGTCCTGATGCAGACGAATCTGGAGAATTCTTGTTCGTACCCTGAGTTTACGAGTTGCAGAAAACTCGATAGCAGCTGCAGAAAAGAAGGGCTGCGCTGAGTTGCTCGGGAAGCAAGGACATAGACAGCGCCTTGTGTTTGGGAGTGAGCAGCTGCTGTTTTTTTGCAATTGACTTCGCTGTGCACTGAATGAGAAGTGGAGCTGTGCACTCTTCTACAACGAGCAGGACAGCAGAAAACAGAGAGCACAGATGGCTGACCGCAGTTTGAAGCGTGCCTAAGAAAGAGTTGTGTTTTTGGAGTGTTCAGCAAATATATGTGTCTGGGCAAGGGCGGGATGCGTGCACAGTGCTGGCAAGCTCTCTCCCTGCGAGACACGCTGGAAAAGCTTTTCGCTATGATGCAGTCCTCTAGAGACGCAGTCTTCGGCTCTCCGCAGCTGTCCGCAGGGAAAGCAGCGGTTGCCGGCTTCTTTCTGCCGAAACCGCGCTTTGCAGCCTACAAGTGCGGTTCACGTCACCGGTGCACCTAGTAGCCGCTTTTTCGCCTCCGGCAGCCGGGGAGAGCGGTTGGCTTCTGAGAGGTGAAGAACGAAACCGGCTTGTGTGCGCAGCCTTGGCACTGCTAGAAGACGGTGGCTGCAGCTGCCAGCCCTTTCAATTCTCCGCTGGCATGCTTCTGGCAGGTGCTCCAGGACGACTTTCCTGCGTTTTGACTTGGTCCTGATGCAGACGAATCTGGAGAATTCTTGTTCGTACCCTGAGTGTACGAGTTGCAGAGATCTCGATGTCAGCTGCAGAAAAGAAGGGCTGTGCTGAATTGCTCGGGAAGCAAGGACATAGACAGCGCCTTGTGTTTGGGAGTGAGCAGCTGCTGGTTTTTTGCAATTGACTTCGCTGTGCACTGAATGAGAAGTGGAGCTGTGCACTCTTCTACAACGAGCAGGACAGCAGAAAACAGAGAGCACAGATGGCTGACCGCAGTTTGAAGCGTGCCTAAGAAAGAGTTGTGTTTTTGGAGTGTTCAGCAAATATATGTGTCTGGGCAAGGGCGGGATGCGTGCACTGTGCTGGCAAGCTCTCTCCCTGCGAGACACGCTGGAAAAGCTTTTCGCTATGATGCAGTCCTCTAGAGACGCAGTCTTCGGCTCTCCGCAGCTGTCCGCAGGGAAAGCAGCGGTTGCCGGCTTCTTTCTGCCGAAACCGCGCTTTGCAGCCTACAAGTGCGGTTCACGTCAGCGGTGCACCTAGTAGCCGCTTCTTCGCCTCCGGCAGCCGGGGAGAGCGGTTGGCTTCTGAGAGGCGAAGAACGAAACCAGCTTGTGTGCGCTGCCTTGGCACTGCTAGAGGCCGGTGGCTGCAGCTGCCAGCCCTTTCAGTTCACCTCTGGGATGCTTCTGGCAGGTGCTCCGGGACGACTTTCCTGCGTTTTGACTTGGTCCTGATGCAGACGAATCTGGAGAATTCTTGTTCGTACCCTGAGTTTACGAGTTGCAGAAAACTCGATATCAGCTGCAGAAAAGAAGGGCTGTGCTGAATTGCTCGGGAAGCAAGGACATAGACAGCGCCTTGTGTTTGGGAGTGAGCAGCTGCTGGTTTTTTGCAGTTGACTTCGCTGTGCAATGAATGCCAGGTTGAGCTGTGCACTCTTCTACAACGAGCAGGGCAGCAGAAAGCAGAGAGCACGGACGTCTGACAGCAGTTTGAAGCTTGCCTAGGAAAGAGCAGTGTTTTTGAGTGTTCAGCAAATATATGTTTCTGGGCAAGGGCAGGATGCGTGCACTGTGCTGGCAAGCTTTCTTCCTGCGAGACACGCTGGAAAAGCTTTTCGCTATGATGCAGTCCACTAGAGACGCAGACTTCGGCTCTCCGCAGCTGTCCGTTGGAAAGCGGCGGTTGCCGGCTTCTTTCTGCCGAAGCCGTGCTTTGCAGCCTACAAGTGCGGTTCACGTCAGCGGTGCACCTAGTAGCCGCTTCTTCGCCTCCGGCAGCCGGGGAGAGCGGTTGGCTTCTGAGAGGCGAAGAACGAAACCGGCTTGTGTGCGCAGCCTTGGCACTGCTAGAGGACGGTGGTTGCAGCTGCCAGCCCTTTCAGTTCACCTCTGGGATGCTTCTGGCAGGTGCTCCGGGACGACTTTCCTGCGTTTTGACTTGGTCCTGATGCAGACGAATCTGGAGAATTCTTGTTCGTACCCTGAGTTTACGAGTTGCAGAAAACTCGATAGCAGCTGCAGAAAAGAAGGGCTGTGCTGAATTGCTCGGGAAGCAAGGACATAGACAGCGCCTTGTGTTTGGGAGTGAGCAGCTGCTGGTTTTTTGCAGTTGACTTCGCTGTGCACTGAATGAGAAGTGGAGCTGTGCACTCTTCTACAACGAGCAGGGCAGCAGAAAACAGAGAGCACGGACGTCTGACAGCAGTTTGAAGCTTGCCTAGGAAAGAGCAGTGTTTTGGAGTGTTCAGCAAATATATGTGTCTGGGCAAGGGCGGGATGCGTGCACAGTGCTGGCAAGCTTTATCCCTGCAAGACGCGCTGGAAAAGCTTTTCGCCATGATGCAGTCCGCTTGAGACGCAGACTCCGGCTCCCCGCAGCTGTCCGCTGGAAAGCGGCGGTTGCCGGCGTCTTTCTGCCGAAGCCGCGCTTTGCAGCCTACAAGTGCGGTTCACGTCAGCGGTGCACCTAGTAGCCGCTTCTTCGCCTCCGGCAGCCGGGGAGAGCGGTTGGCTTCTGAGAGGCGAAGAACGAAACCGGCTTGTGTGCGCAGCCTTGGCACTGCTAGAGGACGGTGGCTGCAGCTGCCAGCCCTTTCAGTTCACCTCTGGGATGCTTCTGGCAGGTGCTCCGGGACGACTTTCCTGCGTTTTGACTTGGTCCTGATGCAGACGAATCTGGAGAATTCTTGTTCGTACCCTGAGTTTACGAGTTGCAGAAAACTCGATAGCAGCTGCAGAAAAGAAGGGCTGCGCTGAGTTGCTCGGGAAGCAAGGACATAGACAGCGCCTTGTGTTTGGGAGTGAGCAGCTGCTGTTTTTTTGCAATTGACTTCGCTGTGCACTGAATGAGAAGTGGAGCTGTGCACTCTTCTACAACGAGCAGGACAGCAGAAAACAGAGAGCACAGATGGCTGACCGCAGTTTGAAGCCTGCCTAAGAAAGAGTTGTGTTTTTGGAGTGTTCAGCAAATATATGTGTCTGGGCAAGGGCGGGATGCGTGCACAGTGCTGGCAAGCTCTCTCCCTGCGAGACACGCTGGAAAAGCTTTTCGCTATGATGCAGTCCTCTAGAGACACAGTCTTCGGCTCTCTGCAGCTGTCCGCAGGGAAAGCAGCGGTTGCCGGCTTCTTTCTGCCGAAACCGCGCTTTGCAGCCTACAAGTGCGGTTCACGTCAGCGGTGCACCTAGTAGCCGCTTCTTCGCCTCCGGCAGCCGGGGAGAGCGGTTGGCTTCTGAGAGGTGAAGAACGAAACCGGCTTGTGTGCGCAGCCTTGGCACTGCTAGAAGACGGTGGCTGCAGCTGCCAGCCCTTTCAATTCTCCGCTGGCATGCTTCTGGCAGGTGCTCCAGGACGACTTTCCTGCGTTTTGACTTGGTCCTGATGCAGACGAATCTGGAGAATTCTTGTTCGTACCCTGAGTGTACGAGTTGCAGAGATCTCGATGTCAGCTGCAGAAAAGAAGGGCTGTGCTGAATTGCTCGGGAAGCAAGGACATAGACAGCGCCTTGTGTTTGGGAGTGAGCAGCTGCTGGTTTTTTGCAATTGACTTCGCTGTGCACTGAATGAGAAGTGGAGCTGTGCACTCTTCTACAACGAGCAGGACAGCAGAAAACAGAGAGCACAGATGGCTGACCGCAGTTTGAAGCGTGCCTAAGAAAGAGTTGTGTTTTTGGAGTGTTCAGCAAATATATGTGTCTGGGCAAGGGCGGGATGCGTGCACTGTGCTGGCAAGCTCTCTCCCTGCGAGACACGCTGGAAAAGCTTTTCGCTATGATGCAGTCCTCTAGAGACGCAGTCTTCGGCTCTCCGCAGCTGTCCGCAGGGAAAGCAGCGGTTGCCGGCTTCTTTCTGCCGAAACCGCGCTTTGCAGCCTACAAGTGCGGTTCACGTCAGCGGTGCACCTAGTAGCCGCTTCTTCGCCTCCGGCAGCCGGGGAGAGCGGTTGGCTTCTGAGAGGCGAAGAACGAAACCAGCTTGTGTGCGCTGCCTTGGCACTGCTAGAGGCCGGTGGCTGCAGCTGCCAGCCCTTTCAGTTCACCTCTGGGATGCTTCTGGCAGGTGCTCCGGGACGACTTTCCTGCGTTTTGACTTGGTCCTGATGCAGACGAATCTGGAGAATTCTTGTTCGTACCCTGAGTTTACGAGTTGCAGAAAACTCGATAGCAGCTGCAGAAAAGAAGGGCTGTGCTGAATTGCTCGGGAAGCAAGGACATAGACAGCGCCTTGTGTTTGGGAGTGAGCAGCTGCTGGTTTTTTGCAGTTGACTTCGCTGTGCAATGAATGCCAGGTTGAGCTGTGCACTCTTCTACAACGAGCAGGGCAGCAGAAAACAGAGAGCACGGACGTCTGACAGCAGTTTGAAGCTTGCCTAGGAAAGAGCAGTGTTTTTGAGTGTTCAGCAAATATATGTGTCTGGGCAAGGGCAGGATGCGTGCACAGTGCTGGCAAGCTTTATCCCTGCAAGACGCGCTGGAAAAGCTTTTCGCCATGATGCAGTCCGCTTGAGACGCAGACCTCGGCTCCCCGCAGCTGTCCGCTGGAAAGCGGCGGTTGCCGGCGTCTTTCTGCCGAAGCCGCGCTTTGCAGCCTACAAGTGCGGTTCACGTCAGCGGTGCACCTAGTAGCCGCTTCTTCGCCTCCGGCAGCCGGGGAGAGCGGTTGGCTTCTGAGAGGCGAAGAACGAAACCGGCTTGTGTGCGCAGCCTTGGCACTGCTAGAGGACGGTGGTTGCAGCTGCCAGCCCTTTCAGTTCACCTCTGGGATGCTTCTGGCAGGTGCTCCGGGACGACTTTCCTGCGTTTTGACTTGGTCCTGATGCAGACGAATCTGGAGAATTCTTGTTCGTACCCTGAGTTTACGAGTTGCAGAAAACTCGATAGCAGCTGCAGAAAAGAAGGGCTGCGCTGAGTTGCTCGGGAAGCAAGGACATAGACAGCGCCTTGTGTTTGGGAGTGAGCAGCTGCTGTTTTTTTGCAATTGACTTCGCTGTGCACTGAATGAGAAGTGGAGCTGTGCACTCTTCTACAACGAGCAGGACAGCAGAAAACAGAGAGCACAGATGGCTGACCGCAGTTTGAAGCGTGCCTAAGAAAGAGTTGTGTTTTTGGAGTGTTCAGCAAATATATGTGTCTGGGCAAGGGCGGGATGCGTGCACAGTGCTGGCAAGCTCTCTCCCTGCGAGACACGCTGGAAAAGCTTTTCGCTATGATGCAGTCCTCTAGAGACACAGTCTTCGGCTCTCTGCAGCTGTCCGCAGGGAAAGCAGCGGTTGCCGGCTTCTTTCTGCCGAAACCGCGCTTTGCAGCCTACAAGTGCGGTTCACGTCAGCGGTGCACCTAGTAGCCGCTTCTTCGCCTCCGGCAGCCGGGGAGAGCGGTTGGCTTCTGAGAGGTGAAGAACGAAACCGGCTTGTGTGCGCAGCCTTGGCACTGCTAGAAGACGGTGGCTGCAGCTGCCAGCCCTTTCAATTCTCCGCTGGCATGCTTCTGGCAGGTGCTCCAGGACGACTTTCCTGCGTTTTGACTTGGTCCTGATGCAGACGAATCTGGAGAATTCTTGTTCGTACCCTGAGTGTACGAGTTGCAGAGATCTCGATGTCAGCTGCAGAAAAGAAGGGCTGTGCTGAATTGCTCGGGAAGCAAGGACATAGACAGCGCCTTGTGTTTGGGAGTGAGCAGCTGCTGGTTTTTTGCAATTGACTTCGCTGTGCACTGAATGAGAAGTGGAGCTGTGCACTCTTCTACAACGAGCAGGACAGCAGAAAACAGAGAGCACAGATGGCTGACCGCAGTTTGAAGCGTGCCTAAGAAAGAGTTGTGTTTTTGGAGTGTTCAGCAAATATATGTGTCTGGGCAAGGGCGGGATGCGTGCACTGTGCTGGCAAGCTCTCTCCCTGCGAGACACGCTGGAAAAGCTTTTCGCTATGATGCAGTCCTCTAGAGACGCAGTCTTCGGCTCTCCGCAGCTGTCCGCAGGGAAAGCAGCGGTTGCCGGCTTCTTTCTGCCGAAACCGCGCTTTGCAGCCTACAAGTGCGGTTCACGTCAGCGGTGCACCTAGTAGCCGCTTCTTCGCCTCCGGCAGCCGGGGAGAGCGGTTGGCTTCTGAGAGGCGAAGAACGAAACCAGCTTGTGTGCGCTGCCTTGGCACTGCTAGAGGCCGGTGGCTGCAGCTGCCAGCCCTTTCAGTTCACCTCTGGGATGCTTCTGGCAGGTGCTCCGGGACGACTTTCCTGCGTTTTGACTTGGTCCTGATGCAGACGAATCTGGAGAATTCTTGTTCGTACCCTGAGTTTACGAGTTGCAGAAAACTCGATATCAGCTGCAGAAAAGAAGGGCTGTGCTGAATTGCTCGGGAAGCAAGGACATAGACAGCGCCTTGTGTTTGGGAGTGAGCAGCTGCTGGTTTTTTGCAGTTGACTTCGCTGTGCAATGAATGCCAGGTTGAGCTGTGCACTCTTCTACAACGAGCAGGGCAGCAGAAAGCAGAGAGCACGGACGTCTGACAGCAGTTTGAAGCTTGCCTAGGAAAGAGCAGTGTTTTTGAGTGTTCAGCAAATATATGTTTCTGGGCAAGGGCAGGATGCGTGCACTGTGCTGGCAAGCTTTCTTCCTGCGAGACACGCTGGAAAAGCTTTTCGCTATGATGCAGTCCACTAGAGACGCAGACTTCGGCTCTCCGCAGCTGTCCGTTGGAAAGCGGCGGTTGCCGGCTTCTTTCTGCCGAAGCCGTGCTTTGCAGCCTACAAGTGCGGTTCACGTCAGCGGTGCACCTAGTAGCCGCTTCTTCGCCTCCGGCAGCCGGGGAGAGCGGTTGGCTTCTGAGAGGCGAAGAACGAAACCGGCTTGTGTGCGCAGCCTTGGCACTGCTAGAGGACGGTGGTTGCAGCTGCCAGCCCTTTCAGTTCACCTCTGGGATGCTTCTGGCAGGTGCTCCGGGACGACTTTCCTGCGTTTTGACTTGGTCCTGATGCAGACGAATCTGGAGAATTCTTGTTCGTACCCTGAGTTTACGAGTTGCAGAAAACTCGATAGCAGCTGCAGAAAAGAAGGGCTGTGCTGAATTGCTCGGGAAGCAAGGACATAGACAGCGCCTTGTGTTTGGGAGTGAGCAGCTGCTGGTTTTTTGCAGTTGACTTCGCTGTGCACTGAATGAGAAGTGGAGCTGTGCACTCTTCTACAACGAGCAGGGCAGCAGAAAACAGAGAGCACGGACGTCTGACAGCAGTTTGAAGCTTGCCTAGGAAAGAGCAGTGTTTTGGAGTGTTCAGCAAATATATGTGTCTGGGCAAGGGCGGGATGCGTGCACAGTGCTGGCAAGCTTTATCCCTGCAAGACGCGCTGGAAAAGCTTTTCGCCATGATGCAGTCCGCTTGAGACGCAGACTCCGGCTCCCCGCAGCTGTCCGCTGGAAAGCGGCGGTTGCCGGCGTCTTTCTGCCGAAGCCGCGCTTTGCAGCCTACAAGTGCGGTTCACGTCAGCGGTGCACCTAGTAGCCGCTTCTTCGCCTCCGGCAGCCGGGGAGAGCGGTTGGCTTCTGAGAGGCGAAGAACGAAACCGGCTTGTGTGCGCAGCCTTGGCACTGCTAGAGGACGGTGGCTGCAGCTGCCAGCCCTTTCAGTTCACCTCTGGGATGCTTCTGGCAGGTGCTCCGGGACGACTTTCCTGCGTTTTGACTTGGTCCTGATGCAGACGAATCTGGAGAATTCTTGTTCGTACCCTGAGTTTACGAGTTGCAGAAAACTCGATAGCAGCTGCAGAAAAGAAGGGCTGCGCTGAGTTGCTCGGGAAGCAAGGACATAGACAGCGCCTTGTGTTTGGGAGTGAGCAGCTGCTGTTTTTTTGCAATTGACTTCGCTGTGCACTGAATGAGAAGTGGAGCTGTGCACTCTTCTACAACGAGCAGGACAGCAGAAAACAGAGAGCACAGATGGCTGACCGCAGTTTGAAGCGTGCCTAAGAAAGAGTTGTGTTTTTGGAGTGTTCAGCAAATATATGTGTCTGGGCAAGGGCGGGATGCGTGCACAGTGCTGGCAAGCTCTCTCCCTGCGAGACACGCTGGAAAAGCTTTTCGCTATGATGCAGTCCTCTAGAGACACAGTCTTCGGCTCTCTGCAGCTGTCCGCAGGGAAAGCAGCGGTTGCCGGCTTCTTTCTGCCGAAACCGCGCTTTGCAGCCTACAAGTGCGGTTCACGTCACCGGTGCACCTAGTAGCCGCTTTTTCGCCTCCGGCAGCCGGGGAGAGCGGTTGGCTTCTGAGAGGTGAAGAACGAAACCGGCTTGTGTGCGCAGCCTTGGCACTGCTAGAAGACGGTGGCTGCAGCTGCCAGCCCTTTCAGTTCACCTCTGGGATGCTTCTGGCAGGTGCTCCAGGACGACTTTCCTGCGTTTTGACTTGGTCCTGATGCAGACGAATCTGGAGAATTCTTGTTCGTACCCTGAGTGTACGAGTTGCAGAGATCTCGATGTCAGCTGCAGAAAAGAAGGGCTGTGCTGAATTGCTCGGGAAGCAAGGACATAGACAGCGCCTTGTGTTTGGGAGTGAGCAGCTGCTGGTTTTTTGCAATTGACTTCGCTGTGCACTGAATGAGAAGTGGAGCTGTGCACTCTTCTACAACGAGCAGGACAGCAGAAAACAGAGAGCACAGATGGCTGACCGCAGTTTGAAGCGTGCCTAAGAAAGAGTTGTGTTTTTGGAGTGTTCAGCAAATATATGTGTCTGGGCAAGGGCGGGATGCGTGCACTGTGCTGGCAAGCTCTCTCCCTGCGAGACACGCTGGAAAAGCTTTTCGCTATGATGCAGTCCTCTAGAGACGCAGTCTTCGGCTCTCCGCAGCTGTCCGCAGGGAAAGCAGCGGTTGCCGGCTTCTTTCTGCCGAAACCGCGCTTTGCAGCCTACAAGTGCGGTTCACGTCAGCGGTGCACCTAGTAGCCGCTTCTTCGCCTCCGGCCGCCGGGGAGAGCGGTTGGCTTCTGAGAGGCGAAGAACGAAACCAGCTTGTGTGCGCTGCCTTGGCACTGCTAGAGGCCGGTGGCTGCAGCTGCCAGCCCTTTCAGTTCACCTCTGGGATGCTTCTGGCAGGTGCTCCGGGACGACTTTCCTGCGTTTTGACTTGGTCCTGATGCAGACGAATCTGGAGAATTCTTGTTCGTACCCTGAGTTTACGAGTTGCAGAAAACTCGATAGCAGCTGCAGAAAAGAAGGGCTGTGCTGAATTGCTCGGGAAGCAAGGACATAGACAGCGCCTTGTGTTTGGGAGTGAGCAGCTGCTGGTTTTTTGCAGTTGACTTCGCTGTGCAATGAATGCCAGGTTGAGCTGTGCACTCTTCTACAACGAGCAGGGCAGCAGAAAGCAGAGAGCACGGACGTCTGACAGCAGTTTGAAGCTTGCCTAGGAAAGAGCAGTGTTTTTGAGTGTTCAGCAAATATATGTTTCTGGGCAAGGGCAGGATGCGTGCACTGTGCTGGCAAGCTTTCTTCCTGCGAGACACGCTGGAAAAGCTTTTCGCTATGATGCAGTCCACTAGAGACGCAGACTTCGGCTCTCCGCAGCTGTCCGTTGGAAAGCGGCGGTTGCCGGCTTCTTTCTGCCGAAGCCGTGCTTTGCAGCCTACAAGTGCGGTTCACGTCAGCGGTGCACCTAGTAGCCGCTTCTTCGCCTCCGGCAGCCGGGGAGAGCGGTTGGCTTCTGAGAGGCGAAGAACGAAACCGGCTTGTGTGCGCAGCCTTGGCACTGCTAGAGGACGGTGGTTGCAGCTGCCAGCCCTTTCAGTTCACCTCTGGGATGCTTCTGGCAGGTGCTCCGGGACGACTTTCCTGCGTTTTGACTTGGTCCTGATGCAGACGAATCTGGAGAATTCTTGTTCGTACCCTGAGTTTACGAGTTGCAGAAAACTCGATAGCAGCTGCAGAAAAGAAGGGCTGTGCTGAATTGCTCGGGAAGCAAGGACATAGACAGCGCCTTGTGTTTGGGAGTGAGCAGCTGCTGGTTTTTTGCAGTTGACTTCGCTGTGCACTGAATGAGAAGTGGAGCTGTGCACTCTTCTACAACGAGCAGGGCAGCAGAAAACAGAGAGCACGGACGTCTGACAGCAGTTTGAAGCTTGCCTAGGAAAGAGCAGTGTTTTGGAGTGTTCAGCAAATATATGTGTCTGGGCAAGGGCGGGATGCGTGCACAGTGCTGGCAAGCTTTATCCCTGCAAGACGCGCTGGAAAAGCTTTTCGCCATGATGCAGTCCGCTTGAGACGCAGACTCCGGCTCCCCGCAGCTGTCCGCTGGAAAGCGGCGGTTGCCGGCGTCTTTCTGCCGAAGCCGCGCTTTGCAGCCTACAAGTGCGGTTCACGTCAGCGGTGCACCTAGTAGCCGCTTCTTCGCCTCCGGCAGCCGGGGAGAGCGGTTGGCTTCTGAGAGGCGAAGAACGAAACCGGCTTGTGTGCGCAGCCTTGGCACTGCTAGAGGACGGTGGCTGCAGCTGCCAGCCCTTTCAGTTCACCTCTGGGATGCTTCTGGCAGGTGCTCCGGGACGACTTTCCTGCGTTTTGACTTGGTCCTGATGCAGACGAATCTGGAGAATTCTTGTTCGTACCCTGAGTTTACGAGTTGCAGAAAACTCGATAGCAGCTGCAGAAAAGAAGGGCTGCGCTGAGTTGCTCGGGAAGCAAGGACATAGACAGCGCCTTGTGTTTGGGAGTGAGCAGCTGCTGTTTTTTTGCAATTGACTTCGCTGTGCACTGAATGAGAAGTGGAGCTGTGCACTCTTCTACAACGAGCAGGACAGCAGAAAACAGAGAGCACAGATGGCTGACCGCAGTTTGAAGCGTGCCTAAGAAAGAGTTGTGTTTTTGGAGTGTTCAGCAAATATATGTGTCTGGGCAAGGGCGGGATGCGTGCACAGTGCTGGCAAGCTCTCTCCCTGCGAGACACGCTGGAAAAGCTTTTCGCTATGATGCAGTCCTCTAGAGACACAGTCTTCGGCTCTCTGCAGCTGTCCGCAGGGAAAGCAGCGGTTGCCGGCTTCTTTCTGCCGAAACCGCGCTTTGCAGCCTACAAGTGCGGTTCACGTCACCGGTGCACCTAGTAGCCGCTTTTTCGCCTCCGGCAGCCGGGGAGAGCGGTTGGCTTCTGAGAGGTGAAGAACGAAACCGGCTTGTGTGCGCAGCCTTGGCACTGCTAGAAGACGGTGGCTGCAGCTGCCAGCCCTTTCAGTTCACCTCTGGGATGCTTCTGGCAGGTGCTCCAGGACGACTTTCCTGCGTTTTGACTTGGTCCTGATGCAGACGAATCTGGAGAATTCTTGTTCGTACCCTGAGTGTACGAGTTGCAGAGATCTCGATGTCAGCTGCAGAAAAGAAGGGCTGTGCTGAATTGCTCGGGAAGCAAGGACATAGACAGCGCCTTGTGTTTGGGAGTGAGCAGCTGCTGGTTTTTTGCAATTGACTTCGCTGTGCACTGAATGAGAAGTGGAGCTGTGCACTCTTCTACAACGAGCAGGACAGCAGAAAACAGAGAGCACAGATGGCTGACCGCAGTTTGAAGCGTGCCTAAGAAAGAGTTGTGTTTTTGGAGTGTTCAGCAAATATATGTGTCTGGGCAAGGGCGGGATGCGTGCACTGTGCTGGCAAGCTCTCTCCCTGCGAGACACGCTGGAAAAGCTTTTCGCTATGATGCAGTCCTCTAGAGACGCAGTCTTCGGCTCTCCGCAGCTGTCCGCAGGGAAAGCAGCGGTTGCCGGCTTCTTTCTGCCGAAACCGCGCTTTGCAGCCTACAAGTGCGGTTCACGTCAGCGGTGCACCTAGTAGCCGCTTCTTCGCCTCCGGCCGCCGGGGAGAGCGGTTGGCTTCTGAGAGGCGAAGAACGAAACCAGCTTGTGTGCGCTGCCTTGGCACTGCTAGAGGCCGGTGGCTGCAGCTGCCAGCCCTTTCAGTTCACCTCTGGGATGCTTCTGGCAGGTGCTCCGGGACGACTTTCCTGCGTTTTGACTTGGTCCTGATGCAGACGAATCTGGAGAATTCTTGTTCGTACCCTGAGTTTACGAGTTGCAGAAAACTCGATAGCAGCTGCAGAAAAGAAGGGCTGTGCTGAATTGCTCGGGAAGCAAGGACATAGACAGCGCCTTGTGTTTGGGAGTGAGCAGCTGCTGGTTTTTTGCAGTTGACTTCGCTGTGCAATGAATGCCAGGTTGAGCTGTGCACTCTTCTACAACGAGCAGGGCAGCAGAAAACAGAGAGCACGGACGTCTGACAGCAGTTTGAAGCTTGCCTAGGAAAGAGCAGTGGTTTTGGAGTGTTCAGCAAATATATGTTTCTGGGCAAGGGCAGGATGCGTGCACTGTGCTGGCATGCTTTCTTCCTGCGAGACACGCTGGAAAAGCTTTTCGCTATGATGCAGTCCACTAGAGACGCAGACTTCGGCTCTCCGCAGCTGTCCGTTGGAAAGCGGCGGTTGCCGGCTTCTTTCTGCCGAAGCCGTGCTTTGCAGCCTACAAGTGCGGTTCACGTCAGCGGTGCACCTAGTAGCCGCTTCTTCGCCTCCGGCAGCCGGGGAGAGCAGTTGGCTTCTGAGAGGCGAAGAACGAAACCGGCTTGTGTGCGCAGCCTTGGCACTGCTAGAGGACGGTGGTTGCAGCTGCCAGCCCTTTCAGTTCACCTCTGGGATGCTTCTGGCAGGTGCTCCGGGACGACTTTCCTGCGTTTTGACTTGGTCCTGATGCAGACGAATCTGGAGAATTCTTGTTCGTACCCTGAGTTTACGAGTTGCAGAAAACTCGATAGCAGCTGCAGAAAAGAAGGGCTGTGCTGAATTGCTCGGGAAGCAAGGACATAGACAGCGCCTTGTGTTTGGGAGTGAGCAGCTGCTGGTTTTTTGCAATTGACTTCGCTGTGCAATGAATGCCAGGGTGAGCTGTGCACTCTTCTACAACGAGCAGGGCAGCAGAAAACAGAGAGCACGGACGTCTGACAGCAGTTTGAAGCTTGCCTAGGAAAGAGCAGTGTTTTTGAGTGTTCAGCAAATATATGTGTCTGGGCAAGGGCGGGATGCGTGCACAGTGCTGGCAAGCTTTATCCCTGCAAGACGCGCTGGAAAAGCTTTTCGCCATGATGCAGTCCGCTTGAGACGCAGACCTCGGCTCCCCGCAGCTGTCCGCTGGAAAGCGGCGGTTGCCGGCGTCTTTCTGCCGAAGCCGCGCTTTGCAGCCTACAAGTGCGGTTCACGTCAGCGGTGCACCTAGTAGCCGCTTCTTTGCCTCCGGCAGCCGGGGAGAGCGGTTGGCTTCTGAGAGGCGAAGAACGAAACCGGCTTGTGTGCGCAGCCTTGGCACTGCTAGAGGACGGTGGTTGCAGCTGCCAGCCCTTTCAGTTCACCTCTGGGATGCTTCTGGCAGGTGCTCTGGGACGACTTTCCTGCGTTTTGACTTGGTCCTGATGCAGACGAATCTGGAGAATTCTTGTTCGTACCCAGAGTTTACGAGTTGCAGAGATCTCGATGGCAGCTGCAGAGAAGAAGGGCTGTGCTGAATTGCTCGGGAAGCAAGGACATAGACAGCGCCTTGTGTTTGGGAGTGAGCAGCTGCTGGTTTTTTGCAATTGACTTCGCTGTGCACTGAATGTCAGGTGGAGCTGTGCACTCTTCTACAACGAGCAGGACAGCAGAAAACAGAGAGCACAGATGGCTGACAGCAGTTTGAAGCGTGCCTAAGAAAGAGTTGTGTTTTTGGAGTGTTCAGCAAATATATGTGTCTGGGCAAGGGCGGGATGCGTGCACAGTGCTGGCAAGCTTTATCCCTGCAAGACGCGCTGGAAAAGCTTTTCGCCATGATGCAGTCCGCTTGAGACGCAGACTCCGGCTCTCCGCAGCTGTCCGCAGGGAAAGCGGCGGTTGCCGGCGTCTTTCTGCCGAAGCCGCGCTTTGCAGCCTACAAGTGCGGTTCACGTCAGCGGTGCACCTAGTAGCCGCTTCTTCGCCTCCGGCAGCCGGGGAGAGCGGTTGGCTTCTGAGAGGCGAAGAACGAAACCGGCTTGTGTGCGCAGCCTTGGCACTGCTAGAGGACGGTGGTTGCAGCTGCCAGCCCTTTCAGTTCACCTCTGGGATGCTTCTGGCAGGTGCTCCGGGACGACTTTCCTGCGTTTTGACTTGGTCCTGATGCAGACGAATCTGGAGAATTCTTGTTCGTACCCTGCGTTTACGAGATGCAGAGAAGAAGGGCTGCGCTGAGTTGCTCGGGAAGCAAGGACATAGACAGCGCCTTGTGTTTGGGAGTGAGCAGCTGCTGGTTTTTTGCAATTGACTTCGCAGTGCACTGAATGTCAGGTGGAGCTGTGCACTCTTCTACAAAGAGCAGGACAGCAGAAAACAGAGAGCACAGATGGCTGACAGCAGTTTGAAGCGTGCCTAAGAAAGAGTTGTGTTTTTGGAGTGTTCAGCAAAACCATGTTTCTGGGCAGGGGCGGGATGCGTGCACTGTGGTGGTAAGCTCTCTCCCTAGGAGACACGCTGGAAAAGCTTTTCGCTATGATGCAGTCCTCTAGAGACGCAGTCTTCGGCTCTCCGCAGCTGTCCGCAGGGAAAGCGGCGGTTGCCGGCTTCTTTCTGCCGAAACCGCGCTTTGCAGCCTACAAGTGCGGTTCACGTCAGCGGTGCACCTAGTAGCCGCTTCTTCGCCTCCGGCAGCCGGGGAGAGCGGTTGGCTTCTGAGAGGCGAAGAACGAAACCGGCTTGTGTGCGCAGCCTTGGCACTGCTAGAGGACGGTGGCTGCAGCTGCCAGCCCTTTCAGTTCACCTCTGGGATGCTTCTGGCAGGTGCTCCGGGACGACTTTCCTGCGTTTTGACTTGGTCCTGATGCAGACGAATCTGGAGAATTCTTGTTCGTACCCTGAGTTTACGAGTTGCAGAAAACTCGATAGCAGCTGCAGAAAAGAAGGGCTGTGCTGAATTGCTTGGGAAGCAAGGACATAGACAGCGCCTTGTGTTTGGGAGTGAGCAGCTGCTAATTTTTTGCAGTTGACTTCGCTGTGCACTGAATGAGAAGTGGAGCTGTGCACTCTTCTACAACGAGCAGGGCAGCAGAAAACAGAGAGCACGGACGTCTGAGAGCAGTTTGAAGCTTGCCTAGGAAAGAGCAGTGTTTTTGAGTGTTCAGCAAATATATGTGTCTGGGCAAGGGCGGGATGCGTGCACAGTGCTGGCAAGCTTTATCCCTGCAAGACGCGCTGGAAAAGCTTTTCGCCATGATGCAGTCCGCTTGAGACGCAGACCTCGGCTCCCCGCAGCTGTCCGCTGGAAAGCGGCGGTTGCCGGCGTCTTTCTGCCGAAGCCGCGCTTTGCAGCCTACAAGTGCGGTTCACGTCAGCGGTGCACCTAGTAGCCGCTTCTTCGCCTCCGGCAGCCGGGGAGAGCGGTTGGCTTCTGAGAGGCGAAGAACGAAACCGGCTTGTGTGCGCAGCCTTGGCACTGCTAGAGGACGGTGGTTGCAGCTGCCAGCCCTTTCAGTTCACCTCTGGGATGCTTCTGGCAGGTGCTCCGGGACGACTTTCCTGCGTTTTGACTTGGTCCTGATGCAGACGAATCTGGAGAATTCTTGTTCGTACCCTGAGTTTACGAGTTGCAGAAAACTCGATAGCAGCTGCAGAAAAGAAGGGCTGTGCTGAATTGCTCGGGAAGCAAGGACATAGACAGCGCCTTGTGTTTGGGAGTGAGCAGCTGCTGGTTTTTTGCAGTTGACTTCGCTGTGCACTGCATGAGAAGTGGAGCTGTGCACTCTTCTACAACGAGCAGGGCAGCAGAAAACAGAGAGCACGGACGTCTGACAGCAGTTTGAAGCTTGCCTAGGAAAGAGCAGTGTTTTTGAGTGTTCAGCAAATATATGTGTCTGGGCAAGGGCGGGATGCGTGCACAGTGCTGGCAAGCTTTATCCCTGCAAGACGCGCTGGAAAAGCTTTTCGCCATGATGCAGTCCGCTTGAGACGCAGACCTCGGCTCCCCGCAGCTGTCCGCTGGAAAGCGGCGGTTGCCGGCGTCTTTCTGCCGAAGCCGCGCTTTGCAGCCTACAAGTGCGGTTCACGTCAGCGGTGCACCTAGTAGCCGCTTCTTCGCCTCCGGCAGCCGGGGAGAGCGGTTGGCTTCTGAGAGGCGAAGAACGAAACCAGCTTGTGTGCGCTGCCTTGGCACTGCTAGAGGCCGGTGGCTGCAGCTGCCAGCCCTTTCAGTTCACCTCTGGGATGCTTCTGGCAGGTGCTCCGGGACGACTTTCCTGCGTTTTGACTTGGTCCTGATGCAGACGAATCTGGAGAATTCTTGTTCGTACCCTGAGTTTACGAGTTGCAGAAAACTCGATATCAGCTGCAGAAAAGAAGGGCTGTGCTGAATTGCTCGGGAAGCAAGGACATAGACAGCGCCTTGTGTTTGGGAGTGAGCAGCTGCTGGTTTTTTGCAGTTGACTTCGCTGTGCAATGAATGCCAGGTTGAGCTGTGCACTCTTCTACAACGAGCAGGGCAGCAGAAAACAGAGAGCACGGACGTCTGACAGCAGTTTGAAGCTTGCCTAGGAAAGAGCAGTGTTTTTGAGTGTTCAGCAAATATATGTGTCTGGGCAAGGGCGGGATGCGTGCACAGTGCTGGCAAGCTTTATCCCTGCAAGACGCGCTGGAAAAGCTTTTCGCCATGATGCAGTCCGCTTGAGACGCAGACCTCGGCTCCCCGCAGCTGTCCGCTGGAAAGCGGCGGTTGCCGGCGTCTTTCTGCCGAAGCCGCGCTTTGCAGCCTACAAGTGCGGTTCACGTCAGCGGTGCACCTAGTAGCCGCTTCTTCGCCTCCGGCAGCCGGGGAGAGCGGTTGGCTTCTGAGAGGCGAAGAACGAAACCAGCTTGTGTGCGCTGCCTTGGCACTGCTAGAGGCCGGTGGCTGCAGCTGCCAGCCCTTTCAGTTCACCTCTGGGATGCTTCTGGCAGGTGCTCCGGGACGACTTTCCTGCGTTTTGACTTGGTCCTGATGCAGACGAATCTGGAGAATTCTTGTTCGTACCCTGAGTTTACGAGTTGCAGAAAACTCGATATCAGCTGCAGAAAAGAAGGGCTGTGCTGAATTGCTCGGGAAGCAAGGACATAGACAGCGCCTTGTGTTTGGGAGTGAGCAGCTGCTGGTTTTTTGCAGTTGACTTCGCTGTGCAATGAATGCCAGGTTGAGCTGTGCACTCTTCTACAACGAGCAGGGCAGCAGAAAACAGAGAGCACGGACGTCTGACAGCAGTTTGAAGCTTGCCTAGGAAAGAGCAGTGGTTTTGGAGTGTTCAGCAAATATATGTTTCTGGGCAAGGGCAGGATGCGTGCACTGTGCTGGCAAGCTTTCTTCCTGCGAGACACGCTGGAAAAGCTTTTCGCTATGATGCAGTCCACTAGAGACGCAGACTTCGGCTCTCCGCAGCTGTCCGTTGGAAAGCGGCGGTTGCCGGCTTCTGTCTGCCGAAGCCGTGCTTTGCAGCCTACAAGTGCGGTTCACGTCAGCGGTGCACCTAGTAGCCGCTTCTTCGCCTCCGGCAGCCGGGGAGAGCAGTTGGCTTCTGAGAGGCGAAGAACGAAACCGGCTTGTGTGCGCAGCCTTGGCACTGCTAGAGGACGGTGGTTGCAGCTGCCAGCCCTTTCAGTTCACCTCTGGGATGCTTCTGGCAGGTGCTCCGGGACGACTTTCCTGCGTTTTGACTTGGTCCTGATGCAGACGAATCTGGAGAATTCTTGTTCGTACCCTGAGTTTACGAGTTGCAGAAAACTCGATAGCAGCTGCAGAAAAGAAGGGCTGTGCCGAATTGCTCGGGAAGCAAGGACATAGACAGCGCCTTGTGTTTGGGAGTGAGCAGCTGCTGGTTTTTTGCAATTGACTTCGCTGTGCAATGAATGCCAGGGTGAGCTGTGCACTCTTCTACAACGAGCAGGGCAGCAGAAAACGGAGAGCACGGACGTCTGACAGCAGTTTGAAGCTTGCCTAGGAAAGAGCAGTGTTTTTGAGTGTTCAGCAAATATATGTTTCTGGGCAAGGGCAGGATGCGTGCACTGTGCTGGCAAGCTTTCTTCCTGCGAGACACGCTGGAAAAGCTTTTCGCTATGATGCAGTCCACTAGAGACGCAGACTTCGGCTCTCCGCAGCTGTCCACTGGAAAGCGGCGGTTGCCGGCGTCTTTCTGCCGAAGCCGCGCTTTGCAGCCTACAAGTGCGGTTCACGTCAGCGGTGCACCTAGTAGCCGCTTCTTCGCCTCCGGCAGCCGGGGAGAGCGGTTGGCTTCTGAGAGGCGAAGAACGAAACCGGCTTGTGTGCGCAGCCTTGGCACTGCTAGAGGACGGTGGTTGCAGCTGCCAGCCCTTTCAGTTCACCTCTGGGATGCTTCTGGCAGGTGCTCCGGGACGACTTTCCTGCGTTTTGACTTGGTCCTGATGCAGACGAATCTGGAGAATTCTTGTTCGTACCCTGAGTTTACGAGTTGCAGAAAACTCGATAGCAGCTGCAGAAAAGAAGGGCTGTGCTGAATTGCTTGGGAAGCAAGGACATAGACAGCGCCTTGTGTTTGGGAGTGAGCAGCTGCTGGTTTTTTGCAATTGACTTCGCTGTGCACTGAATGTCAGGTGGAGCTGTGCACTCTTCTACAACGAGCAGGACAGCAGAAAACAGAGAGCACAGATGGCTGACAGCAGTTTGAAGCGTGCCTAAGAAAGAGTTGTGTTTTTGGAGTGTTCAGCAAATATATGTGTCTGGGCAAGGGCGGGATGCGTGCACAGTGCTGGCAAGCTTTATCCCTGCAAGACGCGCTGGAAAAGCTTTTCGCCATGATGCAGTCCGCTTGAGACGCAGACTCCGGCTCTCCGCAGCTGTCCGCTGGAAAGCGGCGGTTGCCGGCGTCTTTCTGCCGAAGCCGCGCTTTGCAGCCTACAAGTGCGGTTCACGTCAGCGGTGCACCTAGTAGCCGCTTCTTCGCCTCCGGCAGCCGGGGAGAGCGGTTGGCTTCTGAGAGGCGAAGAACGAAACCGGCTTGTGTGCGCAGCCTTGGCACTGCTAGAGGACGGTGGTTGCAGCTGCCAGCCCTTTCAGTTCACCTCTGGGATGCTTCTGGCAGGTGCTCCGGGACGACTTTCCTGCGTTTTGACTTGGTCCTGATGCAGACGAATCTGGAGAATTCTTGTTCGTACCCTGCGTTTACGAGATGCAGAGAAGAAGGGCTGCGCTGAGTTGCTCGGGAAGCAAGGACATAGACAGCGCCTTGTGTTTGGGAGTGAGCAGCTGCTGGTTTTTTGCAATTGACTTCGCAGTGCACTGAATGTCCGGTGGAGCTGTGCACTCTTCTACAAAGAGCAGGACAGCAGAAAACAGAGAGCACAGATGGCTGACAGCAGTTTGAAGCGTGCCTAAGAAAGAGTTGTGTTTTTGGAGTGTTCAGCAAAACCATGTTTCTGGGCAAGGGCGGGATGCGTGCACTGTAGTGGTAAGCTCTCTCCCTAGGAGACACGCTGGAAAAGCTTTTCGCTATGATGCAGTCCTCTAGAGACGCAGTCTTCGGCTCTCCGCAGCTGTCCGCAGGGAAAGCGGCGGTTGCCGGCTTCTTTCTGCCGAAACCGCGCTTTGCAGCCTACAAGTGCGGTTCACGTCAGCGGTGCACCTAGTAGCCGCTTCTTCGCCTCCGGCAGCCGGGGAGAGCGGTTGGCTTCTGAGAGGCGAAGAACGAAACCGGCTTGTGTGCGCAGCCTTGGCACTGCTAGAGGACGGTGGCTGCAGCTGCCAGCCCTTTCAGTTCACCTCTGGGATGCTTCTGGCAGGTGCTCCGGGACGACTTTCCTGCGTTTTGACTTGGTCCTGATGCAGACGAATCTGGAGAATTCTTGTTCGTACCCTGAGTTTACGAGTTGCAGAAAACTCGATAGCAGCTGCAGAAAAGAAGGGCTGTGCTGAATTGCTTGGGAAGCAAGGACATAGACAGCGCCTTGTGTTTGGGAGTGAGCAGCTGCTAATTTTTTGCAGTTGACTTCGCTGTGCACTGAATGAGAAGTGGAGCTGTGCACTCTTCTACAACGAGCAGGGCAGCAGAAAACAGAGAGCACGGACGTCTGACAGCAGTTTGAAGCTTGCCTAGGAAAGAGCAGTGTTTTTGAGTGTTCAGCAAATATATGTGTCTGGGCAAGGGCGGGATGCGTGCACAGTGCTGGCAAGCTTTATCCCTGCAAGACGCGCTGGAAAAGCTTTTCGCCATGATGCAGTCCGCTTGAGACGCAGACCTCGGCTCCCCGCAGCTGTCCGCTGGAAACCGGCGGTTGCCGGCGTCTTTCTGCCGAAGCCGCGCTTTGCAGCCTACAAGTGCGGTTCACGTCAGCGGTGCACCTAGTAGCCGCTTCTTCGCCTCCGGCAGCCGGGGAGAGCGGTTGGCTTCTGAGAGGCGAAGAACGAAACCGGCTTGTGTGCGCAGCCTTGGCACTGCTAGAGGACGGTGGTTGCAGCTGCCAGCCCTTTCAGTTCACCTCTGGGATGCTTCTGGCAGGTGCTCCGGGACGACTTTCCTGCGTTTTGACTTGGTCCTGATGCAGACGAATCTGGAGAATTCTTGTTCGTACCCTGAGTTTACGAGTTGCAGAAAACTCGATAGCAGCTGCAGAAAAGAAGGGCTGTGCTGAATTGCTCGGGAAGCAAGGACATAGACAGCGCCTTGTGTTTGGGAGTGAGCAGCTGCTGGTTTTTTGCAGTTGACTTCGCTGTGCACTGAATGAGAAGTGGAGCTGTGCACTCTTCTACAACGAGCAGGGCAGCAGAAAACAGAGAGCACGGACGTCTGACAGCAGTTTGAAGCTTGCCTAGGAAAGAGCAGTGGTTTTGGAGTGTTCAGCAAATATATGTTTCTGGGCAAGGGCAGGATGCGTGCACTGTGCTGGCAAGCTTTATTCCTGCGAGACACGCTGGAAAAGCTTTTCGCTATGATGCAGTCCACTAGAGATGCAGACTTCGGCTCTCCGCAGCTGTCCGCAGGGAAAGCAGCGGTTGCCGGCTTCTTTCTGCCGAAACCGCGCTTTGCAGCCTACAAGTGCGGTTCACGTCAGCGGTGCACCTAGTAGCCGCTTCTTCGCCTCCGGCAGCCGGGGAGAGCGCTTGGCTTCTGAGAGGCGAAGAACGAAACCGGCTTGTGTGCGCAGCCTTGGCACTGCTAGAGGACGGTGGTTGCAGCTGCCAGCCCTTTCAGTTCACCTCTGGGATGCTTCTGGCAGGTGCTCCGGGACGACTTTCCTGCGTTTTGACTTGGTCCTGATGCAGACGAATCTGGAGAATTCTTGTTCGTACCCTGAGTTTACGAGTTGCAGAAAACTCGATAGCAGCTGCAGAAAAGAAGGGCTGTGCTGAATTGCTCGGGAAGCAAGGACATAGACAGCGCCTTGTGTTTGGGAGTGAGCAGCTGCTGGTTTTTTGCAGTTGACTTCGCTGTGCACTGAATGAGAAGTGGAGCTGTGCACTCTTCTACAACGAGCAGGGCAGCAGAAAACAGAGAGCACGGACGTCTGACAGCAGTTTGAAGCTTGCCTAGGAAAGAGCAGTGTTTTTGAGTGTTCAGCAAATATATGTGTCTGGGCAAGGGCGGGATGCGTGCACAGTGCTGGCAAGCTTTATCCCTGCAAGACGCGCTGGAAAAGCTTTTCGCCATGATGCAGTCCGCTTGAGACGCAGACCTCGGCTCCCCGCAGCTGTCCGCTGGAAACCGGCGGTTGCCGGCGTCTTTCTGCCGAAGCCGCGCTTTGCAGCCTACAAGTGCGGTTCACGTCAGCGGTGCACCTAGTAGCCGCTTCTTTGCCTCCGGCAGCCGGGGAGAGCGGTTGGCTTCTGAGAGGCGAAGAACGAAACCGGCTTGTGTGCGCAGCCTTGGCACTGCTAGAGGACGGTGGCTGCAGCTGCCAGCCCTTTCAGTTCACCTCTGGGATGCTTCTGGCAGGTGCTCCAGGACGACTTTCCTGCGTTTTGACTTGGTCCTGATGCAGACGAATCTGGAGAATTCTTGTTCGTACCCTGCGTTTACGAGATGCAGAGAAGAAGGGCTGCGCTGAGTTGCAAGGGAAGCAAGGACATAGACAGCGCCTTGTGTTTGGGAGTGAGCAGCTGCTGGTTTTTTGCAATTGACTTCGCTGTGCACTGAATGTCAGGTGGATCTGTGCACTCTTCTACAACGAGCAGGACAGCAGAAAACAGAGAGCACAGATGGCTGACAGCAGTTTGAAGCGTGCCTAAGAAAGAGTTGTGTTTTTGGAGTGTTCAGCAAATCCATGTTTCTGGGCAAGGGCGGGATGCGTGCACTGTGCTGGCAAGCTCTCTCTTTGCGTGACAAGCTGGAAAAGCTTTTCGCTATGATGCAGTCCTCTAGAGACACAGTCTTCGGCTCTCCGCAGCTGTCCGCAGGGAAAGCAGCGGTTGCCGGCGTCTTTCTGCCGAAGCCGCGCTTTGCAGCCTACAAGTGCGGTTCACGTCAGCGGTGCACCTAGTAGCCGCTTCTTCGCCTCCGGCAGCCGGGGAGAGCGGTTGGCTTCTGAGAGGCGAAGAACGAAACCGGCTTGTGTGCGCAGCCTTGGCACTGCTAGAGGACGGTGGTTGCAGCTGCCAGCCCTTTCAGTTCACCTCTGGGATGCTTCTGGCAGGTGCTCCGGGACGACTTTCCTGCGTTTTGACTTGGTCCTGATGCAGACGAATCTGGAGAATTCTTGTTCGTACCCTGCGTTTACGAGATGCAGAGAAGAAGGGCTGCGCTGAGTTGCTCGGGAAGCAAGGACATAGACAGCGCCTTGTGTTTGGGAGTGAGCAGCTGCTGGTTTTTTGCAATTGACTTCGCAGTGCACTGAATGTCAGGTGGAGCTGTGCACTCTTCTACAAAGAGCAGGACAGCAGAAAACAGAGAGCACAGATGGCTGACAGCAGTTTGAAGCGTGCCTAAGAAAGAGTTGTGTTTTTGGAGTGTTCAGCAAAACCATGTTTCTGGGCAGGGGCGGGATGCGTGCACTGTGGTGGTAAGCTCTCTCCCTAGGAGACACGCTGGAAAAGCTTTTCGCTATGATGCAGTCCTCTAGAGACGCAGTCTTCGGCTCTCCGCAGCTGTCCGCAGGGAAAGCGGCGGTTGCCGGCTTCTTTCTGCCGAAACCGCGCTTTGCAGCCTACAAGTGCGGTTCACGTCAGCGGTGCACCTAGTAGCCGCTTCTTCGCCTCCGGCAGCCGGGGAGAGCGGTTGGCTTCTGAGAGGCGAAGAACGAAACCGGCTTGTGTGCGCAGCCTTGGCACTGCTAGAGGACGGTGGCTGCAGCTGCCAGCCCTTTCAGTTCACCTCTGGGATGCTTCTGGCAGGTGCTCCGGGACGACTTTCCTGCGTTTTGACTTGGTCCTGATGCAGACGAATCTGGAGAATTCTTGTTCGTACCCTGAGTTTACGAGTTGCAGAAAACTCGATAGCAGCTGCAGAAAAGAAGGGCTGTGCTGAATTGCTTGGGAAGCAAGGACATAGACAGCGCCTTGTGTTTGGGAGTGAGCAGCTGCTAATTTTTTGCAGTTGACTTCGCTGTGCACTGAATGAGAAGTGGAGCTGTGCACTCTTCTACAACGAGCAGGGCAGCAGAAAACAGAGAGCACGGACGTCTGACAGCAGTTTGAAGCTTGCCTAGGAAAGAGCAGTGTTTTTGAGTGTTCAGCAAATATATGTGTCTGGGCAAGGGCGGGATGCGTGCACAGTGCTGGCAAGCTTTATCCCTGCAAGACGCGCTGGAAAAGCTTTTCGCCATGATGCAGTCCGCTTGAGACGCAGACCTCGGCTCCCCGCAGCTGTCCGCTGGAAACCGGCGGTTGCCGGCGTCTTTCTGCCGAAGCCGCGCTTTGCAGCCTACAAGTGCGGTTCACGTCAGCGGTGCACCTAGTAGCCGCTTCTTCGCCTCCGGCAGCCGGGGAGAGCGGTTGGCTTCTGAGAGGCGAAGAACGAAACCGGCTTGTGTGCGCAGCCTTGGCACTGCTAGAGGACGGTGGTTGCAGCTGCCAGCCCTTTCAGTTCACCTCTGGGATGCTTCTGGCAGGTGCTCCGGGACGACTTTCCTGCGTTTTGACTTGGTCCTGATGCAGACGAATCTGGAGAATTCTTGTTCGTACCCTGAGTTTACGAGTTGCAGAAAACTCGATAGCAGCTGCAGAAAAGAAGGGCTGTGCTGAATTGCTCGGGAAGCAAGGACATAGACAGCGCCTTGTGTTTGGGAGTGAGCAGCTGCTGGTTTTTTGCAGTTGACTTCGCTGTGCACTGAATGAGAAGTGGAGCTGTGCACTCTTCTACAACGAGCAGGGCAGCAGAAAACAGAGAGCACGGACGTCTGACAGCAGTTTGAAGCTTGCCTAGGAAAGAGCAGTGTTTTTGAGTGTTCAGCAAATATATGTGTCTGGGCAAGGGCGGGATGCGTGCACAGTGCTGGCAAGCTTTATCCCTGCAAGACGCGCTGGAAAAGCTTTTCGCCATGATGCAGTCCGCTTGAGACGCAGACCTCGGCTCCCCGCAGCTGTCCGCTGGAAAGCGGCGGTTGCCGGCGTCTTTCTGCCGAAGCCGCGCTTTGCAGCCTACAAGTGCGGTTCACGTCAGCGGTGCACCTAGTAGCCGCTTCTTCGCCTCCGGCAGCCGGGGAGAGCGGTTGGCTTCTGAGAGGCGAAGAACGAAACCAGCTTGTGTGCGCTGCCTTGGCACTGCTAGAGGCCGGTGGCTGCAGCTGCCAGCCCTTTCAGTTCACCTCTGGGATGCTTCTGGCAGGTGCTCCGGGACGACTTTCCTGCGTTTTGACTTGGTCCTGATGCAGACGAATCTGGAGAATTCTTGTTCGTACCCTGAGTTTACGAGTTGCAGAAAACTCGATAGCAGCTGCAGAAAAGAAGGGCTGTGCCGAATTGCTCGGGAAGCAAGGACATAGACAGCGCCTTGTGTTTGGGAGTGAGCAGCTGCTGGTTTTTTGCAATTGACTTCGCTGTGCAATGAATGCCAGGGTGAGCTGTGCACTCTTCTACAACGAGCAGGGCAGCAGAAAACGGAGAGCACGGACGTCTGACAGCAGTTTGAAGCTTGCCTAGGAAAGAGCAGTGTTTTTGAGTGTTCAGCAAATATATGTTTCTGGGCAAGGGCAGGATGCGTGCACTGTGCTGGCAAGCTTTCTTCCTGCGAGACACGCTGGAAAAGCTTTTCGCTATGATGCAGTCCACTAGAGACGCAGACTTCGGCTCTCCGCAGCTGTCCACTGGAAAGCGGCGGTTGCCGGCGTCTTTCTGCCGAAGCCGCGCTTTGCAGCCTACAAGTGCGGTTCACGTCAGCGGTGCACCTAGTAGCCGCTTCTTCGCCTCCGGCAGCCGGGGAGAGCGGTTGGCTTCTGAGAGGCGAAGAACGAAACCGGCTTGTGTGCGCAGCCTTGGCACTGCTAGAGGACGGTGGTTGCAGCTGCCAGCCCTTTCAGTTCACCTCTGGGATGCTTCTGGCAGGTGCTCCGGGACGACTTTCCTGCGTTTTGACTTGGTCCTGATGCAGACGAATCTGGAGAATTCTTGTTCGTACCCTGAGTTTACGAGTTGCAGAAAACTCGATAGCAGCTGCAGAAAAGAAGGGCTGTGCTGAATTGCTTGGGAAGCAAGGACATAGACAGCGCCTTGTGTTTGGGAGTGAGCAGCTGCTGGTTTTTTGCAATTGACTTCGCTGTGCACTGAATGTCAGGTGGAGCTGTGCACTCTTCTACAACGAGCAGGACAGCAGAAAACAGAGAGCACAGATGGCTGACAGCAGTTTGAAGCGTGCCTAAGAAAGAGTTGTGTTTTTGGAGTGTTCAGCAAATATATGTGTCTGGGCAAGGGCGGGATGCGTGCACAGTGCTGGCAAGCTTTATCCCTGCAAGACGCGCTGGAAAAGCTTTTCGCCATGATGCAGTCCGCTTGAGACGCAGACTCCGGCTCTCCGCAGCTGTCCGCTGGAAAGCGGCGGTTGCCGGCGTCTTTCTGCCGAAACCGCGCTTTGCAGCCTACAAGTGCGGTTCACGTCACCGGTGCACCTAGTAGCCGCTTTTTCGCCTCCGGCAGCCGGGGAGAGCGGTTGGCTTCTGAGAGGTGAAGAACGAAACCGGCTTGTGTGCGCAGCCTTGGCACTGCTAGAAGACGGTGGCTGCAGCTGCCAGCCCTTTCAGTTCACCTCTGGGATGCTTCTGGCAGGTGCTCCAGGACGACTTTCCTGCGTTTTGACTTGGTCCTGATGCAGACGAATCTGGAGAATTCTTGTTCGTACCCTGAGTGTACGAGTTGCAGAGATCTCGATGTCAGCTGCAGAAAAGAAGGGCTGTGCTGAATTGCTCGGGAAGCAAGGACATAGACAGCGCCTTGTGTTTGGGAGTGAGCAGCTGCTGGTTTTTTGCAATTGACTTCGCTGTGCACTGAATGAGAAGTGGAGCTGTGCACTCTTCTACAACGAGCAGGACAGCAGAAAACAGAGAGCACAGATGGCTGACCGCAGTTTGAAGCGTGCCTAAGAAAGAGTTGTGTTTTTGGAGTGTTCAGCAAATATATGTGTCTGGGCAAGGGCGGGATGCGTGCACTGTGCTGGCAAGCTCTCTCCCTGCGAGACACGCTGGAAAAGCTTTTCGCTATGATGCAGTCCTCTAGAGACGCAGTCTTCGGCTCTCCGCAGCTGTCCGCAGGGAAAGCAGCGGTTGCCGGCTTCTTTCTGCCGAAACCGCGCTTTGCAGCCTACAAGTGCGGTTCACGTCAGCGGTGCACCTAGTAGCCGCTTCTTCGCCTCCGGCCGCCGGGGAGAGCGGTTGGCTTCTGAGAGGCGAAGAACGAAACCAGCTTGTGTGCGCTGCCTTGGCACTGCTAGAGGCCGGTGGCTGCAGCTGCCAGCCCTTTCAGTTCACCTCTGGGATGCTTCTGGCAGGTGCTCCGGGACGACTTTCCTGCGTTTTGACTTGGTCCTGATGCAGACGAATCTGGAGAATTCTTGTTCGTACCCTGAGTTTACGAGTTGCAGAAAACTCGATAGCAGCTGCAGAAAAGAAGGGCTGTGCTGAATTGCTCGGGAAGCAAGGACATAGACAGCGCCTTGTGTTTGGGAGTGAGCAGCTGCTGGTTTTTTGCAGTTGACTTCGCTGTGCAATGAATGCCAGGTTGAGCTGTGCACTCTTCTACAACGAGCAGGGCAGCAGAAAGCAGAGAGCACGGACGTCTGACAGCAGTTTGAAGCTTGCCTAGGAAAGAGCAGTGTTTTTGAGTGTTCAGCAAATATATGTTTCTGGGCAAGGGCAGGATGCGTGCACTGTGCTGGCAAGCTTTCTTCCTGCGAGACACGCTGGAAAAGCTTTTCGCTATGATGCAGTCCACTAGAGACGCAGACTTCGGCTCTCCGCAGCTGTCCGTTGGAAAGCGGCGGTTGCCGGCTTCTTTCTGCCGAAGCCGTGCTTTGCAGCCTACAAGTGCGGTTCACGTCAGCGGTGCACCTAGTAGCCGCTTCTTCGCCTCCGGCAGCCGGGGAGAGCGGTTGGCTTCTGAGAGGCGAAGAACGAAACCGGCTTGTGTGCGCAGCCTTGGCACTGCTAGAGGACGGTGGTTGCAGCTGCCAGCCCTTTCAGTTCACCTCTGGGATGCTTCTGGCAGGTGCTCCGGGACGACTTTCCTGCGTTTTGACTTGGTCCTGATGCAGACGAATCTGGAGAATTCTTGTTCGTACCCTGAGTTTACGAGTTGCAGAAAACTCGATAGCAGCTGCAGAAAAGAAGGGCTGTGCTGAATTGCTCGGGAAGCAAGGACATAGACAGCGCCTTGTGTTTGGGAGTGAGCAGCTGCTGGTTTTTTGCAGTTGACTTCGCTGTGCACTGAATGAGAAGTGGAGCTGTGCACTCTTCTACAACGAGCAGGGCAGCAGAAAACAGAGAGCACGGACGTCTGACAGCAGTTTGAAGCTTGCCTAGGAAAGAGCAGTGTTTTGGAGTGTTCAGCAAATATATGTGTCTGGGCAAGGGCGGGATGCGTGCACAGTGCTGGCAAGCTTTATCCCTGCAAGACGCGCTGGAAAAGCTTTTCGCCATGATGCAGTCCGCTTGAGACGCAGACTCCGGCTCCCCGCAGCTGTCCGCTGGAAAGCGGCGGTTGCCGGCGTCTTTCTGCCGAAGCCGCGCTTTGCAGCCTACAAGTGCGGTTCACGTCAGCGGTGCACCTAGTAGCCGCTTCTTCGCCTCCGGCAGCCGGGGAGAGCGGTTGGCTTCTGAGAGGCGAAGAACGAAACCGGCTTGTGTGCGCAGCCTTGGCACTGCTAGAGGACGGTGGCTGCAGCTGCCAGCCCTTTCAGTTCACCTCTGGGATGCTTCTGGCAGGTGCTCCGGGACGACTTTCCTGCGTTTTGACTTGGTCCTGATGCAGACGAATCTGGAGAATTCTTGTTCGTACCCTGAGTTTACGAGTTGCAGAAAACTCGATAGCAGCTGCAGAAAAGAAGGGCTGCGCTGAGTTGCTCGGGAAGCAAGGACATAGACAGCGCCTTGTGTTTGGGAGTGAGCAGCTGCTGTTTTTTTGCAATTGACTTCGCTGTGCACTGAATGAGAAGTGGAGCTGTGCACTCTTCTACAACGAGCAGGACAGCAGAAAACAGAGAGCACAGATGGCTGACCGCAGTTTGAAGCGTGCCTAAGAAAGAGTTGTGTTTTTGGAGTGTTCAGCAAATATATGTGTCTGGGCAAGGGCGGGATGCGTGCACAGTGCTGGCAAGCTCTCTCCCTGCGAGACACGCTGGAAAAGCTTTTCGCTATGATGCAGTCCTCTAGAGACACAGTCTTCGGCTCTCTGCAGCTGTCCGCAGGGAAAGCAGCGGTTGCCGGCTTCTTTCTGCCGAAACCGCGCTTTGCAGCCTACAAGTGCGGTTCACGTCACCGGTGCACCTAGTAGCCGCTTCTTCGCCTCCGGCAGCCGGGGAGAGCGGTTGGCTTCTGAGAGGTGAAGAACGAAACCGGCTTGTGTGCGCAGCCTTGGCACTGCTAGAAGACGGTGGCTGCAGCTGCCAGCCCTTTCAGTTCACCTCTGGGATGCTTCTGGCAGGTGCTCCAGGACGACTTTCCTGCGTTTTGACTTGGTCCTGATGCAGACGAATCTGGAGAATTCTTGTTCGTACCCTGAGTGTACGAGTTGCAGAGATCTCGATGTCAGCTGCAGAAAAGAAGGGCTGTGCTGAATTGCTCGGGAAGCAAGGACATAGACAGCGCCTTGTGTTTGGGAGTGAGCAGCTGCTGGTTTTTTGCAATTGACTTCGCTGTGCACTGAATGAGAAGTGGAGCTGTGCACTCTTCTACAACGAGCAGGACAGCAGAAAACAGAGAGCACAGATGGCTGACCGCAGTTTGAAGCGTGCCTAAGAAAGAGTTGTGTTTTTGGAGTGTTCAGCAAATATATGTGTCTGGGCAAGGGCGGGATGCGTGCACTGTGCTGGCAAGCTCTCTCCCTGCGAGACACGCTGGAAAAGCTTTTCGCTATGATGCAGTCCTCTAGAGACGCAGTCTTCGGCTCTCCGCAGCTGTCCGCAGGGAAAGCAGCGGTTGCCGGCTTCTTTCTGCCGAAACCGCGCTTTGCAGCCTACAAGTGCGGTTCACGTCAGCGGTGCACCTAGTAGCCGCTTCTTCGCCTCCGGCCGCCGGGGAGAGCGGTTGGCTTCTGAGAGGCGAAGAACGAAACCAGCTTGTGTGCGCTGCCTTGGCACTGCTAGAGGCCGGTGGCTGCAGCTGCCAGCCCTTTCAGTTCACCTCTGGGATGCTTCTGGCAGGTGCTCCGGGACGACTTTCCTGCGTTTTGACTTGGTCCTGATGCAGACGAATCTGGAGAATTCTTGTTCGTACCCTGAGTTTACGAGTTGCAGAAAACTCGATAGCAGCTGCAGAAAAGAAGGGCTGTGCTGAATTGCTCGGGAAGCAAGGACATAGACAGCGCCTTGTGTTTGGGAGTGAGCAGCTGCTGGTTTTTTGCAGTTGACTTCGCTGTGCAATGAATGCCAGGTTGAGCTGTGCACTCTTCTACAACGAGCAGGGCAGCAGAAAACAGAGAGCACGGACGTCTGACAGCAGTTTGAAGCTTGCCTAGGAAAGAGCAGTGGTTTTGGAGTGTTCAGCAAATATATGTTTCTGGGCAAGGGCAGGATGCGTGCACTGTGCTGGCATGCTTTCTTCCTGCGAGACACGCTGGAAAAGCTTTTCGCTATGATGCAGTCCACTAGAGACGCAGACTTCGGCTCTCCGCAGCTGTCCGTTGGAAAGCGGCGGTTGCCGGCTTCTTTCTGCCGAAGCCGTGCTTTGCAGCCTACAAGTGCGGTTCACGTCAGCGGTGCACCTAGTAGCCGCTTCTTCGCCTCCGGCAGCCGGGGAGAGCAGTTGGCTTCTGAGAGGCGAAGAACGAAACCGGCTTGTGTGCGCAGCCTTGGCACTGCTAGAGGACGGTGGTTGCAGCTGCCAGCCCTTTCAGTTCACCTCTGGGATGCTTCTGGCAGGTGCTCCGGGACGACTTTCCTGCGTTTTGACTTGGTCCTGATGCAGACGAATCTGGAGAATTCTTGTTCGTACCCTGAGTTTACGAGTTGCAGAAAACTCGATAGCAGCTGCAGAAAAGAAGGGCTGTGCTGAATTGCTCGGGAAGCAAGGACATAGACAGCGCCTTGTGTTTGGGAGTGAGCAGCTGCTGGTTTTTTGCAATTGACTTCGCTGTGCAATGAATGCCAGGGTGAGCTGTGCACTCTTCTACAACGAGCAGGGCAGCAGAAAACAGAGAGCACGGACGTCTGACAGCAGTTTGAAGCTTGCCTAGGAAAGAGCAGTGTTTTTGAGTGTTCAGCAAATATATGTGTCTGGGCAAGGGCGGGATGCGTGCACAGTGCTGGCAAGCTTTATCCCTGCAAGACGCGCTGGAAAAGCTTTTCGCCATGATGCAGTCCGCTTGAGACGCAGACCTCGGCTCCCCGCAGCTGTCCGCTGGAAAGCGGCGGTTGCCGGCGTCTTTCTGCCGAAGCCGCGCTTTGCAGCCTACAAGTGCGGTTCACGTCAGCGGTGCACCTAGTAGCCGCTTCTTTGCCTCCGGCAGCCGGGGAGAGCGGTTGGCTTCTGAGAGGCGAAGAACGAAACCGGCTTGTGTGCGCAGCCTTGGCACTGCTAGAGGACGGTGGTTGCAGCTGCCAGCCCTTTCAGTTCACCTCTGGGATGCTTCTGGCAGGTGCTCTGGGACGACTTTCCTGCGTTTTGACTTGGTCCTGATGCAGACGAATCTGGAGAATTCTTGTTCGTACCCAGAGTTTACGAGTTGCAGAGATCTCGATGGCAGCTGCAGAGAAGAAGGGCTGTGCTGAATTGCTCGGGAAGCAAGGACATAGACAGCGCCTTGTGTTTGGGAGTGAGCAGCTGCTGGTTTTTTGCAATTGACTTCGCTGTGCACTGAATGTCAGGTGGAGCTGTGCACTCTTCTACAACGAGCAGGACAGCAGAAAACAGAGAGCACAGATGGCTGACAGCAGTTTGAAGCGTGCCTAAGAAAGAGTTGTGTTTTTGGAGTGTTCAGCAAATATATGTGTCTGGGCAAGGGCGGGATGCGTGCACAGTGCTGGCAAGCTTTATCCCTGCAAGACGCGCTGGAAAAGCTTTTCGCCATGATGCAGTCCGCTTGAGACGCAGACTCCGGCTCTCCGCAGCTGTCCGCAGGGAAAGCGGCGGTTGCCGGCGTCTTTCTGCCGAAGCCGCGCTTTGCAGCCTACAAGTGCGGTTCACGTCAGCGGTGCACCTAGTAGCCGCTTCTTCGCCTCCGGCAGCCGGGGAGAGCGGTTGGCTTCTGAGAGGCGAAGAACGAAACCGGCTTGTGTGCGCAGCCTTGGCACTGCTAGAGGACGGTGGTTGCAGCTGCCAGCCCTTTCAGTTCACCTCTGGGATGCTTCTGGCAGGTGCTCCGGGACGACTTTCCTGCGTTTTGACTTGGTCCTGATGCAGACGAATCTGGAGAATTCTTGTTCGTACCCTGCGTTTACGAGATGCAGAGAAGAAGGGCTGCGCTGAGTTGCTCGGGAAGCAAGGACATAGACAGCGCCTTGTGTTTGGGAGTGAGCAGCTGCTGGTTTTTTGCAATTGACTTCGCAGTGCACTGAATGTCAGGTGGAGCTGTGCACTCTTCTACAAAGAGCAGGACAGCAGAAAACAGAGAGCACAGATGGCTGACAGCAGTTTGAAGCGTGCCTAAGAAAGAGTTGTGTTTTTGGAGTGTTCAGCAAAACCATGTTTCTGGGCAGGGGCGGGATGCGTGCACTGTGGTGGTAAGCTCTCTCCCTAGGAGACACGCTGGAAAAGCTTTTCGCTATGATGCAGTCCTCTAGAGACGCAGTCTTCGGCTCTCCGCAGCTGTCCGCAGGGAAAGCGGCGGTTGCCGGCTTCTTTCTGCCGAAACCGCGCTTTGCAGCCTACAAGTGCGGTTCACGTCAGCGGTGCACCTAGTAGCCGCTTCTTCGCCTCCGGCAGCCGGGGAGAGCGGTTGGCTTCTGAGAGGCGAAGAACGAAACCGGCTTGTGTGCGCAGCCTTGGCACTGCTAGAGGACGGTGGCTGCAGCTGCCAGCCCTTTCAGTTCACCTCTGGGATGCTTCTGGCAGGTGCTCCGGGACGACTTTCCTGCGTTTTGACTTGGTCCTGATGCAGACGAATCTGGAGAATTCTTGTTCGTACCCTGAGTTTACGAGTTGCAGAAAACTCGATAGCAGCTGCAGAAAAGAAGGGCTGTGCTGAATTGCTTGGGAAGCAAGGACATAGACAGCGCCTTGTGTTTGGGAGTGAGCAGCTGCTAATTTTTTGCAGTTGACTTCGCTGTGCACTGAATGAGAAGTGGAGCTGTGCACTCTTCTACAACGAGCAGGGCAGCAGAAAACAGAGAGCACGGACGTCTGAGAGCAGTTTGAAGCTTGCCTAGGAAAGAGCAGTGTTTTTGAGTGTTCAGCAAATATATGTGTCTGGGCAAGGGCGGGATGCGTGCACAGTGCTGGCAAGCTTTATCCCTGCAAGACGCGCTGGAAAAGCTTTTCGCCATGATGCAGTCCGCTTGAGACGCAGACCTCGGCTCCCCGCAGCTGTCCGCTGGAAAGCGGCGGTTGCCGGCGTCTTTCTGCCGAAGCCGCGCTTTGCAGCCTACAAGTGCGGTTCACGTCAGCGGTGCACCTAGTAGCCGCTTCTTCGCCTCCGGCAGCCGGGGAGAGCGGTTGGCTTCTGAGAGGCGAAGAACGAAACCGGCTTGTGTGCGCAGCCTTGGCACTGCTAGAGGACGGTGGTTGCAGCTGCCAGCCCTTTCAGTTCACCTCTGGGATGCTTCTGGCAGGTGCTCCGGGACGACTTTCCTGCGTTTTGACTTGGTCCTGATGCAGACGAATCTGGAGAATTCTTGTTCGTACCCTGAGTTTACGAGTTGCAGAAAACTCGATAGCAGCTGCAGAAAAGAAGGGCTGTGCTGAATTGCTCGGGAAGCAAGGACATAGACAGCGCCTTGTGTTTGGGAGTGAGCAGCTGCTGGTTTTTTGCAGTTGACTTCGCTGTGCACTGCATGAGAAGTGGAGCTGTGCACTCTTCTACAACGAGCAGGGCAGCAGAAAACAGAGAGCACGGACGTCTGACAGCAGTTTGAAGCTTGCCTAGGAAAGAGCAGTGTTTTTGAGTGTTCAGCAAATATATGTGTCTGGGCAAGGGCGGGATGCGTGCACAGTGCTGGCAAGCTTTATCCCTGCAAGACGCGCTGGAAAAGCTTTTCGCCATGATGCAGTCCGCTTGAGACGCAGACCTCGGCTCCCCGCAGCTGTCCGCTGGAAAGCGGCGGTTGCCGGCGTCTTTCTGCCGAAGCCGCGCTTTGCAGCCTACAAGTGCGGTTCACGTCAGCGGTGCACCTAGTAGCCGCTTCTTCGCCTCCGGCAGCCGGGGAGAGCGGTTGGCTTCTGAGAGGCGAAGAACGAAACCAGCTTGTGTGCGCTGCCTTGGCACTGCTAGAGGCCGGTGGCTGCAGCTGCCAGCCCTTTCAGTTCACCTCTGGGATGCTTCTGGCAGGTGCTCCGGGACGACTTTCCTGCGTTTTGACTTGGTCCTGATGCAGACGAATCTGGAGAATTCTTGTTCGTACCCTGAGTTTACGAGTTGCAGAAAACTCGATATCAGCTGCAGAAAAGAAGGGCTGTGCTGAATTGCTCGGGAAGCAAGGACATAGACAGCGCCTTGTGTTTGGGAGTGAGCAGCTGCTGGTTTTTTGCAGTTGACTTCGCTGTGCAATGAATGCCAGGTTGAGCTGTGCACTCTTCTACAACGAGCAGGGCAGCAGAAAACAGAGAGCACGGACGTCTGACAGCAGTTTGAAGCTTGCCTAGGAAAGAGCAGTGTTTTTGAGTGTTCAGCAAATATATGTGTCTGGGCAAGGGCGGGATGCGTGCACAGTGCTGGCAAGCTTTATCCCTGCAAGACGCGCTGGAAAAGCTTTTCGCCATGATGCAGTCCGCTTGAGACGCAGACCTCGGCTCCCCGCAGCTGTCCGCTGGAAAGCGGCGGTTGCCGGCGTCTTTCTGCCGAAGCCGCGCTTTGCAGCCTACAAGTGCGGTTCACGTCAGCGGTGCACCTAGTAGCCGCTTCTTCGCCTCCGGCAGCCGGGGAGAGCGGTTGGCTTCTGAGAGGCGAAGAACGAAACCAGCTTGTGTGCGCTGCCTTGGCACTGCTAGAGGCCGGTGGCTGCAGCTGCCAGCCCTTTCAGTTCACCTCTGGGATGCTTCTGGCAGGTGCTCCGGGACGACTTTCCTGCGTTTTGACTTGGTCCTGATGCAGACGAATCTGGAGAATTCTTGTTCGTACCCTGAGTTTACGAGTTGCAGAAAACTCGATATCAGCTGCAGAAAAGAAGGGCTGTGCTGAATTGCTCGGGAAGCAAGGACATAGACAGCGCCTTGTGTTTGGGAGTGAGCAGCTGCTGGTTTTTTGCAGTTGACTTCGCTGTGCAATGAATGCCAGGTTGAGCTGTGCACTCTTCTACAACGAGCAGGGCAGCAGAAAACAGAGAGCACGGACGTCTGACAGCAGTTTGAAGCTTGCCTAGGAAAGAGCAGTGGTTTTGGAGTGTTCAGCAAATATATGTTTCTGGGCAAGGGCAGGATGCGTGCACTGTGCTGGCAAGCTTTCTTCCTGCGAGACACGCTGGAAAAGCTTTTCGCTATGATGCAGTCCACTAGAGACGCAGACTTCGGCTCTCCGCAGCTGTCCGTTGGAAAGCGGCGGTTGCCGGCTTCTGTCTGCCGAAGCCGTGCTTTGCAGCCTACAAGTGCGGTTCACGTCAGCGGTGCACCTAGTAGCCGCTTCTTCGCCTCCGGCAGCCGGGGAGAGCAGTTGGCTTCTGAGAGGCGAAGAACGAAACCGGCTTGTGTGCGCAGCCTTGGCACTGCTAGAGGACGGTGGTTGCAGCTGCCAGCCCTTTCAGTTCACCTCTGGGATGCTTCTGGCAGGTGCTCCGGGACGACTTTCCTGCGTTTTGACTTGGTCCTGATGCAGACGAATCTGGAGAATTCTTGTTCGTACCCTGAGTTTACGAGTTGCAGAAAACTCGATAGCAGCTGCAGAAAAGAAGGGCTGTGCCGAATTGCTCGGGAAGCAAGGACATAGACAGCGCCTTGTGTTTGGGAGTGAGCAGCTGCTGGTTTTTTGCAATTGACTTCGCTGTGCAATGAATGCCAGGGTGAGCTGTGCACTCTTCTACAACGAGCAGGGCAGCAGAAAACGGAGAGCACGGACGTCTGACAGCAGTTTGAAGCTTGCCTAGGAAAGAGCAGTGTTTTTGAGTGTTCAGCAAATATATGTTTCTGGGCAAGGGCAGGATGCGTGCACTGTGCTGGCAAGCTTTCTTCCTGCGAGACACGCTGGAAAAGCTTTTCGCTATGATGCAGTCCACTAGAGACGCAGACTTCGGCTCTCCGCAGCTGTCCACTGGAAAGCGGCGGTTGCCGGCGTCTTTCTGCCGAAGCCGCGCTTTGCAGCCTACAAGTGCGGTTCACGTCAGCGGTGCACCTAGTAGCCGCTTCTTCGCCTCCGGCAGCCGGGGAGAGCGGTTGGCTTCTGAGAGGCGAAGAACGAAACCGGCTTGTGTGCGCAGCCTTGGCACTGCTAGAGGACGGTGGTTGCAGCTGCCAGCCCTTTCAGTTCACCTCTGGGATGCTTCTGGCAGGTGCTCCGGGACGACTTTCCTGCGTTTTGACTTGGTCCTGATGCAGACGAATCTGGAGAATTCTTGTTCGTACCCTGAGTTTACGAGTTGCAGAAAACTCGATAGCAGCTGCAGAAAAGAAGGGCTGTGCTGAATTGCTTGGGAAGCAAGGACATAGACAGCGCCTTGTGTTTGGGAGTGAGCAGCTGCTGGTTTTTTGCAATTGACTTCGCTGTGCACTGAATGTCAGGTGGAGCTGTGCACTCTTCTACAACGAGCAGGACAGCAGAAAACAGAGAGCACAGATGGCTGACAGCAGTTTGAAGCGTGCCTAAGAAAGAGTTGTGTTTTTGGAGTGTTCAGCAAATATATGTGTCTGGGCAAGGGCGGGATGCGTGCACAGTGCTGGCAAGCTTTATCCCTGCAAGACGCGCTGGAAAAGCTTTTCGCCATGATGCAGTCCGCTTGAGACGCAGACTCCGGCTCTCCGCAGCTGTCCGCTGGAAAGCGGCGGTTGCCGGCGTCTTTCTGCCGAAGCCGCGCTTTGCAGCCTACAAGTGCGGTTCACGTCAGCGGTGCACCTAGTAGCCGCTTCTTCGCCTCCGGCAGCCGGGGAGAGCGGTTGGCTTCTGAGAGGCGAAGAACGAAACCGGCTTGTGTGCGCAGCCTTGGCACTGCTAGAGGACGGTGGTTGCAGCTGCCAGCCCTTTCAGTTCACCTCTGGGATGCTTCTGGCAGGTGCTCCGGGACGACTTTCCTGCGTTTTGACTTGGTCCTGATGCAGACGAATCTGGAGAATTCTTGTTCGTACCCTGCGTTTACGAGATGCAGAGAAGAAGGGCTGCGCTGAGTTGCTCGGGAAGCAAGGACATAGACAGCGCCTTGTGTTTGGGAGTGAGCAGCTGCTGGTTTTTTGCAATTGACTTCGCAGTGCACTGAATGTCCGGTGGAGCTGTGCACTCTTCTACAAAGAGCAGGACAGCAGAAAACAGAGAGCACAGATGGCTGACAGCAGTTTGAAGCGTGCCTAAGAAAGAGTTGTGTTTTTGGAGTGTTCAGCAAAACCATGTTTCTGGGCAAGGGCGGGATGCGTGCACTGTGGTGGTAAGCTCTCTCCCTAGGAGACACGCTGGAAAAGCTTTTCGCTATGATGCAGTCCTCTAGAGACGCAGTCTTCGGCTCTCCGCAGCTGTCCGCAGGGAAAGCGGCGGTTGCCGGCTTCTTTCTGCCGAAACCGCGCTTTGCAGCCTACAAGTGCGGTTCACGTCAGCGGTGCACCTAGTAGCCGCTTCTTCGCCTCCGGCAGCCGGGGAGAGCGGTTGGCTTCTGAGAGGCGAAGAACGAAACCGGCTTGTGTGCGCAGCCTTGGCACTGCTAGAGGACGGTGGCTGCAGCTGCCAGCCCTTTCAGTTCACCTCTGGGATGCTTCTGGCAGGTGCTCCGGGACGACTTTCCTGCGTTTTGACTTGGTCCTGATGCAGACGAATCTGGAGAATTCTTGTTCGTACCCTGAGTTTACGAGTTGCAGAAAACTCGATAGCAGCTGCAGAAAAGAAGGGCTGTGCTGAATTGCTTGGGAAGCAAGGACATAGACAGCGCCTTGTGTTTGGGAGTGAGCAGCTGCTAATTTTTTGCAGTTGACTTCGCTGTGCACTGAATGAGAAGTGGAGCTGTGCACTCTTCTACAACGAGCAGGGCAGCAGAAAACAGAGAGCACGGACGTCTGACAGCAGTTTGAAGCTTGCCTAGGAAAGAGCAGTGTTTTTGAGTGTTCAGCAAATATATGTGTCTGGGCAAGGGCGGGATGCGTGCACAGTGCTGGCAAGCTTTATCCCTGCAAGACGCGCTGGAAAAGCTTTTCGCCATGATGCAGTCCGCTTGAGACGCAGACCTCGGCTCCCCGCAGCTGTCCGCTGGAAACCGGCGGTTGCCGGCGTCTTTCTGCCGAAGCCGCGCTTTGCAGCCTACAAGTGCGGTTCACGTCAGCGGTGCACCTAGTAGCCGCTTCTTCGCCTCCGGCAGCCGGGGAGAGCGGTTGGCTTCTGAGAGGCGAAGAACGAAACCGGCTTGTGTGCGCAGCCTTGGCACTGCTAGAGGACGGTGGTTGCAGCTGCCAGCCCTTTCAGTTCACCTCTGGGATGCTTCTGGCAGGTGCTCCGGGACGACTTTCCTGCGTTTTGACTTGGTCCTGATGCAGACGAATCTGGAGAATTCTTGTTCGTACCCTGAGTTTACGAGTTGCAGAAAACTCGATAGCAGCTGCAGAAAAGAAGGGCTGTGCTGAATTGCTCGGGAAGCAAGGACATAGACAGCGCCTTGTGTTTGGGAGTGAGCAGCTGCTGGTTTTTTGCAGTTGACTTCGCTGTGCACTGAATGAGAAGTGGAGCTGTGCACTCTTCTACAACGAGCAGGGCAGCAGAAAACAGAGAGCACGGACGTCTGACAGCAGTTTGAAGCTTGCCTAGGAAAGAGCAGTGGTTTTGGAGTGTTCAGCAAATATATGTTTCTGGGCAAGGGCAGGATGCGTGCACTGTGCTGGCAAGCTTTATTCCTGCGAGACACGCTGGAAAAGCTTTTCGCTATGATGCAGTCCACTAGAGATGCAGACTTCGGCTCTCCGCAGCTGTCCGCAGGGAAAGCAGCGGTTGCCGGCTTCTTTCTGCCGAAACCGCGCTTTGCAGCCTACAAGTGCGGTTCACGTCAGCGGTGCACCTAGTAGCCGCTTCTTCGCCTCCGGCAGCCGGGGAGAGCGCTTGGCTTCTGAGAGGCGAAGAACGAAACCGGCTTGTGTGCGCAGCCTTGGCACTGCTAGAGGACGGTGGTTGCAGCTGCCAGCCCTTTCAGTTCACCTCTGGGATGCTTCTGGCAGGTGCTCCGGGACGACTTTCCTGCGTTTTGACTTGGTCCTGATGCAGACGAATCTGGAGAATTCTTGTTCGTACCCTGAGTTTACGAGTTGCAGAAAACTCGATAGCAGCTGCAGAAAAGAAGGGCTGTGCTGAATTGCTCGGGAAGCAAGGACATAGACAGCGCCTTGTGTTTGGGAGTGAGCAGCTGCTGGTTTTTTGCAGTTGACTTCGCTGTGCACTGAATGAGAAGTGGAGCTGTGCACTCTTCTACAACGAGCAGGGCAGCAGAAAACAGAGAGCACGGACGTCTGACAGCAGTTTGAAGCTTGCCTAGGAAAGAGCAGTGTTTTTGAGTGTTCAGCAAATATATGTGTCTGGGCAAGGGCGGGATGCGTGCACAGTGCTGGCAAGCTTTATCCCTGCAAGACGCGCTGGAAAAGCTTTTCGCCATGATGCAGTCCGCTTGAGACGCAGACCTCGGCTCCCCGCAGCTGTCCGCTGGAAACCGGCGGTTGCCGGCGTCTTTCTGCCGAAGCCGCGCTTTGCAGCCTACAAGTGCGGTTCACGTCAGCGGTGCACCTAGTAGCCGCTTCTTTGCCTCCGGCAGCCGGGGAGAGCGGTTGGCTTCTGAGAGGCGAAGAACGAAACCGGCTTGTGTGCGCAGCCTTGGCACTGCTAGAGGACGGTGGCTGCAGCTGCCAGCCCTTTCAGTTCACCTCTGGGATGCTTCTGGCAGGTGCTCCAGGACGACTTTCCTGCGTTTTGACTTGGTCCTGATGCAGACGAATCTGGAGAATTCTTGTTCGTACCCTGCGTTTACGAGATGCAGAGAAGAAGGGCTGCGCTGAGTTGCTCGGGAAGCAAGGACATAGACAGCGCCTTGTGTTTGGGAGTGAGCAGCTGCTGGTTTTTTGCAATTGACTTCGCTGTGCACTGAATGTCAGGTGGATCTGTGCACTCTTCTACAACGAGCAGGACAGCAGAAAACAGAGAGCACAGATGGCTGACAGCAGTTTGAAGCGTGCCTAAGAAAGAGTTGTGTTTTTGGAGTGTTCAGCAAATCCATGTTTCTGGGCAAGGGCGGGATGCGTGCACTGTGCTGGCAAGCTCTCTCTTTGCGTGACAAGCTGGAAAAGCTTTTCGCTATGATGCAGTCCTCTAGAGACACAGTCTTCGGCTCTCCGCAGCTGTCCGCAGGGAAAGCAGCGGTTGCCGGCGTCTTTCTGCCGAAGCCGCGCTTTGCAGCCTACAAGTGCGGTTCACGTCAGCGGTGCACCTAGTAGCCGCTTCTTCGCCTCCGGCAGCCGGGGAGAGCGGTTGGCTTCTGAGAGGCGAAGAACGAAACCGGCTTGTGTGCGCAGCCTTGGCACTGCTAGAGGACGGTGGTTGCAGCTGCCAGCCCTTTCAGTTCACCTCTGGGATGCTTCTGGCAGGTGCTCCGGGACGACTTTCCTGCGTTTTGACTTGGTCCTGATGCAGACGAATCTGGAGAATTCTTGTTCGTACCCTGCGTTTACGAGATGCAGAGAAGAAGGGCTGCGCTGAGTTGCTCGGGAAGCAAGGACATAGACAGCGCCTTGTGTTTGGGAGTGAGCAGCTGCTGGTTTTTTGCAATTGACTTCGCAGTGCACTGAATGTCAGGTGGAGCTGTGCACTCTTCTACAAAGAGCAGGACAGCAGAAAACAGAGAGCACAGATGGCTGACAGCAGTTTGAAGCGTGCCTAAGAAAGAGTTGTGTTTTTGGAGTGTTCAGCAAAACCATGTTTCTGGGCAGGGGCGGGATGCGTGCACTGTGGTGGTAAGCTCTCTCCCTAGGAGACACGCTGGAAAAGCTTTTCGCTATGATGCAGTCCTCTAGAGACGCAGTCTTCGGCTCTCCGCAGCTGTCCGCAGGGAAAGCGGCGGTTGCCGGCTTCTTTCTGCCGAAACCGCGCTTTGCAGCCTACAAGTGCGGTTCACGTCAGCGGTGCACCTAGTAGCCGCTTCTTCGCCTCCGGCAGCCGGGGAGAGCGGTTGGCTTCTGAGAGGCGAAGAACGAAACCGGCTTGTGTGCGCAGCCTTGGCACTGCTAGAGGACGGTGGCTGCAGCTGCCAGCCCTTTCAGTTCACCTCTGGGATGCTTCTGGCAGGTGCTCCGGGACGACTTTCCTGCGTTTTGACTTGGTCCTGATGCAGACGAATCTGGAGAATTCTTGTTCGTACCCTGAGTTTACGAGTTGCAGAAAACTCGATAGCAGCTGCAGAAAAGAAGGGCTGTGCTGAATTGCTTGGGAAGCAAGGACATAGACAGCGCCTTGTGTTTGGGAGTGAGCAGCTGCTAATTTTTTGCAGTTGACTTCGCTGTGCACTGAATGAGAAGTGGAGCTGTGCACTCTTCTACAACGAGCAGGGCAGCAGAAAACAGAGAGCACGGACGTCTGAGAGCAGTTTGAAGCTTGCCTAGGAAAGAGCAGTGTTTTTGAGTGTTCAGCAAATATATGTGTCTGGGCAAGGGCGGGATGCGTGCACAGTGCTGGCAAGCTTTATCCCTGCAAGACGCGCTGGAAAAGCTTTTCGCCATGATGCAGTCCGCTTGAGACGCAGACCTCGGCTCCCCGCAGCTGTCCGCTGGAAACCGGCGGTTGCCGGCGTCTTTCTGCCGAAGCCGCGCTTTGCAGCCTACAAGTGCGGTTCACGTCAGCGGTGCACCTAGTAGCCGCTTCTTCGCCTCCGGCAGCCGGGGAGAGCGGTTGGCTTCTGAGAGGCGAAGAACGAAACCGGCTTGTGTGCGCAGCCTTGGCACTGCTAGAGGACGGTGGTTGCAGCTGCCAGCCCTTTCAGTTCACCTCTGGGATGCTTCTGGCAGGTGCTCCGGGACGACTTTCCTGCGTTTTGACTTGGTCCTGATGCAGACGAATCTGGAGAATTCTTGTTCGTACCCTGAGTTTACGAGTTGCAGAAAACTCGATAGCAGCTGCAGAAAAGAAGGGCTGTGCTGAATTGCTCGGGAAGCAAGGACATAGACAGCGCCTTGTGTTTGGGAGTGAGCAGCTGCTGGTTTTTTGCAGTTGACTTCGCTGTGCACTGAATGAGAAGTGGAGCTGTGCACTCTTCTACAACGAGCAGGGCAGCAGAAAACAGAGAGCACGGACGTCTGACAGCAGTTTGAAGCTTGCCTAGGAAAGAGCAGTGTTTTTGAGTGTTCAGCAAATATATGTGTCTGGGCAAGGGCGGGATGCGTGCACAGTGCTGGCAAGCTTTATCCCTGCAAGACGCGCTGGAAAAGCTTTTCGCCATGATGCAGTCCGCTTGAGACGCAGACCTCGGCTCCCCGCAGCTGTCCGCTGGAAAGCGGCGGTTGCCGGCGTCTTTCTGCCGAAGCCGCGCTTTGCAGCCTACAAGTGCGGTTCACGTCAGCGGTGCACCTAGTAGCCGCTTCTTCGCCTCCGGCAGCCGGGGAGAGCGGTTGGCTTCTGAGAGGCGAAGAACGAAACCAGCTTGTGTGCGCTGCCTTGGCACTGCTAGAGGCCGGTGGCTGCAGCTGCCAGCCCTTTCAGTTCACCTCTGGGATGCTTCTGGCAGGTGCTCCGGGACGACTTTCCTGCGTTTTGACTTGGTCCTGATGCAGACGAATCTGGAGAATTCTTGTTCGTACCCTGAGTTTACGAGTTGCAGAAAACTCGATAGCAGCTGCAGAAAAGAAGGGCTGTGCCGAATTGCTCGGGAAGCAAGGACATAGACAGCGCCTTGTGTTTGGGAGTGAGCAGCTGCTGGTTTTTTGCAATTGACTTCGCTGTGCAATGAATGCCAGGGTGAGCTGTGCACTCTTCTACAACGAGCAGGGCAGCAGAAAACGGAGAGCACGGACGTCTGACAGCAGTTTGAAGCTTGCCTAGGAAAGAGCAGTGTTTTTGAGTGTTCAGCAAATATATGTTTCTGGGCAAGGGCAGGATGCGTGCACTGTGCTGGCAAGCTTTCTTCCTGCGAGACACGCTGGAAAAGCTTTTCGCTATGATGCAGTCCACTAGAGACGCAGACTTCGGCTCTCCGCAGCTGTCCACTGGAAAGCGGCGGTTGCCGGCGTCTTTCTGCCGAAGCCGCGCTTTGCAGCCTACAAGTGCGGTTCACGTCAGCGGTGCACCTAGTAGCCGCTTCTTCGCCTCCGGCAGCCGGGGAGAGCGGTTGGCTTCTGAGAGGCGAAGAACGAAACCGGCTTGTGTGCGCAGCCTTGGCACTGCTAGAGGACGGTGGTTGCAGCTGCCAGCCCTTTCAGTTCACCTCTGGGATGCTTCTGGCAGGTGCTCCGGGACGACTTTCCTGCGTTTTGACTTGGTCCTGATGCAGACGAATCTGGAGAATTCTTGTTCGTACCCTGCGTTTACGAGATGCAGAGAAGAAGGGCTGCGCTGAGTTGCTCGGGAAGCAAGGACATAGACAGCGCCTTGTGTTTGGGAGTGAGCAGCTGCTGGTTTTTTGCAATTGACTTCGCTGTGCACTGAATGTCAGGTGGATCTGTGCACTCTTCTACAACGAGCAGGACAGCAGAAAACAGAGAGCACAGATGGCTGACAGCAGTTTGAAGCGTGCCTAAGAAAGAGTTGTGTTTTTGGAGTGTTCAGCAAATCCATGTTTCTGGGCAAGGGCGGGATGCGTGCACTGTGCTGGCAAGCTCTCTCTTTGCGTGACAAGCTGGAAAAGCTTTTCGCTATGATGCAGTCCTCTAGAGACACAGTCTTCGGCTCTCCGCAGCTGTCCGCAGGGAAAGCAGCGGTTGCCGGCGTCTTTCTGCCGAAGCCGCGCTTTGCAGCCTACAAGTGCGGTTCACGTCAGCGGTGCACCTAGTAGCCGCTTCTTCGCCTCCGGCAGCCGGGGAGAGCGGTTGGCTTCTGAGAGGCGAAGAACGAAACCGGCTTGTGTGCGCAGCCTTGGCACTGCTAGAGGACGGTGGTTGCAGCTGCCAGCCCTTTCAGTTCACCTCTGGGATGCTTCTGGCAGGTGCTCCGGGACGACTTTCCTGCGTTTTGACTTGGTCCTGATGCAGACGAATCTGGAGAATTCTTGTTCGTACCCTGCGTTTACGAGATGCAGAGAAGAAGGGCTGCGCTGAGTTGCTCGGGAAGCAAGGACATAGACAGCGCCTTGTGTTTGGGAGTGAGCAGCTGCTGGTTTTTTGCAATTGACTTCGCAGTGCACTGAATGTCAGGTGGAGCTGTGCACTCTTCTACAAAGAGCAGGACAGCAGAAAACAGAGAGCACAGATGGCTGACAGCAGTTTGAAGCGTGCCTAAGAAAGAGTTGTGTTTTTGGAGTGTTCAGCAAAACCATGTTTCTGGGCAGGGGCGGGATGCGTGCACTGTGGTGGTAAGCTCTCTCCCTAGGAGACACGCTGGAAAAGCTTTTCGCTATGATGCAGTCCTCTAGAGACGCAGTCTTCGGCTCTCCGCAGCTGTCCGCAGGGAAAGCGGCGGTTGCCGGCTTCTTTCTGCCGAAACCGCGCTTTGCAGCCTACAAGTGCGGTTCACGTCAGCGGTGCACCTAGTAGCCGCTTCTTCGCCTCCGGCAGCCGGGGAGAGCGGTTGGCTTCTGAGAGGCGAAGAACGAAACCGGCTTGTGTGCGCAGCCTTGGCACTGCTAGAGGACGGTGGCTGCAGCTGCCAGCCCTTTCAGTTCACCTCTGGGATGCTTCTGGCAGGTGCTCCGGGACGACTTTCCTGCGTTTTGACTTGGTCCTGATGCAGACGAATCTGGAGAATTCTTGTTCGTACCCTGAGTTTACGAGTTGCAGAAAACTCGATAGCAGCTGCAGAAAAGAAGGGCTGTGCTGAATTGCTTGGGAAGCAAGGACATAGACAGCGCCTTGTGTTTGGGAGTGAGCAGCTGCTAATTTTTTGCAGTTGACTTCGCTGTGCACTGAATGAGAAGTGGAGCTGTGCACTCTTCTACAACGAGCAGGGCAGCAGAAAACAGAGAGCACGGACGTCTGAGAGCAGTTTGAAGCTTGCCTAGGAAAGAGCAGTGTTTTTGAGTGTTCAGCAAATATATGTGTCTGGGCAAGGGCGGGATGCGTGCACAGTGCTGGCAAGCTTTATCCCTGCAAGACGCGCTGGAAAAGCTTTTCGCCATGATGCAGTCCGCTTGAGACGCAGACCTCGGCTCCCCGCAGCTGTCCGCTGGAAACCGGCGGTTGCCGGCGTCTTTCTGCCGAAGCCGCGCTTTGCAGCCTACAAGTGCGGTTCACGTCAGCGGTGCACCTAGTAGCCGCTTCTTCGCCTCCGGCAGCCGGGGAGAGCGGTTGGCTTCTGAGAGGCGAAGAACGAAACCGGCTTGTGTGCGCAGCCTTGGCACTGCTAGAGGACGGTGGTTGCAGCTGCCAGCCCTTTCAGTTCACCTCTGGGATGCTTCTGGCAGGTGCTCCGGGACGACTTTCCTGCGTTTTGACTTGGTCCTGATGCAGACGAATCTGGAGAATTCTTGTTCGTACCCTGAGTTTACGAGTTGCAGAAAACTCGATAGCAGCTGCAGAAAAGAAGGGCTGTGCTGAATTGCTCGGGAAGCAAGGACATAGACAGCGCCTTGTGTTTGGGAGTGAGCAGCTGCTGGTTTTTTGCAGTTGACTTCGCTGTGCACTGAATGAGAAGTGGAGCTGTGCACTCTTCTACAACGAGCAGGGCAGCAGAAAACAGAGAGCACGGACGTCTGACAGCAGTTTGAAGCTTGCCTAGGAAAGAGCAGTGTTTTTGAGTGTTCAGCAAATATATGTGTCTGGGCAAGGGCGGGATGCGTGCACAGTGCTGGCAAGCTTTATCCCTGCAAGACGCGCTGGAAAAGCTTTTCGCCATGATGCAGTCCGCTTGAGACGCAGACCTCGGCTCCCCGCAGCTGTCCGCTGGAAAGCGGCGGTTGCCGGCGTCTTTCTGCCGAAGCCGCGCTTTGCAGCCTACAAGTGCGGTTCACGTCAGCGGTGCACCTAGTAGCCGCTTCTTCGCCTCCGGCAGCCGGGGAGAGCGGTTGGCTTCTGAGAGGCGAAGAACGAAACCAGCTTGTGTGCGCTGCCTTGGCACTGCTAGAGGCCGGTGGCTGCAGCTGCCAGCCCTTTCAGTTCACCTCTGGGATGCTTCTGGCAGGTGCTCCGGGACGACTTTCCTGCGTTTTGACTTGGTCCTGATGCAGACGAATCTGGAGAATTCTTGTTCGTACCCTGAGTTTACGAGTTGCAGAAAACTCGATATCAGCTGCAGAAAAGAAGGGCTGTGCTGAATTGCTCGGGAAGCAAGGACATAGACAGCGCCTTGTGTTTGGGAGTGAGCAGCTGCTGGTTTTTTGCAGTTGACTTCGCTGTGCAATGAATGCCAGGTTGAGCTGTGCACTCTTCTACAACGAGCAGGGCAGCAGAAAACAGAGAGCACGGACGTCTGACAGCAGTTTGAAGCTTGCCTAGGAAAGAGCAGTGTTTTTGAGTGTTCAGCAAATATATGTGTCTGGGCAAGGGCGGGATGCGTGCACAGTGCTGGCAAGCTTTATCCCTGCAAGACGCGCTGGAAAAGCTTTTCGCCATGATGCAGTCCGCTTGAGACGCAGACCTCGGCTCCCCGCAGCTGTCCGCTGGAAAGCGGCGGTTGCCGGCGTCTTTCTGCCGAAGCCGCGCTTTGCAGCCTACAAGTGCGGTTCACGTCAGCGGTGCACCTAGTAGCCGCTTCTTCGCCTCCGGCAGCCGGGGAGAGCGGTTGGCTTCTGAGAGGCGAAGAACGAAACCACCTTGTGTGCGCTGCCTTGGCACTGCTAGAGGCCGGTGGCTGCAGCTGCCAGCCCTTTCAGTTCACCTCTGGGATGCTTCTGGCAGGTGCTCCGGGACGACTTTCCTGCGTTTTGACTTGGTCCTGATGCAGACGAATCTGGAGAATTCTTGTTCGTACCCTGGGTTTACGAGTTGCAGAAAACTCGATATCAGCTGCAGAAAAGAAGGGCTGTGCTGAATTGCTCGGGAAGCAAGGACATAGACAGCGCCTTGTGTTTGGGAGTGAGCAGCTGCTGGTTTTTTGCAGTTGACTTCGCTGTGCAATGAATGCCAGGTTGAGCTGTGCACTTTTCTACAACGAGCAGGGCAGCAGAAAACAGAGAGCACGGACGTCTGACAGCAGTTTGAAGCTTGCCTAGGAAAGAGCAGTGGTTTTGGAGTGTTCAGCAAATATATGTTTCTGGGCAAGGGCAGGATGCGTGCACTGTGCTGGCAAGCTTTCTTCCTGCGAGACACGCTGGAAAAGCTTTTCGCTATGATGCAGTCCACTAGAGACGCAGACTTCGGCTCTCCGCAGCTGTCCGTTGGAAAGCGGCGGTTGCCGGCTTCTGTCTGCCGAAGCCGTGCTTTGCAGCCTACAAGTGCGGTTCACGTCAGCGGTGCACCTAGTAGCCGCTTCTTCGCCTCCGGCAGCCGGGGAGAGCAGTTGGCTTCTGAGAGGCGAAGAACGAAACCGGCTTGTGTGCGCAGCCTTGGCACTGCTAGAGGACGGTGGTTGCAGCTGCCAGCCCTTCCAGTTCACCTCTGGGATGCTTCTGGCAGGTGCTCCGGGACGACTTTCCTGCGTTTTGACTTGGTCCTGATGCAGACGAATCTGGAGAATTCTTGTTCGTACCCTGAGTTTACGAGTTGCAGAAAACTCGATAGCAGCTGCAGAAAAGAAGGGCTGTGCCGAATTGCTCGGGAAGCAAGGACATAGACAGCGCCTTGTGTTTGGGAGTGAGCAGCTGCTGGTTTTTTGCAATTGACTTCGCTGTGCACTGAATGTCAGGTGGAGCTGTGCACTCTTCTACAACGAGCAGGACAGCAGAAAACAGAGAGCACAGATGGCTGACAGCAGTTTGAAGCGTGCCTAAGAAAGAGTTGTGTTTTTGGAGTGTTCAGCAAATATATGTGTCTGGGCAAGGGCGGGATGCGTGCACAGTGCTGGCAAGCTTTATCCCTGCAAGACGCGCTGGAAAAGCTTTTCGCCATGATGCAGTCCGCTTGAGACGCAGACTCCGGCTCTCCGCAGCTGTCCGCTGGAAAGCGGCGGTTGCCGGCGTCTTTCTGCCGAAGCCGCGCTTTGCAGCCTACAAGTGCGGTTCACGTCAGCGGTGCACCTAGTAGCCGCTTCTTCGCCTCCGGCAGCCGGGGAGAGCGGTTGGCTTCTGAGAGGCGAAGAACGAAACCGGCTTGTGTGCGCAGCCTTGGCACTGCTAGAGGACGGTGGTTGCAGCTGCCAGCCCTTTCAGTTCACCTCTGGGATGCTTCTGGCAGGTGCTCCGGGACGACTTTCCTGCGTTTTGACTTGGTCCTGATGCAGACGAATCTGGAGAATTCTTGTTCGTACCCTGCGTTTACGAGATGCAGAGAAGAAGGGCTGCGCTGAGTTGCTCGGGAAGCAAGGACATAGACAGCGCCTTGTGTTTGGGAGTGAGCAGCTGCTGGTTTTTTGCAATTGACTTCGCAGTGCACTGAATGTCAGGTGGAGCTGTGCACTCTTCTACAAAGAGCAGGACAGCAGAAAACAGAGAGCACAGATGGCTGACAGCAGTTTGAAGCGTGCCTAAGAAAGAGTTGTGTTTTTGGAGTGTTCAGCAAAACCATGTTTCTGGGCAAGGGCGGGATGCGTGCAAAGTGGTGGTAAGCTCTCTCCCTAGGAGACACGCTGGAAAAGCTTTTCGCTATGATGCAGTCCTCTAGAGACGCAGTCTTCGGCTCTCCGCAGCTGTCCGCAGGGAAAGCGGCGGATGCCGGCTTCTTTCTGCCGAAACCGCGCTTTGCAGCCTACAAGTGCGGTTCACGTCAGCGGTGCACCTAGTAGCCGCTTCTTCGCCTCCGGCAGCCGGGGAGAGCGGTTGGCTTCTGAGAGGCGAAGAACGAAACCGGCTTGTGTGCGCAGCCTTGGCACTGCTAGAGGACGGTGGCTGCAGCTGCCAGCCCTTTCAGTTCACCTCTGGGATGCTTCTGGCAGGTGCTCCGGGACGACTTTCCTGCGTTTTGACTTGGTCCTGATGCAGACGAATCTGGAGAATTCTTGTTCGTACCCTGAGTTTACGAGTTGCAGAAAACTCGATAGCAGCTGCAGAAAAGAAGGGCTGTGCTGAATTGCTTGGGAAGCAAGGACATAGACAGCGCCTTGTGTTTGGGAGTGAGCAGCTGCTAATTTTTTGCAGTTGACTTCGCTGTGCACTGAATGAGAAGTGGAGCTGTGCACTCTTCTACAACGAGCAGGGCAGCAGAAAACAGAGAGCACGGACGTCTGAGAGCAGTTTGAAGCTTGCCTAGGAAAGAGCAGTGTTTTTGAGTGTTCAGCAAATATATGTGTCTGGGCAAGGGCGGGATGCGTGCACAGTGCTGGCAAGCTTTATCCCTGCAAGACGCGCTGGAAAAGCTTTTCGCCATGATGCAGTCCGCTTGAGACGCAGACCTCGGCTCCCCGCAGCTGTCCGCTGGAAACCGGCGGTTGCCGGCGTCTTTCTGCCGAAGCCGCGCTTTGCAGCCTACAAGTGCGGTTCACGTCAGCGGTGCACCTAGTAGCCGCTTCTTCGCCTCCGGCAGCCGGGGAGAGCGGTTGGCTTCTGAGAGGCGAAGAACGAAACCGGCTTGTGTGCGCAGCCTTGGCACTGCTAGAGGACGGTGGTTGCAGCTGCCAGCCCTTTCAGTTCACCTCTGGGATGCTTCTGGCAGGTGCTCCGGGACGACTTTCCTGCGTTTTGACTTGGTCCTGATGCAGACGAATCTGGAGAATTCTTGTTCGTACCCTGAGTTTACGAGTTGCAGAAAACTCGATAGCAGCTGCAGAAAAGAAGGGCTGTGCTGAATTGCTCGGGAAGCAAGGACATAGACAGCGCCTTGTGTTTGGGAGTGAGCAGCTGCTGGTTTTTTGCAGTTGACTTCGCTGTGCACTGAATGAGAAGTGGAGCTGTGCACTCTTCTACAACGAGCAGGGCAGCAGAAAACAGAGAGCACGGACGTCTGACAGCAGTTTGAAGCTTGCCTAGGAAAGAGCAGTGGTTTTGGAGTGTTCAGCAAATATATGTTTCTGGGCAAGGGCAGGATGCGTGCACTGTGCTGGCAAGCTTTATTCCTGCGAGACACGCTGGAAAAGCTTTTCGCTATGATGCAGTCCACTAGAGACGCAGACTTCGGCTCTCCGCAGCTGTCCGCAGGGAAAGCAGCGGTTGCCGGCTTCTTTCTGCCGAAACCGCGCTTTGCAGCCTACAAGTGCGGTTCACGTCAGCGGTGCACCTAGTAGCCGCTTCTTCGCCTCCGGCAGCCGGGGAGAGCGGTTGGCTTCTGAGAGGCGAAGAACGAAACCGGCTTGTGTGCGCAGCCTTGGCACTGCTAGAGGACGGTGGTTGCAGCTGCCAGCCCTTTCAGTTCACCTCTGGGATGCTTCTGGCAGGTGCTCCGGGACGACTTTCCTGCGTTTTGACTTGGTCCTGATGCAGACGAATCTGGAGAATTCTTGTTCGTACCCTGAGTTTACGAGTTGCAGAAAACTCGATAGCAGCTGCAGAAAAGAAGGGCTGTGCTGAATTGCTCGGGAAGCAAGGACATAGACAGCGCCTTGTGTTTGGGAGTGAGCAGCTGCTGGTTTTTTGCAGTTGACTTCGCTGTGCACTGAATGAGAAGTGGAGCTGTGCACTCTTCTACAACGAGCAGGGCAGCAGAAAACAGAGAGCACGGACGTCTGACAGCAGTTTGAAGCTTGCCTAGGAAAGAGCAGTGTTTTTGAGTGTTCAGCAAATATATGTGTCTGGGCAAGGGCGGGATGCGTGCACAGTGCTGGCAAGCTTTATCCCTGCAAGACGCGCTGGAAAAGCTTTTCGCCATGATGCAGTCCGCTTGAGACGCAGACCTCGGCTCCCCGCAGCTGTCCGCTGGAAACCGGCGGTTGCCGGCGTCTTTCTGCCGAAGCCGCGCTTTGCAGCCTACAAGTGCGGTTCACGTCAGCGGTGCACCTAGTAGCCGCTTCTTTGCCTCCGGCAGCCGGGGAGAGCGGTTGGCTTCTGAGAGGCGAAGAACGAAACCGGCTTGTGTGCGCAGCCTTGGCACTGCTAGAGGACGGTGGCTGCAGCTGCCAGCCCTTTCAGTTCACCTCTGGGATGCTTCTGGCAGGTGCTCCAGGACGACTTTCCTGCGTTTTGACTTGGTCCTGATGCAGACGAATCTGGAGAATTCTTGTTCGTACCCTGAGTTTACGAGTTGCAGAAAACTCGATAGCAGCTGCAGAAAAGAAGGGCTGCGCTGAGTTGCTCGGGAAGCAAGGACATAGACAGCGCCTTGTGTTTGGGAGTGAGCAGCTGCTGGTTTTTTGCAGTTGACTTCGCTGTGCACTGAATGAGAAGTGGAGCTGTGCACTCTTCTACAACGAGCAGGGCAGCAGAAAACAGAGAGCACGGACGTCTGACAGCAGTTTGAAGCTTGCCTAGGAAAGAGCAGTGTTTTTGAGTGTTCAGCAAATATATGTGTCTGGGCAAGGGCGGGATGCGTGCACAGTGCTGGCAAGCTTTATCCCTGCAAGACGCGCTGGAAAAGCTTTTCGCCATGATGCAGTCCGCTTGAGACGCAGACCTCGGCTCCCCGCAGCTGTCCGCTAGAAACCGGCGGTTGCCGGCGTCTTTCTGCCGAAGCCGCGCTTTGCAGCCTACAAGTGCGGTTCACGTCAGCGGTGCACCTAGTAGCCGCTTCTTTGCCTGCGGCAGCCGGGGAGAGCGGTTGGCTTCTGAGAGGCGAAGAACGAAACCGGCTTGTGTGCGCAGCCTTGGCACTGCTAGAGGACGGTGGTTGCAGCTGCCAGCCCTTTCAGTTCACCTCTGGGATGCTTCTGGCAGGTGCTCCAGGACGACTTTCCTGCGTTTTGACTTGGTCCTGAAGCAGACGAATCTGGAGAATTCTTGTTCGTGCCCTGAGCCTCCGAGATGCAGAGAAGAAGGGCTGCGCTGAGTTGCTCGGGAAGCAAGGACATAGACAGCGCCTTGTGTTCGGGAGTGAGCAGCTGCTGGTGTTTTGCAGTTGACTTCGCTGTGCACTGAATGCCAGGGTGAACTGAGCACACACCTACAAGGAGCAGGGCAGCAGAAAACAGAGTGCACGGACGTCTTACAGCAGTTTGAAGCTTGCCTAGGAAAGAGCAGTGTTTTTGGAGTGTTCAGCAAATATATGTGTCTGGGCAAGGGCGGGATGCGTGCACAGTGCTGGCAAGCTTTATCCCTGCAAGACGCGCTGGAAAAGCTTTTCGCCATGATGCAGTCCGCTTGAGACGCAGACTCCGGCTCTCCGCAGCTGTCCGCTGGAAAGCGGCGGTTGCCGGCGTCTTTCTGCCGAAGCCGCGCTTTGCAGCCTACAAGTGCGGTTCACGTCAGCGGTGCACCTAGTAGCTGCTTCTTCGCCTCCGGCAGCCGGGGAGAGCGGTTGGCTTCTGAGAGGCGAAGAACGAAACCGGCTTGTGTGCGCAGCCTTGGCACTGCTAGAGGACGGTGGTTGCAGCTGCCAGCCCTTTCAGTTCACCTCTGGGATGCTTCTGGCAGGTGCTCCGGGACGACTTTCCTGCGTTTTGACTTGGTCCTGATGCAGACGAATCTGGAGAATTCTTGTTCGTACCCTGCGTTTACGAGATGCAGAGAAGAAGGGCTGCGCTGAGTTGCTCGGGAAGCAAGGACATAGACAGCGCCTTGTGTTTGGGAGTGAGCAGCTGCTGGTTTTTTGCAATTGACTTCGCTGTGCACTGAATGTCAGGTGGATCTGTGCACTCTTCTACAACGAGCAGGACAGCAGAAAACAGAGAGCATAGATGGCTGACAGCAGTTTGAAGCGTGCCTAAGAAAGAGTTGTGTTTTTGGAGTGTTCAGCAAATCCATGTTTCTGGGCAAGGGCGGGATGCGTGCACTGTGCTGGCAAGCTCTCTCTTTGCGTGACAAGCTGGAAAAGCTTTTCGCTATGATGCAGTCCTCTAGAGACACAGTCTTCGGCTCTCCGCAGCTGTCCGCAGGGAAAGCAGCGGTTGCCGGCGTCTTTCTGCCGAAGCCGCGCTTTGCAGCCTACAAGTGCGGTTCACGTCAGCGGTGCACCTAGTAGCCGCTTCTTCGCCTCCGGCAGCCGGGGAGAGCGGTTGGCTTCTGAGAGGCGAAGAACGAAACCGGCTTGTGTGCGCAGCCTTGGCACTGCTAGAGGACGGTGGTTGCAGCTGCCAGCCCTTTCAGTTCACCTCTGGGATGCTTCTGGCAGGTGCTCCGGGACGACTTTCCTGCGTTTTGACTGGGTCCTGATGCAGACGAATCTGGAGAATTCTTGTTCGTACCCTGCGTTTACGAGATGCAGAGAAGAAGGGCTGCGCTGAGTTGCTCGGGAAGCAAGGACATAGACAGCGCCTTGTGTTTGGGAGTGAGCAGCTGCTGGTTTTTTGCAATTGACTTCGCAGTGCACTGAATGTCAGGTGGAGCTGTGCACTCTTCTACAAAGAGCAGGACAGCAGAAAACAGAGAGCACAGATGGCTGACAGCAGTTTGAAGCGTGCCTAAGAAAGAGTTGTGTTTTTGGAGTGTTCAGCAAAACCATGTTTCTGGGCAAGGGCGGGATGCGTGCACTGTGGTGGTAAGCTCTCTCCCTAGGAGACACGCTGGAAAAGCTTTTCGCTATGATGCAGTCCTCTAGAGACGCAGTCTTCGGCTCTCCGCAGCTGTCCGCAGGGAAAGCGGCGGATGCCGGCTTCTTTCTGCCGAAACCGCGCTTTGCAGCCTACAAGTGCGGTTCACGTCAGCGGTGCACCTAGTAGCCGCTTCTTCGCCTCCGGCAGCCGGGGAGAGCGGTTGGCTTCTGAGAGGCGAAGAACGAAACCGGCTTGTGTGCGCAGCCTTGGCACTGCTAGAGGACGGTGGCTGCAGCTGCCAGCCCTTTCAGTTCACCTCTGGGATGCTTCTGGCAGGTGCTCCGGGACGACTTTCCTGCGTTTTGACTTGGTCCTGATGCAGACGAATCTGGAGAATTCTTGTTCGTACCCTGAGTTTACGAGTTGCAGAAAACTCGATAGCAGCTGCAGAAAAGAAGGGCTGTGCTGAATTGCTTGGGAAGCAAGGACATAGACAGCGCCTTGTGTTTGGGAGTGAGCAGCTGCTAATTTTTTGCAGTTGACTTCGCTGTGCACTGAATGAGAAGTGGAGCTGTGCACTCTTCTACAACGAGCAGGGCAGCAGAAAACAGAGAGCACGGACGTCTGAGAGCAGTTTGAAGCTTGCCTAGGAAAGAGCAGTGTTTTTGAGTGTTCAGCAAATATATGTGTCTGGGCAAGGGCGGGATGCGTGCACAGTGCTGGCAAGCTTTATCCCTGCAAGACGCGCTGGAAAAGCTTTTCGCCATGATGCAGTCCGCTTGAGACGCAGACCTCGGCTCCCCGCAGCTGTCCGCTGGAAACCGGCGGTTGCCGGCGTCTTTCTGCCGAAGCCGCGCTTTGCAGCCTACAAGTGCGGTTCACGTCAGCGGTGCACCTAGTAGCCGCTTCTTCGCCTCCGGCAGCCGGGGAGAGCGGTTGGCTTCTGAGAGGCGAAGAACGAAACCGGCTTGTGTGCGCAGCCTTGGCACTGCTAGAGGACGGTGGTTGCAGCTGCCAGCCCTTTCAGTTCACCTCTGGGATGCTTCTGGCAGGTGCTCCGGGACGACTTTCCTGCGTTTTGACTTGGTCCTGATGCAGACGAATCTGGAGAATTCTTGTTCGTACCCTGAGTTTACGAGTTGCAGAAAACTCGATAGCAGCTGCAGAAAAGAAGGGCTGTGCTGAATTGCTCGGGAAGCAAGGACATAGACAGCGCCTTGTGTTTGGGAGTGAGCAGCTGCTGGTTTTTTGCAGTTGACTTCGCTGTGCACTGAATGAGAAGTGGAGCTGTGCACTCTTCTACAACGAGCAGGGCAGCAGAAAACAGAGAGCACGGACGTCTGACAGCAGTTTGAAGCTTGCCTAGGAAAGAGCAGTGGTTTTGGAGTGTTCAGCAAATATATGTTTCTGGGCAAGGGCAGGATGCGTGCACTGTGCTGGCAAGCTTTATTCCTGCGAGACACGCTGGAAAAGCTTTTCGCTATGATGCAGTCCACTAGAGACGCAGACTTCGGCTCTCCGCAGCTGTCCGCAGGGAAAGCAGCGGTTGCCGGCTTCTTTCTGCCGAAACCGCGCTTTGCAGCCTACAAGTGCGGTTCACGTCAGCGGTGCACCTAGTAGCCGCTTCTTCGCCTCCGGCAGCCGGGGAGAGCGGTTGGCTTCTGAGAGGCGAAGAACGAAACCGGCTTGTGTGCGCAGCCTTGGCACTGCTAGAGGACGGTGGTTGCAGCTGCCAGCCCTTTCAGTTCACCTCTGGGATGCTTCTGGCAGGTGCTCCGGGACGACTTTCCTGCGTTTTGACTTGGTCCTGATGCAGACGAATCTGGAGAATTCTTGTTCGTACCCTGAGTTTACGAGTTGCAGAAAACTCGATAGCAGCTGCAGAAAAGAAGGGCTGTGCTGAATTGCTCGGGAAGCAAGGACATAGACAGCGCCTTGTGTTTGGGAGTGAGCAGCTGCTGGTTTTTTGCAGTTGACTTCGCTGTGCACTGAATGAGAAGTGGAGCTGTGCACTCTTCTACAACGAGCAGGGCAGCAGAAAACAGAGAGCACGGACGTCTGACAGCAGTTTGAAGCTTGCCTAGGAAAGAGCAGTGTTTTTGAGTGTTCAGCAAATATATGTGTCTGGGCAAGGGCGGGATGCGTGCACAGTGCTGGCAAGCTTTATCCCTGCAAGACGCGCTGGAAAAGCTTTTCGCCATGATGCAGTCCGCTTGAGACGCAGACCTCGGCTCCCCGCAGCTGTCCGCTGGAAACCGGCGGTTGCCGGCGTCTTTCTGCCGAAGCCGCGCTTTGCAGCCTACAAGTGCGGTTCACGTCAGCGGTGCACCTAGTAGCCGCTTCTTTGCCTCCGGCAGCCGGGGAGAGCGGTTGGCTTCTGAGAGGCGAAGAACGAAACCGGCTTGTGTGCGCAGCCTTGGCACTGCTAGAGGACGGTGGCTGCAGCTGCCAGCCCTTTCAGTTCACCTCTGGGATGCTTCTGGCAGGTGCTCCAGGACGACTTTCCTGCGTTTTGACTTGGTCCTGATGCAGACGAATCTGGAGAATTCTTGTTCGTACCCTGAGTTTACGAGTTGCAGAAAACTCGATAGCAGCTGCAGAAAAGAAGGGCTGCGCTGAGTTGCTCGGGAAGCAAGGACATAGACAGCGCCTTGTGTTTGGGAGTGAGCAGCTGCTGGTTTTTTGCAGTTGACTTCGCTGTGCACTGAATGAGAAGTGGAGCTGTGCACTCTTCTACAACGAGCAGGGCAGCAGAAAACAGAGAGCACGGACGTCTGACAGCAGTTTGAAGCTTGCCTAGGAAAGAGCAGTGTTTTTGAGTGTTCAGCAAATATATGTGTCTGGGCAAGGGCGGGATGCGTGCACAGTGCTGGCAAGCTTTATCCCTGCAAGACGCGCTGGAAAAGCTTTTCGCCATGATGCAGTCCGCTTGAGACGCAGACCTCGGCTCCCCGCAGCTGTCCGCTGGAAACCGGCGGTTGCCGGCGTCTTTCTGCCGAAGCCGCGCTTTGCAGCCTACAAGTGCGGTTCACGTCAGCGGTGCACCTAGTAGCCGCTTCTTTGCCTGCGGCAGCCGGGGAGAGCGGTTGGCTTCTGAGAGGCGAAGAACGAAACCGGCTTGTGTGCGCAGCCTTGGCACTGCTAGAGGACGGTGGTTGCAGCTGCCAGCCCTTTCAGTTCACCTCTGGGATGCTTCTGGCAGGTGCTCCAGGACGACTTTCCTGCGTTTTGACTTGGTCCTGAAGCAGACGAATCTGGAGAATTCTTGTTCGTGCCCTGAGCCTCCGAGATGCAGAGAAGAAGGGCTGCGCTGAGTTGCTCGGGAAGCAAGGACATAGACAGCGCCTTGTGTTCGGGAGTGAGCAGCTGCTGGTGTTTTGCAGTTGACTTCGCTGTGCACTGAATGCCAGGGTGAACTGAGCACACACCTACAAGGAGCAGGGCAGCAGAAAACAGAGTGCACGGACGTCTTACAGCAGTTTGAAGCTTGCCTAGGAAAGAGCAGTGTTTTTGGAGTGTTCAGCAAATATATGTGTCTGGGCAAGGGCGGGATGCGTGCACAGTGCTGGCAAGCTTTATCCCTGCAAGACGCGCTGGAAAAGCTTTTCGCCATGATGCAGTCCGCTTGAGACGCAGACTCCGGCTCTCCGCAGCTGTCCGCTGGAAAGCGGCGGTTGCCGGCGTCTTTCTGCCGAAGCCGCGCTTTGCAGCCTACAAGTGCGGTTCACGTCAGCGGTGCACCTAGTAGCTGCTTCTTCGCCTCCGGCAGCCGGGGAGAGCGGTTGGCTTCTGAGAGGCGAAGAACGAAACCGGCTTGTGTGCGCAGCCTTGGCACTGCTAGAGGACGGTGGTTGCAGCTGCCAGCCCTTTCAGTTCACCTCTGGGATGCTTCTGGCAGGTGCTCCGGGACGACTTTCCTGCGTTTTGACTTGGTCCTGATGCAGACGAATCTGGAGAATTCTTGTTCGTACCCTGCGTTTACGAGATGCAGAGAAGAAGGGCTGCGCTGAGTTGCTCGGGAAGCAAGGACATAGACAGCGCCTTGTGTTTGGGAGTGAGCAGCTGCTGGTTTTTTGCAATTGACTTCGCTGTGCACTGAATGTCAGGTGGATCTGTGCACTCTTCTACAACGAGCAGGACAGCAGAAAACAGAGAGCACAGATGGCTGACAGCAGTTTGAAGCGTGCCTAAGAAAGAGTTGTGTTTTTGGAGTGTTCAGCAAATATATGTTTCTGGGCAAGGGCGGGATGCGTGCACTGTGGTGGTAAGCTCTCTCCCTAGGAGACACGCTGGAAAAGCTTTTCGCTATGATGCAGTCCTCTAGAGACGCAGTCTTCGGCTCTCCGCAGCTGTCCGCAGGGAAAGCGGCGGTTGCCGGCTTCTTTCTGCCGAAACCGCGCTTTGCAGCCTACAAGTGCGGTTCACGTCAGCGGTGCACCTAGTAGCCGCTTCTTCGCCTCCGGCAGCCGGGGAGAGCGGTTGGCTTCTGAGAGGCGAAGAACGAAACCGGCTTGTGTGCGCAGCCTTGGCACTGCTAGAGGACGGTGGCTGCAGCTGCCAGCCCTTTCAGTTCACCTCTGGGATGCTTCTGGCAGGTGCTCCGGGACGACTTTCCTGCGTTTTGACTTGGTCCTGATGCAGACGAATCTGGAGAATTCTTGTTCGTACCCTGAGTTTACGAGTTGCAGAAAACTCGATAGCAGCTGCAGAAAAGAAGGGCTGTGCTGAATTGCTTGGGAAGCAAGGACATAGACAGCGCCTTGTGTTTGGGAGTGAGCAGCTGCTAATTTTTTGCAGTTGACTTCGCTGTGCACTGAATGAGAAGTGGAGCTGTGCACTCTTCTACAACGAGCAGGGCAGCAGAAAACAGAGAGCACGGACGTCTGACAGCAGTTTGAAGCTTGCCTAGGAAAGAGCAGTGTTTTTGAGTGTTCAGCAAATATATGTGTCTGGGCAAGGGCGGGATGCGTGCACAGTGCTGGCAAGCTTTATCCCTGCAAGACGCGCTGGAAAAGCTTTTCGCCATGATGCAGTCCGCTTGAGACGCAGACCTCGGCTCCCCGCAGCTGTCCGCTGGAAACCGGCGGTTGCCGGCGTCTTTCTGCCGAAGCCGCGCTTTGCAGCCTACAAGTGCGGTTCACGTCAGCGGTGCACCTAGTAGCCGCTTCTTCGCCTCCGGCAGCCGGGGAGAGCGGTTGGCTTCTGAGAGGCGAAGAACGAAACCGGCTTGTGTGCGCAGCCTTGGCACTGCTAGAGGACGGTGGTTGCAGCTGCCAGCCCTTTCAGTTCACCTCTGGGATGCTTCTGGCAGGTGCTCCGGGACGACTTTCCTGCGTTTTGACTTGGTCCTGATGCAGACGAATCTGGAGAATTCTTGTTCGTACCCTGAGTTTACGAGTTGCAGAAAACTCGATAGCAGCTGCAGAAAAGAAGGGCTGTGCTGAATTGCTCGGGAAGCAAGGACATAGACAGCGCCTTGTGTTTGGGAGTGAGCAGCTGCTGGTTTTTTGCAGTTGACTTCGCTGTGCACTGAATGAGAAGTGGAGCTGTGCACTCTTCTACAACGAGCAGGGCAGCAGAAAACAGAGAGCACGGACGTCTGACAGCAGTTTGAAGCTTGCCTAGGAAAGAGCAGTGGTTTTGGAGTGTTCAGCAAATATATGTTTCTGGGCAAGGGCAGGATGCGTGCACTGTGCTGGCAAGCTTTATTCCTGCGAGACACGCTGGAAAAGCTTTTCGCTATGATGCAGTCCACTAGAGACGCAGACTTCGGCTCTCCGCAGCTGTCCGCAGGGAAAGCAGCGGTTGCCGGCTTCTTTCTGCCGAAACCGCGCTTTGCAGCCTACAAGTGCGGTTCACGTCAGCGGTGCACCTAGTAGCCGCTTCTTTGCCTCCGGCAGCCGGGGAGAGCGGTTGGCTTCTGAGAGGCGAAGAACGAAACCGGCTTGTGTGCGCAGCCTTGGCACTGCTAGAGGACGGTGGCTGCAGCTGCCAGCCCTTTCAGTTCACCTCTGGGATGCTTCTGGCAGGTGCTCCAGGACGACTTTCCTGCGTTTTGACTTGGTCCTGATGCAGACGAATCTGGAGAATTCTTGTTCGTACCCTGAGTTTACGAGTTGCAGAAAACTCGATAGCAGCTGCAGAAAAGAAGGGCTGCGCTGAGTTGCTCGGGAAGCAAGGACATAGACAGCGCCTTGTGTTTGGGAGTGAGCAGCTGCTGGTTTTTTGCAGTTGACTTCGCTGTGCACTGAATGAGAAGTGGAGCTGTGCACTCTTCTACAACGAGCAGGGCAGCAGAAAACAGAGAGCACGGACGTCTGACAGCAGTTTGAAGCTTGCCTAGGAAAGAGCAGTGTTTTTGAGTGTTCAGCAAATATATGTGTCTGGGCAAGGGCGGGATGCGTGCACAGTGCTGGCAAGCTTTATCCCTGCAAGACGCGCTGGAAAAGCTTTTCGCCATGATGCAGTCCGCTTGAGACGCAGACCTCGGCTCCCCGCAGCTGTCCGCTGGAAAGCGGCGGTTGCCGGCGTCTTTCTGCCGAAGCCGCGCTTTGCAGCCTACAAGTGCGGTTCACGTCAGCGGTGCACCTAGTAGCCGCTTCTTTGCCTCCGGCAGCCGGGGAGAGCGGTTGGTTTCTGAGAGGCGAAGAACGAAACCGGCTTGTGTGCGCAGCCTTGGCACTGCTAGAGGACGGTGGCTGCAGCTGCCAGCCCTTTCAGTTCACCTCTGGGATGCTTCTGGCAGGTGCTCCAGGACGACTTTCCTGCGTTTTGACTTGGTCCTGATGCAGACGAATCTGGAGAATTCTTGTTCGTACCCTGAGTTTACGAGTTGCAGAAAACTCGATAGCAGCTGCAGAAAAGAAGGGCTGCGCTGAGTTGCTCGGGAAGCAAGGACATAGACAGCGCCTTGTGTTTGGGAGTGAGCAGCTGCTGGTTTTTTGCAGTTGACTTCGCTGTGCACTGAATGAGAAGTGGAGCTGTGCACTCTTCTACAACGAGCAGGGCAGCAGAAAACAGAGAGCACGGACGTCTGACAGCAGTTTGAAGCTTGCCTAGGAAAGAGCAGTGTTTTTGAGTGTTCAGCAAATATATGTGTCTGGGCAAGGGCGGGATGCGTGCACAGTGCTGGCAAGCTTTATCCCTGCAAGACGCGCTGGAAAAGCTTTTCGCCATGATGCAGTCCGCTTGAGACGCAGACCTCGGCTCCCCGCAGCTGTCCACTGGAAAGCGGCGGTTGCCGGCGTCTTTCTGCCGAAGCCGCGCTTTGCAGCCTACAAGTGCGGTTCACGTCAGCGGTGCACCTAGTAGCCGCTTCTTTGCCTCCGGCAGCCGGGGAGAGCGGTTGGCTTCTGAGAGGCGAAGAACGAAACCGGCTTGTGTGCGCAGCCTTGGCACTGCTAGAGGACGGTGGTTGCAGCTGCCAGCCCTTTCAGTTCACCTCTGGGATGCTTCTGGCAGGTGCTCCAGGACGACTTTCCTGCGTTTTGACTTGGTCCTGAAGCAGACGAATCTGGAGAATTCTTGTTCGTGCCCTGAGCCTCCGAGATGCAGAGAAGAAGGGCTGCGCTGAGTTGCTCGGGAAGCAAGGACATAGACAGCGCCTTGTGTTCGGGAGTGAGCATCTGCTGGTGTTTTGCAGTTGACTTCGCTGTGCACTGAATGCCAGGGTGAACTGAGCACACACCTACAACGAGCAGGGCAGCAGAAAACAGAGTGCACGGACGTCTTACAGCAGTTTGAAGCTTGCCTAGGAAAGAGCAGTGTTTTTGGAGTGTTCAGCAAATATATGTGTCTGGGCAAGGGCGGGATGCGTGCACAGTGCTGGCAAGCTTTATCCCTGCAAGACGCGCTGGAAAAGCTTTTCGCCATGATGCAGTCCGCTTGAGACGCAGACTCCGGCTCTCCGCAGCTGTCCGCTGGAAAGCGGCGGTTGCCGGCGTCTTTCTGCCGAAGCCGCGCTTTGCAGCCTACAAGTGCGGTTCACGTCAGCGGTGCACCTAGTAGCTGCTTCTTCGCCTCCGGCAGCCGGGGAGAGCGGTTGGCTTCTGAGAGGCGAAGAACGAAACCGGCTTGTGTGCGCAGCCTTGGCACTGCTAGAGGACGGTGGTTGCAGCTGCCAGCCCTTTCAGTTCACCTCTGAGATGCTTCTGGCAGGTGCTCCGGGACGACTTTCCTGCGTTTTGACTTGGTCCTGATGCAGACGAATCTGGAGAATTCTTGTTCGTACCCTGCGTTTACGAGATGCAGAGAAGAAGGGCTGCGCTGAGTTGCTCGGGAAGCAAGGACATAGACAGCGCCTTGTGTTTGGGAGTGAGCAGCTGCTGGTTTTTTGCAATTGACTTCGCTGTGCACTGAATGTCAGGTGGATCTGTGCACTCTTCTACAACGAGCAGGACAGCAGAAAACAGAGAGCACAGATGGCTGACAGCAGTTTGAAGCGTGCCTAAGAAAGAGTTGTGTTTTTGGAGTGTTCAGCAAATCCATGTTTCTGGGCAAGGGCGGGATGCGTGTACTGTGCTGGCAAGCTCTCTCTTTGCGTGACAAGCTGGAAAAGCTTTTCGCTATGATGCAGTCCTCTAGAGACACAGTCTTCGGCTCTCCGCAGCTGTCCGCAGGGAAAGCAGCGGTTGCCGGCGTCTTTCTGCCGAAGCCGCGCTTTGCAGCCTACAAGTGCGGTTCACGTCAGCGGTGCACCTAGTAGCCGCTTCTTCGCCTCCGGCAGCCGGGGAGAGCGGTTGGCTTCTGAGAGGCGAAGAACGAAACCGGCTTGTGTGCGCAGCCTTGGCACTGCTAGAGGACGGTGGTTGCAGCTGCCAGCCCTTTCAGTTCATCTCTGGGATGCTTCTGGCAGGTGCTCCGGGACGACTTTCCTGCGTTTTGACTTGGTCCTGATGCAGACGAATCTGGAGAATTCTTGTTCGTACCCTGAGTTTACGAGTTGCAGAAAACTCGATAGCAGCTGCAGAAAAGAAGGGCTGTGCTGAATTGCTTGGGAAGCAAGGACATAGACAGCGCCTTGTGTTTGGGAGTGAGCAGCTGCTAATTTTTTGCAGTTGACTTCGCTGTGCACTGAATGAGAAGTGGAGCTGTGCACTCTTCTACAACGAGCAGGGCAGCAGAAAACAGAGAGCACGGACGTCTGACAGCAGTTTGAAGCTTGCCTAGGAAAGAGCAGTGTTTTTGAGTGTTCAGCAAATATATGTGTCTGGGCAAGGGCGGGATGCGTGCACAGTGCTGGCAAGCTTTATCCCTGCAAGACGCGCTGGAAAAGCTTTTCGCCATGATGCAGTCCGCTTGAGACGCAGACCTCGGCTCCCCGCAGCTGTCCGCTGGAAAGCGGCGGTTGCCGGCGTCTTTCTGCCGAAGCCGCGCTTTGCAGCCTACAAGTGCGGTTCACGTCAGCGGTGCACCTAGTAGCCGCTTCTTCGCCTCCGGCAGCCGGGGAGAGCGGTTGGCTTCTGAGAGGCGAAGAACGAAACCGGCTTGTGTGCGCAGCCTTGGCACTGCTAGAGGACGGTGGTTGCAGCTGCCAGCCCTTTCAGTTCACCTCTGGGATGCTTCTGGCAGGTGCTCCGGGACGACTTTCCTGCGTTTTGACTTGGTCCTGATGCAGACGAATCTGGAGAATTCTTGTTCGTACCCTGAGTTTACGAGTTGCAGAAAACTCGATAGCAGCTGCAGAAAAGAAGGGCTGTGCTGAATTGCTCGGGAAGCAAGGACATAGACAGCGCCTTGTGTTTGGGAGTGAGCAGCTGCTGGTTTTTTGCAGTTGACTTCGCTGTGCACTGAATGAGAAGTGGAGCTGCGCACTCTTCTACAACGAGCAGGGCAGCAGAAAACAGAGAGCACGGACGTCTGACAGCAGTTTGAAGCTTGCCTAGGAAAGAGCAGTGTTTTTGAGTGTTCAGCAAATATATGTTTCTGGGCAAGGGCGGGATGCGTGCACAGTGCTGGCAAGCTTTATCCCTGCAAGACGCGCTGGAAAAGCTTTTCGCCATGATGCAGTCCGCTTGAGACGCAGACCTCGGCTCCCCGCAGCTGTCCGCTGGAAAGCGGCGGTTGCCGGCGTCTTTCTGCCGAAGCCGCGCTTTGCAGCCTACAAGTGCGGTTCACGTCAGCGGTGCACCTAGTAGCCGCTTCTTTGCCTCCGGCAGCCGGGGAGAGCGGTTGGCTTCTGAGAGGCGAAGAACGAAACCGGCTTGTGTGCGCAGCCTTGGCACTGCTAGAGGACGGTGGCTGCAGCTGCCAGCCCTTTCAGTTCACCTCTGGGATGCTTCTGGCAGGTGCTCCAGGACGACTTTCCTGCGTTTTGACTTGGTCCTGATGCAGACGAATCTGGAGAATTCTTGTTCGTACCCTGAGTTTACGAGTTGCAGAAAACTCGATAGCAGCTGCAGAAAAGAAGGGCTGCGCTGAGTTGCTCGGGAAGCAAGGACATAGACAGCGCCTTGTGTTTGGGAGTGAGCAGCTGTTGGTTTTTTGCAGTTGACTTCGCTGTGCACTGAATGAGAAGTGGAGCTGTGCACTCTTCTACAACGAGCAGGGCAGCAGAAAACAGAGAGCACGGACGTCTGACAGCAGTTTGAAGCTTGCCTAGGAAAGAGCAGTGTTTTTGAGTGTTCAGCAAATATATGTGTCTGGGCAAGGGCGGGATGCGTGCACAGTGCTGGCAAGCTTTATCCCTGCAAGACGCGCTGGAAAAGCTTTTCGCCATGATGCAGTCCGCTTGAGACGCAGACCCCGGCTCCCCGCAGCTGTCCGCTGGAAAGCGGCGGTTGCCGGCGTCTTTCTGCCGAAGCCGCGCTTTGCAGCCTACAAGTGCGGTTCACGTCAGCGGTGCACCTAGTAGCCGCTTCTTTGCCTCCGGCAGCCGGGGAGAGCGGTTGGCTTCTGAGAGGCGAAGAACGAAACCGGCTTGTGTGCGCAGCCTTGGCACTGCTAGAGGACGGTGGCTGCAGCTGCCAGCCCTTTCAGTTCACCTCTGGGATGCTTCTGGCAGGTGCTCCAGGACGACTTTCCTGCGTTTTGACTTGGTCCTGATGCAGACGAATCTGGAGAATTCTTGTTCGTACCCTGAGTTTACGAGTTGCAGAAAACTCGATAGCAGCTGCAGAAAAGAAGGGCTGCGCTGAGTTGCTCGGGAAGCAAGGACATAGACAGCGCCTTGTGTTTGGGAGTGAGCAGCTGCTGGTTTTTTGCAGTTGACTTCGCTGTGCACTGAATGAGAAGTGGAGCTGTGCACTCTTCTACAACGAGCAGGGCAGCAGAAAACAGAGAGCACGGACGTCTGACAGCAGTTTGAAGCTTGCCTAGGAAAGAGCAGTGTTTTTGAGTGTTCAGCAAATATATGTGTCTGGGCAAGGGCGGGATGCGTGCACAGTGCTGGCAAGCTTTATCCCTGCAAGACGCGCTGGAAAAGCTTTTCGCCATGATGCAGTCCGCTTGAGACGCAGACCTCGGCTCCCCGCAGCTGTCCGCTGGAAACCGGCGGTTGCCGGCGTCTTTCTGCCGAAGCCGCGCTTTGCAGCCTACAAGTGCGGTTCACGTCAGCGGTGCACCTAGTAGCCGCTTCTTCGCCTCCGGCAGCCGGGGAGAGCGGTTGGCTTCTGAGAGGCGAAGAACGAAACCGGCTTGTGTGCGCAGCCTTGGCACTGCTAGAGGACGGTGGTTGCAGCTGCCAGCCCTTTCAGTTCACCTCTGGGATGCTTCTGGCAGGTGCTCCGGGACGACTTTCCTGCGTTTTGACTTGGTCCTGATGCAGACGAATCTGGAGAATTCTTGTTCGTACCCTGAGTTTACGAGTTGCAGAAAACTCGATAGCAGCTGCAGAAAAGAAGGGCTGCGCTGAGTTGCTCGGGAAGCAAGGACATAGACAGCGCCTTGTGTTTGGGAGTGAGCAGCTGTTGGTTTTTTGCAGTTGACTTCGCTGTGCACTGAATGAGAAGTGGAGCTGTGCACTCTTCTACAACGAGCAGGGCAGCAGAAAACAGAGAGCACGGACGTCTGACAGCAGTTTGAAGCTTGCCTAGGAAAGAGCAGTGTTTTTGAGTGTTCAGCAAATATATGTGTCTGGGCAAGGGCGGGATGCGTGCACAGTGCTGGCAAGCTTTATCCCTGCAAGACGCGCTGGAAAAGCTTTTCGCCATGATGCAGTCCGCTTGGGACGCAGACCCCGGCTCCCCGCAGCTGTCCGCTGGAAAGCGGCGGTTGCCGGCGTCTTTCTGCCGAAGCCGCGCTTTGCAGCCTACAAGTGCGGTTCACGTCAGCGGTGCACCTAGTAGCCGCTTCTTTGCCTCCGGCAGCCGGGGAGAGCGGTTGGCTTCTGAGAGGCGAAGAACGAAACCGGCTTGTGTGCGCAGCCTTGGCACTGTTAGAGGACGGTGGCTGCAGCTGCCAGCCCTTTCAGTTCACCTCTGGGATGCTTCTGGCAGGTGCTCCAGGACGACTTTCCTGCGTTTTGACTTGGTCCTGATGCAGACGAATCTGGAGAATTCTTGTTCGTACCCTGAGTTTACGAGTTGCAGAAAACTCGATAGCAGCTGCAGAAAAGAAGGGCTGCGCTGAGTTGCTCGGGAAGCAAGGACATAGACAGCGCCTTGTGTTTGGGAGTGAGCAGCTGCTGGTTTTTTGCAGTTGACTTCGCTGTGCACTGAATGAGAAGTGGAGCTGTGCACTCTTCTACAACGAGCAGGGCAGCAGAAAACAGAGAGCACGGACGTCTGACAGCAGTTTGAAGCTTGCCTAGGAAAGAGCAGTGTTTTTGAGTGTTCAGCAAATATATGTGTCTGGGCAAGGGCGGGATGCGTGCACAGTGCTGGCAAGCTTTATCCCTGCAAGACGCGCTGGAAAAGCTTTTCGCCATGATGCAGTCCGCTTGAGACGCAGACCTCGGCTCCCCGCAGCTGTCCGCTGGAAACCGGCGGTTGCCGGCGTCTTTCTGCCGAAGCCGCGCTTTGCAGCCTACAAGTGCGGTTCACGTCAGCGGTGCACCTAGTAGCCGCTTCTTCGCCTCCGGCAGCCGGGGAGAGCGGTTGGCTTCTGAGAGGCGAAGAACGAAACCGGCTTGTGTGCGCAGCCTTGGCACTGCTAGAGGACGGTGGTTGCAGCTGCCAGCCCTTTCAGTTCACCTCTGGGATGCTTCTGGCAGGTGCTCCGGGACGACTTTCCTGCGTTTTGACTTGGTCCTGATGCAGACGAATCTGGAGAATTCTTGTTCGTACCCTGAGTTTACGAGTTGCAGAAAACTCGATAGCAGCTGCAGAAAAGAAGGGCTGTGCTGAATTGCTCGGGAAGCAAGGACATAGACAGCGCCTTGTGTTTGGGAGTGAGCAGCTGCTGGTTTTTTGCAGTTGACTTCGCTGTGCACTGAATGAGAAGTGGAGCTGTGCACTCTTCTACAACGAGCAGGGCAGCAGAAAACAGAGAGCACGGACGTCTGACAGCAGTTTGAAGCTTGCCTAGGAAAGAGCAGTGTTTTTGAGTGTTCAGCAAATATATGTGTCTGGGCAAGGGCGGGATGCGTGCACAGTGCTGGCAAGCTTTATCCCTGCAAGACGCGCTGGAAAAGCTTTTCGCCATGATGCAGTCCGCTTGAGACGCAGACCTCGGCTCCCCGCAGCTGTCCGCTGGAAAGCGGCGGTTGCCGGCGTCTTTCTGCCGAAGCCGCGCTTTGCAGCCTACAAGTGCGGTTCACGTCAGCGGTGCACCTAGTAGCCGCTTCTTTGCCTCCGGCAGCCGGGGAGAGCGGTTGGCTTCTGAGAGGCGAAGAACGAAACCGGCTTGTGTGCGCAGCCTTGGCACTGCTAGAGGACGGTGGCTGCAGCTGCCAGCCCTTTCAGTTCACCTCTGGGATGCTTCTGGCAGGTGCTCCAGGACGACTTTCCTGCGTTTTGACTTGGTCCTGATGCAGACGAATCTGGAGAATTCTTGTTCGTACCCTGAGTTTACGAGTTGCAGAAAACTCGATAGCAGCTGCAGAAAAGAAGGGCTGCGCTGAGTTGCTCGGGAAGCAAGGACATAGACAGCGCCTTGTGTTTGGGAGTGAGCAGCTGCTGGTTTTTTGCAGTTGACTTCGCTGTGCACTGAATGAGAAGTGGAGCTGTGCACTCTTCTACAACGAGCAGGGCAGCAGAAAACAGAGAGCACGGACGTCTGACAGCAGTTTGAAGCTTGCCTAGGAAAGAGCAGTGTTTTTGAGTGTTCAGCAAATATATGTGTCTGGGCAAGGGCGGGATGCGTGCACAGTGCTGGCAAGCTTTATCCCTGCAAGACGCGCTGGAAAAGCTTTTCGCCATGATGCAGTCCGCTTGAGACGCAGACCTCGGCTCCCCGCAGCTGTCCGCTGGAAAGCGGCGGTTGCCGGCGTCTTTCTGCCGAAGCCGCGCTTTGCAGCCTACAAGTGCGGTTCACGTCAGCGGTGCACCTAGTAGCCGCTTCTTTGCCTCCGGCAGCCGGGGAGAGCGGTTGGCTTCTGAGAGGCGAAGAACGAAACCGGCTTGTGTGCGCAGCCTTGGCACTGCTAGAGGACGGTGGTTGCAGCTGCCAGCCCTTTCAGTTCACCTCTGGGATGCTTCTGGCAGGTGCTCCGGGACGACTTTCCTGCGTTTTGACTTGGTCCTGATGCAGACGAATCTGGAGAATTCTTGTTCGTACCCTGAGTTTACGAGTTGCAGAAAACTCGATAGCAGCTGCAGAAAAGAAGGGCTGTGCTGAATTGCTCGGGAAGCAAGGACATAGACAGCGCCTTGTGTTTGGGAGTGAGCAGCTGCTGGTTTTTTGCAGTTGTCTTCGCTGTGCACTGAATGAGAAGTGGAGCTGTGCACTCTTCTACAACGAGCAGGGCAGCAGAAAACAGAGAGCACGGACGTCTGACAGCAGTTTGAAGCTTGCCTAGGAAAGAGCAGTGTTTTTGAGTGTTCAGCAAATATATGTGTCTGGGCAAGGGCGGGATGCGTGCACAGTGCTGGCAAGCTTTATCCCTGCAAGACGCGCTGGAAAAGCTTTTCGCCATGATGCAGTCCGCTTGAGACGCAGACTTCGGCTCCCCGCAGCTGTCCGCTGGAAAGCGGCGGTTGCCGGCGTCTTTCTGCCGAAGCCGCGCTTTGCAGCCTACAAGTGCGGTTCACGTCAGCGGTGCACCTAGTAGCCGCTTCTTTGCCTCCGGCAGCCGGGGAGAGCGGTTGGCTTCTGAGAGGCGAAGAACGAAACCGGCTTGTGTGCGCAGCCTTGGCACTGCTAGAGGACGGTGGCTGCAGCTGCCAGCCCTTTCAGTTCACCTCTGGGATGCTTCTGGCAGGTGCTCCAGGACGACTTTCCTGCGTTTTGACTTGGTCCTGATGCAGACGAATCTGGAGAATTCTTGTTCGTACCCTGAGTTTACGAGTTGCAGAAAACTCGATAGCAGCTGCAGAAAAGAAGGGCTGCGCTGAGTTGCTCGGGAAGCAAGGACATAGACAGCGCCTTGTGTTTGGGAGTGAGCAGCTGTTGGTTTTTTGCAGTTGACTTCGCTGTGCACTGAATGAGAAGTGGAGCTGTGCACTCTTCTACAACGAGCAGGGCAGCAGAAAACAGAGAGCACGGACGTCTGACAGCAGTTTGAAGCTTGCCTAGGAAAGAGCAGTGTTTTTGAGTGTTCAGCAAATATATGTGTCTGGGCAAGGGCGGGATGCGTGCACAGTGCTGGCAAGCTTTATCCCTGCAAGACGCGCTGGAAAAGCTTTTCGCCATGATGCAGTCCGCTTGAGACGCAGACCTCGGCTCCCCGCAGCTGTCCGCTGGAAAGCGGCGGTTGCCGGCGTCTTTCTGCCGAAGCCGCGCTTTGCAGCCTACAAGTGCGGTTCACGTCAGCGGTGCACCTAGTAGCCGCTTCTTTGCCTCCGGCAGCCGGGGAGAGCGGTTGGCTTCTGAGAGGCGAAGAACGAAACCGGCTTGTGTGCGCAGCCTTGGCACTGCTAGAGGACGGTGGCTGCAGCTGCCAGCCCTTTCAGTTCACCTCTGGGATGCTTCTGGCAGGTGCTCCAGGACGACTTTCCTGCGTTTTGACTTGGTCCTGATGCAGACGAATCTGGAGAATTCTTGTTCGTACCCTGAGTTTACGAGTTGCAGAAAACTCGATAGCAGCTGCAGAAAAGAAGGGCTGCGCTGAGTTGCTCGGGAAGCAAGGACATAGACAGCGCCTTGTGTTTGGGAGTGAGCAGCTGCTGGTTTTTTGCAGTTGACTTCGCTGTGCACTGAATGAGAAGTGGAGCTGTGCACTCTTCTACAACGAGCAGGGCAGCAGAAAACAGAGAGCACGGACGTCTGACAGCAGTTTGAAGCTTGCCTAGGAAAGAGCAGTGTTTTTGAGTGTTCAGCAAATATATGTGTCTGGGCAAGGGCGGGATGCGTGCACAGTGCTGGCAAGCTTTATCCCTGCAAGACGCGCTGGAAAAGCTTTTCGCCATGATGCAGTCCGCTTGAGACGCAGACCTCGGCTCCCCGCAGCTGTCCGCTGGAAACCGGCGGTTGCCGGCGTCTTTCTGCCGAAGCCGCGCTTTGCAGCCTACAAGTGCGGTTCACGTCAGCGGTGCACCTAGTAGCCGCTTCTTCGCCTCCGGCAGCCGGGGAGAGCGGTTGGCTTCTGAGAGGTGAAGAACGAAACCGGCTTGTGTGCGCAGCCTTGGCACTGCTAGAGGACGGTGGTTGCAGCTGCCAGCCCTTTCAGTTCACCTCTGGGATGCTTCTGGCAGGTGCTCCGGGACGACTTTCCTGCGTTTTGACTTGGTCCTGATGCAGACGAATCTGGAGAATTCTTGTTCGTACCCTGAGTTTACGAGTTGCAGAAAACTCGATAGCAGCTGCAGAAAAGAAGGGCTGCGCTGAGTTGCTCGGGAAGCAAGGACATAGACAGCGCCTTGTGTTTGGGAGTGAGCAGCTGTTGGTTTTTTGCAGTTGACTTCGCTGTGCACTGAATGAGAAGTGGAGCTGTGCACTCTTCTACAACGAGCAGGGCAGCAGAAAACAGAGAGCACGGACGTCTGACAGCAGTTTGAAGCTTGCCTAGGAAAGAGCAGTGTTTTTGAGTGTTCAGCAAATATATGTGTCTGGGCAAGGGCGGGATGCGTGCACAGTGCTGGCAAGCTTTATCCCTGCAAGACGCGCTGGAAAAGCTTTTCGCCATGATGCAGTCCGCTTGAGACGCAGACCTCGGCTCCCCGCAGCTGTCCGCTGGAAACCGGCGGTTGCCGGCGTCTTTCTGCCGAAGCCGCGCTTTGCAGCCTACAAGTGCGGTTCACGTCAGCGGTGCACCTAGTAGCCGCTTCTTTGCCTCCGGCAGCCGGGGAGAGCGGTTGGCTTCTGAGAGGCGAAGAACGAAACCGGCTTGTGTGCGCAGCCTTGGCACTGCTAGAGGACGGTGGTTGCAGCTGCCAGCCCTTTCAGTTCACCTCTGGGATGCTTCTGGCAGGTGCTCCGGGACGACTTTCCTGCGTTTTGACTTGGTCCTGATGCAGACGAATCTGGAGAATTCTTGTTCGTACCCTGAGTTTACGAGTTGCAGAAAACTCGATAGCAGCTGCAGAAAAGAAGGGCTGCGCTGAGTTGCTCGGGAAGCAAGGACATAGACAGCGCCTTGTGTTTGGGAGTGAGCAGCTGTTGGTTTTTTGCAGTTGACTTCGCTGTGCACTGAATGAGAAGTGGAGCTGTGCACTCTTCTACAACGAGCAGGGCAGCAGAAAACAGAGAGCACGGACGTCTGACAGCAGTTTGAAGCTTGCCTAGGAAAGAGCAGTGTTTTTGAGTGTTCAGCAAATATATGTGTCTGGGCAAGGGCGGGATGCGTGCACAGTGCTGGCAAGCTTTATCCCTGCAAGACGCGCTGGAAAAGCTTTTCGCCATGATGCAGTCCGCTTGAGACGCAGACCCCGGCTCCCCGCAGCTGTCCGCTGGAAAGCGGCGGTTGCCGGCGTCTTTCTGCCGAAGCCGCGCTTTGCAGCCTACAAGTGCGGTTCACGTCAGCGGTGCACCTAGTAGCCGCTTCTTTGCCTCCGGCAGCCGGGGAGAGCGGTTGGCTTCTGAGAGGCGAAGAACGAAACCGGCTTGTGTGCGCAGCCTTGGCACTGTTAGAGGACGGTGGCTGCAGCTGCCAGCCCTTTCAGTTCACCTCTGGGATGCTTCTGGCAGGTGCTCCAGGACGACTTTCCTGCGTTTTGACTTGGTCCTGATGCAGACGAATCTGGAGAATTCTTGTTCGTACCCTGAGTTTACGAGTTGCAGAAAACTCGATAGCAGCTGCAGAAAAGAAGGGCTGCGCTGAGTTGCTCGGGAAGCAAGGACATAGACAGCGCCTTGTGTTTGGGAGTGAGCAGCTGCTGGTTTTTTGCAGTTGACTTCGCTGTGCACTGAATGAGAAGTGGAGCTGTGCACTCTTCTACAACGAGCAGGGCAGCAGAAAACAGAGAGCACGGACGTCTGACAGCAGTTTGAAGCTTGCCTAGGAAAGAGCAGTGTTTTTGAGTGTTCAGCAAATATATGTGTCTGGGCAAGGGCGGGATGCGTGCACAGTGCTGGCAAGCTTTATCCCTGCAAGACGCGCTGGAAAAGCTTTTCGCCATGATGCAGTCCGCTTGAGACGCAGACCTCGGCTCCCCGCAGCTGTCCGCTGGAAAGCGGCGGTTGCCGGCGTCTTTCTGCCGAAGCCGCGCTTTGCAGCCTACAAGTGCGGTTCACGTCAGCGGTGCACCTAGTAGCCGCTTCTTTGCCTCCGGCAGCCGGGGAGAGCGGTTGGCTTCTGAGAGGCGAAGAACGAAACCGGCTTGTGTGCGCAGCCTTGGCACTGCTAGAGGACGGTGGCTGCAGCTGCCAGCCCTTTCAGTTCACCTCTGGGATGCTTCTGGCAGGTGCTCCAGGACGACTTTCCTGCGTTTTGACTTGGTCCTGATGCAGACGAATCTGGAGAATTCTTGTTCGTACCCTGAGTTTACGAGTTGCAGAAAACTCGATAGCAGCTGCAGAAAAGAAGGGCTGCGCTGAGTTGCTCGGGAAGCAAGGACATAGACAGCGCCTTGTGTTTGGGAGTGAGCAGCTGCTGGTTTTTTGCAGTTGACTTCGCTGTGCACTGAATGAGAAGTGGAGCTGTGCACTCTTCTACAACGAGCAGGGCAGCAGAAAACAGAGAGCACGGACGTCTGACAGCAGTTTGAAGCTTGCCTAGGAAAGAGCAGTGTTTTTGAGTGTTCAGCAAATATATGTGTCTGGGCAAGGGCGGGATGCGTGCACAGTGCTGGCAAGCTTTATCCCTGCAAGACGCGCTGGAAAAGCTTTTCGCCATGATGCAGTCCGCTTGAGACGCAGACCTCGGCTCCCCGCAGCTGTCCGCTGGAAAGCGGCGGTTGCCGGCGTCTTTCTGCCGAAGCCGCGCTTTGCAGCCTACAAGTGCGGTTCACGTCAGCGGTGCACCTAGTAGCCGCTTCTTTGCCTCCGGCAGCCGGGGAGAGCGGTTGGCTTCTGAGAGGCGAAGAACGAAACCGGCTTGTGTGCGCAGCCTTGGCACTGCTAGAGGACGGTGGTTGCAGCTGCCAGCCCTTTCAGTTCACCTCTGGGATGCTTCTGGCAGGTGCTCCGGGACGACTTTCCTGCGTTTTGACTTGGTCCTGATGCAGACGAATCTGGAGAATTCTTGTTCGTACCCTGAGTTTACGAGTTGCAGAAAACTCGATAGCAGCTGCAGAAAAGAAGGGCTGTGCTGAATTGCTCGGGAAGCAAGGACATAGACAGCGCCTTGTGTTTGGGAGTGAGCAGCTGCTGGTTTTTTGCAGTTGTCTTCGCTGTGCACTGAATGAGAAGTGGAGCTGTGCACTCTTCTACAACGAGCAGGGCAGCAGAAAACAGAGAGCACGGACGTCTGACAGCAGTTTGAAGCTTGCCTAGGAAAGAGCAGTGTTTTTGAGTGTTCAGCAAATATATGTGTCTGGGCAAGGGCGGGATGCGTGCACAGTGCTGGCAAGCTTTATCCCTGCAAGACGCGCTGGAAAAGCTTTTCGCCATGATGCAGTCCGCTTGAGACGCAGACCTCGGCTCCCCGCAGCTGTCCGCTGGAAACCGGCGGTTGCCGGCGTCTTTCTGCCGAAGCCGCGCTTTGCAGCCTACAAGTGCGGTTCACGTCAGCGGTGCACCTAGTAGCCGCTTCTTCGCCTCCGGCAGCCGGGGAGAGCGGTTGGCTTCTGAGAGGCGAAGAACGAAACCGGCTTGTGTGCGCAGCCTTGGCACTGCTAGAGGACGGTGGTTGCAGCTGCCAGCCCTTTCAGTTCACCTCTGGGATGCTTCTGGCAGGTGCTCCGGGACGACTTTCCTGCGTTTTGACTTGGTCCTGATGCAGACGAATCTGGAGAATTCTTGTTCGTACCCTGAGTTTACGAGTTGCAGAAAACTCGATAGCAGCTGCAGAAAAGAAGGGCTGCGCTGAGTTGCTCGGGAAGCAAGGACATAGACAGCGCCTTGTGTTTGGGAGTGAGCAGCTGTTGGTTTTTTGCAGTTGACTTCGCTGTGCACTGAATGAGAAGTGGAGCTGTGCACTCTTCTACAACGAGCAGGGCAGCAGAAAACAGAGAGCACGGACGTCTGACAGCAGTTTGAAGCTTGCCTAGGAAAGAGCAGTGTTTTTGAGTGTTCAGCAAATATATGTGTCTGGGCAAGGGCGGGATGCGTGCACAGTGCTGGCAAGCTTTATCCCTGCAAGACGCGCTGGAAAAGCTTTTCGCCATGATGCAGTCCGCTTGAGACGCAGACCCCGGCTCCCCGCAGCTGTCCGCTGGAAAGCGGCGGTTGCCGGCGTCTTTCTGCCGAAGCCGCGCTTTGCAGCCTACAAGTGCGGTTCACGTCAGCGGTGCACCTAGTAGCCGCTTCTTTGCCTCCGGCAGCCGGGGAGAGCGGTTGGCTTCTGAGAGGCGAAGAACGAAACCGGCTTGTGTGCGCAGCCTTGGCACTGTTAGAGGACGGTGGCTGCAGCTGCCAGCCCTTTCAGTTCACCTCTGGGATGCTTCTGGCAGGTGCTCCAGGACGACTTTCCTGCGTTTTGACTTGGTCCTGATGCAGACGAATCTGGAGAATTCTTGTTCGTACCCTGAGTTTACGAGTTGCAGAAAACTCGATAGCAGCTGCAGAAAAGAAGGGCTGCGCTGAGTTGCTCGGGAAGCAAGGACATAGACAGCGCCTTGTGTTTGGGAGTGAGCAGCTGCTGGTTTTTTGCAGTTGACTTCGCTGTGCACTGAATGAGAAGTGGAGCTGTGCACTCTTCTACAACGAGCAGGGCAGCAGAAAACAGAGAGCACGGACGTCTGACAGCAGTTTGAAGCTTGCCTAGGAAAGAGCAGTGTTTTTGAGTGTTCAGCAAATATATGTGTCTGGGCAAGGGCGGGATGCGTGCACAGTGCTGGCAAGCTTTATCCCTGCAAGACGCGCTGGAAAAGCTTTTCGCCATGATGCAGTCCGCTTGAGACGCAGACCTCGGCTCCCCGCAGCTGTCCGCTGGAAAGCGGCGGTTGCCGGCGTCTTTCTGCCGAAGCCGCGCTTTGCAGCCTACAAGTGCGGTTCACGTCAGCGGTGCACCTAGTAGCCGCTTCTTTGCCTCCGGCAGCCGGGGAGAGCGGTTGGCTTCTGAGAGGCGAAGAACGAAACCGGCTTGTGTGCGCAGCCTTGGCACTGCTAGAGGACGGTGGCTGCAGCTGCCAGCCCTTTCAGTTCACCTCTGGGATGCTTCTGGCAGGTGCTCCAGGACGACTTTCCTGCGTTTTGACTTGGTCCTGATGCAGACGAATCTGGAGAATTCTTGTTCGTACCCTGAGTTTACGAGTTGCAGAAAACTCGATAGCAGCTGCAGAAAAGAAGGGCTGCGCTGAGTTGCTCGGGAAGCAAGGACATAGACAGCGCCTTGTGTTTGGGAGTGAGCAGCTGCTGGTTTTTTGCAGTTGACTTCGCTGTGCACTGAATGAGAAGTGGAGCTGTGCACTCTTCTACAACGAGCAGGGCAGCAGAAAACAGAGAGCACGGACGTCTGACAGCAGTTTGAAGCTTGCCTAGGAAAGAGCAGTGTTTTTGAGTGTTCAGCAAATATATGTGTCTGGGCAAGGGCGGGATGCGTGCACAGTGCTGGCAAGCTTTATCCCTGCAAGACGCGCTGGAAAAGCTTTTCGCCATGATGCAGTCCGCTTGAGACGCAGACCTCGGCTCCCCGCAGCTGTCCGCTGGAAAGCGGCGGTTGCCGGCGTCTTTCTGCCGAAGCCGCGCTTTGCAGCCTACAAGTGCGGTTCACGTCAGCGGTGCACCTAGTAGCCGCTTCTTTGCCTCCGGCAGCCGGGGAGAGCGGTTGGCTTCTGAGAGGCGAAGAACGAAACCGGCTTGTGTGCGCAGCCTTGGCACTGCTAGAGGACGGTGGTTGCAGCTGCCAGCCCTTTCAGTTCACCTCTGGGATGCTTCTGGCAGGTGCTCCGGGACGACTTTCCTGCGTTTTGACTTGGTCCTGATGCAGACGAATCTGGAGAATTCTTGTTCGTACCCTGAGTTTACGAGTTGCAGAAAACTCGATAGCAGCTGCAGAAAAGAAGGGCTGTGCTGAATTGCTCGGGAAGCAAGGACATAGACAGCGCCTTGTGTTTGGGAGTGAGCAGCTGCTGGTTTTTTGCAGTTGTCTTCGCTGTGCACTGAATGAGAAGTGGAGCTGTGCACTCTTCTACAACGAGCAGGGCAGCAGAAAACAGAGAGCACGGACGTCTGACAGCAGTTTGAAGCTTGCCTAGGAAAGAGCAGTGTTTTTGAGTGTTCAGCAAATATATGTGTCTGGGCAAGGGCGGGATGCGTGCACAGTGCTGGCAAGCTTTATCCCTGCAAGACGCGCTGGAAAAGCTTTTCGCCATGATGCAGTCCGCTTGAGACGCAGACCTCGGCTCCCCGCAGCTGTCCGCTGGAAAGCGGCGGTTGCCGGCGTCTTTCTGCCGAAGCCGCGCTTTGCAGCCTACAAGTGCGGTTCACGTCAGCGGTGCACCTAGTAGCCGCTTCTTTGCCTCCGGCAGCCGGGGAGAGCGGTTGGCTTCTGAGAGGCGAAGAACGAAACCGGCTTGTGTGCGCAGCCTTGGCACTGCTAGAGGACGGTGGTTGCAGCTGCCAGCCCTTTCAGTTCACCTCTGGGATGCTTCTGGCAGGTGCTCCGGGACGACTTTCCTGCGTTTTGACTTGGTCCTGATGCAGACGAATCTGGAGAATTCTTGTTCGTACCCTGAGTTTACGAGTTGCAGAAAACTCGATAGCAGCTGCAGAAAAGAAGGGCTGTGCTGAATTGCTCGGGAAGCAAGGACATAGACAGCGCCTTGTGTTTGGGAGTGAGCAGCTGTTGGTTTTTTGCAGTTGACTTCGCTGTGCACTGAATGAGAAGTGGAGCTGTGCACTCTTCTACAACGAGCAGGGCAGCAGAAAACAGAGAGCACGGACGTCTGACAGCAGTTTGAAGCTTGCCTAGGAAAGAGCAGTGTTTTTGAGTGTTCAGCAAATATATGTGTCTGGGCAAGGGCGGGATGCGTGCACAGTGCTGGCAAGCTTTATCCCTGCAAGACGCGCTGGAAAAGCTTTTCGCCATGATGCAGTCCGCTTGAGACGCAGACCCCGGCTCCCCGCAGCTGTCCGCTGGAAAGCGGCGGTTGCCGGCGTCTTTCTGCCGAAGCCGCGCTTTGCAGCCTACAAGTGCGGTTCACGTCAGCGGTGCACCTAGTAGCCGCTTCTTTGCCTCCGGCAGCCGGGGAGAGCGGTTGGCTTCTGAGAGGCGAAGAACGAAACCGGCTTGTGTGCGCAGCCTTGGCACTGCTAGAGGACGGTGGCTGCAGCTGCCAGCCCTTTCAGTTCACCTCTGGGATGCTTCTGGCAGGTGCTCCAGGACGACTTTCCTGCGTTTTGACTTGGTCCTGATGCAGACGAATCTGGAGAATTCTTGTTCGTACCCTGAGTTTACGAGTTGCAGAAAACTCGATAGCAGCTGCAGAAAAGAAGGGCTGCGCTGAGTTGCTCGGGAAGCAAGGACATAGACAGCGCCTTGTGTTTGGGAGTGAGCAGCTGCTGGTTTTTTGCAGTTGACTTCGCTGTGCACTGAATGAGAAGTGGAGCTGTGCACTCTTCTACAACGAGCAGGGCAGCAGAAAACAGAGAGCACGGACGTCTGACAGCAGTTTGAAGCTTGCCTAGGAAAGAGCAGTGTTTTTGAGTGTTCAGCAAATATATGTGTCTGGGCAAGGGCGGGATGCGTGCACAGTGCTGGCAAGCTTTATCCCTGCAAGACGCGCTGGAAAAGCTTTTCGCCATGATGCAGTCCGCTTGAGACGCAGACCTCGGCTCCCCGCAGCTGTCCGCTGGAAACCGGCGGTTGCCGGCGTCTTTCTGCCGAAGCCGCGCTTTGCAGCCTACAAGTGCGGTTCACGTCAGCGGTGCACCTAGTAGCCGCTTCTTCGCCTCCGGCAGCCGGGGAGAGCGGTTGGCTTCTGAGAGGCGAAGAACGAAACCGGCTTGTGTGCGCAGCCTTGGCACTGCTAGAGGACGGTGGTTGCAGCTGCCAGCCCTTTCAGTTCACCTCTGGGATGCTTCTGGCAGGTGCTCCGGGACGACTTTCCTGCGTTTTGACTTGGTCCTGATGCAGACGAATCTGGAGAATTCTTGTTCGTACCCTGAGTTTACGAGTTGCAGAAAACTCGATAGCAGCTGCAGAAAAGAAGGGCTGCGCTGAGTTGCTCGGGAAGCAAGGACATAGACAGCGCCTTGTGTTTGGGAGTGAGCAGCTGTTGGTTTTTTGCAGTTGACTTCGCTGTGCACTGAATGAGAAGTGGAGCTGTGCACTCTTCTACAACGAGCAGGGCAGCAGAAAACAGAGAGCACGGACGTCTGACAGCAGTTTGAAGCTTGCCTAGGAAAGAGCAGTGTTTTTGAGTGTTCAGCAAATATATGTGTCTGGGCAAGGGCGGGATGCGTGCACAGTGCTGGCAAGCTTTATCCCTGCAAGACGCGCTGGAAAAGCTTTTCGCCATGATGCAGTCCGCTTGAGACGCAGACCCCGGCTCCCCGCAGCTGTCCGCTGGAAAGCGGCGGTTGCCGGCGTCTTTCTGCCGAAGCCGCGCTTTGCAGCCTACAAGTGCGGTTCACGTCAGCGGTGCACCTAGTAGCCGCTTCTTTGCCTCCGGCAGCCGGGGAGAGCGGTTGGCTTCTGAGAGGCGAAGAACGAAACCGGCTTGTGTGCGCAGCCTTGGCACTGTTAGAGGACGGTGGCTGCAGCTGCCAGCCCTTTCAGTTCACCTCTGGGATGCTTCTGGCAGGTGCTCCAGGACGACTTTCCTGCGTTTTGACTTGGTCCTGATGCAGACGAATCTGGAGAATTCTTGTTCGTACCCTGAGTTTACGAGTTGCAGAAAACTCGATAGCAGCTGCAGAAAAGAAGGGCTGCGCTGAGTTGCTCGGGAAGCAAGGACATAGACAGCGCCTTGTGTTTGGGAGTGAGCAGCTGCTGGTTTTTTGCAGTTGACTTCGCTGTGCACTGAATGAGAAGTGGAGCTGTGCACTCTTCTACAACGAGCAGGGCAGCAGAAAACAGAGAGCACGGACGTCTGACAGCAGTTTGAAGCTTGCCTAGGAAAGAGCAGTGTTTTTGAGTGTTCAGCAAATATATGTGTCTGGGCAAGGGCGGGATGCGTGCACAGTGCTGGCAAGCTTTATCCCTGCAAGACGCGCTGGAAAAGCTTTTCGCCATGATGCAGTCCGCTTGAGACGCAGACCTCGGCTCCCCGCAGCTGTCCGCTGGAAACCGGCGGTTGCCGGCGTCTTTCTGCCGAAGCCGCGCTTTGCAGCCTACAAGTGCGGTTCACGTCAGCGGTGCACCTAGTAGCCGCTTCTTCGCCTCCGGCAGCCGGGGAGAGCGGTTGGCTTCTGAGAGGCGAAGAACGAAACCGGCTTGTGTGCGCAGCCTTGGCACTGCTAGAGGACGGTGGTTGCAGCTGCCAGCCCTTTCAGTTCACCTCTGGGATGCTTCTGGCAGGTGCTCCGGGACGACTTTCCTGCGTTTTGACTTGGTCCTGATGCAGACGAATCTGGAGAATTCTTGTTCGTACCCTGAGTTTACGAGTTGCAGAAAACTCGATAGCAGCTGCAGAAAAGAAGGGCTGTGCTGAATTGCTCGGGAAGCAAGGACATAGACAGCGCCTTGTGTTTGGGAGTGAGCAGCTGCTGGTTTTTTGCAGTTGACTTCGCTGTGCACTGAATGAGAAGTGGAGCTGTGCACTCTTCTACAACGAGCAGGGCAGCAGAAAACAGAGAGCACGGACGTCTGACAGCAGTTTGAAGCTTGCCTAGGAAAGAGCAGTGTTTTTGAGTGTTCAGCAAATATATGTGTCTGGGCAAGGGCGGGATGCGTGCACAGTGCTGGCAAGCTTTATCCCTGCAAGACGCGCTGGAAAAGCTTTTCGCCATGATGCAGTCCGCTTGAGACGCAGACCTCGGCTCCCCGCAGCTGTCCGCTGGAAAGCGGCGGTTGCCGGCGTCTTTCTGCCGAAGCCGCGCTTTGCAGCCTACAAGTGCGGTTCACGTCAGCGGTGCACCTAGTAGCCGCTTCTTTGCCTCCGGCAGCCGGGGAGAGCGGTTGGCTTCTGAGAGGCGAAGAACGAAACCGGCTTGTGTGCGCAGCCTTGGCACTGCTAGAGGACGGTGGCTGCAGCTGCCAGCCCTTTCAGTTCACCTCTGGGATGCTTCTGGCAGGTGCTCCAGGACGACTTTCCTGCGTTTTGACTTGGTCCTGATGCAGACGAATCTGGAGAATTCTTGTTCGTACCCTGAGTTTACGAGTTGCAGAAAACTCGATAGCAGCTGCAGAAAAGAAGGGCTGCGCTGAGTTGCTCGGGAAGCAAGGACATAGACAGCGCCTTGTGTTTGGGAGTGAGCAGCTGCTGGTTTTTTGCAGTTGACTTCGCTGTGCACTGAATGAGAAGTGGAGCTGTGCACTCTTCTACAACGAGCAGGGCAGCAGAAAACAGAGAGCACGGACGTCTGACAGCAGTTTGAAGCTTGCCTAGGAAAGAGCAGTGTTTTTGAGTGTTCAGCAAATATATGTGTCTGGGCAAGGGCGGGATGCGTGCACAGTGCTGGCAAGCTTTATCCCTGCAAGACGCGCTGGAAAAGCTTTTCGCCATGATGCAGTCCGCTTGAGACGCAGACCTCGGCTCCCCGTAGCTGTCCGCTGGAAAGCGGCGGTTGCCGGCGTCTTTCTGCCGAAGCCGCGCTTTGCAGCCTACAAGTGCGGTTCACGTCAGCGGTGCACCTAGTAGCCGCTTCTTTGCCTCCGGCAGCCGGGGAGAGCGGTTGGCTTCTGAGAGGCGAAGAACGAAACCGGCTTGTGTGCGCAGCCTTGGCACTGCTAGAGGACGGTGGCTGCAGCTGCCAGCCCTTTCAGTTCACCTCTGGGATGCTTCTGGCAGGTGCTCCAGGACGACTTTCCTGCGTTTTGACTTGGTCCTGATGCAGACGAATCTGGAGAATTCTTGTTCGTACCCTGAGTTTACGAGTTGCAGAAAACTCGATAGCAGCTGCAGAAAAGAAGGGCTGCGCTGAGTTGCTCGGGAAGCAAGGACATAGACAGCGCCTTGTGTTTGGGAGTGAGCAGCTGCTGGTTTTTTGCAGTTGACTTCGCTGTGCACTGAATGAGAAGTGGAGCTGTGCACTCTTCTACAACGAGCAGGGCAGCAGAAAACAGAGAGCACGGACGTCTGACAGCAGTTTGAAGCTTGCCTAGGAAAGAGCAGTGTTTTTGAGTGTTCAGCAAATATATGTGTCTGGGCAAGGGCGGGATGCGTGCACAGTGCTGGCAAGCTTTATCCCTGCAAGACGCGCTGGAAAAGCTTTTCGCCATGATGCAGTCCGCTTGAGACGCAGACCTCGGCTCCCCGCAGCTGTCCGCTGGAAAGCGGCGGTTGCCGGCGTCTTTCTGCCGAAGCCGCGCTTTGCAGCCTACAAGTGCGGTTCACGTCAGCGGTGCACCTAGTAGCCGCTTCTTTGCCTCCGGCAGCCGGGGAGAGCGGTTGGCTTCTGAGAGGCGAAGAACGAAACCGGCTTGTGTGCGCAGCCTTGGCACTGCTAGAGGACGGTGGTTGCAGCTGCCAGCCCTTTCAGTTCACCTCTGGGATGCTTCTGGCAGGTGCTCCAGGACGACTTTCCTGCGTTTTGACTTGGTCCTGAAGCAGACGAATCTGGAGAATTCTTGTTCGTGCCCTGAGCCTCCGAGATGCAGAGAAGAAGGGCTGCGCTGAGTTGCTCGGGAAGCAAGGACATAGACAGCGCCTTGTGTTCGGGAGTGAGCATCTGCTGGTGTTTTGCAGTTGACTTCGCTGTGCACTGAATGAGAAGTGGAGCTGTGCACTCTTCTACAACGAGCAGGGCAGCAGAAAACAGAGAGCACGGACGTCTGACAGCAGTTTGAAGCTTGCCTAGGAAAGAGCAGTGTTTTTGAGTGTTCAGCAAATATATGTGTCTGGGCAAGGGCGGGATGCGTGCACAGTGCTGGCAAGCTTTATCCCTGCAAGACGCGCTGGAAAAGCTTTTCGCCATGATGCAGTCCGCTTGAGACGCAGACCTCGGCTCCCCGCAGCTGTCCGCTGGAAAGCGGCGGTTGCCGGCGTCTTTCTGCCGAAGCCGCGCTTTGCAGCCTACAAGTGCGGTTCACGTCAGCGGTGCACCTAGTAGCCGCTTCTTTGCCTCCGGCAGCCGGGGAGAGCGGTTGGCTTCTGAGAGGCGAAGAACGAAACCGGCTTGTGTGCGCAGCCTTGGCACTGCTAGAGGACGGTGGCTGCAGCTGCCAGCCCTTTCAGTTCACCTCTGGGATGCTTCTGGCAGGTGCTCCAGGACGACTTTCCTGCGTTTTGACTTGATCCTGATGCAGACGAATCTGGAGAATTCTTGTTCGTACCCTGAGTTTACAAGTTGCAGAAAACTCGATAGCAGCTGCAGAAAAGAAGGGCTGCGCTGAGTTGCTCGGGAAGCAAGGACATAGACAGCGCCTTGTGTTTGGGAGTGAGCAGCTGCTGGTTTTTTGCAGTTGACTTCGCTGTGCACTGAATGCCAGGGTGAACTGAGCACACACCTACAACGAGCAGGGCAGCAGAAAACAGAGTGCACGGACGTCTTACAGCAGTTTGAAGCTTGCCTAGGAAAGAGCAGTGTTTTTGGAGTGTTCAGCAAATATATGTGTCTGGGCAAGGGCGGGATGCGTGCACAGTGCTGGCAAGCTTTATCCCTGCAAGACGCGCTGGAAAAGCTTTTCGCCATGATGCAGTCCGCTTGAGACGCAGACTCCGGCTCTCCGCAGCTGTCCGCTGGAAAGCGGCGGTTCCTGGCGTCTTTCTGCCGAAGCCGCGCTTTGCAGCCTACAAGTGCGGTTCACGTCAGCGGTGCACCTAGTAGCTGCTTCTTCGCCTCCGGCAGCCGGGGAGAGCGATTGGCTTCTGAGAGGCGAAGAACGAAACCGGCTTGTGTGCGCAGCCTTGGCACTGCTAGAGGACGGTGGTTGCAGCTGCCAGCCCTTTCAGTTCACCTCTGGGATGCTTCTGGCAGGTGCTCCGGGACGACTTTCCTGCGTTTTGACTTGGTCCTGAAGCAGACGAATCTGGAGAATTCTTGTTCGTACCCTGCGTTTACGAGATGCAGAGAAGAAGGGCTGCGCTGAGTTGCTCGGGAAGCAAGGACATAGACAGCGCCTTGTGTTTGGGAGTGAGCAGCTGCTGGTTTTTTGCAATTGACTTCTCTGTGCACTGAATGTCAGGTGGAGCTGTGCACTCTTCTGCAACGAGCAGGGCAGCAGAAAACAGAGAGCACAGATGGCTGACAGCAGTTTGAAGCGTGCCTAAGAAAGAGCTGTGTTTTTGGAGTGTTCAGCAAATATATGTGTCTGGGCAAGGGCGGGATGCGTGCACTGTGCTGGCAAGCTCTCTCCCTAGGAGACACGCTGGAAAAGCTTTTCGCTATGATGCAGTCCTCTAGAGACACAGTCTTCGGCTCTCTGCAGCTGTCCGCAGGGAAAGCAGCGGTTGCCGGCTTCTTTCTGCCGAAACCGCGCTTTGCAGCCTACAAGTGCGGTTCACGTCAGCGGTGCACCTAGTAGCCGCTTCTTCGTCTCCGGCAGCCGGGGAGAGCAGTTGGCTTCTGAGAGGCGAAGAACGAAACCGGCTTGTGTGCGCAGCCTTGGCACTGCTAGAGGACGGTGGTTGCAGCTGCTAGCCCTTTCAGTTCACCTCTGGGATGCTTCTGGCAGGTGCTCCGGGACGACTTTCCTGCGTTTTGACTTGGTCCTGATGCAGACGAATCTGGAGAATTCTTGTTCGTACCCTGAGTTTACGAGTTGCAGAAAACTCGATAGCAGCTGCAGAAAAGAAGGGCTGTGCTGAATTGCTCGGGAAGCAAGGACATAGACAGCGCCTTGTGTTTGGGAGTGAGCAGCTGCTGGTTTTTTGCAATTGACTTCGCTGTGCAATGAATGCCAGGGTGAGCTGTGCACTCTTCTACAACGAGCAGGGCAGCAGAAAACGGAGAGCACGGACGTCTGACAGCAGTTTGAAGCTTGCCTAGGAAAGAGCAGTGTTTTTGAGTGTTCAGCAAATATATGTTTCTGGGCAAGGGCAGGATGCGTGCACTGTGCTGGCAAGCTTTCTTCCTGCGAGACACGCTGGAAAAGCTTTTCGCTATGATGCAGTCCACTAGAGACGCAGACTTCGGCTCTCCGCAGCTGTCCACTGGAAAGCGGCGGTTGCCGGCGTCTTTCTGCCGAAGCCGCGCTTTGCAGCCTACAAGTGCGGTTCACGTCAGCGGTGCACCTAGTAGCCGCTTCTTCGCCTCCGGCAGCCGGGGAGAGCGGTTGGCTTCTGAGAGGCGAAGAACGAAACCGGCTTGTGTGCGCAGCCTTGGCACTGCTAGAGGACGGTGGTTGCAGCTGCCAGCCCTTTCAGTTCACCTCTGGGATGCTTCTGGCAGGTGCTCCGGGACGACTTTCCTGCGTTTTGACTTGGTCCTGATGCAGACGAATCTGGAGAATTCTTGTTCGTACCCTGAGTTTACGAGTTGCAGAAAACTCGATAGCAGCTGCAGAAAAGAAGGGCTGTGCTGAATTGCTTGGGAAGCAAGGACATAGACAGCGCCTTGTGTTTGGGAGTGAGCAGCTGCTGGTTTTTTGCAGTTGACTTCGCTGTGCACTGAATGAGAAGTGGAGCTGTGCACTCTTCTACAACGAGCAGGGCAGCAGAAAACAGAGAGCACGGACGTCTGACAGCAGTTTGAAGCTTGCCTAGGAAAGAGCAGTGTTTTTGAGTGTTCAGCAAATATATGTGTCTGGGCAAGGGCGGGATGCGTGCACAGTGCTGGCAAGCTTTATCCCTGCAAGACGCGCTGGAAAAGCTTTTCGCCATGATGCAGTCCGCTTGAGACGCAGACCTCGGCTCCCCGCAGCTGTCCGCTGGAAACCGGCGGTTGCCGGCGTCTTTCTGCCGAAGCCGCGCTTTGCAGCCTACAAGTGCGGTTCACGTCAGCGGTGCACCTAGTAGCCGCTTCTTCGCCTCCGGCAGCCGGGGAGAGCGGTTGGCTTCTGAGAGGCGAAGAACGAAACCGGCTTGTGTGCGCAGCCTTGGCACTGCTAGAGGACGGTGGTTGCAGCTGCCAGCCCTTTCAGTTCACCTCTGGGATGCTTCTGGCAGGTGCTCCGGGACGACTTTCCTGCGTTTTGACTTGGTCCTGATGCAGACGAATCTGGAGAATTCTTGTTCGTACCCTGCGTTTACGAGATGCAGAGAAGAAGGGCTGCGCTGAGTTGCTCGGGAAGCAAGGACATAGACAGCGCCTTGTGTTTGGGAGTGAGCAGCTGCTGGTTTTTTGCAATTGACTTCGCAGTGCACTGAATGTCAGGTGGAGCTGTGCACTCTTCTACAAAGAGCAGGACAGCAGAAAACAGAGAGCACAGATGGCTGACAGCAGTTTGAAGCGTGCCTAAGAAAGAGTTGTGTTTTTGGAGTGTTCAGCAAAACCATGTTTCTGGGCAAGGGCGGGATGCGTGCACTGTGGTGGCAAGCTCTCTCTTTGCGTGACAAGCTGGAAAAGCTTTTCGCTATGATGCAGTCCTCTAGAGACACAGTCTTCGGCTCTCCGCAGCTGTCCGCAGGGAAAGCAGCGGTTGCCGGCGTCTTTCTGCCGAAGCCGCGCTTTGCAGCCTACAAGTGCGGTTCACGTCAGCGGTGCACCTAGTAGCCGCTTCTTCGCCTCCGGCAGCCGGGGAGAGCGGTTGGCTTCTGAGAGGCGAAGAACGAAACCGGCTTGTGTGCGCAGCCTTGGCACTGCTAGAGGACGGTGGTTGCAGCTGCCAGCCCTTTCAGTTCATCTCTGGGATGCTTCTGGCAGGTGCTCCGGGACGACTTTCCTGCGTTTTGACTTGGTCCTGATGCAGACGAATCTGGAGAATTCTTGTTCGTACCCTGAGTTTACGAGATGCAGAGAAGAAGGGCTGCGCTGAGTTGCTCGGGAAGCAAGGACATAGACAGCGCCTTGTGTTTGGGAGTGAGCAGCTGCTGGTTTTTTGCAATTGACTTCTCTGTGCACTGAATGTCAGGTGGAGCTGTGCACTCTTCTGCAACGAGCAGGGCAGCAGAAAACAGAGAGCACAGATGGCTGACAGCAGTTTGAAGCGTGCCTAAGAAAGAGCTGTGTTTTTGGAGTGTTCAGCAAATATATGTGTCTGGGCAAGGGCGGGATGCGTGCACTGTGCTGGCAAGCTCTCTCCCTAGGAGACACGCTGGAAAAGCTTTTCGCTATGATGCAGTCCTCTAGAGACACAGTCTTCGGCTCTCTGCAGCTGTCCGCAGGGAAAGCAGCGGTTGCCGGCTTCTTTCTGCCGAAACCGCGCTTTGCAGCCTACAAGTGCGGTTCACGTCAGCGGTGCACCTAGTAGCCGCTTCTTTGCCTCCGGCAGCCGGGGAGAGCGGTTGGCTTCTGAGAGGCGAAGAACGAAACCGGCTTGTGTGCGCAGCCTTGGCACTGCTAGAGGACGGTGGCTGCAGCTGCCAGCCCTTTCAGTTCACCTCTGGGATGCTTCTGGCAGGTGCTCCAGGACGACTTTCCTGCGTTTTGACTTGATCCTGATGCAGACGAATCTGGAGAATTCTTGTTCGTACCCTGAGTTTACGAGTTGCAGAAAACTCGATAGCAGCTGCAGAAAAGAAGGGCTGCGCTGAGTTGCTCGGGAAGCAAGGACATAGACAGCGCCTTGTGTTTGGGAGTGAGCAGCTGCTGGTTTTTTGCAGTTGACTTCGCTGTGCACTGAATGCCAGGGTGAACTGAGCACACACCTACAACGAGCAGGGCAGCAGAAAACAGAGTGCACGGACGTCTTACAGCAGTTTGAAGCTTGCCTAGGAAAGAGCAGTGTTTTTGGAGTGTTCAGCAAATATATGTGTCTGGGCAAGGGCGGGATGCGTGCACAGTGCTGGCAAGCTTTATCCCTGCAAGACGCGCTGGAAAAGCTTTTCGCCATGATGCAGTCCGCTTGAGACGCAGACTCCGGCTCTCCGCAGCTGTCCGCTGGAAAGCGGCGGTTCCTGGCGTCTTTCTGCCGAAGCCGCGCTTTGCAGCCTACAAGTGCGGTTCACGTCAGCGGTGCACCTAGTAGCTGCTTCTTCGCCTCCGGCAGCCGGGGAGAGCGATTGGCTTCTGAGAGGCGAAGAACGAAACCGGCTTGTGTGCGCAGCCTTGGCACTGCTAGAGGACGGTGGTTGCAGCTGCCAGCCCTTTCAGTTCACCTCTGGGATGCTTCTGGCAGGTGCTCCGGGACGACTTTCCTGCGTTTTGACTTGGTCCTGAAGCAGACGAATCTGGAGAATTCTTGTTCGTACCCTGCGTTTACGAGATGCAGAGAAGAAGGGCTGCGCTGAGTTGCTCGGGAAGCAAGGACATAGACAGCGCCTTGTGTTTGGGAGTGAGCAGCTGCTGGTTTTTTGCAATTGACTTCTCTGTGCACTGAATGTCAGGTGGAGCTGTGCACTCTTCTGCAACGAGCAGGGCAGCAGAAAACAGAGAGCACAGATGGCTGACAGCAGTTTGAAGCGTGCCTAAGAAAGAGCTGTGTTTTTGGAGTGTTCAGCAAATATATGTGTCTGGGCAAGGGCGGGATGCGTGCACTGTGCTGGCAAGCTCTCTCCCTAGGAGACACGCTGGAAAAGCTTTTCGCTATGATGCAGTCCTCTAGAGACACAGTCTTCGGCTCTCTGCAGCTGTCCGCAGGGAAAGCAGCGGTTGCCGGCTTCTTTCTGCCGAAACCGCGCTTTGCAGCCTACAAGTGCGGTTCACGTCAGCGGTGCACCTAGTAGCCGCTTCTTCGTCTCCGGCAGCCGGGGAGAGCAGTTGGCTTCTGAGAGGCGAAGAACGAAACCGGCTTGTGTGCGCAGCCTTGGCACTGCTAGAGGACGGTGGTTGCAGCTGCCAGCCCTTTCAGTTCACCTCTGGGATGCTTCTGGCAGGTGCTCCGGGACGACTTTCCTGCGTTTTGACTTGGTCCTGATGCAGACGAATCTGGAGAATTCTTGTTCGTACCCTGAGTTTACGAGTTGCAGAAAACTCGATAGCAGCTGCAGAAAAGAAGGGCTGTGCTGAATTGCTCGGGAAGCAAGGACATAGACAGCGCCTTGTGTTTGGGAGTGAGCAGCTGCTGGTTTTTTGCAATTGACTTCGCTGTGCAATGAATGCCAGGGTGAGCTGTGCACTCTTCTACAACGAGCAGGGCAGCAGAAAACGGAGAGCACGGACGTCTGACAGCAGTTTGAAGCTTGCCTAGGAAAGAGCAGTGTTTTTGAGTGTTCAGCAAATATATGTTTCTGGGCAAGGGCAGGATGCGTGCACTGTGCTGGCAAGCTTTCTTCCTGCGAGACACGCTGGAAAAGCTTTTCGCTATGATGCAGTCCACTAGAGACGCAGACTTCGGCTCTCCGCAGCTGTCCACTGGAAAGCGGCGGTTGCCGGCGTCTTTCTGCCGAAGCCGCGCTTTGCAGCCTACAAGTGCGGTTCACGTCAGCGGTGCACCTAGTAGCCGCTTCTTCGCCTCCGGCAGCCGGGGAGAGCGGTTGGCTTCTGAGAGGCGAAGAACGAAACCGGCTTGTGTGCGCAGCCTTGGCACTGCTAGAGGACGGTGGTTGCAGCTGCCAGCCCTTTCAGTTCACCTCTGGGATGCTTCTGGCAGGTGCTCCGGGACGACTTTCCTGCGTTTTGACTTGGTCCTGATGCAGACGAATCTGGAGAATTCTTGTTCGTACCCTGAGTTTACGAGTTGCAGAAAACTCGATAGCAGCTGCAGAAAAGAAGGGCTGTGCTGAATTGCTTGGGAAGCAAGGACATAGACAGCGCCTTGTGTTTGGGAGTGAGCAGCTGCTGGTTTTTTGCAGTTGACTTCGCTGTGCACTGAATGAGAAGTGGAGCTGTGCACTCTTCTACAACGAGCAGGGCAGCAGAAAACAGAGAGCACGGACGTCTGACAGCAGTTTGAAGCTTGCCTAGGAAAGAGCAGTGTTTTTGAGTGTTCAGCAAATATATGTGTCTGGGCAAGGGCGGGATGCGTGCACAGTGCTGGCAAGCTTTATCCCTGCAAGACGCGCTGGAAAAGCTTTTCGCCATGATGCAGTCCGCTTGAGACGCAGACCTCGGCTCCCCGCAGCTGTCCGCTGGAAACCGGCGGTTGCCGGCGTCTTTCTGCCGAAGCCGCGCTTTGCAGCCTACAAGTGCGGTTCACGTCAGCGGTGCACCTAGTAGCCGCTTCTTCGCCTCCGGCAGCCGGGGAGAGCGGTTGGCTTCTGAGAGGCGAAGAACGAAACCGGCTTGTGTGCGCAGCCTTGGCACTGCTAGAGGACGGTGGTTGCAGCTGCCAGCCCTTTCAGTTCACCTCTGGGATGCTTCTGGCAGGTGCTCCGGGACGACTTTCCTGCGTTTTGACTTGGTCCTGATGCAGACGAATCTGGAGAATTCTTGTTCGTACCCTGAGTTTACGAGTTGCAGAGATCTCGATGGCAGCTGCAGAGAAGAAGGGCTGTGCTGAATTGCTCGGGAAGCAAGGACATAGACAGCGCCTTGTGTTTGGGAGTGAGCAGCTGCTGGTTTTTTGCAATTGACTTCGCTGTGCACTGAATGTCAGGTGGAGCTGTGCACTCTTCTACAACGAGCAGGACAGCAGAAAACAGAGAGCACAGATGGCTGACAGCAGTTTGAAGCGTGCCTAAGAAAGAGTTGTGTTTTTGGAGTGTTCAGGAAATATATGTGTCTGGGCAAGGGCGGGATGCGTGCACAGTGCTGGCAAGCTTTATCCCTGCAAGACGCGCTGGAAAAGCTTTTCGCCATGATGCAGTCCGCTTGAGACGCAGACTCCGGCTCTCCGCAGCTGTCCGCTGGAAAGCGGCGGTTGCCGGCGTCTTTCTGCCGAAGCCGCGCTTTGCAGCCTACAAGTGCGGTTCACGTCAGCGGTGCACCTAGTAGCCGCTTCTTCGCCTCCGGCAGCCGGGGAGAGCGGTTGGCTTCTGAGAGGCGAAGAACGAAACCGGCTTGTGTGCGCAGCCTTGGCACTGCTAGAGGACGGTGGTTGCAGCTGCCAGCCCTTTCAGTTCACCTCTGGGATGCTTCTGGCAGGTGCTCCGGGACGACTTTCCTGCGTTTTGACTTGGTCCTGATGCAGACGAATCTGGAGAATTCTTGTTCGTACCCTGCGTTTACGAGATGCAGAGAAGAAGGGCTTCGCTGAGTTGCTCGGGAAGCAAGGACATAGACAGCGCCTTGTGTTTGGGAGTGAGCAGCTGCTGGTTTTTTGCAATTGACTTCGCAGTGCACTGAATGTCAGGTGGAGCTGTGCACTCTTCTACAAAGAGCAGGACAGCAGAAAACAGAGAGCACGGACGTCTGAGAGCAGTTTGAAGCGTGCCTAAGAAAGAGTTGTGTTTTTGGAGTGTTCAGCAAAACCATGTTTCTGGGCAAGGGCGGGATGCGTGCACTGTGGTGGCAAGCTCTCTCTTTGCGTGACAAGCTGGAAAAGCTTTTCGCTATGATGCAGTCCTCTAGAGACACAGTCTTCGGCTCTCCGCAGCTGTCCGCAGGGAAAGCAGCGGTTGCCGGCGTCTTTCTGCCGAAGCCGCGCTTTGCAGCCTACAAGTGCGGTTCACGTCAGCGGTGCACCTAGTAGCCGCTTCTTCGCCTCCGGCAGCCGGGGAGAGCGGTTGGCTTCTGAGAGGCGAAGAACGAAACCGGCTTGTGTGCGCAGCCTTGGCACTGCTAGAGGACGGTGGTTGCAGCTGCCAGCCCTTTCAGTTCATCTCTGGGATGCTTCTGGCAGGTGCTCCGGGACGACTTTCCTGCGTTTTGACTTGGTCCTGATGCAGACGAATCTGGAGAATTCTTGTTCGTACCCTGAGTTTACGAGATGCAGAGAAGAAGGGCTGCGCTGAGTTGCTCGGGAAGCAAGGACATAGACAGCGCCTTGTGTTTGGGAGTGAGCAGCTGCTGGTTTTTTGCAATTGACTTCTCTGTGCACTGAATGTCAGGTGGAGCTGTGCACTCTTCTGCAACGAGCAGGGCAGCAGAAAACAGAGAGCACAGATGGCTGACAGCAGTTTGAAGCGTGCCTAAGAAAGAGCTGTGTTTTTGGAGTGTTCAGCAAATATATGTGTCTGGGCAAGGGCGGGATGCGTGCACTGTGCTGGCAAGCTCTCTCCCTAGGAGACACGCTGGAAAAGCTTTTCGCTATGATGCAGTCCTCTAGAGACACAGTCTTCGGCTCTCTGCAGCTGTCCGCAGGGAAAGCAGCGGTTGCCGGCTTCTTTCTGCCGAAACCGCGCTTTGCAGCCTACAAGTGCGGTTCACGTCACCGGTGCACCTAGTAGCCGCTTCTTCGCCTCCGGCAGCCGGGGAGAGCGGTTGGCTTCTGAGAGGTGAAGAACGAAACCGGCTTGTGTGCGCAGCCTTGGCACTGCTAGAAGACGGTGGCTGCAGCTGCCAGCCCTTTCAATTCTCCGCTGGCATGCTTCTGGCAGGTGCTCCAGGACGACTTTCCTGCGTTTTGACTTGGTCCTGATGCAGACGAATCTGGAGAATTCTTGTTCGTACCCTGAGTGTACGAGTTGCAGAGATCTCGATGTCAGCTGCAGAAAAGAAGGGCTGTGCTGAATTGCTCGGGAAGCAAGGACATAGACAGCGCCTTGTGTTTGGGAGTGAGCAGCTGCTGGTTTTTTGCAATTGACTTCGCTGTGCACTGAATGAGAAGTGGAGCTGTGCACTCTTCTACAACGAGCAGGACAGCAGAAAACAGAGAGCACAGATGGCTGACCGCAGTTTGAAGCGTGCCTAAGAAAGAGCTGTGTTTTTGGAGTGTTCAGCAAATATATGTGTCTGGGCAAGGGCAGGATGCGTGCACTGTGCTGGCAAGCTTTCTTCCTGCGAGACACGCTGGAAAAGCTTTTCGCTATGATGCAGTCCACTAGAGACGCAGACTTCGGCTCTCCGCAGCTGTCCGTTGGAAAGCGGCGGTTGCCGGCTTCTTTCTGCCGAAGCCGTGCTTTGCAGCCTACAAGTGCGGTTCACGTCAGCGGTGCACCTAGTAGCCGCTTCTTCGCCTCCGGCAGCCGGGGAGAGCAGTTGGCTTCTGAGAGGCGAAGAACGAAACCGGCTTGTGTGCGCAGCCTTGGCACTGCTAGAGGACGGTGGTTGCAGCTGCCAGCCCTTTCAGTTCACCTCTGGGATGCTTCTGGCAGGTGCTCCGGGACGACTTTCCTGCGTTTTGACTTGGTCCTGATGCAGACGAATCTGGAGAATTCTTGTTCGTACCCTGAGTTTACGAGTTGCAGAAAACTCGATAGCAGCTGCAGAAAAGAAGGGCTGTGCTGAATTGCTCGGGAAGCAAGGACATAGACAGCGCCTTGTGTTTGGGAGTGAGCAGCTGCTGGTTTTTTGCAATTGACTTCGCTGTGCAATGAATGCCAGGGTGAGCTGTGCACTCTTCTACAACGAGCAGGGCAGCAGAAAACGGAGAGCACGGACGTCTGACAGCAGTTTGAAGCTTGCCTAGGAAAGAGCAGTGTTTTTGAGTGTTCAGCAAATATATGTTTCTGGGCAAGGGCAGGATGCGTGCACTGTGCTGGCAAGCTTTCTCCCTGCGAGACACGCTGGAAAAGCTTTTCGCTATGATGCAGTCCACTAGAGACGCAGACTTCGGCTCTCCGCAGCTGTCCACTGGAAAGCGGCGGTTGCCGGCGTCTTTCTGCCGAAGCCGCGCTTTGCAGCCTACAAGTGCGGTTCACGTCAGCGGTGCACCTAGTAGCCGCTTCTTCGCCTCCGGCAGCCGGGGAGAGCGGTTGGCTTCTGAGAGGCGAAGAACGAAACCGGCTTGTGTGCGCAGCCTTGGCACTGCTAGAGGACGGTGGCTGCAGCTGCCAGCCCTTTCAATTCACCGCTGGCATGCTTCTGGCAGGTGCTCCAGGACGACTTTCCTGCGTTTTGACTTGGTCCTGATGCAGACGAATCTGGAGAATTCTTGTTCGTACCCTGCGTTTACGAGATGCAGAGAAGAAGGGCTGCGCTGAGTTGCTCGGGAAGCAAGGACATAGACAGCGCCTTGTGTTTGGGAGTGAGCAGCTGCTGGTTTTTTGCAATTGACTTCGCAGTGCACTGAATGTCAGGTGGAGCTGTGCACTCTTCTACAAAGAGCAGGACAGCAGAAAACAGAGAGCACAGATGGCTGACAGCAGTTTGAAGCGTGCCTAAGAAAGAGTTGTGTTTTTGGAGTGTTCAGCAAAACCATGTTTCTGGGCAAGGGCGGGATGCGTGCACTGTGGTGGTAAGCTCTCTCCCTAGGAGACACGCTGGAAAAGCTTTTCGCTATGATGCAGTCCTCTAGAGATGCAGTCTTCGGCTCTCCGCAGCTGTCCGCAGGGAAAGCAGCGGTTGCCGGCTTCTTTCTGCCGAAACCGCGCTTTGCAGCCTACAAGTGCGGTTCACGTCAGCGGTGCACCTAGTAGCCGCTTCTTCGCCTCCGGCAGCCGGGGAGAGCGGTTGGCTTCTGAGAGGCGAAGAACGAAACCGGCTTGTGTGCGCAGCCTTGGCACTGCTAGAGGACGGTGGCTGCAGCTGCCAGCCCTTTCAGTTCATCTCTGGGATGCTTCTGGCAGGTGCTCCGGGACGACTTTCCTGCGTTTTGACTTGGTCCTGATGCAGACGAATCTGGAGAATTCTTGTTCGTACCCTGAGTTTACGAGTTGCAGAAAACTCGATAGCAGCTGCAGAAAAGAAGGGCTGTGCTGAATTGCTTGGGAAGCAAGGACATAGACAGCGCCTTGTGTTCGGGAGTGAGCAGCTGCTAATTTTTTGCAGTTGACTTCGCTGTGCACTGAATGAGAAGTGGAGCTGTGCACTCTTCTACAACGAGCAGGGCAGCAGAAAACAGAGAGCACGGACGTCTGAGAGCAGTTTGAAGCTTGCCTAGGAAAGAGCAGTGTTTTTGAGTGTTCAGCAAATATATGTGTCTGGGCAAGGGCGGGATGCGTGCACAGTGCTGGCAAGCTTTATCCCTGCAAGACGCGCTGGAAAAGCTTTTCGCCATGATGCAGTCCGCTTGAGACGCAGACCTCGGCTCCCCGCAGCTGTCCGCTGGAAACCGGCGGTTGCCGGCGTCTTTCTGCCGAAGCCGCGCTTTGCAGCCTACAAGTGCGGTTCACGTCAGCGGTGCACCTAGTAGCAGCTTCTTCGCCTCCGGCAGCCGGGGAGAGCGGTTGGCTTCTGAGAGGCGAAGAACGAAACCGGCTTGTGTGCGCAGCCTTGGCACTGCTAGAGGACGGTGGTTGCAGCTGCCAGCCCTTTCAGTTCACCTCTGGGATGCTTCTGGCAGGTGCTCCGGGACGACTTTCCTGCGTTTTGACTTGGTCCTGATGCAGACGAATCTGGAGAATTCTTGTTCGTACCCTGAGTTTACGAGTTGCAGAAAACTCGATAGCAGCTGCAGAAAAGAAGGGCTGTGCTGAATTGCTCGGGAAGCAAGGACATAGACAGCGCCTTGTGTTTGGGAGTGAGCAGCTGCTGGTTTTTTGCAGTTGACTTCGCTGTGCACTGAATGAGAAGTGGAGCTGTGCACTCTTCTACAACGAGCAGGGCAGCAGAAAACAGAGAGCACGGACGTCTGACAGCAGTTTGAAGCTTGCCTAGGAAAGAGCAGTGTTTTTGAGTGTTCAGCAAATATATGTGTCTGGGCAAGGGCGGGATGCGTGCACAGTGCTGGCAAGCTTTATCCCTGCAAGACGCGCTGGAAAAGCTTTTCGCCATGATGCAGTCCGCTTGAGACGCAGACCTCGGCTCCCCGCAGCTGTCCGCTGGAAACCGGCGGTTGCCGGCGTCTTTCTGCCGAAGCCGCGCTTTGCAGCCTACAAGTGCGGTTCACGTCAGCGGTGCACCTAGTAGCCGCTTCTTTGCCTCCGGCAGCCGGGGAGAGCGGTTGGCTTCTGAGAGGCGAAGAACGAAACCGGCTTGTGTGCGCAGCCTTGGCACTGCTAGAGGACGGTGGCTGCAGCTGCCAGCCCTTTCAGTTCACCTCTGGGATGCTTCTGGCAGGTGCTCCAGGACGACTTTCCTGCGTTTTGACTTGGTCCTGATGCAGACGAATCTGGAGAATTCTTGTTCGTACCCTGAGTTTACGAGTTGCAGAAAACTCGATAGCAGCTGCAGAAAAGAAGGGCTGCGCTGAGTTGCTCGGGAAGCAAGGACATAGACAGCGCCTTGTGTTTGGGAGTGAGCAGCTGCTGGTTTTTTGCAATTGACTTCGCTGTGCACTGAATGTCAGGTGGAGCTGTGCACTCTTCTACAACGAGCAGGACAGCAGAAAACAGAGAGCACAGATGGCTGACCGCAGTTTGAAGCGTGCCTAAGAAAGAGTTGTGTTTTTGGAGTGTTCAGCAAATATATGTGTCTGGGCAAGGGCAGGATGCGTGCACTGTGCTGGCAAGCTTTCTTCCTGCGAGACACGCTGGAAAAGCTTTTCGCTATGATGCAGTCCACTAGAGACGCAGACTTCGGCTCTCCGCAGCTGTCCGTTGGAAAGCGGCGGTTGCCGGCTTCTTTCTGCCGAAGCCGTGCTTTGCAGCCTACAAGTGCGGTTCACGTCAGCGGTGCACCTAGTAGCCGCTTCTTCGTCTCCGGCAGCCGGGGAGAGCAGTTGGCTTCTGAGAGGCGAAGAACGAAACCGGCTTGTGTGCGCAGCCTTGGCACTGCTAGAGGACGGTGGTTGCAGCTGCCAGCCCTTTCAGTTCACCTCTGGGATGCTTCTGGCAGGTGCTCCGGGACGACTTTCCTGCGTTTTGACTTGGTCCTGATGCAGACGAATCTGGAGAATTCTTGTTCGTACCCTGAGTTTACGAGTTGCAGAAAACTCGATAGCAGCTGCAGAAAAGAAGGGCTGTGCTGAATTGCTCGGGAAGCAAGGACATAGACAGCGCCTTGTGTTTGGGAGTGAGCAGCTGCTGGTTTTTTGCAATTGACTTCGCTGTGCAATGAATGCCAGGGTGAGCTGTGCACTCTTCTACAACAAGCAGGGCAGCAGAAAACGGAGAGCACGGACGTCTGACAGCAGTTTGAAGCTTGCCTAGGAAAGAGCAGTGTTTTTGAGTGTTCAGCAAATATATGTTTCTGGGCAAGGGCAGGATGCGTCCACTGTGCTGGCAAGCTTTCTTCCTGCGAGACACGCTGGAAAAGCTTTTCGCTATGATGCAGTCCACTAGAGACGCAGACTTCGGCTCTCCGCAGCTGTCCACTGGAAAGCGGCGGTTGCCGGCGTCTTTCTGCCGAAGCCGCGCTTTGCAGCCTACAAGTGCGGTTCACGTCAGCGGTGCACCTAGTAGCCGCTTCTTCGCCTCCGGCAGCCGGGGAGAGCGGTTGGCTTCTGAGAGGCGAAGAACGAAACCGGCTTGTGTGCGCAGCCTTGGCACTGCTAGAGGACGGTGGTTGCAGCTGCCAGCCCTTTCAGTTCACCTCTGGGATGCTTCTGGCAGGTGCTCCGGGACGACTTTCCTGCGTTTTGACTTGGTCCTGATGCAGACGAATCTGGAGAATTCTTGTTCGTACCCTGAGTTTACGAGTTGCAGAAAACTCGATAGCAGCTGCAGAAAAGAAGGGCTGTGCTGAATTGCTTGGGAAGCAAGGACATAGACAGCGCCTTGTGTTTGGGAGTGAGCAGCTGCTGGTTTTTTGCAGTTGACTTCGCTGTGCACTGAATGAGAAGTGGAGCTGTGCACTCTTCTACAACGAGCAGGGCAGCAGAAAACAGAGAGCACGGACGTCTGACAGCAGTTTGAAGCTTGCCTAGGAAAGAGCAGTGTTTTTGAGTGTTCAGCAAATATATGTGTCTGGGCAAAGGGCGGGATGCGTGCACAGTGCTGGCAAGCTTTATCCCTGCAAGACGCGCTGGAAAAGCTTTTCGCCATGATGCAGTCCGCTTGAGACGCAGACCTCGGCTCCCCGCAGCTGTCCGCTGGAAACCGGCGGTTGCCGGCGTCTTTCTGCCGAAGCCGCGCTTTGCAGCCTACAAGTGCGGTTCACGTCAGCGGTGCACCTAGTAGCCGCTTCTTTGCCTCCGGCAGCCGGGGAGAGCGGTTGGCTTCTGAGAGGCGAAGAACGAAACCGGCTTGTGTGCGCAGCCTTGGCACTGCTAGAGGACGGTGGTTGCAGCTGCCAGCCCTTTCAGTTCACCTCTGGGATGCTTCTGGCAGGTGCTCCAGGACGACTTTCCTGCGTTTTGACTTGGTCCTGAAGCAGACGAATCTGGAGAATTCTTGTTCGTCCCCTGAGCCTCCGAGATGCAGAGAAGAAGGGCTGTGCTGAGTTGCTCGGGAAGCAAGGACATAGACAGCGCCTTGTGTTCGGGAGTGAGCATCTGCTGGTGTTTTGCAGTTGACTTCGCTGTGCACTGAATGCCAGGGTGAACTGAGCACACACCTACAACGAGCAGGGCAGCAGAAAACAGAGTGCACGGACGTCTTACAGCAGTTTGAAGCTTGCCTAGGAAAGAGCAGTGTTTTTGGAGTGTTCAGCAAATATATGTGTCTGGGCAAGGGCGGGATGCGTGCACAGTGCTGGCAAGCTTTATCCCTGCAAGACGCGCTGGAAAAGCTTTTCGCCATGATGCAGTCCGCTTGAGACGCAGACTCCGGCTCTCCGCAGCTGTCCGCTGGAAAGCGGCGGTTCCTGGCGTCTTTCTGCCGAAGCCGCGCTTTGCAGCCTACAAGTGCGGTTCACGTCAGCGGTGCACCTAGTAGCTGCTTCTTCGCCTCCGGCAGCCGGGGAGAGCGGTTGGCTTCTGAGAGGCGAAGAACGAAACCGGCTTGTGTGCGCAGCCTTGGCACTGCTAGAGGACGGTGGCTGCAGCTGCCAGCCCTTTCAGTTCACCTCTGGGATGCTTCTGGCAGGTGCTCCGGGACGACTTTCCTGCGTTTTGACTTGGTCCTGATGCAGACGAATCTGGAGAATTCTTGTTCGTGCCCTGAGCTTCCGAGATGCAGAGAAGAAGGGCTGCGCTGAGTTGCTCGGGAAGCAAGGACATAGACAGCGCCTTGTGTTTGGGAGTGAGCAGCTGCTGGTTTTTTGCAATTGACTTCGCTGTGCACTGAATGTCAGGTGGAGTTGTGCACTCTTCTACAACGAGCAGGACAGCAGAAAACAGAGAGCACAGATGGCTGACAGCAGTTTGAAGCGTGCCTAAGAAAGAGTTGTGTTTTTGGAGTGTTCAGCAAATCCATGTTTCTGGGCAAGGGCGGGATGCGTGCACTGTGCTGGCAAGCTCTCTCTTTGCGTGACAAGCTGGAAAAGCTTTTCGCTATGATGCAGTCCTCTAGAGACACAGTCTTCGGCTCTCCGCAGCTGTCCGCAGGGAAAGCAGCGGTTGCCGGCGTCTTTCTGCCGAAGCCGCGCTTTGCAGCCTACAAGTGCGGTTCACGTCAGCGGTGCACCTAGTAGCCGCTTCTTCGCCTCCGGCAGCCGGGGAGAGCGGTTGGCTTCTGAGAGGCGAAGAACGAAACCGGCTTGTGTGCGCAGCCTTGGCACTGCTAGAGGACGGTGGTTGCAGCTGCCAGCCCTTTCAGTTCATCTCTGGGATGCTTCTGGCAGGTGCTCCGGGACGACTTTCCTGCGTTTTGACTTGGTCCTGATGCAGACGAATCTGGAGAATTCTTGTTCGTACCCTGAGTTTACGAGATGCAGAGAAGAAGGGCTGCGCTGAGTTGCTCGGGAAGCAAGGACATAGACAGCGCCTTGTGTTTGGGAGTGAGCAGCTGCTGGTTTTTTGCAATTGACTTCTCTGTGCACTGAATGTCAGGTGGAGCTGTGCACTCTTCTGCAACGAGCAGGGCAGCAGAAAACAGAGAGCACAGATGGCTGACAGCAGTTTGAAGCGTGCCTAAGAAAGAGCTGTGTTTTTGGAGTGTTCAGCAAATATATGTGTCTGGGCAAGGGCGGGATGCGTGCACTGTGCTGGCAAGCTCTCTCCCTAGGAGACACGCTGGAAAAGCTTTTCGCTATGATGCAGTCCTCTAGAGACACAGTCTTCGGCTCTCTGCAGCTGTCCGCAGGGAAAGCAGCGGTTGCCGGCTTCTTTCTGCCGAAACCGCGCTTTGCAGCCTACAAGTGCGGTTCACGTCACCGGTGCACCTAGTAGCCGCTTCTTCGCCTCCGGCAGCCGGGGAGAGCGGTTGGCTTCTGAGAGGTGAAGAACGAAACCGGCTTGTGTGCGCAGCCTTGGCACTGCTAGAAGACGGTGGCTGCAGCTGCCAGCCCTTTCAATTCTCCGCTGGCATGCTTCTGGCAGGTGCTCCAGGACGACTTTCCTGCGTTTTGACTTGGTCCTGATGCAGACGAATCTGGAGAATTCTTGTTCGTACCCTGAGTGTACGAGTTGCAGAGATCTCGATGTCAGCTGCAGAAAAGAAGGGCTGTGCTGAATTGCTCGGGAAGCAAGGACATAGACAGCGCCTTGTGTTTGGGAGTGAGCAGCTGCTGGTTTTTCGCAATTGACTTCGCTGTGCACTGAATGAGAAGTGGAGCTGTGCACTCTTCTACAACGAGCAGGACAGCAGAAAACAGAGAGCACAGATGGCTGACCGCAGTTTGAAGCGTGCCTAAGAAAGAGTTGTGTTTTTGGAGTGTTCAGCAAATATATGTGTCTGGGCAAGGGCAGGATGCGTGCACTGTGCTGGCAAGCTTTCTTCCTGCGAGACACGCTGGAAAAGCTTTTCGCTATGATGCAGTCCACTAGAGACGCAGACTTCGGCTCTCCGCAGCTGTCCGTTGGAAAGCGGCGGTTGCCGGCTTCTTTCTGCCGAAGCCGTGCTTTGCAGCCTACAAGTGCGGTTCACGTCAGCGGTGCACCTAGTAGCCGCTTCTTCGTCTCCGGCAGCCGGGGAGAGCAGTTGGCTTCTGAGAGGCGAAGAACGAAACCGGCTTGTGTGCGCAGCCTTGGCACTGCTAGAGGACGGTGGTTGCAGCTGCCAGCCCTTTCAGTTCACCTCTGGGATGCTTCTGGCAGGTGCTCCGGGACGACTTTCCTGCGTTTTGACTTGGTCCTGATGCAGACGAATCTGGAGAATTCTTGTTCGTACCCTGAGTTTACGAGTTGCAGAAAACTCGATAGCAGCTGCAGAAAAGAAGGGCTGTGCTGAATTGCTCGGGAAGCAAGGACATAGACAGCGCCTTGTGTTTGGGAGTGAGCAGCTGCTGGTTTTTTGCAGTTGACTTCGCTGTGCACTGAATGAGAAGTGGAGCTGTGCACTCTTCTACAACGAGCAGGGCAGCAGAAAACAGAGAGCACGGACGTCTGACAGCAGTTTGAAGCTTGCCTAGGAAAGAGCAGTGTTTTTGAGTGTTCAGCAAATATATGTGTCTGGGCAAAGGGCGGGATGCGTGCACAGTGCTGGCAAGCTTTATCCCTGCAAGACGCGCTGGAAAAGCTTTTCGCCATGATGCAGTCCGCTTGAGACGCAGACCTCGGCTCCCCGCAGCTGTCCGCTGGAAACCGGCGGTTGCCGGCGTCTTTCTGCCGAAGCCGCGCTTTGCAGCCTACAAGTGCGGTTCACGTCAGCGGTGCACCTAGTAGCCGCTTCTTTGCCTCCGGCAGCCGGGGAGAGCGGTTGGCTTCTGAGAGGCGAAGAACGAAACCGGCTTGTGTGCGCAGCCTTGGCACTGCTAGAGGACGGTGGTTGCAGCTGCCAGCCCTTTCAGTTCACCTCTGGGATGCTTCTGGCAGGTGCTCCAGGACGACTTTCCTGCGTTTTGACTTGGTCCTGAAGCAGACGAATCTGGAGAATTCTTGTTCGTCCCCTGAGCCTCCGAGATGCAGAGAAGAAGGGCTGTGCTGAGTTGCTCGGGAAGCAAGGACATAGACAGCGCCTTGTGTTCGGGAGTGAGCATCTGCTGGTGTTTTGCAGTTGACTTCGCTGTGCACTGAATGCCAGGGTGAACTGAGCACACACCTACAACGAGCAGGGCAGCAGAAAACAGAGTGCACGGACGTCTTACAGCAGTTTGAAGCTTGCCTAGGAAAGAGCAGTGTTTTTGGAGTGTTCAGCAAATATATGTGTCTGGGCAAGGGCGGGATGCGTGCACAGTGCTGGCAAGCTTTATCCCTGCAAGACGCGCTGGAAAAGCTTTTCGCCATGATGCAGTCCGCTTGAGACGCAGACTCCGGCTCTCCGCAGCTGTCCGCTGGAAAGCGGCGGTTCCTGGCGTCTTTCTGCCGAAGCCGCGCTTTGCAGCCTACAAGTGCGGTTCACGTCAGCGGTGCACCTAGTAGCTGCTTCTTCGCCTCCGGCAGCCGGGGAGAGCGGTTGGCTTCTGAGAGGCGAAGAACGAAACCGGCTTGTGTGCGCAGCCTTGGCACTGCTAGAGGACGGTGGTTGCAGCTGCCAGCCCTTTCAGTTCACCTCTGGGATGCTTCTGGCAGGTGCTCCGGGACGACTTTCCTGCGTTTTGACTTGGTCCTGATGCAGACGAATCTGGAGAATTCTTGTTCGTGCCCTGAGCTTCCGAGATGCAGAGAAGAAGGGCTGCGCTGAGTTGCTCGGGAAGCAAGGACATAGACAGCGCCTTGTGTTTGGGAGTGAGCAGCTGCTGGTTTTTTGCAATTGACTTCGCTGTGCACTGAATGTCAGGTGGAGTTGTGCACTCTTCTACAACGAGCAGGACAGCAGAAAACAGAGAGCACAGATGGCTGACAGCAGTTTGAAGCGTGCCTAAGAAAGAGTTGTGTTTTTGGAGTGTTCAGCAAATCCATGTTTCTGGGCAAGGGCGGGATGCGTGCACTGTGCTGGCAAGCTCTCTCTTTGCGTGACAAGCTGGAAAAGCTTTTCGCTATGATGCAGTCCTCTAGAGACACAGTCTTCGGCTCTCCGCAGCTGTCCGCAGGGAAAGCAGCGGTTGCCGGCGTCTTTCTGCCGAAGCCGCGCTTTGCAGCCTACAAGTGCGGTTCACGTCAGCGGTGCACCTAGTAGCCGCTTCTTCGCCTCCGGCAGCCGGGGAGAGCGGTTGGCTTCTGAGAGGCGAAGAACGAAACCGGCTTGTGTGCGCAGCCTTGGCACTGCTAGAGGACGGTGGTTGCAGCTGCCAGCCCTTTCAGTTCATCTCTGGGATGCTTCTGGCAGGTGCTCCGGGACGACTTTCCTGCGTTTTGACTTGGTCCTGATGCAGACGAATCTGGAGAATTCTTGTTCGTACCCTGAGTTTACGAGATGCAGAGAAGAAGGGCTGCGCTGAGTTGCTCGGGAAGCAAGGACATAGACAGCGCCTTGTGTTTGGGAGTGAGCAGCTGCTGGTTTTTTGCAATTGACTTCTCTGTGCACTGAATGTCAGGTGGAGCTGTGCACTCTTCTGCAACGAGCAGGGCAGCAGAAAACAGAGAGCACAGATGGCTGACAGCAGTTTGAAGCGTGCCTAAGAAAGAGCTGTGTTTTTGGAGTGTTCAGCAAATATATGTGTCTGGGCAAGGGCGGGATGCGTGCACTGTGCTGGCAAGCTCTCTCCCTAGGAGACACGCTGGAAAAGCTTTTCGCTATGATGCAGTCCTCTAGAGACACAGTCTTCGGCTCTCTGCAGCTGTCCGCAGGGAAAGCAGCGGTTGCCGGCTTCTTTCTGCCGAAACCGCGCTTTGCAGCCTACAAGTGCGGTTCACGTCACCGGTGCACCTAGTAGCCGCTTCTTCGCCTCCGGCAGCCGGGGAGAGCGGTTGGCTTCTGAGAGGTGAAGAACGAAACCGGCTTGTGTGCGCAGCCTTGGCACTGCTAGAAGACGGTGGCTGCAGCTGCCAGCCCTTTCAATTCTCCGCTGGCATGCTTCTGGCAGGTGCTCCAGGACGACTTTCCTGCGTTTTGACTTGGTCCTGATGCAGACGAATCTGGAGAATTCTTGTTCGTACCCTGAGTGTACGAGTTGCAGAGATCTCGATGTCAGCTGCAGAAAAGAAGGGCTGTGCTGAATTGCTCGGGAAGCAAGGACATAGACAGCGCCTTGTGTTTGGGAGTGAGCAGCTGCTGGTTTTTCGCAATTGACTTCGCTGTGCACTGAATGAGAAGTGGAGCTGTGCACTCTTCTACAACGAGCAGGACAGCAGAAAACAGAGAGCACAGATGGCTGACCGCAGTTTGAAGCGTGCCTAAGAAAGAGTTGTGTTTTTGGAGTGTTCAGCAAATATATGTGTCTGGGCAAGGGCAGGATGCGTGCACTGTGCTGGCAAGCTTTCTTCCTGCGAGACACGCTGGAAAAGCTTTTCGCTATGATGCAGTCCACTAGAGACGCAGACTTCGGCTCTCCGCAGCTGTCCGTTGGAAAGCGGCGGTTGCCGGCTTCTTTCTGCCGAAGCCGTGCTTTGCAGCCTACAAGTGCGGTTCACGTCAGCGGTGCACCTAGTAGCCGCTTCTTCGTCTCCGGCAGCCGGGGAGAGCAGTTGGCTTCTGAGAGGCGAAGAACGAAACCGGCTTGTGTGCGCAGCCTTGGCACTGCTAGAGGACGGTGGTTGCAGCTGCCAGCCCTTTCAGTTCACCTCTGGGATGCTTCTGGCAGGTGCTCCGGGACGACTTTCCTGCGTTTTGACTTGGTCCTGATGCAGACGAATCTGGAGAATTCTTGTTCGTACCCTGAGTTTACGAGTTGCAGAAAACTCGATAGCAGCTGCAGAAAAGAAGGGCTGTGCTGAATTGCTCGGGAAGCAAGGACATAGACAGCGCCTTGTGTTTGGGAGTGAGCAGCTGCTGGTTTTTTGCAATTGACTTCGCTGTGCAATGAATGCCAGGTTGAGCTGTGCACTCTTCTACAACGAGCAGGGCAGCAGAAAACGGAGAGCACGGACGTCTGACAGCAGTTTGAAGCTTGCCTAGGAAAGAGCAGTGTTTTTGAGTGTTCAGCAAATATATGTTTCTGGGCAAGGGCAGGATGCGTGCACTGTGCTGGCAAGCTTTCTTCCTGCGAGACACGCTGGAAAAGCTTTTCGCTATGATGCAGTCCACTAGAGACGCAGACTTCGGCTCTCCGCAGCTGTCCACTGGAAAGCGGCGGTTGCCGGCGTCTTTCTGCCGAAGCCGCGCTTTGCAGCCTACAAGTGCGGTTCACGTCAGCGGTGCACCTAGTAGCCGCTTCTTCGCCTCCGGCAGCCGGGGAGAGCGGTTGGCTTCTGAGAGGCGAAGAACGAAACCGGCTTGTGTGCGCAGCCTTGGCACTGCTAGAGGACGGTGGTTGCAGCTGCCAGCCCTTTCAGTTCACCTCTGGGATGCTTCTGGCAGGTGCTCTGGGACGACTTTCCTGCGTTTTGACTTGGTCCTGATGCAGACGAATCTGGAGAATTCTTGTTCGTACCCTGAGTTTACGAGTTGCAGAAAACTCGATAGCAGCTGCAGAAAAGAAGGGCTGTGCTGAATTGCTCGGGAAGCAAGGACATAGACAGCGCCTTGTGTTTGGGAGTGAGCAGCTGCTGGTTTTTTGCAGTTGACTTCGCTGTGCACTGAATGAGAAGTGGAGCTGTGCACTCTTCTACAACGAGCAGGGCAGCAGAAAACAGAGAGCACGGACGTCTGACAGCAGTTTGAAGCTTGCCTAGGAAAGAGCAGTGTTTTTGAGTGTTCAGCAAATATATGTGTCTGGGCAAGGGCGGGATGCGTGCACAGTGCTGGCAAGCTTTATCCCTGCAAGACGCGCTGGAAAAGCTTTTCGCCATGATGCAGTCCGCTTGAGACGCAGACCTCGGCTCCCCGCAGCTGTCCGCTGGAAAGCGGCGGTTGCCGGCGTCTTTCTGCCGAAGCCGCGCTTTGCAGCCTACAAGTGCGGTTCACGTCAGCGGTGCACCTAGTAGCCGCTTCTTTGCCTCCGGCAGCCGGGGAGAGCGGTTGGCTTCTGAGAGGCGAAGAACGAAACCGGCTTGTGTGCGCAGCCTTGGCACTGCTAGAGGACGGTGGCTGCAGCTGCCAGCCCTTTCAGTTCACCTCTGGGATGCTTCTGGCAGGTGCTCCAGGACGACTTTCCTGCGTTTTGACTTGGTCCTGATGCAGACGAATCTGGAGAATTCTTGTTCGTACCCTGAGTTTACGAGTTGCAGAAAACTCGATAGCAGCTGCAGAAAAGAAGGGCTGCGCTGAGTTGCTCGGGAAGCAAGGACATAGACAGCGCCTTGTGTTTGGGAGTGAGCAGCTGCTGGTTTTTTGCAGTTGACTTCGCTGTGCACTGAATGAGAAGTGGAGCTGTGCACTCTTCTACAACGAGCAGGGCAGCAGAAAACAGAGAGCACGGACGTCTGACAGCAGTTTGAAGCTTGCCTAGGAAAGAGCAGTGTTTTTGAGTGTTCAGCAAATATATGTGTCTGGGCAAGGGCGGGATGCGTGCACAGTGCTGGCAAGCTTTATCCCTGCAAGACGCGCTGGAAAAGCTTTTCGCCATGATGCAGTCCGCTTGAGACGCAGACCTCGGCTCCCCGTAGCTGTCCGCTGGAAAGCGGCGGTTGCCGGCGTCTTTCTGCCGAAGCCGCGCTTTGCAGCCTACAAGTGCGGTTCACGTCAGCGGTGCACCTAGTAGCCGCTTCTTTGCCTCCGGCAGCCGGGGAGAGCGGTTGGCTTCTGAGAGGCGAAGAACGAAACCGGCTTGTGTGCGCAGCCTTGGCACTGCTAGAGGACGGTGGCTGCAGCTGCCAGCCCTTTCAGTTCACCTCTGGGATGCTTCTGGCAGGTGCTCCAGGACGACTTTCCTGCGTTTTGACTTGGTCCTGATGCAGACGAATCTGGAGAATTCTTGTTCGTACCCTGAGTTTACGAGTTGCAGAAAACTCGATAGCAGCTGCAGAAAAGAAGGGCTGCGCTGAGTTGCTCGGGAAGCAAGGACATAGACAGCGCCTTGTGTTTGGGAGTGAGCAGCTGCTGGTTTTTTGCAGTTGACTTCGCTGTGCACTGAATGAGAAGTGGAGCTGTGCACTCTTCTACAACGAGCAGGGCAGCAGAAAACAGAGAGCACGGACGTCTGACAGCAGTTTGAAGCTTGCCTAGGAAAGAGCAGTGTTTTTGAGTGTTCAGCAAATATATGTGTCTGGGCAAGGGCGGGATGCGTGCACAGTGCTGGCAAGCTTTATCCCTGCAAGACGCGCTGGAAAAGCTTTTCGCCATGATGCAGTCCGCTTGAGACGCAGACCTCGGCTCCCCGCAGCTGTCCGCTGGAAAGCGGCGGTTGCCGGCGTCTTTCTGCCGAAGCCGCGCTTTGCAGCCTACAAGTGCGGTTCACGTCAGCGGTGCACCTAGTAGCCGCTTCTTTGCCTCCGGCAGCCGGGGAGAGCGGTTGGCTTCTGAGAGGCGAAGAACGAAACCGGCTTGTGTGCGCAGCCTTGGCACTGCTAGAGGACGGTGGTTGCAGCTGCCAGCCCTTTCAGTTCACCTCTGGGATGCTTCTGGCAGGTGCTCCAGGACGACTTTCCTGCGTTTTGACTTGGTCCTGAAGCAGACGAATCTGGAGAATTCTTGTTCGTGCCCTGAGCCTCCGAGATGCAGAGAAGAAGGGCTGCGCTGAGTTGCTCGGGAAGCAAGGACATAGACAGCGCCTTGTGTTCGGGAGTGAGCATCTGCTGGTGTTTTGCAGTTGACTTCGCTGTGCACTGAATGAGAAGTGGAGCTGTGCACTCTTCTACAACGAGCAGGGCAGCAGAAAACAGAGAGCACGGACGTCTGACAGCAGTTTGAAGCTTGCCTAGGAAAGAGCAGTGTTTTTGAGTGTTCAGCAAATATATGTGTCTGGGCAAGGGCGGGATGCGTGCACAGTGCTGGCAAGCTTTATCCCTGCAAGACGCGCTGGAAAAGCTTTTCGCCATGATGCAGTCCGCTTGAGACGCAGACCTCGGCTCCCCGCAGCTGTCCGCTGGAAAGCGGCGGTTGCCGGCGTCTTTCTGCCGAAGCCGCGCTTTGCAGCCTACAAGTGCGGTTCACGTCAGCGGTGCACCTAGTAGCCGCTTCTTTGCCTCCGGCAGCCGGGGAGAGCGGTTGGCTTCTGAGAGGCGAAGAACGAAACCGGCTTGTGTGCGCAGCCTTGGCACTGCTAGAGGACGGTGGCTGCAGCTGCCAGCCCTTTCAGTTCACCTCTGGGATGCTTCTGGCAGGTGCTCCAGGACGACTTTCCTGCGTTTTGACTTGATCCTGATGCAGACGAATCTGGAGAATTCTTGTTCGTACCCTGAGTTTACGAGTTGCAGAAAACTCGATAGCAGCTGCAGAAAAGAAGGGCTGCGCTGAGTTGCTCGGGAAGCAAGGACATAGACAGCGCCTTGTGTTTGGGAGTGAGCAGCTGCTGGTTTTTTGCAGTTGACTTCGCTGTGCACTGAATGCCAGGGTGAACTGAGCACACACCTACAACGAGCAGGGCAGCAGAAAACAGAGTGCACGGACGTCTTACAGCAGTTTGAAGCTTGCCTAGGAAAGAGCAGTGTTTTTGGAGTGTTCAGCAAATATATGTGTCTGGGCAAGGGCGGGATGCGTGCACAGTGCTGGCAAGCTTTATCCCTGCAAGACGCGCTGGAAAAGCTTTTCGCCATGATGCAGTCCGCTTGAGACGCAGACTCCGGCTCTCCGCAGCTGTCCGCTGGAAAGCGGCGGTTCCTGGCGTCTTTCTGCCGAAGCCGCGCTTTGCAGCCTACAAGTGCGGTTCACGTCAGCGGTGCACCTAGTAGCTGCTTCTTCGCCTCCGGCAGCCGGGGAGAGCGATTGGCTTCTGAGAGGCGAAGAACGAAACCGGCTTGTGTGCGCAGCCTTGGCACTGCTAGAGGACGGTGGTTGCAGCTGCCAGCCCTTTCAGTTCACCTCTGGGATGCTTCTGGCAGGTGCTCCGGGACGACTTTCCTGCGTTTTGACTTGGTCCTGAAGCAGACGAATCTGGAGAATTCTTGTTCGTACCCTGCGTTTACGAGATGCAGAGAAGAAGGGCTGCGCTGAGTTGCTCGGGAAGCAAGGACATAGACAGCGCCTTGTGTTTGGGAGTGAGCAGCTGCTGGTTTTTTGCAATTGACTTCTCTGTGCACTGAATGTCAGGTGGAGCTGTGCACTCTTCTGCAACGAGCAGGGCAGCAGAAAACAGAGAGCACAGATGGCTGACAGCAGTTTGAAGCGTGCCTAAGAAAGAGCTGTGTTTTTGGAGTGTTCAGCAAATATATGTGTCTGGGCAAGGGCGGGATGCGTGCACTGTGCTGGCAAGCTCTCTCCCTAGGAGACACGCTGGAAAAGCTTTTCGCTATGATGCAGTCCTCTAGAGACACAGTCTTCGGCTCTCTGCAGCTGTCCGCAGGGAAAGCAGCGGTTGCCGGCTTCTTTCTGCCGAAACCGCGCTTTGCAGCCTACAAGTGCGGTTCACGTCAGCGGTGCACCTAGTAGCCGCTTCTTCGTCTCCGGCAGCCGGGGAGAGCAGTTGGCTTCTGAGAGGCGAAGAACGAAACCGGCTTGTGTGCGCAGCCTTGGCACTGCTAGAGGACGGTGGTTGCAGCTGCCAGCCCTTTCAGTTCACCTCTGGGATGCTTCTGGCAGGTGCTCCGGGACGACTTTCCTGCGTTTTGACTTGGTCCTGATGCAGACGAATCTGGAGAATTCTTGTTCGTACCCTGAGTTTACGAGTTGCAGAAAACTCGATAGCAGCTGCAGAAAAGAAGGGCTGTGCTGAATTGCTCGGGAAGCAAGGACATAGACAGCGCCTTGTGTTTGGGAGTGAGCAGCTGCTGGTTTTTTGCAATTGACTTCGCTGTGCAATGAATGCCAGGGTGAGCTGTGCACTCTTCTACAACGAGCAGGGCAGCAGAAAACGGAGAGCACGGACGTCTGACAGCAGTTTGAAGCTTGCCTAGGAAAGAGCAGTGTTTTTGAGTGTTCAGCAAATATATGTTTCTGGGCAAGGGCAGGATGCGTGCACTGTGCTGGCAAGCTTTCTTCCTGCGAGACACGCTGGAAAAGCTTTTCGCTATGATGCAGTCCACTAGAGACGCAGACTTCGGCTCTCCGCAGCTGTCCACTGGAAAGCGGCGGTTGCCGGCGTCTTTCTGCCGAAGCCGCGCTTTGCAGCCTACAAGTGCGGTTCACGTCAGCGGTGCACCTAGTAGCCGCTTCTTCGCCTCCGGCAGCCGGGGAGAGCGGTTGGCTTCTGAGAGGCGAAGAACGAAACCGGCTTGTGTGCGCAGCCTTGGCACTGCTAGAGGACGGTGGTTGCAGCTGCCAGCCCTTTCAGTTCACCTCTGGGATGCTTCTGGCAGGTGCTCCGGGACGACTTTCCTGCGTTTTGACTTGGTCCTGATGCAGACGAATCTGGAGAATTCTTGTTCGTACCCTGAGTTTACGAGTTGCAGAAAACTCGATAGCAGCTGCAGAAAAGAAGGGCTGTGCTGAATTGCTTGGGAAGCAAGGACATAGACAGCGCCTTGTGTTTGGGAGTGAGCAGCTGCTGGTTTTTTGCAGTTGACTTCGCTGTGCACTGAATGAGAAGTGGAGCTGTGCACTCTTCTACAACGAGCAGGGCAGCAGAAAACAGAGAGCACGGACGTCTGACAGCAGTTTGAAGCTTGCCTAGGAAAGAGCAGTGTTTTTGAGTGTTCAGCAAATATATGTGTCTGGGCAAGGGCGGGATGCGTGCACAGTGCTGGCAAGCTTTATCCCTGCAAGACGCGCTGGAAAAGCTTTTCGCCATGATGCAGTCCGCTTGAGACGCAGACCTCGGCTCCCCGCAGCTGTCCGCTGGAAACCGGCGGTTGCCGGCGTCTTTCTGCCGAAGCCGCGCTTTGCAGCCTACAAGTGCGGTTCACGTCAGCGGTGCACCTAGTAGCCGCTTCTTCGCCTCCGGCAGCCGGGGAGAGCGGTTGGCTTCTGAGAGGCGAAGAACGAAACCGGCTTGTGTGCGCAGCCTTGGCACTGCTAGAGGACGGTGGTTGCAGCTGCCAGCCCTTTCAGTTCACCTCTGGGATGCTTCTGGCAGGTGCTCCGGGACGACTTTCCTGCGTTTTGACTTGGTCCTGATGCAGACGAATCTGGAGAATTCTTGTTCGTACCCTGCGTTTACGAGATGCAGAGAAGAAGGGCTGCGCTGAGTTGCTCGGGAAGCAAGGACATAGACAGCGCCTTGTGTTTGGGAGTGAGCAGCTGCTGGTTTTTTGCAATTGACTTCGCAGTGCACTGAATGTCAGGTGGAGCTGTGCACTCTTCTACAAAGAGCAGGACAGCAGAAAACAGAGAGCACAGATGGCTGACAGCAGTTTGAAGCGTGCCTAAGAAAGAGTTGTGTTTTTGGAGTGTTCAGCAAAACCATGTTTCTGGGCAAGGGCGGGATGCGTGCACTGTGGTGGCAAGCTCTCTCTTTGCGTGACAAGCTGGAAAAGCTTTTCGCTATGATGCAGTCCTCTAGAGACACAGTCTTCGGCTCTCCGCAGCTGTCCGCAGGGAAAGCAGCGGTTGCCGGCGTCTTTCTGCCGAAGCCGCGCTTTGCAGCCTACAAGTGCGGTTCACGTCAGCGGTGCACCTAGTAGCCGCTTCTTCGCCTCCGGCAGCCGGGGAGAGCGGTTGGCTTCTGAGAGGCGAAGAACGAAACCGGCTTGTGTGCGCAGCCTTGGCACTGCTAGAGGACGGTGGTTGCAGCTGCCAGCCCTTTCAGTTCATCTCTGGGATGCTTCTGGCAGGTGCTCCGGGACGACTTTCCTGCGTTTTGACTTGGTCCTGATGCAGACGAATCTGGAGAATTCTTGTTCGTACCCTGAGTTTACGAGATGCAGAGAAGAAGGGCTGCGCTGAGTTGCTCGGGAAGCAAGGACATAGACAGCGCCTTGTGTTTGGGAGTGAGCAGCTGCTGGTTTTTTGCAATTGACTTCTCTGTGCACTGAATGTCAGGTGGAGCTGTGCACTCTTCTGCAACGAGCAGGGCAGCAGAAAACAGAGAGCACAGATGGCTGACAGCAGTTTGAAGCGTGCCTAAGAAAGAGCTGTGTTTTTGGAGTGTTCAGCAAATATATGTGTCTGGGCAAGGGCGGGATGCGTGCACTGTGCTGGCAAGCTCTCTCCCTAGGAGACACGCTGGAAAAGCTTTTCGCTATGATGCAGTCCTCTAGAGACACAGTCTTCGGCTCTCTGCAGCTGTCCGCAGGGAAAGCAGCGGTTGCCGGCTTCTTTCTGCCGAAACCGCGCTTTGCAGCCTACAAGTGCGGTTCACGTCACCGGTGCACCTAGTAGCCGCTTCTTCGCCTCCGGCAGCCGGGGAGAGCGGTTGGCTTCTGAGAGGTGAAGAACGAAACCGGCTTGTGTGCGCAGCCTTGGCACTGCTAGAAGACGGTGGCTGCAGCTGCCAGCCCTTTCAATTCTCCGCTGGCATGCTTCTGGCAGGTGCTCCAGGACGACTTTCCTGCGTTTTGACTTGGTCCTGATGCAGACGAATCTGGAGAATTCTTGTTCGTACCCTGAGTTTACGAGTTGCAGAAAACTCGATAGCAGCTGCAGAAAAGAAGGGCTGCGCTGAGTTGCTCGGGAAGCAAGGACATAGACAGCGCCTTGTGTTCGGGAGTGAGCATCTGCTGGTGTTTTGCAGTTGACTTCGCTGTGCACTGAATGAGAAGTGGAGCTGTGCACTCTTCTACAACGAGCAGGGCAGCAGAAAACAGAGAGCACGGACGTCTGACAGCAGTTTGAAGCTTGCCTAGGAAAGAGCAGTGTTTTTGAGTGTTCAGCAAATATATGTGTCTGGGCAAGGGCGGGATGCGTGCACAGTGCTGGCAAGCTTTATCCCTGCAAGACGCGCTGGAAAAGCTTTTCGCCATGATGCAGTCCGCTTGAGACGCAGACCTCGGCTCCCCGCAGCTGTCCGCTGGAAAGCGGCGGTTGCCGGCGTCTTTCTGCCGAAGCCGCGCTTTGCAGCCTACAAGTGCGGTTCACGTCAGCGGTGCACCTAGTAGCCGCTTCTTTGCCTCCGGCAGCCGGGGAGAGCGGTTGGCTTCTGAGAGGCGAAGAACGAAACCGGCTTGTGTGCGCAGCCTTGGCACTGCTAGAGGACGGTGGCTGCAGCTGCCAGCCCTTTCAGTTCACCTCTGGGATGCTTCTGGCAGGTGCTCCAGGACGACTTTCCTGCGTTTTGACTTGATCCTGATGCAGACGAATCTGGAGAATTCTTGTTCGTACCCTGAGTTTACGAGTTGCAGAAAACTCGATAGCAGCTGCAGAAAAGAAGGGCTGCGCTGAGTTGCTCGGGAAGCAAGGACATAGACAGCGCCTTGTGTTTGGGAGTGAGCAGCTGCTGGTTTTTTGCAGTTGACTTCGCTGTGCACTGAATGCCAGGGTGAACTGAGCACACACCTACAACGAGCAGGGCAGCAGAAAACAGAGTGCACGGACGTCTTACAGCAGTTTGAAGCTTGCCTAGGAAAGAGCAGTGTTTTTGGAGTGTTCAGCAAATATATGTGTCTGGGCAAGGGCGGGATGCGTGCACAGTGCTGGCAAGCTTTATCCCTGCAAGACGCGCTGGAAAAGCTTTTCGCCATGATGCAGTCCGCTTGAGACGCAGACTCCGGCTCTCCGCAGCTGTCCGCTGGAAAGCGGCGGTTCCTGGCGTCTTTCTGCCGAAGCCGCGCTTTGCAGCCTACAAGTGCGGTTCACGTCAGCGGTGCACCTAGTAGCTGCTTCTTCGCCTCCGGCAGCCGGGGAGAGCGGTTGGCTTCTGAGAGGCGAAGAACGAAACCGGCTTGTGTGCGCAGCCTTGGCACTGCTAGAGGACGGTGGTTGCAGCTGCCAGCCCTTTCAGTTCACCTCTGGGATGCTTCTGGCAGGTGCTCCGGGACGACTTTCCTGCGTTTTGACTTGGTCCTGAAGCAGACGAATCTGGAGAATTCTTGTTCGTACCCTGCGTTTACGAGATGCAGAGAAGAAGGGCTGCGCTGAGTTGCTCGGGAAGCAAGGACATAGACAGCGCCTTGTGTTTGGGAGTGAGCAGCTGCTGGTTTTTTGCAATTGACTTCTCTGTGCACTGAATGTCAGGTGGAGCTGTGCACTCTTCTGCAACGAGCAGGGCAGCAGAAAACAGAGAGCACAGATGGCTGACAGCAGTTTGAAGCGTGCCTAAGAAAGAGCTGTGTTTTTGGAGTGTTCAGCAAATATATGTGTCTGGGCAAGGGCGGGATGCGTGCACTGTGCTGGCAAGCTCTCTCCCTAGGAGACACGCTGGAAAAGCTTTTCGCTATGATGCAGTCCTCTAGAGACACAGTCTTCGGCTCTCTGCAGCTGTCCGCAGGGAAAGCAGCGGTTGCCGGCTTCTTTCTGCCGAAACCGCGCTTTGCAGCCTACAAGTGCGGTTCACGTCAGCGGTGCACCTAGTAGCCGCTTCTTCGTCTCCGGCAGCCGGGGAGAGCAGTTGGCTTCTGAGAGGCGAAGAACGAAACCGGCTTGTGTGCGCAGCCTTGGCACTGCTAGAGGACGGTGGTTGCAGCTGCCAGCCCTTTCAGTTCACCTCTGGGATGCTTCTGGCAGGTGCTCCGGGACGACTTTCCTGCGTTTTGACTTGGTCCTGATGCAGACGAATCTGGAGAATTCTTGTTCGTACCCTGAGTTTACGAGTTGCAGAAAACTCGATAGCAGCTGCAGAAAAGAAGGGCTGTGCTGAATTGCTCGGGAAGCAAGGACATAGACAGCGCCTTGTGTTTGGGAGTGAGCAGCTGCTGGTTTTTTGCAATTGACTTCGCTGTGCAATGAATGCCAGGGTGAGCTGTGCACTCTTCTACAACGAGCAGGGCAGCAGAAAACGGAGAGCACGGACGTCTGACAGCAGTTTGAAGCTTGCCTAGGAAAGAGCAGTGTTTTTGAGTGTTCAGCAAATATATGTTTCTGGGCAAGGGCAGGATGCGTGCACTGTGCTGGCAAGCTTTCTTCCTGCGAGACACGCTGGAAAAGCTTTTCGCTATGATGCAGTCCACTAGAGACGCAGACTTCGGCTCTCCGCAGCTGTCCACTGGAAAGCGGCGGTTGCCGGCGTCTTTCTGCCGAAGCCGCGCTTTGCAGCCTACAAGTGCGGTTCACGTCAGCGGTGCACCTAGTAGCCGCTTCTTCGCCTCCGGCAGCCGGGGAGAGCGGTTGGCTTCTGAGAGGCGAAGAACGAAACCGGCTTGTGTGCGCAGCCTTGGCACTGCTAGAGGACGGTGGTTGCAGCTGCCAGCCCTTTCAGTTCACCTCTGGGATGCTTCTGGCAGGTGCTCCGGGACGACTTTCCTGCGTTTTGACTTGGTCCTGATGCAGACGAATCTGGAGAATTCTTGTTCGTACCCTGAGTTTACGAGTTGCAGAAAACTCGATAGCAGCTGCAGAAAAGAAGGGCTGTGCTGAATTGCTTGGGAAGCAAGGACATAGACAGCGCCTTGTGTTTGGGAGTGAGCAGCTGCTGGTTTTTTGCAGTTGACTTCGCTGTGCACTGAATGAGAAGTGGAGCTGTGCACTCTTCTACAACGAGCAGGGCAGCAGAAAACAGAGAGCACGGACGTCTGACAGCAGTTTGAAGCTTGCCTAGGAAAGAGCAGTGTTTTTGAGTGTTCAGCAAATATATGTGTCTGGGCAAGGGCGGGATGCGTGCACAGTGCTGGCAAGCTTTATCCCTGCAAGACGCGCTGGAAAAGCTTTTCGCCATGATGCAGTCCGCTTGAGACGCAGACCTCGGCTCCCCGCAGCTGTCCGCTGGAAACCGGCGGTTGCCGGCGTCTTTCTGCCGAAGCCGCGCTTTGCAGCCTACAAGTGCGGTTCACGTCAGCGGTGCACCTAGTAGCCGCTTCTTCGCCTCCGGCAGCCGGGGAGAGCGGTTGGCTTCTGAGAGGCGAAGAACGAAACCGGCTTGTGTGCGCAGCCTTGGCACTGCTAGAGGACGGTGGTTGCAGCTGCCAGCCCTTTCAGTTCACCTCTGGGATGCTTCTGGCAGGTGCTCCGGGACGACTTTCCTGCGTTTTGACTTGGTCCTGATGCAGACGAATCTGGAGAATTCTTGTTCGTACCCTGAGTTTACGAGTTGCAGAGATCTCGATGGCAGCTGCAGAGAAGAAGGGCTGTGCTGAATTGCTCGGGAAGCAAGGACATAGACAGCGCCTTGTGTTTGGGAGTGAGCAGCTGCTGGTTTTTTGCAATTGACTTCGCTGTGCACTGAATGTCAGGTGGAGCTGTGCACTCTTCTACAACGAGCAGGACAGCAGAAAACAGAGAGCACAGATGGCTGACAGCAGTTTGAAGCGTGCCTAAGAAAGAGTTGTGTTTTTGGAGTGTTCAGGAAATATATGTGTCTGGGCAAGGGCGGGATGCGTGCACAGTGCTGGCAAGCTTTATCCCTGCAAGACGCGCTGGAAAAGCTTTTCGCCATGATGCAGTCCGCTTGAGACGCAGACTCCGGCTCTCCGCAGCTGTCCGCTGGAAAGCGGCGGTTGCCGGCGTCTTTCTGCCGAAGCCGCGCTTTGCAGCCTACAAGTGCGGTTCACGTCAGCGGTGCACCTAGTAGCCGCTTCTTCGCCTCCGGCAGCCGGGGAGAGCGGTTGGCTTCTGAGAGGCGAAGAACGAAACCGGCTTGTGTGCGCAGCCTTGGCACTGCTAGAGGACGGTGGTTGCAGCTGCCAGCCCTTTCAGTTCACCTCTGGGATGCTTCTGGCAGGTGCTCCGGGACGACTTTCCTGCGTTTTGACTTGGTCCTGATGCAGACGAATCTGGAGAATTCTTGTTCGTACCCTGCGTTTACGAGATGCAGAGAAGAAGGGCTGCGCTGAGTTGCTCGGGAAGCAAGGACATAGACAGCGCCTTGTGTTTGGGAGTGAGCAGCTGCTGGTTTTTTGCAATTGACTTCGCAGTGCACTGAATGTCAGGTGGAGCTGTGCACTCTTCTACAAAGAGCAGGACAGCAGAAAACAGAGAGCACGGACGTCTGAGAGCAGTTTGAAGCGTGCCTAAGAAAGAGTTGTGTTTTTGGAGTGTTCAGCAAAACCATGTTTCTGGGCAAGGGCGGGATGCGTGCACTGTGGTGGCAAGCTCTCTCTTTGCGTGACAAGCTGGAAAAGCTTTTCGCTATGATGCAGTCCTCTAGAGACACAGTCTTCGGCTCTCCGCAGCTGTCCGCAGGGAAAGCAGCGGTTGCCGGCGTCTTTCTGCCGAAGCCGCGCTTTGCAGCCTACAAGTGCGGTTCACGTCAGCGGTGCACCTAGTAGCCGCTTCTTCGCCTCCGGCAGCCGGGGAGAGCGGTTGGCTTCTGAGAGGCGAAGAACGAAACCGGCTTGTGTGCGCAGCCTTGGCACTGCTAGAGGACGGTGGTTGCAGCTGCCAGCCCTTTCAGTTCATCTCTGGGATGCTTCTGGCAGGTGCTCCGGGACGACTTTCCTGCGTTTTGACTTGGTCCTGATGCAGACGAATCTGGAGAATTCTTGTTCGTACCCTGAGTTTACGAGATGCAGAGAAGAAGGGCTGCGCTGAGTTGCTCGGGAAGCAAGGACATAGACAGCGCCTTGTGTTTGGGAGTGAGCAGCTGCTGGTTTTTTGCAATTGACTTCTCTGTGCACTGAATGTCAGGTGGAGCTGTGCACTCTTCTGCAACGAGCAGGGCAGCAGAAAACAGAGAGCACAGATGGCTGACAGCAGTTTGAAGCGTGCCTAAGAAAGAGCTGTGTTTTTGGAGTGTTCAGCAAATATATGTGTCTGGGCAAGGGCGGGATGCGTGCACTGTGCTGGCAAGCTCTCTCCCTAGGAGACACGCTGGAAAAGCTTTTCGCTATGATGCAGTCCTCTAGAGACACAGTCTTCGGCTCTCTGCAGCTGTCCGCAGGGAAAGCAGCGGTTGCCGGCTTCTTTCTGCCGAAACCGCGCTTTGCAGCCTACAAGTGCGGTTCACGTCACCGGTGCACCTAGTAGCCGCTTCTTCGCCTCCGGCAGCCGGGGAGAGCGGTTGGCTTCTGAGAGGTGAAGAACGAAACCGGCTTGTGTGCGCAGCCTTGGCACTGCTAGAAGACGGTGGCTGCAGCTGCCAGCCCTTTCAATTCTCCGCTGGCATGCTTCTGGCAGGTGCTCCAGGACGACTTTCCTGCGTTTTGACTTGGTCCTGATGCAGACGAATCTGGAGAATTCTTGTTCGTACCCTGAGTGTACGAGTTGCAGAGATCTCGATGTCAGCTGCAGAAAAGAAGGGCTGTGCTGAATTGCTCGGGAAGCAAGGACATAGACAGCGCCTTGTGTTTGGGAGTGAGCAGCTGCTGGTTTTTTGCAATTGACTTTGCTGTGCACTGAATGAGAAGTGGAGCTGTGCACTCTTCTACAACGAGCAGGACAGCAGAAAACAGAGAGCACAGATGGCTGACCGCAGTTTGAAGCGTGCCTAAGAAAGAGCTGTGTTTTTGGAGTGTTCAGCAAATATATGTGTCTGGGCAAGGGCAGGATGCGTGCACTGTGCTGGCAAGCTTTCTTCCTGCGAGACACGCTGGAAAAGCTTTTCGCTATGATGCAGTCCACTAGAGACGCAGACTTCGGCTCTCCGCAGCTGTCCGTTGGAAAGCGGCGGTTGCCGGCTTCTTTCTGCCGAAGCCGTGCTTTGCAGCCTACAAGTGCGGTTCACGTCAGCGGTGCACCTAGTAGCCGCTTCTTCGCCTCCGGCAGCCGGGGAGAGCAGTTGGCTTCTGAGAGGCGAAGAACGAAACCGGCTTGTGTGCGCAGCCTTGGCACTGCTAGAGGACGGTGGTTGCAGCTGCCAGCCCTTTCAGTTCACCTCTGGGATGCTTCTGGCAGGTGCTCCGGGACGACTTTCCTGCGTTTTGACTTGGTCCTGATGCAGACGAATCTGGAGAATTCTTGTTCGTACCCTGAGTTTACGAGTTGCAGAAAACTCGATAGCAGCTGCAGAAAAGAAGGGCTGTGCTGAATTGCTCGGGAAGCAAGGACATAGACAGCGCCTTGTGTTTGGGAGTGAGCAGCTGCTGGTTTTTTGCAATTGACTTCGCTGTGCAATGAATGCCAGGGTGAGCTGTGCACTCTTCTACAACGAGCAGGGCAGCAGAAAACGGAGAGCACGGACGTCTGACAGCAGTTTGAAGCTTGCCTAGGAAAGAGCAGTGTTTTTGAGTGTTCAGCAAATATATGTTTCTGGGCAAGGGCAGGATGCGTGCACTGTGCTGGCAAGCTTTCTCCCTGCGAGACACGCTGGAAAAGCTTTTCGCTATGATGCAGTCCACTAGAGACGCAGACTTCGGCTCTCCGCAGCTGTCCACTGGAAAGCGGCGGTTGCCGGCGTCTTTCTGCCGAAGCCGCGCTTTGCAGCCTACAAGTGCGGTTCACGTCAGCGGTGCACCTAGTAGCCGCTTCTTTGCCTCCGGCAGCCGGGGAGAGCGGTTGGCTTCTGAGAGGCGAAGAACGAAACCGGCTTGTGTGCGCAGCCTTGGCACTGCTAGAGGACGGTGGCTGCAGCTGCCAGCCCTTTCAGTTCACCGCTGGCATGCTTCTGGCAGGTGCTCCAGGACGACTTTCCTGCGTTTTGACTTGGTCCTGATGCAGACGAATCTGGAGAATTCTTGTTCGTACCCTGCGTTTACGAGATGCAGAGAAGAAGGGCTGCGCTGAGTTGCTCGGGAAGCAAGGACATAGACAGCGCCTTGTGTTTGGGAGTGAGCAGCTGCTGGTTTTTTGCAATTGACTTCGCAGTGCACTGAATGTCAGGTGGAGCTGTGCACTCTTCTACAAAGAGCAGGACAGCAGAAAACAGAGAGCACAGATGGCTGACAGCAGTTTGAAGCGTGCCTAAGAAAGAGTTGTGTTTTTGGAGTGTTCAGCAAAACCATGTTTCTGGGCAAGGGCGGGATGCGTGCACTGTGGTGGTAAGCTCTCTCCCTAGGAGACACGCTGGAAAAGCTTTTCGCTATGATGCAGTCCTCTAGAGATGCAGTCTTCGGCTCTCCGCAGCTGTCCGCAGGGAAAGCAGCGGTTGCCGGCTTCTTTCTGCCGAAACCGCGCTTTGCAGCCTACAAGTGCGGTTCACGTCAGCGGTGCACCTAGTAGCCGCTTCTTCGCCTCCGGCAGCCGGGGAGAGCGGTTGGCTTCTGAGAGGCGAAGAACGAAACCGGCTTGTGTGCGCAGCCTTGGCACTGCTAGAGGACGGTGGCTGCAGCTGCCAGCCCTTTCAGTTCATCTCTGGGATGCTTCTGGCAGGTGCTCCGGGACGACTTTCCTGCGTTTTGACTTGGTCCTGATGCAGACGAATCTGGAGAATTCTTGTTCGTACCCTGAGTTTACGAGTTGCAGAAAACTCGATAGCAGCTGCAGAAAAGAAGGGCTGTGCTGAATTGCTTGGGAAGCAAGGACATAGACAGCGCCTTGTGTTCGGGAGTGAGCAGCTGCTAATTTTTTGCAGTTGACTTCGCTGTGCACTGAATGAGAAGTGGAGCTGTGCACTCTTCTACAACGAGCAGGGCAGCAGAAAACAGAGAGCACGGACGTCTGAGAGCAGTTTGAAGCTTGCCTAGGAAAGAGCAGTGTTTTTGAGTGTTCAGCAAATATATGTGTCTGGGCAAGGGCGGGATGCGTGCAAAGTGCTGGCAAGCTTTATCCCTGCAAGACGCGCTGGAAAAGCTTTTCGCCATGATGCAGTCCGCTTGAGACGCAGACCTCGGCTCCCCGCAGCTGTCCGCTGGAAACCGGCGGTTGCCGGCGTCTTTCTGCCGAAGCCGCGCTTTGCAGCCTACAAGTGCGGTTCACGTCAGCGGTGCACCTAGTAGCAGCTTCTTCGCCTCCGGCAGCCGGGGAGAGCGGTTGGCTTCTGAGAGGCGAAGAACGAAACCGGCTTGTGTGCGCAGCCTTGGCACTGCTAGAGGACGGTGGTTGCAGCTGCCAGCCCTTTCAGTTCACCTCTGGGATGCTTCTGGCAGGTGCTCCGGGACGACTTTCCTGCGTTTTGACTTGGTCCTGATGCAGACGAATCTGGAGAATTCTTGTTCGTACCCTGAGTTTACGAGTTGCAGAAAACTCGATAGCAGCTGCAGAAAAGAAGGGCTGTGCTGAATTGCTCGGGAAGCAAGGACATAGACAGCGCCTTGTGTTTGGGAGTGAGCAGCTGCTGGTTTTTTGCAGTTGACTTCGCTGTGCACTGAATGAGAAGTGGAGCTGTGCACTCTTCTACAACGAGCAGGGCAGCAGAAAACAGAGAGCACGGACGTCTGACAGCAGTTTGAAGCTTGCCTAGGAAAGAGCAGTGTTTTTGAGTGTTCAGCAAATATATGTGTCTGGGCAAGGGCGGGATGCGTGCACAGTGCTGGCAAGCTTTATCCCTGCAAGACGCGCTGGAAAAGCTTTTCGCCATGATGCAGTCCGCTTGAGACGCAGACCTCGGCTCCCCGCAGCTGTCCGCTGGAAACCGGCGGTTGCCGGCGTCTTTCTGCCGAAGCCGCGCTTTGCAGCCTACAAGTGCGGTTCACGTCAGCGGTGCACCTAGTAGCCGCTTCTTTGCCTCCGGCAGCCGGGGAGAGCGGTTGGCTTCTGAGAGGCGAAGAACGAAACCGGCTTGTGTGCGCAGCCTTGGCACTGCTAGAGGACGGTGGCTGCAGCTGCCAGCCCTTTCAGTTCACCTCTGGGATGCTTCTGGCAGGTGCTCCAGGACGACTTTCCTGCGTTTTGACTTGGTCCTGATGCAGACGAATCTGGAGAATTCTTGTTCGTACCCTGAGTTTACGAGTTGCAGAAAACTCGATAGCAGCTGCAGAAAAGAAGGGCTGCGCTGAGTTGCTCGGGAAGCAAGGACATAGACAGCGCCTTGTGTTTGGGAGTGAGCAGCTGCTGGTTTTTTGCAATTGACTTCGCTGTGCACTGAATGTCAGGTGGAGCTGTGCACTCTTCTACAACGAGCAGGACAGCAGAAAACAGAGAGCACAGATGGCTGACCGCAGTTTGAAGCGTGCCTAAGAAAGAGTTGTGTTTTTGGAGTGTTCAGCAAATATATGTGTCTGGGCAAGGGCAGGATGCGTGCACTGTGCTGGCAAGCTTTCTTCCTGCGAGACACGCTGGAAAAGCTTTTCGCTATGATGCAGTCCACTAGAGACGCAGACTTCGGCTCTCCGCAGCTGTCCGTTGGAAAGCGGCGGTTGCCGGCTTCTTTCTGCCGAAGCCGTGCTTTGCAGCCTACAAGTGCGGTTCACGTCAGCGGTGCACCTAGTAGCCGCTTCTTCGTCTCCGGCAGCCGGGGAGAGCAGTTGGCTTCTGAGAGGCGAAGAACGAAACCGGCTTGTGTGCGCAGCCTTGGCACTGCTAGAGGACGGTGGTTGCAGCTGCCAGCCCTTTCAGTTCACCTCTGGGATGCTTCTGGCAGGTGCTCCGGGACGACTTTCCTGCGTTTTGACTTGGTCCTGATGCAGACGAATCTGGAGAATTCTTGTTCGTACCCTGAGTTTACGAGTTGCAGAAAACTCGATAGCAGCTGCAGAAAAGAAGGGCTGTGCTGAATTGCTCGGGAAGCAAGGACATAGACAGCGCCTTGTGTTTGGGAGTGAGCAGCTGCTGGTTTTTTGCAATTGACTTCGCTGTGCAATGAATGCCAGGGTGAGCTGTGCACTCTTCTACAACGAGCAGGGCAGCAGAAAACGGAGAGCACGGACGTCTGACAGCAGTTTGAAGCTTGCCTAGGAAAGAGCAGTGTTTTTGAGTGTTCAGCAAATATATGTTTCTGGGCAAGGGCAGGATGCGTCCACTGTGCTGGCAAGCTTTCTTCCTGCGAGACACGCTGGAAAAGCTTTTCGCTATGATGCAGTCCACTAGAGACGCAGACTTCGGCTCTCCGCAGCTGTCCACTGGAAAGCGGCGGTTGCCGGCGTCTTTCTGCCGAAGCCGCGCTTTGCAGCCTACAAGTGCGGTTCACGTCAGCGGTGCACCTAGTAGCCGCTTCTTCGCCTCCGGCAGCCGGGGAGAGCGGTTGGCTTCTGAGAGGCGAAGAACGAAACCGGCTTGTGTGCGCAGCCTTGGCACTGCTAGAGGACGGTGGTTGCAGCTGCCAGCCCTTTCAGTTCACCTCTGGGATGCTTCTGGCAGGTGCTCCGGGACGACTTTCCTGCGTTTTGACTTGGTCCTGATGCAGACGAATCTGGAGAATTCTTGTTCGTACCCTGAGTTTACGAGTTGCAGAAAACTCGATAGCAGCTGCAGAAAAGAAGGGCTGTGCTGAATTGCTTGGGAAGCAAGGACATAGACAGCGCCTTGTGTTTGGGAGTGAGCAGCTGCTGGTTTTTTGCAGTTGACTTCGCTGTGCACTGAATGAGAAGTGGAGCTGTGCACTCTTCTACAACGAGCAGGGCAGCAGAAAACAGAGAGCACGGACGTCTGACAGCAGTTTGAAGCTTGCCTAGGAAAGAGCAGTGTTTTTGAGTGTTCAGCAAATATATGTGTCTGGGCAAAGGGCGGGATGCGTGCACAGTGCTGGCAAGCTTTATCCCTGCAAGACGCGCTGGAAAAGCTTTTCGCCATGATGCAGTCCGCTTGAGACGCAGACCTCGGCTCCCCGCAGCTGTCCGCTGGAAACCGGCGGTTGCCGGCGTCTTTCTGCCGAAGCCGCGCTTTGCAGCCTACAAGTGCGGTTCACGTCAGCGGTGCACCTAGTAGCCGCTTCTTTGCCTCCGGCAGCCGGGGAGAGCGGTTGGCTTCTGAGAGGCGAAGAACGAAACCGGCTTGTGTGCGCAGCCTTGGCACTGCTAGAGGACGGTGGTTGCAGCTGCCAGCCCTTTCAGTTCACCTCTGGGATGCTTCTGGCAGGTGCTCCAGGACGACTTTCCTGCGTTTTGACTTGGTCCTGAAGCAGACGAATCTGGAGAATTCTTGTTCGTCCCCTGAGCCTCCGAGATGCAGAGAAGAAGGGCTGTGCTGAGTTGCTCGGGAAGCAAGGACATAGACAGCGCCTTGTGTTCGGGAGTGAGCATCTGCTGGTGTTTTGCAGTTGACTTCGCTGTGCACTGAATGCCAGGGTGAACTGAGCACACACCTACAACGAGCAGGGCAGCAGAAAACAGAGTGCACGGACGTCTTACAGCAGTTTGAAGCTTGCCTAGGAAAGAGCAGTGTTTTTGGAGTGTTCAGCAAATATATGTGTCTGGGCAAGGGCGGGATGCGTGCACAGTGCTGGCAAGCTTTATCCCTGCAAGACGCGCTGGAAAAGCTTTTCGCCATGATGCAGTCCGCTTGAGACGCAGACTCCGGCTCTCCGCAGCTGTCCGCTGGAAAGCGGCGGTTCCTGGCGTCTTTCTGCCGAAGCCGCGCTTTGCAGCCTACAAGTGCGGTTCACGTCAGCGGTGCACCTAGTAGCTGCTTCTTCGCCTCCGGCAGCCGGGGAGAGCGGTTGGCTTCTGAGAGGCGAAGAACGAAACCGGCTTGTGTGCGCAGCCTTGGCACTGCTAGAGGACGGTGGTTGCAGCTGCCAGCCCTTTCAGTTCACCTCTGGGATGCTTCTGGCAGGTGCTCCGGGACGACTTTCCTGCGTTTTGACTTGGTCCTGATGCAGACGAATCTGGAGAATTCTTGTTCGTGCCCTGAGCTTCCGAGATGCAGAGAAGAAGGGCTGCGCTGAGTTGCTCGGGAAGCAAGGACATAGACAGCGCCTTGTGTTTGGGAGTGAGCAGCTGCTGGTTTTTTGCAATTGACTTCGCTGTGCACTGAATGTCAGGTGGAGTTGTGCACTCTTCTACAACGAGCAGGACAGCAGAAAACAGAGAGCACAGATGGCTGACAGCAGTTTGAAGCGTGCCTAAGAAAGAGTTTTGTTTTTGGAGTGTTCAGCAAATCCATGTTTCTGGGCAAGGGCGGGATGCGTGCACTGTGCTGGCAAGCTCTCTCTTTGCGTGACAAGCTGGAAAAGCTTTTCGCTATGATGCAGTCCTCTAGAGACACAGTCTTCGGCTCTCCGCAGCTGTCCGCAGGGAAAGCAGCGGTTGCCGGCGTCTTTCTGCCGAAGCCGCGCTTTGCAGCCTACAAGTGCGGTTCACGTCAGCGGTGCACCTAGTAGCCGCTTCTTCGCCTCCGGCAGCCGGGGAGAGCGGTTGGCTTCTGAGAGGCGAAGAACGAAACCGGCTTGTGTGCGCAGCCTTGGCACTGCTAGAGGACGGTGGTTGCAGCTGCCAGCCCTTTCAGTTCATCTCTGGGATGCTTCTGGCAGGTGCTCCGGGACGACTTTCCTGCGTTTTGACTTGGTCCTGATGCAGACGAATCTGGAGAATTCTTGTTCGTACCCTGAGTTTACGAGATGCAGAGAAGAAGGGCTGCGCTGAGTTGCTCGGGAAGCAAGGACATAGACAGCGCCTTGTGTTTGGGAGTGAGCAGCTGCTGGTTTTTTGCAATTGACTTCTCTGTGCACTGAATGTCAGGTGGAGCTGTGCACTCTTCTGCAACGAGCAGGGCAGCAGAAAACAGAGAGCACAGATGGCTGACAGCAGTTTGAAGCGTGCCTAAGAAAGAGCTGTGTTTTTGGAGTGTTCAGCAAATATATGTGTCTGGGCAAGGGCGGGATGCGTGCACTGTGCTGGCAAGCTCTCTCCTTAGGAGACACGCTGGAAAAGCTTTTCGCTATGATGCAGTCCTCTAGAGACACAGTCTTCGGCTCTCTGCAGCTGTCCGCAGGGAAAGCAGCGGTTGCCGGCTTCTTTCTGCCGAAACCGCGCTTTGCAGCCTACAAGTGCGGTTCACGTCACCGGTGCACCTAGTAGCCGCTTCTTCGCCTCCGGCAGCCGGGGAGAGCGGTTGGCTTCTGAGAGGTGAAGAACGAAACCGGCTTGTGTGCGCAGCCTTGGCACTGCTAGAAGACGGTGGCTGCAGCTGCCAGCCCTTTCAATTCTCCGCTGGCATGCTTCTGGCAGGTGCTCCAGGACGACTTTCCTGCGTTTTGACTTGGTCCTGATGCAGACGAATCTGGAGAATTCTTGTTCGTACCCTGAGTGTACGAGTTGCAGAGATCTCGATGTCAGCTGCAGAAAAGAAGGGCTGTGCTGAATTGCTCGGGAAGCAAGGACATAGACAGCGCCTTGTGTTTGGGAGTGAGCAGCTGCTGGTTTTTCGCAATTGACTTCGCTGTGCACTGAATGAGAAGTGGAGCTGTGCACTCTTCTACAACGAGCAGGACAGCAGAAAACAGAGAGCACAGATGGCTGACCGCAGTTTGAAGCGTGCCTAAGAAAGAGTTGTGTTTTTGGAGTGTTCAGCAAATATATGTGTCTGGGCAAGGGCAGGATGCGTGCACTGTGCTGGCAAGCTTTCTTCCTGCGAGACACGCTGGAAAAGCTTTTCGCTATGATGCAGTCCACTAGAGACGCAGACTTCGGCTCTCCGCAGCTGTCCGTTGGAAAGCGGCGGTTGCCGGCTTCTTTCTGCCGAAGCCGTGCTTTGCAGCCTACAAGTGCGGTTCACGTCAGCGGTGCACCTAGTAGCCGCTTCTTCGTCTCCGGCAGCCGGGGAGAGCAGTTGGCTTCTGAGAGGCGAAGAACGAAACCGGCTTGTGTGCGCAGCCTTGGCACTGCTAGAGGACGGTGGTTGCAGCTGCCAGCCCTTTCAGTTCACCTCTGGGATGCTTCTGGCAGGTGCTCCGGGACGACTTTCCTGCGTTTTGACTTGGTCCTGATGCAGACGAATCTGGAGAATTCTTGTTCGTACCCTGAGTTTACGAGTTGCAGAAAACTCGATAGCAGCTGCAGAAAAGAAGGGCTGTGCTGAATTGCTCGGGAAGCAAGGACATAGACAGCGCCTTGTGTTTGGGAGTGAGCAGCTGCTGGTTTTTTGCAATTGACTTCGCTGTGCAATGAATGCCAGGTTGAGCTGTGCACTCTTCTACAACGAGCAGGGCAGCAGAAAACGGAGAGCACGGACGTCTGACAGCAGTTTGAAGCTTGCCTAGGAAAGAGCAGTGTTTTTGAGTGTTCAGCAAATATATGTTTCTGGGCAAGGGCAGGATGCGTGCACTGTGCTGGCAAGCTTTCTTCCTGCGAGACACGCTGGAAAAGCTTTTCGCTATGATGCAGTCCACTAGAGACGCAGACTTCGGCTCTCCGCAGCTGTCCACTGGAAAGCGGCGGTTGCCGGCGTCTTTCTGCCGAAGCCGCGCTTTGCAGCCTACAAGTGCGGTTCACGTCAGCGGTGCACCTAGTAGCCGCTTCTTCGCCTCCGGCAGCCGGGGAGAGCGGTTGGCTTCTGAGAGGCGAAGAACGAAACCGGCTTGTGTGCGCAGCCTTGGCACTGCTAGAGGACGGTGGTTGCAGCTGCCAGCCCTTTCAGTTCACCTCTGGGATGCTTCTGGCAGGTGCTCTGGGACGACTTTCCTGCGTTTTGACTTGGTCCTGATGCAGACGAATCTGGAGAATTCTTGTTCGTACCCTGAGTTTACGAGTTGCAGAAAACTCGATAGCAGCTGCAGAAAAGAAGGGCTGTGCTGAATTGCTTGGGAAGCAAGGACATAGACAGCGCCTTGTGTTTGGGAGTGAGCAGCTGCTGGTTTTTTGCAGTTGACTTCGCTGTGCACTGAATGAGAAGTGGAGCTGTGCACTCTTCTACAACGAGCAGGGCAGCAGAAAACAGAGAGCACGGACGTCTGACAGCAGTTTGAAGCTTGCCTAGGAAAGAGCAGTGTTTTTGAGTGTTCAGCAAATATATGTGTCTGGGCAAGGGCGGGATGCGTGCACAGTGCTGGCAAGCTTTATCCCTGCAAGACGCGCTGGAAAAGCTTTTCGCCATGATGCAGTCCGCTTGAGACGCAGACCTCGGCTCCCCGCAGCTGTCCGCTGGAAACCGGCGGTTGCCGGCGTCTTTCTGCCGAAGCCGCGCTTTGCAGCCTACAAGTGCGGTTCACGTCAGCGGTGCACCTAGTAGCCGCTTCTTCGCCTCCGGCAGCCGGGGAGAGCGGTTGGCTTCTGAGAGGCGAAGAACGAAACCGGCTTGTGTGCGCAGCCTTGGCACTGCTAGAGGACGGTGGTTGCAGCTGCCAGCCCTTTCAGTTCACCTCTGGGATGCTTCTGGCAGGTGCTCCGGGACGACTTTCCTGCGTTTTGACTTGGTCCTGATGCAGACGAATCTGGAGAATTCTTGTTCGTACCCTGAGTTTACGAGTTGCAGAGATCTCGATGGCAGCTGCAGAGAAGAAGGGCTGTGCTGAATTGCTCGGGAAGCAAGGACATAGACAGCGCCTTGTGTTTGGGAGTGAGCAGCTGCTGGTTTTTTGCAATTGACTTCGCTGTGCACTGAATGTCAGGTGGAGCTGTGCACTCTTCTACAACGAGCAGGACAGCAGAAAACAGAGAGCACAGATGGCTGACAGCAGTTTGAAGCGTGCCTAAGAAAGAGTTGTGTTTTTGGAGTGTTCAGCAAATATATGTGTCTGGGCAAGGGCGGGATGCGTGCACAGTGCTGGCAAGCTTTATCCCTGCAAGACGCGCTGGAAAAGCTTTTCGCCATGATGCAGTCCGCTTGAGACGCAGACTCCGGCTCTCCGCAGCTGTCCGCTGGAAAGCGGCGGTTGCCGGCGTCTTTCTGCCGAAGCCGCGCTTTGCAGCCTACAAGTGCGGTTCACGTCAGCGGTGCACCTAGTAGCCGCTTCTTCGCCTCCGGCAGCCGGGGAGAGCGGTTGGCTTCTGAGAGGCGAAGAACGAAACCGGCTTGTGTGCGCAGCCTTGGCACTGCTAGAGGACGGTGGTTGCAGCTGCCAGCCCTTTCAGTTCACCTCTGGGATGCTTCTGGCAGGTGCTCTGGGACGACTTTCCTGCGTTTTGACTTGGTCCTGATGCAGACGAATCTGGAGAATTCTTGTTCGTACCCTGAGTTTACGAGTTGCAGAAAACTCGATAGCAGCTGCAGAAAAGAAGGGCTGTGCTGAATTGCTTGGGAAGCAAGGACATAGACAGCGCCTTGTGTTTGGGAGTGAGCAGCTGCTGGTTTTTTGCAGTTGACTTCGCTGTGCACTGAATGAGAAGTGGAGCTGTGCACTCTTCTACAACGAGCAGGGCAGCAGAAAACAGAGAGCACGGACGTCTGACAGCAGTTTGAAGCTTGCCTAGGAAAGAGCAGTGTTTTTGAGTGTTCAGCAAATATATGTGTCTGGGCAAGGGCGGGATGCGTGCACAGTGCTGGCAAGCTTTATCCCTGCAAGACGCGCTGGAAAAGCTTTTCGCCATGATGCAGTCCGCTTGAGACGCAGACCTCGGCTCCCCGCAGCTGTCCGCTGGAAACCGGCGGTTGCCGGCGTCTTTCTGCCGAAGCCGCGCTTTGCAGCCTACAAGTGCGGTTCACGTCAGCGGTGCACCTAGTAGCCGCTTCTTCGCCTCCGGCAGCCGGGGAGAGCGGTTGGCTTCTGAGAGGCGAAGAACGAAACCGGCTTGTGTGCGCAGCCTTGGCACTGCTAGAGGACGGTGGTTGCAGCTGCCAGCCCTTTCAGTTCACCTCTGGGATGCTTCTGGCAGGTGCTCCGGGACGACTTTCCTGCGTTTTGACTTGGTCCTGATGCAGACGAATCTGGAGAATTCTTGTTCGTACCCTGAGTTTACGAGTTGCAGAGATCTCGATGGCAGCTGCAGAGAAGAAGGGCTGTGCTGAATTGCTCGGGAAGCAAGGACATAGACAGCGCCTTGTGTTTGGGAGTGAGCAGCTGCTGGTTTTTTGCAATTGACTTCGCTGTGCACTGAATGTCAGGTGGAGCTGTGCACTCTTCTACAACGAGCAGGACAGCAGAAAACAGAGAGCACAGATGGCTGACAGCAGTTTGAAGCGTGCCTAAGAAAGAGTTGTGTTTTTGGAGTGTTCAGCAAATATATGTGTCTGGGCAAGGGCGGGATGCGTGCACAGTGCTGGCAAGCTTTATCCCTGCAAGACGCGCTGGAAAAGCTTTTCGCCATGATGCAGTCCGCTTGAGACGCAGACTCCGGCTCTCCGCAGCTGTCCGCTGGAAAGCGGCGGTTGCCGGCGTCTTTCTGCCGAAGCCGCGCTTTGCAGCCTACAAGTGCGGTTCACGTCAGCGGTGCACCTAGTAGCCGCTTCTTCGCCTCCGGCAGCCGGGGAGAGCGGTTGGCTTCTGAGAGGCGAAGAACGAAACCGGCTTGTGTGCGCAGCCTTGGCACTGCTAGAGGACGGTGGTTGCAGCTGCCAGCCCTTTCAGTTCACCTCTGGGATGCTTCTGGCAGGTGCTCCGGGACGACTTTCCTGCATTTTGACTTGGTCCTGATGCAGACGAATCTGGAGAATTCTTGTTCGTACCCTGCGTTTACGAGATGCAGAGAAGAAGGGCTGCGCTGAGTTGCTCGGGAAGCAAGGACATAGACAGCGCCTTGTGTTTGGGAGTGAGCAGCTGCTGGTTTTTTGCAATTGACTTCGCAGTGCACTGAATGTCAGGTGGAGCTGTGCACTCTTCTACAAAGAGCAGGACAGCAGAAAACAGAGAGCACAGATGGCTGACAGCAGTTTGAAGCGTGCCTAAGAAAGAGTTGTGTTTTTGGAGTGTTCAGCAAAACCATGTTTCTGGGCAAGGGCGGGATGCGTGCACTGTGGTGGCAAGCTCTCTCTTTGCGTGACAAGCTGGAAAAGCTTTTCGCTATGATGCAGTCCTCTAGAGACACAGTCTTCGGCTCTCCGCAGCTGTCCGCAGGGAAAGCAGCGGTTGCCGGCGTCTTTCTGCCGAAGCCGCGCTTTGCAGCCTACAAGTGCGGTTCACGTCAGCGGTGCACCTAGTAGCCGCTTCTTCGCCTCCGGCAGCCGGGGAGAGCGGTTGGCTTCTGAGAGGCGAAGAACGAAACCGGCTTGTGTGCGCAGCCTTGGCACTGCTAGAGGACGGTGGTTGCAGCTGCCAGCCCTTTCAGTTCATCTCTGGGATGCTTCTGGCAGGTGCTCCGGGACGACTTTCCTGCGTTTTGACTTGGTCCTGATGCAGACGAATCTGGAGAATTCTTGTTCGTACCCTGAGTTTACGAGATGCAGAGAAGAAGGGCTGCGCTGAGTTGCTCGGGAAGCAAGGACATAGACAGCGCCTTGTGTTTGGGAGTGAGCAGCTGCTGGTTTTTTGCAATTGACTTCTCTGTGCACTGAATGTCAGGTGGAGCTGTGCACTCTTCTGCAACGAGCAGGGCAGCAGAAAACAGAGAGCACAGATGGCTGACAGCAGTTTGAAGCGTGCCTAAGAAAGAGCTGTGTTTTTGGAGTGTTCAGCAAATATATGTGTCTGGGCAAGGGCGGGATGCGTGCACTGTGCTGGCAAGCTCTCTCCCTAGGAGACACGCTGGAAAAGCTTTTCGCTATGATGCAGTCCTCTAGAGACACAGTCTTCGGCTCTCTGCAGCTGTCCGCAGGGAAAGCAGCGGTTGCCGGCTTCTTTCTGCCGAAACCGCGCTTTGCAGCCTACAAGTGCGGTTCACGTCACCGGTGCACCTAGTAGCCGCTTCTTCGCCTCCGGCAGCCGGGGAGAGCGGTTGGCTTCTGAGAGGTGAAGAACGAAACCGGCTTGTGTGCGCAGCCTTGGCACTGCTAGAAGACGGTGGCTGCAGCTGCCAGCCCTTTCAATTCTCCGCTGGCATGCTTCTGGCAGGTGCTCCAGGACGACTTTCCTGCGTTTTGACTTGGTCCTGATGCAGACGAATCTGGAGAATTCTTGTTCGTACCCTGAGTGTACGAGTTGCAGAGATCTCGATGTCAGCTGCAGAAAAGAAGGGCTGTGCTGAATTGCTCGGGAAGCAAGGACATAGACAGCGCCTTGTGTTTGGGAGTGAGCAGCTGCTGGTTTTTTGCAATTGACTTCGCTGTGCACTGAATGAGAAGTGGAGCTGTGCACTCTTCTACAACGAGCAGGACAGCAGAAAACAGAGAGCACAGATGGCTGACCGCAGTTTGAAGCGTGCCTAAGAAAGAGTTGTGTTTTTGGAGTGTTCAGCAAATATATGTGTCTGGGCAAGGGCAGGATGCGTGCACTGTGCTGGCAAGCTTTCTTCCTGCGAGACACGCTGGAAAAGCTTTTCGCTATGATGCAGTCCACTAGAGACGCAGACTTCGGCTCTCCGCAGCTGTCCGTTGGAAAGCGGCGGTTGCCGGCTTCTTTCTGCCGAAGCCGTGCTTTGCAGCCTACAAGTGCGGTTCACGTCAGCGGTGCACCTAGTAGCCGCTTCTTCGCCTCCGGCAGCCGGGGAGAGCAGTTGGCTTCTGAGAGGCGAAGAACGAAACCGGCTTGTGTGCGCAGCCTTGGCACTGCTAGAGGACGGTGGTTGCAGCTGCCAGCCCTTTCAGTTCACCTCTGGGATGCTTCTGGCAGGTGCTCCGGGACGACTTTCCTGCGTTTTGACTTGGTCCTGATGCAGACGAATCTGGAGAATTCTTGTTCGTACCCTGAGTTTACGAGTTGCAGAAAACTCGATAGCAGCTGCAGAAAAGAAGGGCTGTGCTGAATTGCTCGGGAAGCAAGGACATAGACAGCGCCTTGTGTTTGGGAGTGAGCAGCTGCTGGTTTTTTGCAATTGACTTCGCAGTGCACTGAATGTCAGGTGGAGCTGTGCACTCTTCTACAAAGAGCAGGACAGCAGAAAACAGAGAGCACAGATGGCTGACAGCAGTTTGAAGCGTGCCTAAGAAAGAGTTGTGTTTTTGGAGTGTTCAGCAAAACCATGTTTCTGGGCAAGGGCGGGATGCGTGCACTGTGGTGGTAAGCTCTCTCCCTAGGAGACACGCTGGAAAAGCTTTTCGCTATGATGCAGTCCTCTAGAGATGCAGTCTTCGGCTCTCCGCAGCTGTCCGCAGGGAAAGCAGCGGTTGCCGGCTTCTTTCTGCCGAAACCGCGCTTTGCAGCCTACAAGTGCGGTTCACGTCAGCGGTGCACCTAGTAGCCGCTTCTTCGCCTCCGGCAGCCGGGGAGAGCGGTTGGCTTCTGAGAGGCGAAGAACGAAACCGGCTTGTGTGCGCAGCCTTGGCACTGCTAGAGGACGGTGGCTGCAGCTGCCAGCCCTTTCAGTTCACCTCTGGGATGCTTCTGGCAGGTGCTCCGGGACGACTTTCCTGCGTTTTGACTTGGTCCTGATGCAGACGAATCTGGAGAATTCTTGTTCGTACCCTGAGTTTACGAGTTGCAGAAAACTCGATAGCAGCTGCAGAAAAGAAGGGCTGTGCTGAATTGCTTGGGAAGCAAGGACATAGACAGCGCCGTGTGTTCGGGAGTGAGCAGCTGCTAATTTTTTGCAGTTGACTTCGCTGTGCACTGAATGAGAAGTGGAGCTGTGCACTCTTCTACAACGAGCAGGGCAGCAGAAAACAGAGAGCACGGACGTCTGAGAGCAGTTTGAAGCTTGCCTAGGAAAGAGCAGTGTTTTTGAGTGTTCAGCAAATATATGTGTCTGGGCAAGGGCGGGATGCGTGCACAGTGCTGGCAAGCTTTATCCCTGCAAGACGCGCTGGAAAAGCTTTTCGCCATGATGCAGTCCGCTTGAGACGCAGACCTCGGCTCCCCGCAGCTGTCCGCTGGAAACCGGCGGTTGCCGGCGTCTTTCTGCCGAAGCCGCGCTTTGCAGCCTACAAGTGCGGTTCACGTCAGCGGTGCACCTAGTAGCAGCTTCTTCGCCTCCGGCAGCCGGGGAGAGCGGTTGGCTTCTGAGAGGCGAAGAACGAAACCGGCTTGTGTGCGCAGCCTTGGCACTGCTAGAGGACGGTGGTTGCAGCTGCCAGCCCTTTCAGTTCACCTCTGGGATGCTTCTGGCAGGTGCTCCGGGACGACTTTCCTGCGTTTTGACTTGGTCCTGATGCAGACGAATCTGGAGAATTCTTGTTCGTACCCTGAGTTTACGAGTTGCAGAAAACTCGATAGCAGCTGCAGAAAAGAAGGGCTGTGCTGAATTGCTCGGGAAGCAAGGACATAGACAGCGCCTTGTGTTTGGGAGTGAGCAGCTGCTGGTTTTTTGCAGTTGACTTCGCTGTGCACTGAATGAGAAGTGGAGCTGTGCACTCTTCTACAACGAGCAGGGCAGCAGAAAACAGAGAGCACGGACGTCTGACAGCAGTTTGAAGCTTGCCTAGGAAAGAGCAGTGTTTTTGAGTGTTCAGCAAATATATGTGTCTGGGCAAGGGCGGGATGCGTGCACAGTGCTGGCAAGCTTTATCCCTGCAAGACGCGCTGGAAAAGCTTTTCGCCATGATGCAGTCCGCTTGAGACGCAGACCTCGGCTCCCCGCAGCTGTCCGCTGGAAACCGGCGGTTGCCGGCGTCTTTCTGCCGAAGCCGCGCTTTGCAGCCTACAAGTGCGGTTCACGTCAGCGGTGCACCTAGTAGCCGCTTCTTTGCCTCCGGCAGCCGGGGAGAGCGGTTGGCTTCTGAGAGGCGAAGAACGAAACCGGCTTGTGTGCGCAGCCTTGGCACTGCTAGAGGACGGTGGCTGCAGCTGCCAGCCCTTTCAGTTCACCTCTGGGATGCTTCTGGCAGGTGCTCCAGGACGACATTCCTGCGTTTTGACTTGGTCCTGATGCAGACGAATCTGGAGAATTCTTGTTCGTACCCTGAGTTTACGAGTTGCAGAAAACTCGATAGCAGCTGCAGAAAAGAAGGGCTGCGCTGAGTTGCTCGGGAAGCAAGGACATAGACAGCGCCTTGTGTTTGGGAGTGAGCAGCTGCTGGTTTTTTGCAATTGACTTCGCTGTGCACTGAATGTCAGGTGGAGCTGTGCACTCTTCTACAACGAGCAGGACAGCAGAAAACAGAGAGCACAGATGGCTGACAGCAGTTTGAAGCGTGCCTAAGAAAGAGTTGTGTTTTTGGAGTGTTCAGCAAATATATGTGTCTGGGCAAGGGCGGGATGCGTGCACAGTGCTGGCAAGCTTTATCCCTGCAAGACGCGCTGGAAAAGCTTTTCTCCATGATGCAGTCCGCTTGAGACGCAGACTCCGGCTCTCCGCAGCTGTCCGCTGGAAAGCGGCGGTTGCCGGCGTCTTTCTGCCGAAGCCGCGCTTTGCAGCCTACAAGTGCGGTTCACGTCAGCGGTGCACCTAGTAGCCGCTTCTTCGCCTCCGGCAGCCGGGGAGAGCGGTTGGCTTCTGAGAGGCGAAGAACGAAACCGGCTTGTGTGCGCAGCCTTGGCACTGCTAGAGGACGATGGTTGCAGCTGCCAGCCCTTTCAGTTCACCTCTGGGATGCTTCTGGCAGGTGCTCCGGGACGACTTTCCTGCGTTTTGACTTGGTCCTGATGCAGACGAATCTGGAGAATTCTTGTTCGTACCCTGCGTTTACGAGATGCAGAGAAGAAGGGCTGCGCTGAGTTGCTCGGGAAGCAAGGACATAGACAGCGCCTTGTGTTTGGGAGTGAGCAGCTGCTGGTTTTTTGCAATTGACTTCGCAGTGCACTGAATGTCAGGTGGAGCTGTGCACTCTTCTACAAAGAGCAGGACAGCAGAAAACAGAGAGCACAGATGGCTGACAGCAGTTTGAAGCGTGCCTAAGAAAGAGTTGTGTTTTTGGAGTGTTCAGCAAAACCATGTTTCTGGGCAAGGGCGGGATGCGTGCACTGTGGTGGCAAGCTCTCTCTTTGCGTGACAAGCTGGAAAAGCTTTTCGCTATGATGCAGTCCTCTAGAGACACAGTCTTCGGCTCTCCGCAGCTGTCCGCAGGGAAAGCAGCGGTTGCCGGCGTCTTTCTGCCGAAGCCGCGCTTTGCAGCCTACAAGTGCGGTTCACGTCAGCGGTGCACCTAGTAGCCGCTTCTTCGCCTCCGGCAGCCGGGGAGAGCGGTTGGCTTCTGAGAGGCGAAGAACGAAACCGGCTTGTGTGCGCAGCCTTGGCACTGCTAGAGGACGGTGGTTGCAGCTGCCAGCCCTTTCAGTTCATCTCTGGGATGCTTCTGGCAGGTGCTCCGGGACGACTTTCCTGCGTTTTGACTTGGTCCTGATGCAGACGAATCTGGAGAATTCTTGTTCGTACCCTGAGTTTACGAGATGCAGAGAAGAAGGGCTGCGCTGAGTTGCTCGGGAAGCAAGGACATAGACAGCGCCTTGTGTTTGGGAGTGAGCAGCTGCTGGTTTTTTGCAATTGACTTCTCTGTGCACTGAATGTCAGGTGGAGCTGTGCACTCTTCTGCAACGAGCAGGGCAGCAGAAAACAGAGAGCACAGATGGCTGACAGCAGTTTGAAGCGTGCCTAAGAAAGAGCTGTGTTTTTGGAGTGTTCAGCAAATATATGTGTCTGGGCAAGGGCGGGATGCGTGCACTGTGCTGGCAAGCTCTCTCCCTAGGAGACACGCTGGAAAAGCTTTTCGCTATGATGCAGTCCTCTAGAGACACAGTCTTCGGCTCTCTGCAGCTGTCCGCAGGGAAAGCAGCGGTTGCCGGCTTCTTTCTGCCGAAACCGCGCTTTGCAGCCTACAAGTGCGGTTCACGTCACCGGTGCACCTAGTAGCCGCTTCTTCGCCTCCGGCAGCCGGGGAGAGCGGTTGGCTTCTGAGAGGCGAAGAACGAAACCGGCTTGTGTGCGCAGCCTTGGCACTGCTAGAAGACGGTGGCTGCAGCTGCCAGCCCTTTCAATTCTCCGCTGGCATGCTTCTGGCAGGTGCTCCAGGACGACTTTCCTGCGTTTTGACTTGGTCCTGATGCAGACGAATCTGGAGAATTCTTGTTCGTACCCTGAGTGTACGAGTTGCAGAGATCTCGATGTCAGCTGCAGAAAAGAAGGGCTGTGCTGAATTGCTCGGGAAGCAAGGACATAGACAGCGCCTTGTGTTTGGGAGTGAGCAGCTGCTGGTTTTTTGCAATTGACTTCGCTGTGCACTGAATGAGAAGTGGAGCTGTGCACTCTTCTACAACGAGCAGGACAGCAGAAAACAGAGAGCACAGATGGCTGACCGCAGTTTGAAGCGTGCCTAAGAAAGAGTTGTGTTTTTGGAGTGTTCAGCAAATATATGTGTCTGGGCAAGGGCAGGATGCGTGCACTGTGCTGGCAAGCTTTCTTCCTGCGAGACACGCTGGAAAAGCTTTTCGCTATGATGCAGTCCACTAGAGACGCAGACTTCGGCTCTCCGCAGCTGTCCGTTGGAAAGCGGCGGTTGCCGGCTTCTTTCTGCCGAAGCCGTGCTTTGCAGCCTACAAGTGCGGTTCACGTCAGCGGTGCACCTAGTAGCCGCTTCTTCGCCTCCGGCAGCCGGGGAGAGCAGTTGGCTTCTGAGAGGCGAAGAACGAAACCGGCTTGTGTGCGCAGCCTTGGCACTGCTAGAGGACGGTGGTTGCAGCTGCCAGCCCTTTCAGTTCACCTCTGGGATGCTTCTGGCAGGTGCTCCGGGACGACTTTCCTGCGTTTTGACTTGGTCCTGATGCAGACGAATCTGGAGAATTCTTGTTCGTACCCTGAGTTTACGAGTTGCAGAAAACTCGATAGCAGCTGCAGAAAAGAAGGGCTGTGCTGAATTGCTCGGGAAGCAAGGACATAGACAGCGCCTTGTGTTTGGGAGTGAGCAGCTGCTGGTTTTTTGCAATTGACTTCGCTGTGCAATGAATGCCAGGGTGAGCTGTGCACTCTTCTACAACAAGCAGGGCAGCAGAAAACGGAGAGCACGGACGTCTGACAGCAGTTTGAAGCTTGCCTAGGAAAGAGCAGTGTTTTTGAGTGTTCAGCAAATATATGTTTCTGGGCAAGGGCAGGATGCGTGCACTGTGCTGGCAAGCTTTCTTCCTGCGAGACACGCTGGAAAAGCTTTTCGCTATGATGCAGTCCACTAGAGACGCAGACTTCGGCTCTCCGCAGCTGTCCACTGGAAAGCGGCGGTTGCCGGCGTCTTTCTGCCGAAGCCGCGCTTTGCAGCCTACAAGTGCGGTTCACGTCAGCGGTGCACCTAGTAGCCGCTTCTTCGCCTCCGGCAGCCGGGGAGAGCGGTTGGCTTCTGAGAGGCGAAGAACGAAACCGGCTTGTGTGCGCAGCCTTGGCACTGCTAGAGGACGGTGGTTGCAGCTGCCAGCCCTTTCAGTTCACCTCTGGGATGCTTCTGGCAGGTGCTCCGGGACGACTTTCCTGCGTTTTGACTTGGTCCTGATGCAGACGAATCTGGAGAATTCTTGTTCGTACCCTGAGTTTACGAGTTGCAGAAAACTCGATAGCAGCTGCAGAAAAGAAGGGCTGTGCTGAATTGCTTGGGAAGCAAGGACATAGACAGCGCCTTGTGTTTGGGAGTGAGCAGCTGCTGGTTTTTTGCAGTTGACTTCGCTGTGCACTGAATGAGAAGTGGAGCTGTGCACTCTTCTACAACGAGCAGGGCAGCAGAAAACAGAGAGCACGGACGTCTGACAGCAGTTTGAAGCTTGCCTAGGAAAGAGCAGTGTTTTTGAGTGTTCAGCAAATATATGTGTCTGGGCAAGGGCGGGATGCGTGCACAGTGCTGGCAAGCTTTATCCCTGCAAGACGCGCTGGAAAAGCTTTTCGCCATGATGCAGTCCGCTTGAGACGCAGACCTCGGCTCCCCGCAGCTGTCCGCTGGAAACCGGCGGTTGCCGGCGTCTTTCTGCCGAAGCCGCGCTTTGCAGCCTACAAGTGCGGTTCACGTCAGCGGTGCACCTAGTAGCCGCTTCTTCGCCTCCGGCAGCCGGGGAGAGCGGTTGGCTTCTGAGAGGCGAAGAACGAAACCGGCTTGTGTGCGCAGCCTTGGCACTGCTAGAGGACGGTGGTTGCAGCTGCCAGCCCTTTCAGTTCACCTCTGGGATGCTTCTGGCAGGTGCTCCGGGACGACTTTCCTGCGTTTTGACTTGGTCCTGATGCAGACGAATCTGGAGAATTCTTGTTCGTACCCTGAGTTTACGAGTTGCAGAGATCTCGATGGCAGCTGCAGAGAAGAAGGGCTGTGCTGAATTGCTCGGGAAGCAAGGACATAGACAGCGCCTTGTGTTTGGGAGTGAGCAGCTGCTGGTTTTTTGCAATTGACTTCGCTGTGCACTGAATGTCAGGTGGAGCTGTGCACTCTTCTACAACGAGCAGGACAGCAGAAAACAGAGAGCACAGATGGCTGACAGCAGTTTGAAGCGTGCCTAAGAAAGAGTTGTGTTTTTGGAGTGTTCAGCAAATATATGTGTCTGGGCAAGGGCGGGATGCGTGCACAGTGCTGGCAAGCTTTATCCCTGCAAGACGCGCTGGAAAAGCTTTTCGCCATGATGCAGTCCGCTTGAGACGCAGACTCCGGCTCTCCGCAGCTGTCCGCTGGAAAGCGGCGGTTGCCGGCGTCTTTCTGCCGAAGCCGCGCTTTGCAGCCTACAAGTGCGGTTCACGTCAGCGGTGCACCTAGTAGCCGCTTCTTCGCCTCCGGCAGCCGGGGAGAGCGGTTGGCTTCTGAGAGGCGAAGAACGAAACCGGCTTGTGTGCGCAGCCTTGGCACTGCTAGAGGACGGTGGTTGCAGCTGCCAGCCCTTTCAGTTCACCTCTGGGATGCTTCTGGCAGGTGCTCCGGGACGACTTTCCTGCGTTTTGACTTGGTCCTGATGCAGACGAATCTGGAGAATTCTTGTTCGTACCCTGCGTTTACGAGATGCAGAGAAGAAGGGCTGCGCTGAGTTGCTCGGGAAGCAAGGACATAGACAGCGCCTTGTGTTTGGGAGTGAGCAGCTGCTGGTTTTTTGCAATTGACTTCGCAGTGCACTGAATGTCAGGTGGAGCTGTGCACTCTTCTACAAAGAGCAGGACAGCAGAAAACAGAGAGCACAGATGGCTGACAGCAGTTTGAAGCGTGCCTAAGAAAGAGTTGTGTTTTTGGAGTGTTCAGCAAAACCATGTTTCTGGGCAAGGGCGGGATGCGTGCACTGTGGTGGTAAGCTCTCTCCCTAGGAGACACGCTGGAAAAGCTTTTCGCTATGATGCAGTCCTCTAGAGACGCAGTCTTCGGCTCTCCGCAGCTGTCCGCAGGGAAAGCAGCGGTTGCCGGCTTCTTTCTGCCGAAACCGCGCTTTGCAGCCTACAAGTGCGGTTCACGTCAGCGGTGCACCTAGTAGCCGCTTCTTCGCCTCCGGCAGCCGGGGAGAGCGGTTGGCTTCTGAGAGGCGAAGAACGAAACCGGCTTGTGTGCGCAGCCTTGGCACTGCTAGAGGACGGTGGCTGCAGCTGCCAGCCCTTTCAGTTCACCTCTGGGATGCTTCTGGCAGGTGCTCCGGGACGACTTTCCTGCGTTTTGACTTGGTCCTGATGCAGACGAATCTGGAGAATTCTTGTTCGTACCCTGAGTTTACGAGTTGCAGAAAACTCGATAGCAGCTGCAGAAAAGAAGGGCTGTGCTGAATTGCTTGGGAAGCAAGGACATAGACAGCGCCTTGTGTTTGGGAGTGAGCAGCTGCTAATTTTTTGCAGTTGACTTCGCTGTGCACTGAATGAGAAGTGGAGCTGTGCACTCTTCTACAACGAGCAGGGCAGCAGAAAACAGAGAGCACGGACGTCTGAGAGCAGTTTGAAGCTTGCCTAGGAAAGAGCAGTGTTTTTGAGTGTTCAGCAAATATATGTGTCTGGGCAAGGGCGGGATGCGTGCACAGTGCTGGCAAGCTTTATCCCTGCAAGACGCGCTGGAAAAGCTTTTCGCCATGATGCAGTCCGCTTGAGACGCAGACCTCGGCTCCCCGCAGCTGTCCGCTGGAAACCGGCGGTTGCCGGCGTCTTTCTGCCGAAGCCGCGCTTTGCAGCCTACAAGTGCGGTTCACGTCAGCGGTGCACCTAGTAGCCGCTTCTTTGCCTCCGGCAGCCGGGGAGAGCGGTTGGCTTCTGAGAGGCGAAGAACGAAACCGGCTTGTGTGCGCAGCCTTGGCACTGCTAGAGGACGGTGGCTGCAGGTGCCAGCCCTTTCAGTTCACCTCTGGGATGCTTCTGGCAGGTGCTCCAGGACGACTTTCCTGCGTTTTGACTTGGTCCTGATGCAGACGAATCTGGAGAATTCTTGTTCGTACCCTGAGTTTACGAGTTGCAGAAAACTCGATAGCAGCTGCAGAAAAGAAGGGCTGCGCTGAGTTGCTCGGGAAGCAAGGACATAGACAGCGCCTTGTGTTTGGGAGTGAGCAGCTGCTGGTTTTTTGCAATTGACTTCGCAGTGCACTGAATGTCAGGTGGAGCTGTGCACTCTTCTACAACGAGCAGGACAGCAGAAAACAGAGAGCACAGATGGCTGACAGCAGTTTGAAGCGTGCCTAAGAAAGAGTTGTGTTTTTTGAGTGTTCAGCAGATCCATGTTTCTGGGCAAGGGCGGGATGCGTGCACTGTGCTGGCAAGCTCTCTCTTTGCGTGACAAGCTGGAAAAGCTTTTCGCTATGATGCAGTCCTCTAGAGACACAGTCTTCGGCTCTCCGCAGCTGTCCGCAGGGAAAGCAGCGGTTGCCGGCGTCTTTCTGCCGAAGCCGCGCTTTGCAGCCTACAAGTGCGGTTCACGTCAGCGGTGCACCTAGTAGCCGCTTCTTCGCCTCCGGCAGCCGGGGAGAGCGGTTGGCTTCTGAGAGGCGAAGAACGAAACCGGCTTGTGTGCGCAGCCTTGGCACTGCTAGAGGACGGTGGTTGCAGCTGCCAGCCCTTTCAGTTCACCTCTGGGATGCTTCTGGCAGGTGCTCCGGGACGACTTTCCTGCGTTTTGACTTGGTCCTGATGCAGACGAATCTGGAGAATTCTTGTTCGTACCCTGAGTTTACGAGATGCAGAGAAGAAGGGCTGCGCTGAGTTGCTCGGGAAGCAAGGACATAGACAGCGCCTTGTGTTTGGGAGTGAGCAGCTGCTGGTTTTTTGCAATTGACTTCTCTGTGCACTGAATGTCAGGTGGAGCTGTGCACTCTTCTGCAACGAGCAGGGCAGCAGAAAACAGAGAGCACAGATGGCTGACAGCAGTTTGAAGCGTGCCTAAGAAAGAGCAGTGTTTTTGGAGTGTTCAGCAAATATATGTGTCTGGGCAAGGGCGGGATGCGTGCACTGTGCTGGCAAGCTCTCTCCCTAGGAGACACGCTGGAAAAGCTTTTCGCTATGATGCAGTCCTCTAGAGACACAGTCTTCGGCTCTCTGCAGCTGTCCGCAGGGAAAGCAGCGGTTGCCGGCTTCTTTCTGCCAAAACCGCGCTTTGCAGCCTACAAGTGCGGTTCACGTCACCGGTGCACCTAGTAGCCGCTTCTTCGCCTCCGGCAGCCGGGGAGAGCGGTTGGCTTCTGAGAGGCGAAGAACGAAACCGGCTTGTGTGCGCAGCCTTGGCACTGCTAGAAGACGGTGGCTGCAGCTGCCAGCCCTTTCAATTCTCCGCTGGCATGCTTCTGGCAGGTGCTCCAGGACGACTTTCCTGCGTTTTGACTTGGTCCTGATGCAGACGAATCTGGAGAATTCTTGTTCGTACCCTGAGTGTACGAGTTGCAGAGATCTCGATGTCAGCTTCAGAAAAGAAGGGCTGTGCTGAATTGCTCGGGAAGCAAGGACATAGACAGCGCCTTGTGTTTGGGAGTGAGCAGCTGCTGGTTTTTTGCAGTTGACTTCGCTGTGCAATGAATGCCAGGTTGAGCTGTGCACTCTTCTACAACGAGCAGGGCAGCAGAAAACAGAGAGCACGGACATCTGACAGCAGTTTGAAGCTTGCCTAGGAAAGAGCAGTGGTTTTGGAGTGTTCAGCAAATCCATGTTTCTGGGCAAGGGCAGGATGCGTGCACTGTGCTGGCAAGCTTTCTTCCTGCGAGACACGCTGGAAAAGCTTTTCGCTATGATGCAGTCCACTAGAGACGCAGACTTCGGCTCTCCGCAGCTGTCCGCTGGAAAGCGGCGGTTGCCGGCTTCTTTCTGCCGAAGCCGTGCTTTGCAGCCTACAAGTGCGGTTCACGTCAGCGGTGCACCTAGTAGAAGCTTCTTCGCCTCCGGCAGCCGGGGAGAGCAGTTGGCTTCTGAGAGGCGAAGAACGAAACCGGCTTGTGTGCGCAGCCTTGGCACTGCTAGAGGACGGTGGTTGCAGCTGCCAGCCCTTTCAGTTCACCTCTGGGATGCTTCTGGCAGGTGCTCCGGGACGACTTTCCTGCGTTTTGACTTGGTCCTGATGCAGACGAATCTGGAGAATTCTTGTTCGTACCCTGAGTTTACGAGTTGCAGAAAACTCGATAGCAGCTGCAGAAAAGAAGGGCTGTGCTGAATTGCTCGGGAAGCAAGGACATAGACAGCGCCTTGTGTTTGGGAGTGAGCAGCTGCTGGTTTTTTGCAATTGACTTCGCTGTGCAATGAATGCCAGGGTGAGCTGTGCACTCTTCTACAACGAGCAGGGCAGCAGAAAACGGAGAGCACGGACGTCTGACAGCAGTTTGAAGCTTGCCTAGGAAAGAGCAGTGGTTTTGGAGTGTTCAGCAAATCCATGTTTCTGGGCAAGGGCGGGATGCGTGCACTGTGCTGGCAAGATCTCTCTTTGCGTGACAAGCTGGAAAAGCTTTTCGCTATGATGCAGTCCTCTAGAGACACAGTCTTCGGCTCTCCGCAGCTGTCCGCAGGGAAAGCAGCGGTTGCCGGCGTCTTTCTGCCGAAGCCGCGCTTTGCAGCCTACAAGTGCGGTTCACGTCAGCGGTGCACCTAGTAGCCGCTTCTTCGCCTCCGGCAGCCGGGGAGAGCGGTTGGCTTCTGAGAGGCGAAGAACGAAACCGGCTTGTGTGCGCAGCCTTGGCACTGCTAGAGGACGGTGGTTGCAGCTGCCAGCCCTTTCAGTTCACCTCTGGGATGCTTCTGGCAGGTGCTCCGGGACGACTTTCCTGCGTTTTGACTTGGTCCTGATGCAGACGAATCTGGAGAATTCTTGTTCGTACCCTGAGTTTACGAGATGCAGAGAAGAAGGGCTGCGCTGAGTTGCTCGGGAAGCAAGGACATAGACAGCGCCTTGTGTTTGGGAGTGAGCAGCTGCTGGTTTTTTGCAATTGACTTCTCTGTGCACTGAATGTCAGGTGGAGCTGTGCACTCTTCTGCAACGAGCAGGGCAGCAGAAAACAGAGAGCACAGATGGCTGACAGCAGTTTGAAGCGTGCCTAAGAAAGAGCAGTGTTTTTGGAGTGTTCAGCAAATATATGTGTCTGGGCAAGGGCGGGATGCGTGCACTGTGGTGGTAAGCTCTCTCCCTAGGAGACACGCTGGAAAAGCTTTTCGCTATGATGCAGTCCTCTAGAGACGCAGTCTTCGGCTCTCCGCAGCTGTCCGCAGGGAAAGCAGCGGTTGCCGGCTTCTTTCTGCCGAAACCGCGCTTTGCAGCCTACAAGTGCGGTTCACGTCAGCGGTGCACCTAGTAGCCGCTTCTTCGCCTCCGGCAGCCGGGGAGAGCGGTTGGCTTCTGAGAGGCGAAGAACGAAACCAGCTTGTGTGCGCAGCCTTGGCACTGCTAGAGGACGGTGGCTGCAGCTGCCAGCCCTTTCAGTTCACCTCTGGGATGCTTCTGGCAGGTGCTCCGGGACGACTTTCCTGCGTTTTGACTTGGTCCTGATGCAGACGAATCTGGAGAATTCTTGTTCGTACCCTGAGTTTACGAGTTGCAGAAAACTCGATAGCAGCTGCAGAAAAGAAGGGCTGTGCTGAATTGCTTGGGAAGCAAGGACATAGACAGCGCCTTGTGTTTGGGAGTGAGCAGCTGCTAATTTTTTGCAGTTGACTTCGCTGTGCACTGAATGAGAAGTGGAGCTGTGCACTCTTCTACAACGAGCAGGGCAGCAGAAAACAGAGAGCACGGACGTCTGAGAGCAGTTTGAAGCTTGCCTAGGAAAGAGCAGTGTTTTTGAGTGTTCAGCAAATATATGTGTCTGGGCAAGGGCGGGATGCGTGCACAGTGCTGGCAAGCTTTATCCCTGCAAGACGCGCTGGAAAAGCTTTTCGCCATGATGCAGTCCGCTTGAGACGCAGACCTCGGCTCCCCGCAGCTGTCCGCTGGAAACCGGCGGTTGCCGGCGTCTTTCTGCCGAAGCCGCGCTTTGCAGCCTACAAGTGCGGTTCACGTCAGCGGTGCACCTAGTAGCCGCTTCTTCGCCTCCGGCAGCCGGGGAGAGCGGTTGGCTTCTGAGAGGCGAAGAACGAAACCGGCTTGTGTGCGCAGCCTTGGCACTGCTAGAGGACGGTGGTTGCAGCTGCCAGCCCTTTCAGTTCACCTCTGGGATGCTTCTGGCAGGTGCTCCGGGACGACTTTCCTGCGTTTTGACTTGGTCCTGATGCAGACGAATCTGGAGAATTCTTGTTCGTACCCTGAGTTTACGAGTTGCAGAAAACTCGATAGCAGCTGCAGAAAAGAAGGGCTGTGCTGAATTGCTCGGGAAGCAAGGACATAGACAGCGCCTTGTGTTTGGGAGTGAGCAGCTGCTGGTTTTTTGCAGTTGACTTCGCTGTGCACTGAATGAGAAGTGGAGCTGTGCACTCTTCTACAACGAGCAGGGCAGCAGAAAACAGAGAGCACGGACGTCTGACAGCAGTTTGAAGCTTGCCTAGGAAAGAGCAGTGTTTTTGAGTGTTCAGCAAATATATGTGTCTGGGCAAGGGCGGGATGCGTGCACAGTGCTGGCAAGCTTTATCCCTGCAAGACGCGCTGGAAAAGCTTTTCGCCATGATGCAGTCCGCTTGAGACGCAGACCTCGGCTCCCCGCAGCTGTCCGCTGGAAACCGGCGGTTGCCGGCGTCTTTCTGCCGAAGCCGCGCTTTGCAGCCTACAAGTGCGGTTCACGTCAGCGGTGCACCTAGTAGCCGCTTCTTTGCCTCCGGCAGCCGGGGAGAGCGGTTGGCTTCTGAGAGGCGAAGAACGAAACCGGCTTGTGTGCGCAGCCTTGGCACTGCTAGAGGACGGTGGTTGCAGCTGCCAGCCCTTTCAGTTCACCTCTGGGATGCTTCTGGCAGGTGCTCCGGGACGACTTTCCTGCGTTTTGACTTGGTCCTGATGCAGACGAATCTGGAGAATTCTTGTTCGTACCCTGAGTTTACGAGTTGCAGAAAACTCGATAGCAGCTGCAGAAAAGAAGGGCTGTGCTGAATTGCTCGGGAAGCAAGGACATAGACAGCGCCTTGTGTTTGGGAGTGAGCAGCTGCTGGTTTTTTGCAGTTGACTTCGCTGTGCACTGAATGAGAAGTGGAGCTGTGCACTCTTCTACAACGAGCAGGGCAGCAGAAAACAGAGAGCACGGACGTCTGACAGCAGTTTGAAGCTTGCCTAGGAAAGAGCAGTGTTTTTGAGTGTTCAGCAAATATATGTGTCTGGGCAAGGGCGGGATGCGTGCACAGTGCTGGCAAGCTTTATCCCTGCAAGACGCGCTGGAAAAGCTTTTCGCCATGATGCAGTCCGCTTGAGACGCAGACCTCGGCTCCCCGCAGCTGTCCGCTGGAAACCGGCGGTTGCCGGCGTCTTTCTGCCGAAGCCGCGCTTTGCAGCCTACAAGTGCGGTTCACGTCAGCGGTGCACCTAGTAGCCGCTTCTTTGCCTCCGGCAGCCGGGGAGAGCGGTTGGCTTCTGAGAGGCGAAGAACGAAACCGGCTTGTGTGCGCAGCCTTGGCACTGCTAGAGGACGGTGGCTGCAGCTGCCAGCCCTTTCAGTTCACCTCTGGGATGCTTCTGGCAGGTGCTCCAGGACGACATTCCTGCGTTTTGACTTGGTCCTGATGCAGACGAATCTGGAGAATTCTTGTTCGTACCCTGAGTTTACGAGTTGCAGAAAACTCGATAGCAGCTGCAGAAAAGAAGGGCTGCGCTGAGTTGCTCGGGAAGCAAGGACATAGACAGCGCCTTGTGTTTGGGAGTGAGCAGCTGCTGGTTTTTTGCAATTGACTTCGCTGTGCACTGAATGTCAGGTGGAGCTGTGCACTCTTCTACAACGAGCAGGACAGCAGAAAACAGAGAGCACAGATGGCTGACAGCAGTTTGAAGCGTGCCTAAGAAAGAGTTGTGTTTTTGGAGTGTTCAGCAAATATATGTGTCTGGGCAAGGGCGGGATGCGTGCACAGTGCTGGCAAGCTTTATCCCTGCAAGACGCGCTGGAAAAGCTTTTCTCCATGATGCAGTCCGCTTGAGACGCAGACTCCGGCTCTCCGCAGCTGTCCGCTGGAAAGCGGCGGTTGCCGGCGTCTTTCTGCCGAAGCCGCGCTTTGCAGCCTACAAGTGCGGTTCACGTCAGCGGTGCACCTAGTAGCCGCTTCTTCGCCTCCGGCAGCCGGGGAGAGCGGTTGGCTTCTGAGAGGCGAAGAACGAAACCGGCTTGTGTGCGCAGCCTTGGCACTGCTAGAGGACGATGGTTGCAGCTGCCAGCCCTTTCAGTTCACCTCTGGGATGCTTCTGGCAGGTGCTCCGGGACGACTTTCCTGCGTTTTGACTTGGTCCTGATGCAGACGAATCTGGAGAATTCTTGTTCGTACCCTGCGTTTACGAGATGCAGAGAAGAAGGGCTGCGCTGAGTTGCTCGGGAAGCAAGGACATAGACAGCGCCTTGTGTTTGGGAGTGAGCAGCTGCTGGTTTTTTGCAATTGACTTCGCAGTGCACTGAATGTCAGGTGGAGCTGTGCACTCTTCTACAAAGAGCAGGACAGCAGAAAACAGAGAGCACAGATGGCTGACAGCAGTTTGAAGCGTGCCTAAGAAAGAGTTGTGTTTTTGGAGTGTTCAGCAAAACCATGTTTCTGGGCAAGGGCGGGATGCGTGCACTGTGGTGGCAAGCTCTCTCTTTGCGTGACAAGCTGGAAAAGCTTTTCGCTATGATGCAGTCCTCTAGAGACACAGTCTTCGGCTCTCCGCAGCTGTCCGCAGGGAAAGCAGCGGTTGCCGGCGTCTTTCTGCCGAAGCCGCGCTTTGCAGCCTACAAGTGCGGTTCACGTCAGCGGTGCACCTAGTAGCCGCTTCTTCGCCTCCGGCAGCCGGGGAGAGCGGTTGGCTTCTGAGAGGCGAAGAACGAAACCGGCTTGTGTGCGCAGCCTTGGCACTGCTAGAGGACGGTGGTTGCAGCTGCCAGCCCTTTCAGTTCATCTCTGGGATGCTTCTGGCAGGTGCTCCGGGACGACTTTCCTGCGTTTTGACTTGGTCCTGATGCAGACGAATCTGGAGAATTCTTGTTCGTACCCTGAGTTTACGAGATGCAGAGAAGAAGGGCTGCGCTGAGTTGCTCGGGAAGCAAGGACATAGACAGCGCCTTGTGTTTGGGAGTGAGCAGCTGCTGGTTTTTTGCAATTGACTTCTCTGTGCACTGAATGTCAGGTGGAGCTGTGCACTCTTCTGCAACGAGCAGGGCAGCAGAAAACAGAGAGCACAGATGGCTGACAGCAGTTTGAAGCGTGCCTAAGAAAGAGCTGTGTTTTTGGAGTGTTCAGCAAATATATGTGTCTGGGCAAGGGCGGGATGCGTGCACTGTGCTGGCAAGCTCTCTCCCTAGGAGACACGCTGGAAAAGCTTTTCGCTATGATGCAGTCCTCTAGAGACACAGTCTTCGGCTCTCTGCAGCTGTCCGCAGGGAAAGCAGCGGTTGCCGGCTTCTTTCTGCCGAAACCGCGCTTTGCAGCCTACAAGTGCGGTTCACGTCACCGGTGCACCTAGTAGCCGCTTCTTCGCCTCCGGCAGCCGGGGAGAGCGGTTGGCTTCTGAGAGGCGAAGAACGAAACCGGCTTGTGTGCGCAGCCTTGGCACTGCTAGAAGACGGTGGCTGCAGCTGCCAGCCCTTTCAATTCTCCGCTGGCATGCTTCTGGCAGGTGCTCCAGGACGACTTTCCTGCGTTTTGACTTGGTCCTGATGCAGACGAATCTGGAGAATTCTTGTTCGTACCCTGAGTGTACGAGTTGCAGAGATCTCGATGTCAGCTGCAGAAAAGAAGGGCTGTGCTGAATTGCTCGGGAAGCAAGGACATAGACAGCGCCTTGTGTTTGGGAGTGAGCAGCTGCTGGTTTTTTGCAATTGACTTCGCTGTGCACTGAATGAGAAGTGGAGCTGTGCACTCTTCTACAACGAGCAGGACAGCAGAAAACAGAGAGCACAGATGGCTGACCGCAGTTTGAAGCGTGCCTAAGAAAGAGTTGTGTTTTTGGAGTGTTCAGCAAATATATGTGTCTGGGCAAGGGCAGGATGCGTGCACTGTGCTGGCAAGCTTTCTTCCTGCGAGACACGCTGGAAAAGCTTTTCGCTATGATGCAGTCCACTAGAGACGCAGACTTCGGCTCTCCGCAGCTGTCCGTTGGAAAGCGGCGGTTGCCGGCTTCTTTCTGCCGAAGCCGTGCTTTGCAGCCTACAAGTGCGGTTCACGTCAGCGGTGCACCTAGTAGCCGCTTCTTCGCCTCCGGCAGCCGGGGAGAGCAGTTGGCTTCTGAGAGGCGAAGAACGAAACCGGCTTGTGTGCGCAGCCTTGGCACTGCTAGAGGACGGTGGTTGCAGCTGCCAGCCCTTTCAGTTCACCTCTGGGATGCTTCTGGCAGGTGCTCCGGGACGACTTTCCTGCGTTTTGACTTGGTCCTGATGCAGACGAATCTGGAGAATTCTTGTTCGTACCCTGAGTTTACGAGTTGCAGAAAACTCGATAGCAGCTGCAGAAAAGAAGGGCTGTGCTGAATTGCTCGGGAAGCAAGGACATAGACAGCGCCTTGTGTTTGGGAGTGAGCAGCTGCTGGTTTTTTGCAATTGACTTCGCTGTGCAATGAATGCCAGGGTGAGCTGTGCACTCTTCTACAACAAGCAGGGCAGCAGAAAACGGAGAGCACGGACGTCTGACAGCAGTTTGAAGCTTGCCTAGGAAAGAGCAGTGTTTTTGAGTGTTCAGCAAATATATGTTTCTGGGCAAGGGCAGGATGCGTGCACTGTGCTGGCAAGCTTTCTTCCTGCGAGACACGCTGGAAAAGCTTTTCGCTATGATGCAGTCCACTAGAGACGCAGACTTCGGCTCTCCGCAGCTGTCCACTGGAAAGCGGCGGTTGCCGGCGTCTTTCTGCCGAAGCCGCGCTTTGCAGCCTACAAGTGCGGTTCACGTCAGCGGTGCACCTAGTAGCCGCTTCTTCGCCTCCGGCAGCCGGGGAGAGCGGTTGGCTTCTGAGAGGCGAAGAACGAAACCGGCTTGTGTGCGCAGCCTTGGCACTGCTAGAGGACGGTGGTTGCAGCTGCCAGCCCTTTCAGTTCACCTCTGGGATGCTTCTGGCAGGTGCTCCGGGACGACTTTCCTGCGTTTTGACTTGGTCCTGATGCAGACGAATCTGGAGAATTCTTGTTCGTACCCTGAGTTTACGAGTTGCAGAAAACTCGATAGCAGCTGCAGAAAAGAAGGGCTGTGCTGAATTGCTTGGGAAGCAAGGACATAGACAGCGCCTTGTGTTTGGGAGTGAGCAGCTGCTGGTTTTTTGCAGTTGACTTCGCTGTGCACTGAATGAGAAGTGGAGCTGTGCACTCTTCTACAACGAGCAGGGCAGCAGAAAACAGAGAGCACGGACGTCTGACAGCAGTTTGAAGCTTGCCTAGGAAAGAGCAGTGTTTTTGAGTGTTCAGCAAATATATGTGTCTGGGCAAGGGCGGGATGCGTGCACAGTGCTGGCAAGCTTTATCCCTGCAAGACGCGCTGGAAAAGCTTTTCGCCATGATGCAGTCCGCTTGAGACGCAGACCTCGGCTCCCCGCAGCTGTCCGCTGGAAACCGGCGGTTGCCGGCGTCTTTCTGCCGAAGCCGCGCTTTGCAGCCTACAAGTGCGGTTCACGTCAGCGGTGCACCTAGTAGCCGCTTCTTCGCCTCCGGCAGCCGGGGAGAGCGGTTGGCTTCTGAGAGGCGAAGAACGAAACCGGCTTGTGTGCGCAGCCTTGGCACTGCTAGAGGACGGTGGTTGCAGCTGCCAGCCCTTTCAGTTCACCTCTGGGATGCTTCTGGCAGGTGCTCCGGGACGACTTTCCTGCGTTTTGACTTGGTCCTGATGCAGACGAATCTGGAGAATTCTTGTTCGTACCCTGAGTTTACGAGTTGCAGAGATCTCGATGGCAGCTGCAGAGAAGAAGGGCTGTGCTGAATTGCTCGGGAAGCAAGGACATAGACAGCGCCTTGTGTTTGGGAGTGAGCAGCTGCTGGTTTTTTGCAATTGACTTCGCTGTGCACTGAATGTCAGGTGGAGCTGTGCACTCTTCTACAACGAGCAGGACAGCAGAAAACAGAGAGCACAGATGGCTGACAGCAGTTTGAAGCGTGCCTAAGAAAGAGTTGTGTTTTTGGAGTGTTCAGCAAATATATGTGTCTGGGCAAGGGCGGGATGCGTGCACAGTGCTGGCAAGCTTTATCCCTGCAAGACGCGCTGGAAAAGCTTTTCGCCATGATGCAGTCCGCTTGAGACGCAGACTCCGGCTCTCCGCAGCTGTCCGCTGGAAAGCGGCGGTTGCCGGCGTCTTTCTGCCGAAGCCGCGCTTTGCAGCCTACAAGTGCGGTTCACGTCAGCGGTGCACCTAGTAGCCGCTTCTTCGCCTCCGGCAGCCGGGGAGAGCGGTTGGCTTCTGAGAGGCGAAGAACGAAACCGGCTTGTGTGCGCAGCCTTGGCACTGCTAGAGGACGGTGGTTGCAGCTGCCAGCCCTTTCAGTTCACCTCTGGGATGCTTCTGGCAGGTGCTCCGGGACGACTTTCCTGCGTTTTGACTTGGTCCTGATGCAGACGAATCTGGAGAATTCTTGTTCGTACCCTGCGTTTACGAGATGCAGAGAAGAAGGGCTGCGCTGAGTTGCTCGGGAAGCAAGGACATAGACAGCGCCTTGTGTTTGGGAGTGAGCAGCTGCTGGTTTTTTGCAATTGACTTCGCAGTGCACTGAATGTCAGGTGGAGCTGTGCACTCTTCTACAAAGAGCAGGACAGCAGAAAACAGAGAGCACAGATGGCTGACAGCAGTTTGAAGCGTGCCTAAGAAAGAGTTGTGTTTTTGGAGTGTTCAGCAAAACCATGTTTCTGGGCAAGGGCGGGATGCGTGCACTGTGGTGGTAAGCTCTCTCCCTAGGAGACACGCTGGAAAAGCTTTTCGCTATGATGCAGTCCTCTAGAGACGCAGTCTTCGGCTCTCCGCAGCTGTCCGCAGGGAAAGCAGCGGTTGCCGGCTTCTTTCTGCCGAAACCGCGCTTTGCAGCCTACAAGTGCGGTTCACGTCAGCGGTGCACCTAGTAGCCGCTTCTTCGCCTCCGGCAGCCGGGGAGAGCGGTTGGCTTCTGAGAGGCGAAGAACGAAACCGGCTTGTGTGCGCAGCCTTGGCACTGCTAGAGGACGGTGGCTGCAGCTGCCAGCCCTTTCAGTTCACCTCTGGGATGCTTCTGGCAGGTGCTCCGGGACGACTTTCCTGCGTTTTGACTTGGTCCTGATGCAGACGAATCTGGAGAATTCTTGTTCGTACCCTGAGTTTACGAGTTGCAGAAAACTCGATAGCAGCTGCAGAAAAGAAGGGCTGTGCTGAATTGCTTGGGAAGCAAGGACATAGACAGCGCCTTGTGTTTGGGAGTGAGCAGCTGCTAATTTTTTGCAGTTGACTTCGCTGTGCACTGAATGAGAAGTGGAGCTGTGCACTCTTCTACAACGAGCAGGGCAGCAGAAAACAGAGAGCACGGACGTCTGAGAGCAGTTTGAAGCTTGCCTAGGAAAGAGCAGTGTTTTTGAGTGTTCAGCAAATATATGTGTCTGGGCAAGGGCGGGATGCGTGCACAGTGCTGGCAAGCTTTATCCCTGCAAGACGCGCTGGAAAAGCTTTTCGCCATGATGCAGTCCGCTTGAGACGCAGACCTCGGCTCCCCGCAGCTGTCCGCTGGAAACCGGCGGTTGCCGGCGTCTTTCTGCCGAAGCCGCGCTTTGCAGCCTACAAGTGCGGTTCACGTCAGCGGTGCACCTAGTAGCCGCTTCTTTGCCTCCGGCAGCCGGGGAGAGCGGTTGGCTTCTGAGAGGCGAAGAACGAAACCGGCTTGTGTGCGCAGCCTTGGCACTGCTAGAGGACGGTGGCTGCAGGTGCCAGCCCTTTCAGTTCACCTCTGGGATGCTTCTGGCAGGTGCTCCAGGACGACTTTCCTGCGTTTTGACTTGGTCCTGATGCAGACGAATCTGGAGAATTCTTGTTCGTACCCTGAGTTTACGAGTTGCAGAAAACTCGATAGCAGCTGCAGAAAAGAAGGGCTGCGCTGAGTTGCTCGGGAAGCAAGGACATAGACAGCGCCTTGTGTTTGGGAGTGAGCAGCTGCTGGTTTTTTGCAATTGACTTCGCAGTGCACTGAATGTCAGGTGGAGCTGTGCACTCTTCTACAACGAGCAGGACAGCAGAAAACAGAGAGCACAGATGGCTGACAGCAGTTTGAAGCGTGCCTAAGAAAGAGTTGTGTTTTTTGAGTGTTCAGCAGATCCATGTTTCTGGGCAAGGGCGGGATGCGTGCACTGTGCTGGCAAGCTCTCTCTTTGCGTGACAAGCTGGAAAAGCTTTTCGCTATGATGCAGTCCTCTAGAGACACAGTCTTCGGCTCTCCGCAGCTGTCCGCAGGGAAAGCAGCGGTTGCCGGCGTCTTTCTGCCGAAGCCGCGCTTTGCAGCCTACAAGTGCGGTTCACGTCAGCGGTGCACCTAGTAGCCGCTTCTTCGCCTCCGGCAGCCGGGGAGAGCGGTTGGCTTCTGAGAGGCGAAGAACGAAACCGGCTTGTGTGCGCAGCCTTGGCACTGCTAGAGGACGGTGGTTGCAGCTGCCAGCCCTTTCAGTTCACCTCTGGGATGCTTCTGGCAGGTGCTCCGGGACGACTTTCCTGCGTTTTGACTTGGTCCTGATGCAGACGAATCTGGAGAATTCTTGTTCGTACCCTGAGTTTACGAGATGCAGAGAAGAAGGGCTGCGCTGAGTTGCTCGGGAAGCAAGGACATAGACAGCGCCTTGTGTTTGGGAGTGAGCAGCTGCTGGTTTTTTGCAATTGACTTCTCTGTGCACTGAATGTCAGGTGGAGCTGTGCACTCTTCTGCAACGAGCAGGGCAGCAGAAAACAGAGAGCACAGATGGCTGACAGCAGTTTGAAGCGTGCCTAAGAAAGAGCAGTGTTTTTGGAGTGTTCAGCAAATATATGTGTCTGGGCAAGGGCGGGATGCGTGCACTGTGCTGGCAAGCTCTCTCCCTAGGAGACACGCTGGAAAAGCTTTTCGCTATGATGCAGTCCTCTAGAGACACAGTCTTCGGCTCTCTGCAGCTGTCCGCAGGGAAAGCAGCGGTTGCCGGCTTCTTTCTGCCAAAACCGCGCTTTGCAGCCTACAAGTGCGGTTCACGTCACCGGTGCACCTAGTAGCCGCTTCTTCGCCTCCGGCAGCCGGGGAGAGCGGTTGGCTTCTGAGAGGCGAAGAACGAAACCGGCTTGTGTGCGCAGCCTTGGCACTGCTAGAAGACGGTGGCTGCAGCTGCCAGCCCTTTCAATTCTCCGCTGGCATGCTTCTGGCAGGTGCTCCAGGACGACTTTCCTGCGTTTTGACTTGGTCCTGATGCAGACGAATCTGGAGAATTCTTGTTCGTACCCTGAGTGTACGAGTTGCAGAGATCTCGATGTCAGCTTCAGAAAAGAAGGGCTGTGCTGAATTGCTCGGGAAGCAAGGACATAGACAGCGCCTTGTGTTTGGGAGTGAGCAGCTGCTGGTTTTTTGCAGTTGACTTCGCTGTGCAATGAATGCCAGGTTGAGCTGTGCACTCTTCTACAACGAGCAGGGCAGCAGAAAACAGAGAGCACGGACATCTGACAGCAGTTTGAAGCTTGCCTAGGAAAGAGCAGTGGTTTTGGAGTGTTCAGCAAATCCATGTTTCTGGGCAAGGGCAGGATGCGTGCACTGTGCTGGCAAGCTTTCTTCCTGCGAGACACGCTGGAAAAGCTTTTCGCTATGATGCAGTCCACTAGAGACGCAGACTTCGGCTCTCCGCAGCTGTCCGCTGGAAAGCGGCGGTTGCCGGCTTCTTTCTGCCGAAGCCGTGCTTTGCAGCCTACAAGTGCGGTTCACGTCAGCGGTGCACCTAGTAGAAGCTTCTTCGCCTCCGGCAGCCGGGGAGAGCAGTTGGCTTCTGAGAGGCGAAGAACGAAACCGGCTTGTGTGCGCAGCCTTGGCACTGCTAGAGGACGGTGGTTGCAGCTGCCAGCCCTTTCAGTTCACCTCTGGGATGCTTCTGGCAGGTGCTCCGGGACGACTTTCCTGCGTTTTGACTTGGTCCTGATGCAGACGAATCTGGAGAATTCTTGTTCGTACCCTGAGTTTACGAGTTGCAGAAAACTCGATAGCAGCTGCAGAAAAGAAGGGCTGTGCTGAATTGCTCGGGAAGCAAGGACATAGACAGCGCCTTGTGTTTGGGAGTGAGCAGCTGCTGGTTTTTTGCAATTGACTTCGCTGTGCAATGAATGCCAGGGTGAGCTGTGCACTCTTCTACAACGAGCAGGGCAGCAGAAAACGGAGAGCACGGACGTCTGACAGCAGTTTGAAGCTTGCCTAGGAAAGAGCAGTGGTTTTGGAGTGTTCAGCAAATCCATGTTTCTGGGCAAGGGCGGGATGCGTGCACTGTGCTGGCAAGATCTCTCTTTGCGTGACAAGCTGGAAAAGCTTTTCGCTATGATGCAGTCCTCTAGAGACACAGTCTTCGGCTCTCCGCAGCTGTCCGCAGGGAAAGCAGCGGTTGCCGGCGTCTTTCTGCCGAAGCCGCGCTTTGCAGCCTACAAGTGCGGTTCACGTCAGCGGTGCACCTAGTAGCCGCTTCTTCGCCTCCGGCAGCCGGGGAGAGCGGTTGGCTTCTGAGAGGCGAAGAACGAAACCGGCTTGTGTGCGCAGCCTTGGCACTGCTAGAGGACGGTGGTTGCAGCTGCCAGCCCTTTCAGTTCACCTCTGGGATGCTTCTGGCAGGTGCTCCGGGACGACTTTCCTGCGTTTTGACTTGGTCCTGATGCAGACGAATCTGGAGAATTCTTGTTCGTACCCTGAGTTTACGAGATGCAGAGAAGAAGGGCTGCGCTGAGTTGCTCGGGAAGCAAGGACATAGACAGCGCCTTGTGTTTGGGAGTGAGCAGCTGCTGGTTTTTTGCAATTGACTTCTCTGTGCACTGAATGTCAGGTGGAGCTGTGCACTCTTCTGCAACGAGCAGGGCAGCAGAAAACAGAGAGCACAGATGGCTGACAGCAGTTTGAAGCGTGCCTAAGAAAGAGCAGTGTTTTTGGAGTGTTCAGCAAATATATGTGTCTGGGCAAGGGCGGGATGCGTGCACTGTGGTGGTAAGCTCTCTCCCTAGGAGACACGCTGGAAAAGCTTTTCGCTATGATGCAGTCCTCTAGAGACGCAGTCTTCGGCTCTCCGCAGCTGTCCGCAGGGAAAGCAGCGGTTGCCGGCTTCTTTCTGCCGAAACCGCGCTTTGCAGCCTACAAGTGCGGTTCACGTCAGCGGTGCACCTAGTAGCCGCTTCTTCGCCTCCGGCAGCCGGGGAGAGCGGTTGGCTTCTGAGAGGCGAAGAACGAAACCAGCTTGTGTGCGCAGCCTTGGCACTGCTAGAGGACGGTGGCTGCAGCTGCCAGCCCTTTCAGTTCACCTCTGGGATGCTTCTGGCAGGTGCTCCGGGACGACTTTCCTGCGTTTTGACTTGGTCCTGATGCAGACGAATCTGGAGAATTCTTGTTCGTACCCTGAGTTTACGAGTTGCAGAAAACTCGATAGCAGCTGCAGAAAAGAAGGGCTGTGCTGAATTGCTTGGGAAGCAAGGACATAGACAGCGCCTTGTGTTTGGGAGTGAGCAGCTGCTAATTTTTTGCAGTTGACTTCGCTGTGCACTGAATGAGAAGTGGAGCTGTGCACTCTTCTACAACGAGCAGGGCAGCAGAAAACAGAGAGCACGGACGTCTGAGAGCAGTTTGAAGCTTGCCTAGGAAAGAGCAGTGTTTTTGAGTGTTCAGCAAATATATGTGTCTGGGCAAGGGCGGGATGCGTGCACAGTGCTGGCAAGCTTTATCCCTGCAAGACGCGCTGGAAAAGCTTTTCGCCATGATGCAGTCCGCTTGAGACGCAGACCTCGGCTCCCCGCAGCTGTCCGCTGGAAACCGGCGGTTGCCGGCGTCTTTCTGCCGAAGCCGCGCTTTGCAGCCTACAAGTGCGGTTCACGTCAGCGGTGCACCTAGTAGCCGCTTCTTCGCCTCCGGCAGCCGGGGAGAGCGGTTGGCTTCTGAGAGGCGAAGAACGAAACCGGCTTGTGTGCGCAGCCTTGGCACTGCTAGAGGACGGTGGTTGCAGCTGCCAGCCCTTTCAGTTCACCTCTGGGATGCTTCTGGCAGGTGCTCCGGGACGACTTTCCTGCGTTTTGACTTGGTCCTGATGCAGACGAATCTGGAGAATTCTTGTTCGTACCCTGAGTTTACGAGTTGCAGAAAACTCGATAGCAGCTGCAGAAAAGAAGGGCTGTGCTGAATTGCTCGGGAAGCAAGGACATAGACAGCGCCTTGTGTTTGGGAGTGAGCAGCTGCTGGTTTTTTGCAGTTGACTTCGCTGTGCACTGAATGAGAAGTGGAGCTGTGCACTCTTCTACAACGAGCAGGGCAGCAGAAAACAGAGAGCACGGACGTCTGACAGCAGTTTGAAGCTTGCCTAGGAAAGAGCAGTGTTTTTGAGTGTTCAGCAAATATATGTGTCTGGGCAAGGGCGGGATGCGTGCACAGTGCTGGCAAGCTTTATCCCTGCAAGACGCGCTGGAAAAGCTTTTCGCCATGATGCAGTCCGCTTGAGACGCAGACCTCGGCTCCCCGCAGCTGTCCGCTGGAAACCGGCGGTTGCCGGCGTCTTTCTGCCGAAGCCGCGCTTTGCAGCCTACAAGTGCGGTTCACGTCAGCGGTGCACCTAGTAGCCGCTTCTTTGCCTCCGGCAGCCGGGGAGAGCGGTTGGCTTCTGAGAGGCGAAGAACGAAACCGGCTTGTGTGCGCAGCCTTGGCACTGCTAGAGGACGGTGGCTGCAGGTGCCAGCCCTTTCAGTTCACCTCTGGGATGCTTCTGGCAGGTGCTCCAGGACGACTTTCCTGCGTTTTGACTTGGTCCTGATGCAGACGAATCTGGAGAATTCTTGTTCGTACCCTGAGTTTACGAGTTGCAGAAAACTCGATAGCAGCTGCAGAAAAGAAGGGCTGCGCTGAGTTGCTCGGGAAGCAAGGACATAGACAGCGCCTTGTGTTTGGGAGTGAGCAGCTGCTGGTTTTTTGCAATTGACTTCGCTGTGCACTGAATGTCAGGTGGAGCTGTGCACTCTTCTACAACGAGCAGGACAGCAGAAAACAGAGAGCACAGATGGCTGACAGCAGTTTGAAGCGTGCCTAAGAAAGATTTGTGTTTTTGGAGTGTTCAGCAAATCCATGTTTCTGGGCAAGGGCGGGATGCGTGCACTGTGCTGGCAAGCTCTCTCTTTGCGTGACAAGCTGGAAAAGCTTTTCGCTATGATGCAGTCCTCTAGAGACACAGTCTTCGGCTCTCCGCAGCTGTCCGCAGGGAAAGCAGCGGTTGCCGGCGTCTTTCTGCCGAAGCCGCGCTTTGCAGCCTACAAGTGCGGTTCACGTCAGCGGTGCACCTAGTAGCCGCTTCTTCGCCTCCGGCAGCCGGGGAGAGCGGTTGGCTTCTGAGAGGCGAAGAACGAAACCGGCTTGTGTGCGCAGCCTTGGCACTGCTAGAGGACGGTGGTTGCAGCTGCCAGCCCTTTCAGTTCACCTCTGGGATGCTTCTGGCAGGTGCTCCGGGACGACTTTCCTGCGTTTTGACTTGGTCCTGATGCAGACGAATCTGGAGAATTCTTGTTCGTACCCTGAGTTTACGAGATGCAGAGAAGAAGGGCTGCGCTGAGTTGCTCGGGAAGCAAGGACATAGACAGCGCCTTGTGTTTGGGAGTGAGCAGCTGCTGGTTTTTTGCAATTGACTTCTCTGTGCACTGAATGTCAGGTGGAGCTGTGCACTCTTCTGCAACGAGCAGGGCAGCAGAAAACAGAGAGCACAGATGGCTGACAGCAGTTTGAAGCGTGCCTAAGAAAGAGCAGTGTTTTTGGAGTGTTCAGCAAATATATGTGTCTGGGCAAGGGCGGGATGCGTGCACTGTGCTGGCAAGCTCTCTCCCTAGGAGACACGCTGGAAAAGCTTTTCGCTATGATGCAGTCCTCTAGAGACACAGTCTTCGGCTCTCTGCAGCTGTCCGCAGGGAAAGCAGCGGTTGCCGGCTTCTTTCTGCCAAAACCGCGCTTTGCAGCCTACAAGTGCGGTTCACGTCACCGGTGCACCTAGTAGCCGCTTCTTCGCCTCCGGCAGCCGGGGAGAGCGGTTGGCTTCTGAGAGGCGAAGAACGAAACCGGCTTGTGTGCGCAGCCTTGGCACTGCTAGAAGACGGTGGCTGCAGCTGCCAGCCCTTTCAATTCTCCGCTGGCATGCTTCTGGCAGGTGCTCCAGGACGACTTTCCTGCGTTTTGACTTGGTCCTGATGCAGACGAATCTGGAGAATTCTTGTTCGTACCCTGAGTGTACGAGTTGCAGAGATCTCGATGTCAGCTTCAGAAAAGAAGGGCTGTGCTGAATTGCTCGGGAAGCAAGGACATAGACAGCGCCTTGTGTTTGGGAGTGAGCAGCTGCTGGTTTTTTGCAGTTGACTTCGCTGTGCAATGAATGCCAGGTTGAGCTGTGCACTCTTCTACAACGAGCAGGGCAGCAGAAAACAGAGAGCACGGACATCTGACAGCAGTTTGAAGCTTGCCTAGGAAAGAGCAGTGGTTTTGGAGTGTTCAGCAAATCCATGTTTCTGGGCAAGGGCAGGATGCGTGCACTGTGCTGGCAAGCTTTCTTCCTGCGAGACACGCTGGAAAAGCTTTTCGCTATGATGCAGTCCACTAGAGACGCAGACTTCGGCTCTCCGCAGCTGTCCGCTGGAAAGCGGCGGTTGCCGGCTTCTTTCTGCCGAAGCCGTGCTTTGCAGCCTACAAGTGCGGTTCACGTCAGCGGTGCACCTAGTAGCAGCTTCTTCGCCTCCGGCAGCCGGGGAGAGCAGTTGGCTTCTGAGAGGCGAAGAACGAAACCGGCTTGTGTGCGCAGCCTTGGCACTGCTAGAGGACGGTGGTTGCAGCTGCCAGCCCTTTCAGTTCACCTCTGGGATGCTTCTGGCAGGTGCTCCGGGACGACTTTCCTGCGTTTTGACTTGGTCCTGATGCAGACGAATCTGGAGAATTCTTGTTCGTACCCTGAGTTTACGAGTTGCAGAAAACTCGATAGCAGCTGCAGAAAAGAAGGGCTGTGCTGAATTGCTCGGGAAGCAAGGACATAGACAGCGCCTTGTGTTTGGGAGTGAGCAGCTGCTGGTTTTTTGCAATTGACTTCGCTGTGCAATGAATGCCAGGGTGAGCTGTGCACTCTTCTACAACGAGCAGGGCAGCAGAAAACGGAGAGCACGGACGTCTGACAGCAGTTTGAAGCTTGCCTAGGAAAGAGCAGTGGTTTTGGAGTGTTCAGCAAATCCATGTTTCTGGGCAAGGGCGGGATGCGTGCACTGTGCTGGCAAGCTCTCTCCCTGCGAGACACGCTGGAAAAGCTTTTTGCTATGATGCAGTCCGCTAGAGGCGCAGACATCGGCTCTCCGCAGCAGTCCGCATGGAAAGCGGCGGTTGCCGGCTTCTTTCTGCCGAAGCCGCGCTTTGCAGCCTACAAGTGCGGTTCACGTCAGCGGTGCACCTAGTAGCCGCTTCTTCGCCTCCGGCAGCCGGGGAGAGCGGTTGGCTTCTGAGAGGCGAAGAACGAAACCGGCTTGTGTGCGCAGCCTTGGCACTGCTAGAGGACGGTGGTTGCAGCTGCCAGCCCTTTCAGTTCGGCTCTGGGATGCTTCTGGCAGGTGCTCCGGGACGACTTTCCTGCGTTTTGACTTGGTCCTGATGCAGACGAATCTGGAGAATTCTTGTTCATACCCTGAGTTTACGAGTTGCAGAGATCTCGATGGCAGCTGCAGAAAAGAAGGGCTGTGCTGAATTGCTCGGGAAGCAAGGACATAGACAGCGCCTTGTGTTTGGGAGTGAGCAGCTGCTGGTTTTTTGCAGTTGACTTCGATGTGCACTGAATGTCAGGTGGAGCGGTGCACTCCTCTACAACGAGCAGGGCAGCAGAAAACAGAGAGCACAGATGGCTGACAGCAGTTTGAAGCTTGCCTAGGAAAGAGCAGTGTTTTTGAGTGTTCAGCAAATATATGTTTCTGGGCAAGGGCAGGATGCGTGCACTGTGCTGGCAAGCTTTCTTCCTGCGAGACACGCTGGAAAAGCTTTTCGCTATGATGCAGTCCACTAGAGACGCAGACTTCGGCTCTCCGCAGCTGTCCACTGGAAAGCGGCGGTTGCCGGCGTCTTTCTGCCGAAGCCGCGCTTTGCAGCCTACAAGTGCGGTTCACGTCAGCGGTGCACCTAGTAGCCGCTTCTTCGCCTCCGGCAGCCGGGGAGACCGGTTGGCTTCTGAGAGGCGAAGAACGAAACCGGCTTGTGTGCGCAGCCTTGGCACTGCTAGAGGACGGTGGTTGCAGCTGCCAGCCCTTTCAGTTCACCTCTGGGATGCTTCTGGCAGGTGCTCCGGGACGACTTTCCTGCGTTTTGACTTGGTCCTGATGCAGACGAATCTGGAGAATTCTTGTTCGTACCCTGAGTTTACGAGTTGCAGAGATCTCGATGGCAGCTGCAGAGAAGAAGGGCTGTGCTGAATTGCTCGGGAAGCAAGGACATAGACAGCGCCTTGTGTTTGGGAGTGAGCAGCTGCTGGTTTTTTGCAATTGACTTCGCTGTGCACTGAATGTCAGGTGGAGCTGTGCACTCTTCTACAACGAGCAGGACAGCAGAAAACAGAGAGCACAGATGGATGACAGCAGTTTGAAGCGTGCCTAAGAAAGAGTTGTGTTTTTGGAGTGTTCAGCAAATATATGTGTCTGGGCAAGGGCGGGATGCGTGCACAGTGCTGGCAAGCTTTATCCCTGCAAGACGCGCTGGAAAAGCTTTTCGCCATGATGCAGTCCGCTTGAGACGCAGACTCCGGCTCTCCGCAGCTGTCCGCTGGAAAGCGGCGGTTGCCGGCGTCTTTCTGCCGAAGCCGCGCTTTGCAGCCTACAAGTGCGGTTCACGTCAGCGGTGCACCTAGTAGCCGCTTCTTCGCCTCCGGCAGCCGGGGAGAGCGGTTGGCTTCTGAGAGGCGAAGAACGAAACCGGCTTGTGTGCGCAGCCTTGGCACTGCTAGAGGACGGTGGTTGCAGCTGCCAGCCCTTTCAGTTCACCTCTGGGATGCTTCTGGCAGGTGCTCCGGGACGACTTTCCTGCGTTTTGACTTGGTCCTGATGCAGACGAATCTGGAGAATTCTTGTTCGTACCCTGCGTTTACGAGATGCAGAGAAGAAGGGCTGCGCTGAGTTGCTCGGGAAGCAAGGACATAGACAGCGCCTTGTGTTTGGGAGTGAGCAGCTGCTGGTTTTTTGCAATTGACTTCTCTGTGCACTGAATGTCAGGTGGAGCTGTGCACTCTTCTACAAAGAGCAGGACAGCAGAAAACAGAGAGCACAGATGGCTGACAGCAGTTTGAAGCGTGCCTAAGAAAGAGTTGTGTTTTTGGAGTGTTCAGCAAAACCATGTTTCTGGGCAAGGGCGGGATGCGTGCACTGTGGTGGTAAGCTCTCTCCCTAGGAGACACGCTGGAAAAGCTTTTCGCTATGATGCAGTCCTCTAGAGACGCAGTCTTCGGCTCTCCGCAGCTGTCCGCAGGGAAAGCGGCGGTTGCCGGCTTCTTTCTGCCGAAACCGCGCTTTGCAGCCTACAAGTGCGGTTCACGTCAGCGGTGCACCTAGTAGCCGCTTCTTCGCCTCCGGCAGCCGGGGAGAGCGGTTGGCTTCTGAGAGGCGAAGAACGAAACCGGCTTGTGTGCGCAGCCTTGGCACTGCTAGAGGACGGTGGCTGCAGCTGCCAGCCCTTTCAGTTCACCTCTGGGATGCTTCTGGCAGGTGCTCCGGGACGACTTTCCTGCGTTTTGACTTGGTCCTGATGCAGACGAATCTGGAGAATTCTTGTTCGTACCCTGAGTTTACGAGTTGCAGAAAACTCGATAGCAGCTGCAGAAAAGAAGGGCTGTGCTGAATTGCTTGGGAAGCAAGGACATAGACAGAGCCTTGTGTTTGGGAGTGAGCAGCTGCTGGTTTTTTGCAGTTGACTTCGCTGTGCACTGAATGTCAGGTGGAGCTGTGCACTCTTCTACAACGAGCAGGGCAGCAGAAAACAGAGAGCACGGACGTCTGACAGCAGTTTGAAGCTTGCCTAGGAAAGAGCAGTGTTTTTGAGTGTTCAGCAAATATATGTGTCTGGGCAAGGGCGGGATGCGTGCACAGTGCTGGCAAGCTTTATCCCTGCAAGACGCGCTGGAAAAGCTTTTCGCCATGATGCAGTCCGCTTGAGACGCAGACCTCGGCTCCCCGCAGCTGTCCGCTGGAAACCGGCGGTTGCCGGCGTCTTTCTGCCGAAGCCGCGCTTTGCAGCCTACAAGTGCGGTTCACGTCAGCGGTGCACCTAGTAGCCGCTTCTTCGCCTCCGGCAGCCGGGGAGAGCGGTTGGCTTCTGAGAGGCGAAGAACGAAACCGGCTTGTGTGCGCAGCCTTGGCACTGCTAGAGGACGGTGGTTGCAGCTGCCAGCCCTTTCAGTTCACCTCTGGGATGCTTCTGGCAGGTGCTCCGGGACGACTTGCCTGCGTTTTGACTTGGTCCTGATGCAGACGAATCTGGAGAATTCTTGTTCGTACCCTGAGTTTACGAGTTGCAGAAAACTCGATAGCAGCTGCAGAAAAGAAGGGCTGTGCTGAATTGCTCGGGAAGCAAGGACATAGACAGCGCCTTGTGTTTGGGAGTGAGCAGCTGCTGTTTTTTTGCAGTTGACTTCGCTGTGCACTGAATGAGAAGTGGAGCTGTGCACTCTTCTACAACGAGCAGGGCAGCAGAAAACAGAGAGCACGGACGTCTGACAGCAGTTTGAAGCTTGCCTAGGAAAGAGCAGTGGTTTTGGAGTGTTCAGCAAATATATGTTTCTGGGCAAGGGCAGGATGCGTGCACTGTGCTGGCAAGCTTTATTCCTGCGAGACACGCTGGAAAAGCTTTTCGCTATGATGCAGTCCACTAGAGACGCAGACTTCGGCTCTCCGCAGCTGTCCGCAGGGAAAGCAGCGGTTGCCGGCTTCTTTCTGCCGAAACCGCGCTTTGCAGCCTACAAGTGCGGTTCACGTCAGCGGTGCACCTAGTAGCCGCTTCTTCGCCTCCGGCAGCCGGGGAGAGCGGTTGGCTTCTGAGAGGCGAAGAACGAAACCGGCTTGTGTGCGCAGCCTTGGCACTGCTAGAGGACGGTGGCTGCAGCTGCCAGCCCTTTCAGTTCACCTCTGGGATGCTTCTGGCAGGTGCTCCGGGACGACTTTCCTGCGTTTTGACTTGGTCCTGATGCAGACGAATCTGGAGAATTCTTGTTCGTACCCTGAGTTTACGAGTTGCAGAAAACTCGATAGCAGCTGCAGAAAAGAAGGGCTGTGCTGAATTGCTCGGGAAGCAAGGACATAGACAGCGCCTTGTGTTTGGGAGTGAGCAGCTGCTGGTTTTTTGCAGTTGACTTCGCTGTGCACTGAATGTCAGGTGGAGCTGTGCACTCTTCTACAACGAGCAGGGCAGCAGAAAACAGAGAGCACGGACGACTGACAGCAGTTTGAAGCTTGCCTAGGAAAGAGCAGTGGTTTTGGAGTGTTCAGCAAATATATGTTTCTGGGCAAGGGCAGGATGCGTGCACTGTGCTGGCAAGCTTTATTCCTGCGAGACACGCTGGAAAAGCTTTTCGCTATGATGCAGTCCACTAGAGACGCAGTCTTCGGCTCTCCGCAGCTGTCCGCTGGAAAGCGGCGGTTGCCGGCGTCTTTCTGCTGAAGCCGCGCTTTGCAGCCTACAAGTGCGGTTCACGTCAGCGGTGCACCTAGTAGCCGCTTCTTCGCCTCCGGCAGCCGGGGAGAGCGGTTGGCTTCTGAGAGGCGAAGAACGAAACCGGCTTGTGTGCGCAGCCTTGGCACTGCTAGAGGACGGTGGTTGCAGCTGCCAGCCCTTTCAGTTCACCTCTGGGATGCTTCTGGCAGGTGCTCCGGGACGACTTTCCTGCGTTTTGACTTGGTCCTGATGCAGACGAATCTGGAGAATTCTTGTTCGTGCCCTGAGCTTCCGAGATGCAGAGAAGAAGGGCTGCGCTGAGTTGCTCGGGAAGCAAGGACATAGACAGCGCCTTGTGTTCGGGAGTGAGCAGCTGCTGGTGTTTTGCAGTTGACTTCGCTGTGCACTGAATGCCAGGGTGAACTGAGCACACTCCTACAACGAGCAGGGCAGCAGAAAACAGAGAGCACGGACGTCTTACAGCAGTTTGAAGCTTGCCTAGGAAAGAGCAGTGTTTTTGGAGTGTTCAGCAAATATATGTGTCTGGGCAAGGGCGGGATGCGTGCACAGTGCTGGCAAGCTTTATCCCTGCAAGACGCGCTGGAAAAGCTTTTCGCCATGATGCAGTCCGCTTGAGACGCAGACTCCGGCTCCCCGCAGCTGTCCGCTGGAAAGCGGCCGTTGCCGGCGTCTTTCTGCCGAAGCCGCGCTTTGCAGCACACAAGTGCGGTTCACGTCAGCGGTGCACCTAGTAGCCGCTTCTTCGCCTCCGGCAGCCGGGGAGAGCGGTTGGCTTCTGAGAGGCGAAGAACGAAACCGGCTTGTGTGCGCAGCCTTGGCACTGCTAGAGGACGGTCGTTGCAGCTGCCAGCCCTTTCAGTTCACCTCTGGGATGCTTCTGGCAGGTGCTCCAGGACGACTTTCCTGCGTTTTGACTTGGTCCTGATGCAGACGAATCTGGAGAATTCTTGTTCGTACCCTGAGTTTACGAGATGCAGAGAAGAAGGGCTGCGCTGAGTTGCTCGAGAAGCAAGGACATAGACATCGCCTTGTGTTTGGGAGTGAGCAGCTGCTGGTTTTTTGCAATTGACTTCGCTGTGCACTGAATGTCAGGTGGAGCTGTGCACTCTTCTACAACGAGCAGGACAGCAGAAAACAGAGAGCACAGATGGCTGACAGCAGTTTGAAGCGTGCCTAAGAAAGAGTTGTGTTTTTGGAGTGTTCAGCAAATCCATGTTTCTGGGCAAGGGCGGGATGCGTGCACTGTGCTGGCAAGCTCTCTCTTTGCGAGACACGCTGGAAAAGCTTTTCGCTATGATGCAGTCCTCTAGAGACGTAGTCTTCGGCTCTCCGCAGCTGTCCGCAGGGAAAGCATCGGTTGCCGGCTTCTTTCTGCCGAAGCGGCGCTTTGCAGCCTACAAGTGCGGTTCACGTCAGCGGTGCACCTCGTAGCCGCTTCTTCGCCTCCAGCAGACGGGGATAGCCGTTGGCTTCTGAGAGGCGAAGAACGAAACCGGCTTGTGTGCGCAGCCTTGGCACTGCTAGAAGACGGTGGCTGCAGCTGCCAGCCCTTTCAATTCACCGCTGGCATGCTTCTGGCAGGTGCTCCAGGACGACTTTCCTGCGTTTTGACTTGGTCCTGATGCAGACGAATCTGGAGTATTCTTGTTCGTACCCTGAGTTTACGAGTTGCAGAGATCTCGATGGCAGCTGCAGAGAAGAAGGGCTGTGCTGAATTGCTCGGGAAGAAAGGACATAGACAGCGCCTTGTGTTTGGGAGTGAGCAGCTGCTGGTTTTTTGCAGTTGACTTCGCTGTGCACTGAATGTCAGGTGGAGCTGTGCACTCTTCTACAACGAGCAGGACACCACAAAACAGAGAGCATGGATGTCTTGCAGCAGTTTGAAGCTTGCCTAGGAAAGAGCAGTGTTTTGGGAGTGTTCAGCAAATATATGTGTCTGGGCAAGGGCGGGATGCGTGCACTGTGCTGGCAAGCTTTCTCCCTTCGAGAGACGCTGGAAAAGCTTTTCGCTATGATGCAGTCCGCTAGAGACGCAGACTTGTGCAGACCCCTCAAACCCCCAGAACCTTTGGTAGAACCCATAACAACCTCAACACCTCCACCAACCAAATGTCTCCAGGTGCCTCCAGGTGTGCCCAGGTGTGCCCAGGTGGGACCCAAGTGGGACACAGACCCCCCAGTTGTGACCAGGTGGGACCCAGGTGGGACCTGGGAGGGACACAGACCCCCAGGTGGGACCCAGGTGTGCCCAGGTGGGGCCCATGTGGGACTCTGACCCCCCCCAGGTGTGCTCAGGTGGGACCCAGGTGTGCTCAGGTGGGACTCTGACCCCCCCAGGTGTACTCAGGTGGGACACAGGTGTGCCCACATGGGACCCAGGTGGGACACAGACCCTCCAGGTGTGCCCAGGTGGGACCCAGATGGGACCTGGGTGGGACTCAGACCCCCCCCAGGTGCGCCCAGGTGCCCCCAGATGTACCCAGGTGTCCCCCAGCTGTCCCCAGGTGCCCCCAGGTGCCCCCAGGTGCGCCCAGGTGCCCCCAGGTGCCCGCAGGTGCGCTCACCTTCCAGGCACATGGTGGAGAAGAAGGCGATGTTGCGCATCTCCAGGTGGGACTCATGGGTGCACTCAGGTGAGCGCGTCTGCGGCTCTGACTCCCTGGTCAGCGAGGAGTTGTCCACCTGGTGTGCGCCCAGGTGTGCCCAGCTGTGTTCCCAGGTACCCCCAGGTGCCCCCAGGTGTGTTCCCAGCTGCCCCCAGGTGTGCCCAGCTGTCACCAGGTGTGTTCCCAGGTGCCCCAGGTGTGTTTCTATCCCTCCCAGGTGTGTTCCCAGGTGCCCCAGGTGCCCCCAGGTGTGCCCAGGTGTGCGCCCAGGTGTGCCCAGGTGTGTTCCCAGGTGTGCCCAGGTGTGCCCAGGTGCCCCCATCTCTCCCTTAGCTCTCCCCAGGTGTATTCCCAGGTGCCCCCAGGTGTGCCCAGGTGTGCCCAGGTGCGCCCAGCTGCCCCCAGGTGCCCCCATGTGCCCCAGGTGCCCCCAGGTGTTCCCAGGTGCGCCCAGGTGTGCCCAGGTGTGTTTCTATCCCTCCCAGGTGTGTGCCCAGGTGCGCCCAGGTGTGTTTCTATCCCTCCCAGGTGTACCCAGCTGCCCCCAGGTGTGTGCCCAGGTGCCCCCAGGTGCCCCAGGTGTGTTTCTATCCCTCCGAGGTGTGTTCCCAGCTGCCCCCAGATGCCCCCAGGTGTGTTTCTGTCTCTCCCAGGTGTCCCAGGTGTGTTCCCAGGTGCCCCAGGTGCGCCCACCTTGCAGCCCTGCGCCGCCAGCACGCGGATGTCGACCGGGACTCGGTCGCCGCCTTTGATCTCCACCAGGTCGCCCAGGACGAGCAGCGTCTGCCCCGCCCACACCACCGTGGCTTGCTGCCAGGTATGCAAATCAGGGCCCCGCATGCAAATCAGGCCCCCCAGGTGTGCAGGTGGCTCCCCAGGGGAGAGAATGTGAGCTCAGGTATGCAAATCAGGGCCCCCAGGTGAGAGAATGAGGCTCCAGGTATGCAAATGAGGCCCCCCAGGTGTGCAGGTGGCACCCCAGGTGAGAGAATGAGAACTCAGGTATGCAAATCAGGGCCCTGGCATGCAAATCAGGGCCCCCAGGGGAGAGACTGGGGACTCAGGTATGCAAATCAGGGCCCCGCATGCAAATGAGGCCCCCCAGGTGTGCAGGTGGCATCCCAGGTGAGAGAATGAGAACTCAGGTATGCAAATCAGGGCCCTGGCATGCAAATGAGGCCCCCCAGGTGTGCAGGTGGCACCCCAGGGGAGAGAATGTGAACTCAGGTATGCAAATGAGGGCCCTGGCATGCAAATCAGGGCCCCCAGGGGAGAGACTGGGGACTCAGGTATGCAAATGAGGGCCCCCAGGTGACAGAAGGAAGCCTCAGGTATGCAAATGAGGCTCCAGGCACACAGGTAAGGCCCCCCCAGGTGTCTGGCTGGCACTCCAGGTATGTAAATGAGGCCCCAGGTGGGTGCCCAGGTGTGCCCAGGTGCCCCCAGGTGTGCTGTACCTGCCCCCAGGTGTGCCCAGGTGTGCCCAGGTGTGGTGTACCCGCCCCCAGGTGTGCCCAGGTGTGCCCAGGTGCGCCCAGCTGTGCTGTACCCGCCCCCAGGTGTGCCCAGGTGCCCCCAGGTGTGCCCAGGTGTGCCCAGGTGCCCCCAGGTGTGCCCAGGTGCCTCACCTGCGGGACCAGGTTGCGGAAGCTGGCGATGATGTTGGTGCTCTTGAACTCCTGGTAGTAGCCGAAGCAGCCGGTGACCACCACGACGGCGATGAGGGCCACGGCCAGGTACAGCTGGGCACAGGTGAGCCAGGTGAGCGCCCGGCCGTGCCCAGGTGTGCCCAGGTGTGCTAGAACTGCCCCCAGCTGTGTTATACCTGCCCCCAGGTGTGCCCAGGTGTATCCCAGGTGTATCTCAGGTGTGCCCAGGTGTGCCCAGGTGTGCTAGAACTGCCCCCAGGTGTGCTATACCTGCCCCCAGGTGTACCCAGGTGCCCCCAGGTGTGCCCAGGTGTATCCCAGGTGTATCCCAGGTGTGCCCAGGTGTATCCCAGGTGTATCCCAGGTGTATCTCAGGTGCCCCCAGGTGTGCCCAGGTGTATCCCAGGTGTATCTCAGGTGTGCCCAGGTGTGCTATAACTGCCCCCAGGTGTATCTCAGGTGTGTCACTCACATTGTCGGAGCTGCCGCGGTCGCCCTGGCCACGCTGCACGCCGTAGGCGATCAGGCAGATGGTGGCTGTGTGTGTGCCCAGGTGTACCCCAGGTGTACCCCAGGTGTGCCCAGGTGTGCTGTACCTGTCCTCAGGTGACACTCACGTTGTCGGAGCTGCCGCGGTCGCCCTGCCCGCGCTGCACGCCGTAGGCGATCAGGCAGATGGTGGGTGTGTGTGTGCCCAGGTGTGCTATAACTGCCCCCAGGTGTGCCCAGGTGTGCCCAGGTGTGCTGTACCTGTGCCCAGGTGTGTCACTCACGTTGTCCGAGCTGCCGCAGTCGCCCTGCCCGCGCTGCACGCCGTAGGCGATCAGGCAGATCGCGGCTGCCACCCATATGAGGCACTGCAGCCCCCCGGCCAGCTGCTGGCCGAAGCGCACGCAGCCCGGCGTGCCCCGCGGCGGCCGCAGCGCGTTCGGCCCGTCCCGCTGCAGCCGCGCGGCCGCCTCCGCCTCGGACAGGCCCTGGGGGACAGGGGAGTGGTCAGTGAGTGGTCATTCGGGGGTCAGTGGTCACTCAGTGGTCATTGGGACTGTCCCACTGCAGCCGCGCGGCCGCCTCCGCCTCGGACAGGCCCTGCAGGACAGGAGAGTGGTCAGTCAGTGGTCACTCAGGGGTCAGTGGTCACTCAGGAGACAGTCAGTGGTCAGTCAGTGGTCATTGGGCCCGTCCCGCAGCCGCCGCGCGGCCGCCTCCGCCTCGGACAGGCCCTGGGGGAGAGCCAGGGGTCAGTCAGGGGTCACTCGGGGGTCAGGGGTCATTGGGACCGTCCCAACACAGCCACTCAGCCACCTCCACCTCAGACAGGCCCTGCGGGAGAGGGGAGTGGTCACTCAGTGGTCAGTGAGGGGTCAGGGGTCAGTCAGGGGTCAGTCAGTGGTCACTGGTCACTCAGGGGTCAGTCAGTGGTCAGTGGTCACTCAGTGGTCAGTCAGTGGTCAGTGGTCACTCAGGAGACAGTCAGGGGTCAGTGGTCACTCAGGAGACAGTTAGGGGTCACTCAGGGGTCATTGGGACCGTCCCGGCACACCCGCGCGGCCGCCTCCACCTCGGACAGGCCCTGCAGGACAGGAGAGTGGTCACTCAGTGGTCACTCGGGGGTCAGTGGTCACTCAGTGGTCATTGGGACTGTCCCACTGCAGCCGCGCGGCCGCCTCTGCCTCAGACAGGCCCTGGGGGACAGGGGAGTGGTCAGTCAGGGGTCAGTGGTCACTCAGTGGTCATTGGGCCCATCCCGCTGCAGCCGCGCGGCCGCCTCCGCCTCGGACAGGCCCTGGGGGGACAGCCAGGGGTCAGTCAGGGGTCAGTGGTCAGTCAGGGGTCAGTCAGGGGTCATTGGGACCGTACCGCTGCAGCCGCGCGGCCGCCTCCGCCTCGGACAGGCCCTGCGGGACAGGGGAGTGGTCACTCAGGGGTCACTCAGTGGTCAGTGATAACTCAGTGGTCAGTCAGGGGTCAGTGGTCACTCAGTGGTCAATGGTCAGTCAGTGATCACTCAGTGGTCATTGGGACCATCCCGGCACAGCTGCGTGGCCGCTTCTGCCTCGGACAGGCCCTGCGGGGAGACAGAGCGGTCACTCAGGGGTCACTCAGTGGTCAGTCAGGGGTCAGTCAGGGGTCACTCAGGGTCACTCAGTGGTCACTCAGGGGTCAGGGGTCACTCAGAGGTCAGTCAGTGGTCAGGGGTCAGTCAGGGGTCACTCAGTGGTCATTGGGACCGTCCCAACACAGCCACTCAGCCACCTCCGCCTCGGACAGGCCCTGGGGGGAGAGCCAGGGGTCACTCAGGGGTCAGTGGTCACTCAGGGGTCAGTCAATGGTCAGTCAGTGGTCATTGGGACCGTCCTGGCACAGCCGCGCGGCCGCCTCTGCCTCCGACAGGCCCTGGGGGGAGAGGGGAGTGGTCAGTCAGGGGTCACTCAGGGGTCAGTGGTCACTCAGGGTCAGTCAATGGTCACTCAGGGGTCATTGGGACCGTCCCGGCACAGCCGCGCGGCCGCTTCTGCCTCGGACAGGCCCTGGGGGGAGAGGGGAGTGGTCAGTTAGTGGTCACTCAGGGGTCAGTGGTCAGTCAGTGGTCACTCAGTGGTCAGGGGTCAGTCAGGGTCACTCATTGGTCACTCAGGGTCACTCAGGGGTCACTCACTGGTCACTCATTGGTCACTCAGGGTCACTCAGTGGTCACTCAGTGGTCACTCAGGGTCACTCAGGGGTCACTCAGGGTCACTCAGGGTCACTCAGGGTCACTTAGGGTCGCTCATTGGTCACTCAGGGTCACTCAGGGTCACTCAGGGGTCACTCAGGGGTCACTCGGGGTCACTCAGGGTCACTCAGGGTCACTTAGGGTCACTCAGTGGTCACTCAGTGGTCACTCATTGGTCACTCAGGGGTCAGAGGTCACCCAGGGGTCAGGGGTCACTCTCACCTTGGTGGCGCTGGTGCCATATTTGATCTCGAGCTCCTTCACGTCCAGTTTGTGATCGTCCTGCGGGCACCAGTACAGACCAGTATGGACCAGTACGGACCAGTATAAACCAGTACGGACCAGTATAAACCAGTACGGACCAGTATAAACCAGTACGGACCAGTATAAACCAGTACGGACCAGTATAAACCAGTCCAAACCAGTCCCCCACCCCCCAAACCAGTACAAACCAGTCCAGACCAGTAACCCCAGTCCCCTCCCAGTATAAACCAGTCCAAACCAGTAACCCACTCCCTAAACCAGTACAAACCAGTCCAGACCAGTAACCCCAGTTCCCTCCCAGTCCCTCCCAGTATAAACCAGTCCAAACCAGTCCCCCACCCCCAAACCAGTCCCAAACCAGTCCAGACCAGTCCCCCACCCCCCAAACCAGTCCAAACCAGTACAAACCAGTCCGCACCAGTTCCAGCTCCTGCTTCATCTCCTCCAGCCGCTGCCGCTCCTTGCGCCGGCCCCACCCCCGGGGGGAGGGGCGCAGCTCCAAACTCTGGGGGGAGGGGCGGGGGCGGGGTCAGGGGGCGTGGCCTCGCCATCTCCCCCCATCCTCCTCCGCCCCTCTCCCGCCCCTCTCCCCGGCCTTCCTCCCCCTCTCTCCTCCTCCTCCTCCTCCTCCTCTCCCTCCATTTCTCTCTCCCTCCCCATCTCTCCCTCCATCTCCCCTCAATCCTCCTTCCTCCCTCCCATCTCTCCTTCCTCCATCCCCATGTCCCTCTTCTTCCTCCCTCCCTTCCTTTCCCTCTCCCCATCCTTCCCCCTCTCCTTCCCTCCCTGCCTTCCTCTCCCTCCATCCCTCTTCTTCCTCTCTCCCTCTCTCCTCCCCCTCCTTCTCTCCCTCTTCTCCCTCCCCCTCCCGTCCCTCCATCCCCCTCTCCCTCCCCATCTCTCCTTCCTCCATCCCCCCATCCCTCTTCTTCCTCCCTCTCCCCATTCCCTCCATCTCTCCTCCTCCTCCTCCTCCCCTTCTATTCCTCCCCCCTCTCTCTCTCGTTCCCTCTCTCCTCCTCCTCCTCTCGTCCCTCTCTCCCCTCTATCCTCCTCCTCCTCTCCTTCCTCCCCCCTCCCTTCCGCTCCCTCCCCCTCCATTTCCCCCATCCCTCTCTCCCTCTCCCCTCCTCCATCTCCCCTCAATCCTCCTCCCTCCCCCTCCATCCCTCTTCTTCCTCCCTCTCTCCCCTCTATCCTCCTCCTGTCCCTCTCTCCCCTCTATCCTCCTCCCTCCCTCCCTCCCTCTCTCCTCCCACCCCGGCCTTCCTCCCTCTCCCCATTCCCTCCATCTCTCCTCCTCCTCCTCATCTCCCTCCCTCCCTCCTTCCTCCATCCCCTCATCCCTCTTCTTCCTCCCTCTCCTCTCACCCGTCCCTTCCTCTCCCTCTCCCCATCCTTCCTCCTTTCCTTCCCTCCCTCTTCTTCCTCCCTCTCTCCTCCTCCTCCTCCTCTCCGTCCTTCTCCCTCCCCCTCTCCTCCCTCCATCCCTCTCTCCCTCTCCCATCTCTCCTTCCTCCATCCCCCCCATCCCTCTTCTTCCTCCCTCTCTCCATTCCCTCCATCTCTCCTCCTCCTCTCCGTCCATTTCTCCCTCCCTCCCCCATCTCTCCCTCCATCTCCCCTCAATCCTCCTCCCTCTCCCTCCATCTCTCTTCTTCCTCCCTCCACTCCTTCCTCTCTCTCTTCTCCTCCTCCTCCCGTCCCTCTCTCCCCTCACTCCTCCCTCCCTCCCCCATCTCTCCATCTCCCCTCAATCCTCCTCCCTCCCTCTCCCCCTCCTTCCTCCATCCCTCCCATCCCTCTTCTTCCTCCCTCCCTCTCCCCTCTCCCTCCTCCTCCTCCACATCTCCTCCCCCCTTCCATCCCTCCATCTCCCCTCTATCCTCCCCCTCTCCCCCTCTCCTTCCTCCCTCCCCATCTCTCCCTCCCCATCTCTCCCTCTCCCCTGTCCCTCTCACCTCTTTGCCCATGGCTCCGTCTCTCGGGTCTCTCCCGGTCCCTCCCGGTCCCTTTTAAAGCCCCGCGGAGCCGCCCCAAGGTGACCCCACCTGGGCACACCTGGGGGAGGGGCGGGGACACCTGGGGGACACCTGAGAGGGGGAAAGGCACACCTGGGGGACACACCTGAGAGGGGGGGACACCTGAGGGACACTTGGGGGTACCTGGACACACCTGGGGAACACCTGAGGAGGAGGGGACACCTGGGTACACCTGGGGGAGGGGTGAGGACACTGGGGGACACCTGGGGGGGGACTCCAGGGGAGGAGGGGACACCTGGAGGGGGAGGGGACACCTGGGCACACCTGGACACACCTGGGGGACACCTGGGCGACACACCTGAGGGGGGAGGGGACACCTGGGGGACACCTGAGGAGGAGGGGACACCTGGACACACCTGGGGGACACCTGAGCGGGGTGGGGACACCTGAGGGTCACACCTGAGGGGGGAGGGGACACCTGAGGGTCTCACCTGAGGGGGGAGGGGACACCTGGGGGACACCAGAGAGGGGAGAAGGGACACCTGGGGGTACCTGGGGGACACCTGGGGGGGGAGGGGACACCTGGGGGACACCTGAGAGTGGGGAGGGGACACCTGGGCACACCTGGGCACACCTGGGCACACCTGGGGGACACCTGGGGGTACCTGGGCACCCCTGGGGGACACCTGGGGGTCACACCTGAGGGGGGAGGGGACACCTGGGCACACCTGGGCACACCTGGGGCACACCTGGGGTGACACCTGAGAGTGGGGAGGGGACACTTGGGGGTACCTGGGCACACCTGGGGACACCTGAGGGTCACACCTGGGGGGGGAAGGGACACCTGGGGGACACCTGGGGGTACCTGGACACACCTGGGGGACACCTGAGAGGGGGGAGGGGACACCTGGGCACACATGAGGGGACACCTGAGAGGGGGGAGGGGACACCTGGGGGTACCTGGGCACACCTGGGGACACCTGGGGGGGGAAGGGACACCTGGGCACACCTGGGAGACACACCTGAGGGGGGAGGGGACACCTGGGGACACCTGGGGGTCACACCTGGGGGGGGAGGGGACACCTGGGGGTACCTGGGGGACACCTGAGGGTCACACCTGGGGGGGGGAGAGGTCTCCCGTCCTCGCTGTAGCCCCTCCCCCCCTCCCCCCCTTATCAGGAGGGGCCTTATCGCGGTGGGGGAGGGGCGGCTCCCCCCCCCCCGTTCCTTTTGTGCCGCTGGTCAATGATTAATTAACGGGTAATTAATGATTAATTAATGGTTAATTAGTGGTTAATTAATAGTGATCAATGAGCCTTTGATGAGCGATTCGTGAGGGGAAAATTTGGGGGGGAAAATTTGGTGATTTTGGGGGGGAATTTGGGAATTTTGGGGGGGGAAATTGGGAATTTTTTTGGGGAAAAATGGGTATTTTGGGGGAATAAATGGGAAGGTTTGGGGGAAAAAATTGGGAATTTGGGAGGGAAAATTTGGGAATGTTTGGGGGTGAAATTGGGGGATTTGGGGGGAAATTAGGGAATTTGTGGAGGAATTGGGGAATTTGGGGGGAAATTGGGAAATTTGGGGGGGAATTGGGGAATTTTGGGGGGAAATTGGGACATTTTGGGGGAGAAAAAATTCAGAATTTTTGGGGGAAAAAATTGGGGATTTTGGGGGGAAAATTGGGAATTTTGGAGGTGTAGACGGGAAGATTTGGGTGGGAAATTTGGGAATTTTGGGGGTAAAATTTGGGGTTTTGGGTGGGGAATAAACGGGAATGTTTGGCGGCAAAATCCGGGAATTTGAGAGGAAGAAAATTGGGAATTTTGGGGCGAAATTGCGAGTTGAAAATTTTA